>NW_027659957.1:347500-947500 GCF_963082525.1 Nesoenas mayeri
TGGCATGAAAGCAATAAATGGGATTATAAACAGTAAGGAGTTTCATCTAATTGTATTTGAGAACTCCTAATGAAAGGAATTTTGAAGATACACAGGGAGTACAAATACCCAAGAGGTATGCTTATTTCCATCCCTCTAGGACAGGCAGCAGCACTTCATGATCCACAGATTTATAATTTCTGATTCCAAAACTATATGACAAAGCATTGTGATCCAAAGTGACATATAACAGAAGTTAATGGGATTCAATGGGATCTCAGTCTCAGATGGTCAAACACTGGAAATATCCTCATACAGTTGCTATTAAGACATAGAGATCCATGTGCACCTTTTTTTTTAACAGTGGACCAACAAAAAAGTGTTAAAACCAACTATTTTGAGAAAACATTTTTCCATTTTTCTAGATTATTGTGGTTTTTTGTCACAAGTACCCACAGCAGTTAACTGAAATTTATTTTTGATACATGTAAGTGAATACATTTGAAAAATCTGATGCAAACACATGTTGCACTTAAAAGACACTAAAAAGGAACAAAGATGTCCTTTCATTCTATAAACAAATCCAGTGACTCTGATGTAGGTCAAGCATAATGGGTTCAGCAAATGTATTTCTTTTAATTTAAGATGTTTAATGGACGTGAAAGGATAAAACCCCCAAGAAGAACAGATAACAGTGATGACACTGAATTCAGAGCAGCCTCTGGCGTTTTGGTCCCTGAGGACCTAGCCACAAAAGTTGCACACACATTTCAAGCAATTTTGTACTTTTCAAGAAAAGCCATTAGCTGAAAATGCTGCACAGCCCTGTCTTTCAGAACCACAGGGACATGAGGCACTGGCGTGCAAGGCCCACGCTGTGTCACGCTCCTGAGCAGCCCCGAGTGTGGACACTCACTCTTTTAAAACAAATAAACATGAAATAAAATGCTGTAATTAATAGAATATTTTGGGTTGGAAGGGACCTTCCCAGCTCCCCAGTGCCACCCCTGCCATGAGCAGGGACATCTTCACCAGCTCAGGGTGCTCAGAGCCCCGTCCAGCCTGGCCTGGGATGTCTCCAGGGATGGTTCATCCACCACCTCTCTGGGTACCTGGCACAGGCTCTCACCACTCTCAGGGACAACAATTTCTCCCTCGTGTCCAGTCTGAATCTCCCTCCTTTAGTTTAAACCATCACCCCTTGTCCTGTCACAACAGGCTCTGCTCAAAAGTCTGTCCTCATCTTTCTCATGGGCCCCTTTTAAGTAAGAAAAGGCCACAATAAGGTCTCCCTGGAGCTTCTCTTCTCCAGCTGAACACCCCAACTGTCTCAACCTGTCCCCCAGCAGAACTGTTCAGGCCTCAGATCATTCCTGTGGCTTCTCTGGCCCCTCTCCAGAAGGTCCATGTGTGTTCTGTGCTGAGGACCCAGAGCTGGACCAGCACTGCAGGGGGTCTCACCAGAGCAGGTATCTCCTTCAGCAGCATCTCCCTAACTCAGCCTGGACTCCTGATTTAACTCTCTGTGTGCTTCAGACATTGCTATTTCTGAGGAACCTACCAGAACAACAGAAATGCATTTTGATATGCAAAACATCCTTACTGCCACTCCCCCTGCTGCCACCACTTCTGCCCCTCGCTGTCATGCAGAGACTAAGACCCTTGTCCTGGGCAGCACTCTTTGAAAATATTACAGCAATGCCTTACAAACAGAACCTTATACCTAACAAAACCCAATGCTGCCAAGGAGGTTAGTTGGAAAAAAGATGGAACCTTCTTTGACTCATTCCCATCCAAATCTAGAGTCTCAAGAAGACACACTCTGTAGAGCTGACTTCCTACGTGCCACCACTGCGGTTTTGTTTGAAGTATCTAAAGGGGTTTGTGGTTTTATTCTCACCACCCTGCATCTCTATTAGAAACCAGTGCAACTGAATTTTGGGAAATCAAAACAAGGCAAATGGTCCTGCCCAAACAATACTGAGTTACCAACGATCATACACATGAAGATGCCATGGATCAAGTCATATTGATCCATTCTTATTTTATCACCAGCAGCTACCGGGCTGTTTATTCTCAAAGAGCATGGGCAGGATGCAGACACTCGGGTTGTGTCACTGCAACCACAGCTTTCACAGTCTCAGTGGGTTTTTTTTTTTCAAAAGCACTAGTTTGAGAATTGAATTGTCCTTCATCACACTTTTGACAGTTGTGTTCTTTTTCATTTCAACCTTTAACACTGTAAAAATAGTCTTAAAGCACTATGAAAACAAGACTGTTGGTATTGTAATATTTCTCTGTGTTTATCATATAAACAACTTCGGCCAAGTTGTCACCACTTTATTTTTCCAGAGACACACAGACATCGTCCTCGCCAGTTGCAGCAAGTATGAAACGCAGAGAAATGTCACGTTCTGTTGACAGGTCTGCCAGACCTGCGGGATGTTAAGAGAAGAAACATACACACTCCAAAGGGATCGAAAGAAGGCAGGTCTGGGTATTGAAGTTAGTAATACAGGCAATGACACCTCTGTTAAAAATGTGGTAAATATTAATGTTGTATTCTTAAGAAGATTTCATTAAAATACCCACAAAACCTCAGCCTAGTACTAACAGCCTCTGCTGTTGCATACAAACCCAGAGCCATTCTCTTCAGCCCACAAGCATGCACGGAAAGGCCAAAATAAACTATCGGGTCTCAGAGTGAAATGACTGACCTGAGAGCTTGACCTGGGCTCTGTGGAAGCAGACTGAACGACTAAGCTAAAGAACTAAGGCTCTGGAGGATTTAATTATAATACTACACAATTTCTCTGCACTGAGCCCACAGGGCCGCTCACAAAATATTTAACCCCATGTCATTTACAGTTATGTTATGATAGTACATTTAATACAACATCACAGTAAAAGATAAGAGGAAAAATCGTTAGTAACGCACTTCCCTTGGAAGAAGGTGAGAACTGCTTCAAGCAGACAATTAGGCTGTCCCAAAGGTGGGAGCACAGACAGGCAACATAAAGTTCTTCTCAGATGTGGTGGCCTCTTGAAAAACATCTGTAAGATGTTGTTAAAGGTTGTTGGTTGTTTTACTGATATGTGCTGATGGAAGACAATTTAAACTTTTGTTACTTCACCTCAGCAAGCTGCTCTGTACATCTGCTCTTTTGCACTGTTATGTTAAGAAAGAAAATGCCCAGAAAACCCACACCTACATCTGTTTGAAGGAAAGCTCACATGCAAAAGAGTCCACTGGGATCTTTTCAGCCAGCGAGGTGGGAACCCTAACAAGGTATCTTTTCCTTTTAAATATTTGGTAACTTTAGGCTTTAAAAAGTAATTTCCAACATCTAGTAATAAAAGCTAGTGAATAATGTGCCATTAAGTCTGAAAATTCAGGCAAAGGGTAATAAAAGTTTTTAAAAATTGAACTTGATTTCTCCATAGCTGTTTGAGTTGGCGCTACAGACCTCCATGTTTTTAATTTAAAATATTAAGCAGGAAGAGAGTATACATTATTATGGAATTATCACATCTCCTTTCAAAAAAGGAACATTTATTTTATACTCGAGGTTTTACAGTTTCTCTAGGGCTAGGAATAGCAAAAGATAACACCTTTTTCCTTTTGATGTGGAAGACCAATATTGATGTAATTAGGATAGAATAGGGATGATAACCATTGGTGAAGCTGTTGCTCAGGCTGGCAGAGAGTTAAAAGAAGAATTATGGGCAGGACAATGTAGCATCACCATGGGTTTGAAATTAGGGCTCTGTGCCATGCATGGGGTTGCACAGCGGCGATAACGACGGAACACAAGGATTCCTAACGAAGTTTCTGAATATACATTTCCCAGCTGTCCAGTTGAGAGTGGAGACGTATTTGGGGACATGCCTCTGAAAAATTAGAAATGCACCTGCCCACAGAGGTTATTTGATCTTTGTGCATGACCCCATGCTGCTGCAGCATAGGGCCCATGGACAAACAGAGCTCTTGATAGTTATTTATGTTGAGTCCTTGAGTACCAAAATACCCACAGAAACATGAATTCATGGGTTGCGTGGAACTGTGGTAGAAATATTTCTGACATTACAATACCCACTGAAAAGTTCCATCAGAACACACAGGAGTTATGTACTACATACATGTCTTATTGTTATATACCTTTTGTAGGGACAAGCAATGCTGATAAGAGATCAGACAGCTATCAAAGAGGAGGAAAGGAAAGGAAAGGAAAGGAAAGGAAAGGAAAGGAAAGGAAAGGAAAGGAAAGGAAAGGAAAGGAAAGGAAAGGAAAGGAAAGGAAGGAAGGAAGGAAGGAAGGAAGGAAGGAAGGAAGGAAGGAAAAGGAGGGAGAAAGGGAGAAAGGGAGGAAGGAAGAAGGAGAGAGAGGAAGCAATAAAGAAAGAGAGAAAGAAAGAAAGAGAGAGAGAGAAAGAAAGAAGGAAAAAGAAAGAGAAAGAGAAAAAGAAAAAAGAGAAAAAGAGAGAAAGAGAGACAGAGAGAAAGAAAAAGAAAGAAAACGAACTTCCTAAAACTTGATGATTTTTGAGTGTATGAATGGAAATAAAACTATATAAAGAGCAGTAAATTTAAGTAACTGAAAAACCTCACATAAATTGAGAAAATATTTCATCTCACTTTTAACTGTATCTAAACAAAATCCTAACTTTGGAGTGGTGCATAGCAAGCAACAGTCATGACTTAAACAAAATTCTAGGCACACTTTTAAATCTGTGTTTTTCATACCACCTGCTATCCTATTGAACCACTGACACAATAAATCCCCGCAGACCTTGTGGGTCTCATATGTTACACAACTTGCTTTCAACATCCTGTTTTACTTCTTGACCCTATTGCGTGAATTGGCGTCTTGAAACTGGCAACATTAATATACACAGAATAGTTATATGGCAATATGTAATGAATAATTAAA
Organism: Nesoenas mayeri; assembly: GCF_963082525.1. Classification (NCBI taxonomy): domain Eukaryota; kingdom Metazoa; phylum Chordata; class Aves; order Columbiformes; family Columbidae; genus Nesoenas; species Nesoenas mayeri. The sequence goes on from NW_027659957.1 coordinate 352,411, forward strand.
TGTATTGCAAGGAGAATAAGCTACTTTTTTTTTTTCTCCATTTAAAAAAATACTTCTGACATGTACATTTTGGAAATGTTTAGATTTCTCCTTAAGGAAACTCCCACCTTTTGAATTCAAATCTAAAATAAATCTGTTATGTGAAACTATATCTTTTTAATTCATTTTTATTTGATGAGGTGTAAGAATTTTTAATACAGGTAAATCAAATATGGTAACACACCCATTTCTCTTGTAAAAACGGCAGAAGAACTTGCACACCATGAATTTGGATACATCTATTTTTATCTCCTCATCATTTCCCTGTTTCCAGACATAATTTTGTCATCTGTGATATACTATCCTCTGTTCTATAAACAGTTCCATAATGTGCAGTATAGCATTGAATTCAGTGTCGTGCAGCACTGAGTCCAGCTGAAGCACTTGCACGTTTAAAATTCTGCAAAAGGCTATTTGCTTTTTTTAAAACTCATAATCAACATCTAGTCTGTATTTGATTTTTTTTCAGACGAAAAGAGCTTTGCTTTATCAATATGTATACTGCAAGAGAAAACCTAAGCTTTGAGGGTCACCTCTAATAACAACAACAACAACAACAAATCAATATTATGGTTATATATATGTTTTTTTTCTTTTAAGTAGAGTTAACAGATACAGAAAATTGAAATACACAATATTTTTGCAAAGGCTGCAGATATTTCAGTTTTACTGCTATAACTATTCCAGTAATATATCACATACAAAAGCAAGCGACTTTCCCAGTGTATTAGCTATGAAATTAAGTCTATGCAATTGTACTGCTATTGTTTCAAAACAATGCATCCCTTGGTTTAATTTGCATTTATTTCAGAAATAAACAGAACACAAAATTAATGCTTCTGCTGAAGCTGAGATGCCCAATATATGAGTGGGGGAGACAACCCCCAGCTCTGCGAAAGCACCGAAGGAAAAGGTGCCATCTCTTACCTGCAGGCTGTTGAAGATGAAGAAGACCAACATCCAGAGGTGCCGGTAAGCCAGGTGCAGTCCTCACCACAGCCAGGTGACAGAAATCAGGGCAAAGAGGTACAAGACCAAGGGGATCTCTGAAAACCACAAACACAGAATTTCAGCTGTCTGAGCCCTGGGGAAAAAACACTACTTATTTTTAAGCATCACCATTGCAGGACCCAGTTTCGCTGTTTCTGGCCAACCTTGGAGTTTGTTCTGCAGCAATGGGCAGCCCTTCACCTGCCCCAGCAGTTGGGGTTCCCAGGGCTTTAGGGAACCCAAAGAGGACCAGGAGACCACCAGAAGGGCATGGCCAGATATAGGACATGGAGATGGAGGGGCCAGGGGGGCACAGCCCAGCTCGGAAAACTAGACGTGTGTGGTTTGCAGGTGGGACGAGCACACGTGGGGTCAGAAAACACGCTGACCTCGGGGGGAGCACGGGAGGGCTCCTGGCAAGTGCTGGAAATGTCGGGACGAAACACTTTTTCAAGAATTGAGAGGAAAAGGGAAAGGAAAAAAAACCACCAAACCATTATCAATACAAAAACTGCCATGGCTCTGGCAATTTACAGAATTACATGGAAATTACAAGAATAGCTTATTCTCTGATTTTTTTGTTAATTTTAGTGCAAGCTGAACATGAGAAGGCATCTGGCCCTACAAAACTTTAAAGTGACAACCTCCACTCAGCCAAGTAGCCCCACAATGACAGACTTTGCACCAGTTAACTCCACTCGCCTTCAAAAATACGTGCAGGATCCATCCTTAAGCACACATAAATACAACGGCATTTTGTATTCCCCACTGTATTTACAACATGAAAGGAATGCTGGCAGGAAGCCACGTCTGCATGGACAAAGTTTGCAGAAAGGGCAGCAGAAATTACCTTTCGCCCCCACGCACTCCTGTTGCTGACCCCACCGTGTTGACCGTATTCATGGGGATGCTCCAAAGTCCGTGTTTGAGGAGCTCGGCCTCGCACTGCCTCTCTTTTAATTAATTACGTGGCATCAGCAAAGAGTGGGGATGCACTTTTGGCAGACGGCATTCCTGAAACAGCAGTTTGGGGGCACTTTGGGCATTTGTTTAATACTGTACAAATGCCGAGTACATCCTGAATGCAGGAAAAAGCCAAAGTCAGGCAGTAGATGCTTCAGGGCTGTAACTATTTATTTGGCAGAAATGTGTGTGTATATTTTTATAAACAAGGAAGTGACTTGAAGCGAAGCACAATGTGAGAAGATACCGTGTTCCTAAAGTTTATTAAAGCCCAGTATCGCTCAGTAAAACCTGGGGTGCAAACCTCAGCCTGGGCTGTTTTGCAACCGCTGCTTGATAGTATGACATAATGTTTAAGAAAGACATGTATTTCCTTAATGAATTATAGTGAGATACTGCGTTACGCATATAAATTAATATTAGCGTAGTGGTAGCCTAGGACTAGAGGAAATAAAACCAAAATATTAAAATAAGCTTAGCTCTTTGGAGCAGTTAACAAAGTCATGATTTTTCTATGGAGAAAAAAACAAACAAATAAACAAAGGCAAACAAAAAACCCCATCAACTTACTCGGTTTTACTGGAATAAAAAGGACATAACAGCATTAAGAAAATCAGATTCCCTAAGGAAATGTGTTTGAAAGCTCAGTTTTAATCATTGCTAAGGTACTCCTGTTTTCCCATTGATGTCTGAGGACACGATGTAAATCCTTTGTGGTTTGGTCATTTGTAAATGGTGCTGTTTCTGTGGTCTCCATGGATTGAGGATGCAGCACTGTGAGCAGCTGGGAACCTCCAGTAGGACATGAGGAGGCATTGTGGTGTGTATCGGTGCATTGGAACGGCATTAGAGTCACGTATTTCATGTCACGGGAGATCTAAAGTATCTGTACGTGATCATTACATACAACACAGGACCTGTGGAAGATCTACTACTTATGAAGAGATAGATGGAGGCCAGAACGGATAACCGTGGTTTTCTCAAATGACAGCTGATGCTCATTAAGCAGCTGAATCACTTTCTCACGGGGAGGTGCGGTCTGGCCAAAAACCATTAATGGTCTGAGACTTCCCGAGAATCCCTGATCCAGAACATAACACTAATAATATATTTGGGTTTTTCAAAGCAGCATCAGATTAAGGCTCTGCACTTCTGTTGTTTGTCGGGGAGGAACTTGATTTCACTGGATGAGTAGAATGGAAATGCAACGTATTTCTCAAACCTCACTCCAGGGTCACTAGTATTCCTTACATGCAAAGCATCTGTCCCAAAGTCCCTTGGGCACTATCAAAAAACTCCTTGTGGCCTTGACAGATGTTGAAACAAGCTTTTCTCTAACAGCTACTAACATACATGACCAACATCAAAATGCTTTTACAATAATTAAAAGTGCAAAGCGTTCTAAAGTACCAGGTGGTCCAGTAAGGTGCAGAGCATCGAATATTTCTTTTAAAACCACAGCGTGTACACTAATGAATCCAGATACTTTCTAGATATGTACTTAAAAATGTTGACAAAAATCAGCAAAGAACTTGTAATCTCAAAGTACTGAGGTTATAATAATAAAAAAATTACCAAAATAAAAAAAAAAGAAAACATACATCAAGAAATGTTGCTCTTTGTAAATGTAATTCTAAAGGTAAATTCAGCTATTACCTGTGGAGTACCTAATTATTTGTTCACATATATTAATGGAATGACACAATCTTATTGCTTAGATTGCAAATTAATGCAATAAAATTTAGCTGCTTGTGAAGTTCAACTGAAGGAATGGACAGGCAATTAACTATTGGCAATGCACACAATTCTAATACTGTACATAAACCAAAGCTAAGAATTAAAAGAATTATCTCAGGATGTTGAATAATGATTTGGCTTTTGCATTACTTTGCAATGTGGTTCAGCTCAGGTGGGTGGCAGGAGAGGGAAGAAAGCAAATTGTGTAGGACAAATTGCAAGCAGTAGAACATGCCAAAAATTAACACCATGATTTCTGCTGATGTAAATATTACCTGAGGAAAAATAACACAATACTAATCAGAACCCAGCACCTCCAGATTGTTGAAACCAGAGCTCACTGAAATAGCTGTGTACACAAAGCTAAAGGAAATGGAGCAATATATCTAGATCATATAATTTTGATGTACAATGCTCTGGCTTTGTTATCTTTAAGTGTAGGTGAGGAGGAAAATTGATAAATTCAGAGCCATTTCATTGGAATAAAGTTAGCACGTGTGATACAGAATCAAGCTCACTGAAGCTAACAAGAACTCCATGGGGAGTACCTTCAGTAATTCAGGTAAGAGTTTATGTAATTAATACTACTCAGTACAAAGAAGTCAATTTATGTATGCATTATAACATTAAAGATGGCCTGAAGATACCTGCTTTTTGCCAGATGCTGAATGTATATATAATTTACAATTCAGCTTTTACTCTGTCAGTAACAATCATTTCATTATCAGTATTGTAAAGGGTTAATACAGAGTTGAAACTCTGTCAGCACTTAAAGTCTCAACTATTTGAGTTCTCTTAACCCATTTTGATCAGACAATTTGTTGTAGTTAATAAAAAAAAAAGCACAATTAATAAAACATATATCAGAAAATCAGCAACAATGTCTCTTACATTTGTAAAGCCAGGCCTGCATAAAGTAAAAGGATGCCAATAAATAGGCTTGAAATGAACCAAAATAGGCAGTCTAGCTATAGGTGGTTTCCTTCAATGGAAAGAAAACCAACGACTCCCTCCCAAACAAACTCAAAGGGTATTTTTGAGCAGGTGAACCTTCACTGACAAGAATTTTGCTCTAAACCCAAGTGCAAGGAGTCACCCTAAGACTATTTGAGCAAACCTTGGAACATAAAAGACCGCTGTGGAGCAGCCAACTCAGCATCAGTGTGATGTAGGGGAAACATCATCAAGCAGCTCTGTTGGGCATTATATATTCAAATCATGCTGATCCACACTTTTTTTTGACACCATTATCACACCTTTTTTTAGTACTAGGAATGAAGAAAGGTTATATTCAAGCAACAGTCAGTCAACCCACTCCTTAATTATATATAATATATATATGTATGCATGCATACATCACCATCCTGACTGTTCATGCCTCTCGCTGAAATATCTCCCCTTTTGCTTAACTACAAGCTTGAGAAAAATTGTCTGAGTTGACAACTCAATACAGATAAACGCAGCTTATGCAGAACTAGTTGCAGGTTTTTAGAGCTCGAAAACTTACCATAGTCCAGCTCGTTATTTGATGAGGTGAAATTACATACATTCAATTTACCAAACAACTAAATGTGTCCACTGTTTCTTGTTTCTTACCCATTGCTGAGAAAATAATATTTTCCTTATTATGTGTAAAATTTATTTTTCTGCAATGCTTACTGTTCTGAGGGCTGCAGTACACTGGAATTGGTTTTTATGGGTGGTAAAACTGTGGTTTTACTACAGAAGGGGAGTCCTTAGAATAAACTCAAGATTTTGTTCAGCAATTTACATAAAAATAATGCTGGTGAGAATGTGAAAAATAGGCTGCAATATTTTCATGATGGGTTTGGATTAGATTACAAAATTCATGAACCAGGGAAAGTATTAAAGTGCTGGAAAAACTGGCTTGCCTCAATGGGAACTTAATAGGAGCTGTACTGGATATGAACAAAAGTTTATCTGGCCTTGCCTCCAACAAGGACCAAAAAAGCTGCCCAGATGTGATATTTCTCCCAGCATTTTCCCCATTTACAATTCGGGAGCTTTCTGAAGCAGACATAGTTTCTATTCAGTAATCTTCAGGGGACTTCTCTTTCACAAACTCATCTTGCACTAATTATGGTGAACGTGGATAATTCAGAGTATCTAGTGGCAAGGAACTCCAAAGAAGCAGTGTAAGATTCAGGTAATAAAATGCCAGAGTGCTGGGCTGCTTGCCTTGTGTTTATTGTTTGGTTTCTTTATAGCAGAAGCAAGAACAAGAAACGGAAGGAAACAAGAAGACCTAGAACATTTCCAAACAGCTATACTTTCACCTTTAAATCTGTAACAAAATAAACACACAGAATTATGTTTTTGAAATAAACCTTACAATGGAAGACTACAGTGAAGAGTTTTAAGTTCATCTTCTGTTGAGCTACCGTGTACTGACCTATGAAGAGAAATAATCTAATAGTGGGGCTCCTGTCTACACCTTCATCTACTACAACCTGCAGGTTGCAGCAGCTCATCGAGGTCCACAGAGAAGTTTACCACCACAGGACTGTGGTCCAGCCACCCTCTTCAACAGTTGTCACATCTATGTGCCCAAAAGGACTGGAAAAATAGTGAGAACTAACTTTTATAACACTGGATGAGAATGCTTAAAATGTATTCATAGCTGGGGCCTGGAATGGATTCTGCCAGTGAGTAGTGTTGGTTTAGACACTGCAGAGAAAGAAGAGTCAAGGAAAAATAATTTTCTAGTGTCAAAAGTACCCTGAACACTAACTCACTTCATATGCAGGATACACCAATTTTGATGCATGGGAAGGAGGTACCTGCCAAACTCTGCCCCTGCACCTGACAGCACTAACAATGCTGTGGTCTCTTGGTAGTCCAAGGATGGGATGGTGAGGAGGGATGAAGAAGAAATAAATGGAAGAAGCTGCAAAGAGGAACAAGAAGGCAACGAGGAGCCTTGCAGTGTTCTCCATGCTGATCCACCATCACGCCTTTGATGGTTCACCTAATGGCAAGTTGAAGATTGAGGCGGAATTATATATATGTCATGGTAATTTCAGCTAACGATGGGACAGTTCACATTGCTGACTTCTCTTATCCCTGTGTAGTGCCTGTCAATTATGAAAGAATAATCTGATGGTGCCTGCCACAACATCTTTTACCAGGGAAGGAAGCAGCAATGAAAATCCTCCTGCACGATTTCAGTCAACAACAGACTGTGGTTCATAGTAAAATATTCTTTAAAAATGCTTTCTTGCTACATATTTTCTACTTTGCAGTTAGGAAAAAACAATGGATGAGCACTTGGGCAGAGAGAAAACCTACTCTGTGAATGAACCAACAACTCACTTGAACAAAGGCACCAAAACAGAAATAACTCATAAGACCTATGAAATTACATCAGCTCATTGCTCTGAGAAAATCCGTAGCACCACTAGGAAAAATAACTGAAATGAACTCAAAACAACACACTGCTTTTATAGATTGCCAGCACTGGAGCTCTCTTTAGGACATCAGGATTAGTCCCTTCAGAACACCGCGTTCAGTCAAGCAGGTGGGTTTTGATGATGTTTTTGCTACTGCTAGCCAGACAAAAGCATAACTTTTCAGTTCAAATTAGATTATTTACTTTGGAGTGTAATATATTACCTTCCTCCTAGAATAGAAATGTAATTCAAAAGAAAATAAACTCCATATTCTGGAATTGAACATTTTCCATTTTTTGTCAGTAGAGTTAGAACTATTCCTTAACTTTATGTATTCAGACTGTTTCATTACAAAACTGTCAAGCAGACTACCTGAAGGTTTTCTTCAGTCTTCCATATCTGATATCATAGATAAAATTCTCCAGGACAATGACAACGACTCTGAGCAATGAAAAACATTAGATCAAACAGAAATTAATAAAACTGGAAATTATTAAATGCTATTAAAACTCTGAAGTGTAATGCTAAGTGTGCCTTCGCAGTAAACACCTAGACAATTTAACTATGGAAAATAATGCACTATGCTTTAATAATTTATCCAAATGCTTGTATTCTCACCACTGTGTTGGACCATATTAAGTCTTTTTTTTATTGCCTGAAGTGTTTATTTAATTTTTTTTTCTAAAAATAGGAAAGTCAATAAGAGAAGCAATTGAATAATATGGATTCAAAGATCTCTGAGTTTACCTATAAATATTTACTATGTGCCTTTCCCTTAGGTTGTTAAACTGATAATACACTTTAATTGCTTTTAATTATTCTTGGCTAGGCACGAAGATCTGCTGCAAAAACTGAAAGATCTTAACAAACATTTTTTTCTAGGTGATTGGGGAGAATGTATTCCTTCACAGAATTTCACCAGTTTGTGGGAGACTTAAATTAGTAAAACATTTACAGGCTATTGCTTAAGAAATGATGGGTTAAACTTAGCAACATAACTATGAAAATACCACAAGACCTTTTTTTTTTTTTCCCTGATAAACTTGAATAACCATGTTTCAAATCCTGCTGCCTCCATTTTCAATTGCCTTTGACAACTGTTGTAGAAAGGAAGTTTGATAACATGACTTTGTTGCCAAAACAATGTAGCTAACAGATTTCCTCAGAGTTCAAAGGAAAAAATACCACCACCACCACCAACGTGTAATCAATGACTCATGACAAATCCTCTCATTCCAGATTGGGAATGTTAAATATGTGCAGAATTTAACAGTAGCTGATACCGAAGATCAGGAAGCTGGTAGGCACATGTCCATGAAATCCAACTGGACAAAACTATTCATAATTTTTAAAGACAAGAAGCAGCAAAGCTGTTAAAATATTGGTTTTGCTTCCTTTTTATTTTTTGATCTGCTGCTCCTTGTGACAAGGAAGAGTTTGAAACTAAAGAATACCTCCCAAAAAAGAAGCACACCTCCCATTAAGCATAAAGAATATATACATAGAAGACTGACCTCTCTAATCTTTCCACTAAATCTCAGTTTTTTGGCAAACTTTGTCATACATCTTTAAGACACCTTATGGTATAATCAAATGAAAGACCAGCCATTTTATTTTAGCTCATGCTATTACTGTTATATAGGGAAATCCCAGAATTACAGAAAAAAAAAAATAAAAAAAGGTTTGAATTTGCTTATCTCCATATAATAAAACTATTCAGAAGTATTATGCAAAATATTGAATGAGTGCTAAATTCACAACTGTACAGACATAACTCATGCAAATTAACTTGCTTCTGCAGATTTATTTAAAGGAAAAAGCTAATTTGGGCATGTGAAACAGTGCAAACAATGTAAATTACATGAGTGCAGATGATGCATTACGTTATTATCCTCCTCAGATCTTTGTTCTTTATTTAAGCTTGTAATTATCCTTGTGCATTTTGTCTTAACTGTGTATGTAAAAATCACAGAGCTAAAGATTTATTTTTCTCCTAATTACAAAAAATATTAAAAAGACCCTGGAGCACTACAAAGACTAAAATATTATATCCAATACATGACCGTGATTAATACTGTGAGTACTTTACATAACTCTTAGTTCAGCAGCAGCCAACATCTGGGGCCTGATTTCTAGATGCATGTTGTCATCTCAAGATAAACGCACCCTTGCAACTCACTGTTCCTTCAGTTTTCTCACACATGTGATATGTATCTTATGATGCAAGATAAAGACTTTAGCATATAGATCACAGGAAAAGGAAGACATGTAACTACACGTTTAGATATACATTCTCACTCGGAATTGAAAGCCCTGTCCTCAGCATCATTTCCTGAGCACAGAAGCATGGTTGGAATGTCCTGCACTTGCGTTTTGTACAGTTTGTTTCTTGAGAAGATCAGATGGTAGAATTTATCGCTGGACCATCAAATATGTTCTGTCATGATCTGGAATTGTGTGACAGTAAATACATCAAAGAAATACATATGAAGAAACATGCAAAATGATAGTTAATTTTTTATGGCTAAATATCTAAGGCATTCTTTATGAAGTTTTATTTTGGCAACATAAAGTTTGAATCTTTAAATTATTTCTGGCACATTCACAATGATGATATCTGAACCAGGTAAGTTCTACTGCATGTTTATGTGTAGGGCACAAAAATTATGCCACCACATTTTGTTCAATAAATTGAAGTCATCCATTCACAAAGGTATTATCAGAAAAGTAATGCAGGTGATCTTTCAATTCAAATTTTTCTGTTATATTTTCCAATTCTTTTTGTGAAACTGTGAAAGGTTAGCAAACAGTTGGAAAATAAAATAATGTGTACTGGATTGCTGTCTTTCTCACCTCCAATTTCTGTATTCACATATTAGGACTGTCAAGAGAAAGCAACAATCTCTTATGTATGTGTATTTCACCCTCCAGTTACTTCAGCCAAGTCCAACCATCCTGCTTTTCTACCACCAGACTTCTTTCATAAGCAGTCTTTCCTGTTGCAAACTTAAATATTTGTTCACCCAATGCACGCTTCAGACTTGGCTTCTGTCAAGGCTAATTTTTGAGAAGTTGGCTTCTATATATATAGCAGAATAATCAGTCAACAGAGCATGTTTGCTGAATGGCTGGCAAACTGAACCAGTTCAAACTGAAGTCTCTTGTCCGGCAAACTCGATGTACAGCTTTGGAAGGGTTTAGCTAGAGGCAGAGTTGACATACTTCATAAAACAGTATTCACACTATTTTCCAGCACTCACTTTTGAGGAGGAAGAGCTGCCTGATCTAAGAGATAATTAATTATTGATTGTCCCATTGCCCTTTCTTCTAGCCTTCTGCTTGAGGAAAATTCTCTGACCTAAGCAAGCTACATTAGTCACCACGTAGAACAACATAACTAGTAACAGAGCAATTCTGGAGCAGTAAAAATGAACATGAAAGGGAAACCTCATTTATTTGGTGTCCCAGACAGGGTGATGAGAAGTGTGCATATTGCTTAAATTTGGATTTGGCAAATTCTATTTATTTGTGTTTATTCTCCACTACAACTTTGTTTTAATCCTATTCTTCTATAGTAATATCCCAGGAATAAGAAAAGAGTATGACAAGCTCTCTGGGAAGATTGCAGACTACTGCCAAGAGAATTGACAACTATTACTAAAAGCAGAGTTTTGCAGGGCTAGCGGTCCTGGGACCATGATGTTTTCCTGAAAACCTGCAAATGACCAGACCAGATGTGACTCTACTCAAGAGTATATACCCAGGATAAATCCGGAGGACTAGGAAGAACATATACATGACAGAAAAGGAGGTACAACTAATAAATGGCTCTGCCACCCTCACCCCCAACAAGTTTCTTCTCCTTTTTCAGTGGAACCTCCTATGTTCCAGTTTGCACCCATTGCCCCTTGTCCTGTCACTGGTTGTCACCAGCAGAGCCTGGCTCCATCCTCCTGACACTGCCCTTTCCATATTGATCCCCAGGAATGAGTCCCCCCTCAGTGTCCTCTTGTCCAGCTCCAGAGCCCCAGCTCCCTCAGCCTTTCCTCACACGGGAGATGCTCCACTCCCTGCAGCATCTTGGTGGCTGCGCTGGACTCCCTCCAGCAGTTCCCTGTCCTGCTGGAACTGAGGGGCCACAACTGGACACAATATTCCAGGTGTGGTCTCGCTGGGGCTGAGTAGAGGGGGAGGACGAGCAGCCGAGCTTTAAAGCAGAGGTTTTTAAAGCAAAACAAAAATAACGTTCATTTACTTTAAAATTGCATGCAGGAAAATGCTGATTTTATCAACTGTTTGAGACTGAACCAGTGGTAGGCATTCCCTCAGAGCAGATGACCCTGTCAGCTTTTGCAGTGTCAAAGCCTCCTGAACCTGTCAAATTCTCACCCTGAACACATTGTATAGTTCCATTCTTTTTTTGTTTTACATTGCCAACAGCAGCCATTTTCCAGAAATGCACTGAGCACCAAGATTAATGTTTATACCATGTTTTGTTTTCTTCTCCCCTCACAGGGAAAAAAAAAATGTCAACTGTTTTGTTTGTATGTGCTGTTTTTGAAAACATTGTTTACGTTGTTATGAACTGCTTTGAAGAAAACCAGTAGGAAATGGTATGCTCATCTTAAAATGGGTAATGTTTGAGATGATAGTCACTGATTCCTGAGGAAATTCAAGCCATGTTCATACCAGATAAATTTCTGTTTCTAGAGCAGATTTTTTAGAGATTTCTACAAGATTATACAAAAAATGCATGGTGCCAAAGGGACATGGGTTAATCCCATAGCCTTCACTCCACTTCATGCAGTTTTCTAGATACATTAACAGCACATCACACAACATAATGAAAACACGGACTCAACACATATTAAAATTCAGTGGAAAAAGCGTTTAAAGAGAGTGGCCCAATCTGATGTGCTTTATGGCAATGGAGGGTGGTGTAGCACCTGTCTGGAGTATTTTTAAGCTTTACTGCACAGATAGGGTTTGCATCTCAGCCAAAAAACAACTGTGTGTGTAACAGATGCCACCTTGCTACGTAAAACCGCAGCAAGTGTTGGGCTGTGATGGTGTCATGGATGCAGCTACGCGATGGTTTAACGTGAGTGAAAATTTGAAAGTATTTTTGAAGTACCACCAGAAATGACTCACTGTCCATGTGAACCTTTTACTAAAGGAAACTGCACTGTGGCAGAGAACTAAAAAGCTTTTCTCTTCATAAAAAAAAAGATTTTATCCCTACCACACGCTGCATCATTACTGCCTGATCTCTGTCCAGCCTGATAAAGAACATGCAACCATTTCTTACTGTTACACTTAATCTTCTGTGGTTCGGTTTACACACATTACATCTTGGCATAGCCTATATGGATGTGGGAAACAGATTTTTCCCTTGTTTGCTGCAACATTTCTTTACCTACTTGTAAATTGCTGCAACTTTCCCTTCTGGTCTTTTATTAACTAAAGAGCCCTAGATCTTTCAGTCTGTCTGAGCACATTTTATATTTAAGACCACCACCACTTTGTTAATGTATTTCTTAACTTATGGGGTCAAGTACCTTTGATAGCATTTCATCTCAGTACAGGACTACAGCAGGATTTTATGTGTCCTTAAGACTAAGTTTCTCCATATATAGGCCAATACTACATCTGCCTATTGCGTCATAGCACAAAGTTGTTATCTCAAGCTCAGTTTATCATCCACAATATGCAGAAATTTTTGTGAAGAACTGGTAAACAGCTGGTTATTTGCCATCCTATTTTTGCATAGCCGATTATTCTTGGCAAGATACAATTCTTTCCACATGTTCCCACTGAATACCATGCTACATTTTCAGAATAGATCTCAGATGTTTACGTTTGGACAGATTGTCCCAACAATCTTTTGAAAGACAACTCCACATCAGTGCGAAGTGCTGCTAGAAATTTGACCCTATCACCTTTACTATATGTCAGTATTAATTACAAGTAGTACCATATACATTAATAGAGGTGCTCACAGAGTAACCACCAACAATAGAAATGCAGTTGACCATGAACAAAAAATGAAGAAGTGCCAAGATTCTGTTTTGAAACAGCAAAGAACAGGATCTTCACAAGATTCAGTTTGAGTCAGTGACTGCAACAACAGTCTTGTCAATAAACCAGTTCTATTGCATAATAAAGCAAAAAAAGCTAATTTCCTTGTTTTTCTCTACTGCTGCTATTATTGTAGAGCTAAACAGTTGGGAAAAGGGGAAAAAATAAAATGCTTAAGCAATGCTTTCCTAAAAAGAGAACCCATTTGCTGTTGTTTTAGAACAACATGGGCCACTATGTTTCAGTCTTCTCACTATATTATCTTATGGAAATTTCTCTGTACAATTTTATACCTACTTATTTTTCTTTATTGCTTTTTTTATCCCTCCTGTGAAAGCAAAGACTAAAGACCATTAATACAATTTAGGCTTCCAAGGCACTGGAAGCTCTGGAGTCCCAGGTATATTGTCCTAGAAGTCCCAGAAACTTGTAGTCCTCAGCATTTGACCAGCAAAACAAGCTGTTAGAAACCAGCTTGAAATCTCCTGGAGTATGGTTCTTGCTAACACTGTAATTTTAAAAATATATAAGAAATTATCTGCCTGATTTAAGTTAATTATTTTGTTCCTATTTATATCTAAGATTTCTTCCTCATGCGTATCAGTCATCATAAATGGCTTTGAAAAAATCATCTATTATTATGGAGTATTTTTGGGTTTTTTTACTATTCAATATTTCTTACATTCAAGAAAACCACAGAATCCCAGAATCCCAGAATGTGAGGGGCTGGAAGGGCCCTGGAAAGTTCATCCAGTGCAATCCCCCCATGGAGCAGGAACACCCAGATGAGGTTACACAGGAAGGTGTCCAGGTGGGTTGGAATGTCTGCAGACAAGGAGACTCCACAACCCCCCTGGGCAGCCTGGGCCAGGCTCTGCCACCCTCACCGGGAACAAGTTTCTTCTCATATTTAAGTGGAACCTTTTGTGTTCCAGTTTGAACCCATTACCCCTTGTCCTATCATTGGTTGTCACCCAGAAGAGCCTGGCTCCATCCTTCTGACACTCATCCTTTATATATTTATAAACATTAATGAGGTCACCCCTCAGTGTCCTCTTGTCCAGCTCCAGAGCCCCAGCTCCCTCAGCCTTTCCTCACATGGGAGATGCTCCACTCCCTTCAGCATCTTGGTGGCTGCGCTGGACTCTCTCCAGCAGTTCCCTGTCCTGCTGGAACTGAGGGGCCACAGCTGGACACAAGATTCCAGGTGTGGTCTCCCCAGGGCAGAGCAGAGGGGCAGGAGAACCTCTCTGACCTACTGACCACCCCCTTCTAACCCACCCCAGGTACCATTGGCTTCCTGGCCACAAGGGCCCAGTGCTGGCTCATGGTCATCCTGCTGTCCCCAGGACCCCCAGGTCCCTTTTCCCTACGCTGCTTTCTAATAGGTCATTCCCCAACTTACACTGGAACCTGGGGTTGTTCCTGCCCAGATTCAAGACTCTACACTTTCCCTTGTTCTGTTTTATTAAATTTCTCCCTGCCCAGCTCTCCAGCCTGTCCAGGTCTCTCAATGGCAGCACAGCTTCCAGTGTCACCACTCCTCTCAGCTTGATGTCATCAGCAAACTTGCTGACAGTCACTCTGTTCCCTCATCCAAGTCACTGATGAATATATTGAATAATATAGGCCCCAGTGCTGCCCCCTGAGGGACTGCACTAGATACAGGCCTCAACTGGACTCTGCCCCACTGACCACGACTCTCTGGCTTCTTCCCTTCATCTAGTTCACAGTCCACCTCACTACCCGCTCATCCAGACCACACTCCCTTAGGTTAGCTGTGAGGATGCTGCGGGAGACTGTATCATTTCTCTTACAGTAACAAAGAGCTCGGCATGGGCTAATTTAACCTGCTGAGAAGGGCAAAACAGTGAAAGGTGAGAAATCAGCCAGTGAAAAATGCAGGTTTTTTATTTTCTTCCCCACTGGTTCACCTGAGCGGTTCACACAGCATTTGGCCTCATATCCAGATGTCCAAGCACCATTCTGCGCTGAGATCTGGCAACTGTGGTTTGCAAAAGCTTTGAAACCCTAGGTGATCTGCCAGTGAACTGAGGAGAAGAGAGGTGGAAAAATCAGGATAATAGGAAGCAGAAGCTGGAGAGGGAGGACCAGGCTTGGAGACACTTCCAAGTCTGTGCAGAATATAAAGCTCAAGCATTAGGGGATGGGAATTCCACTTCCATTCGTCACGTAAACCTCTTCCTCTTAGCACGTCTGACAGTTCAATTACAATCCCCGAACATTTTTTTCTGGCTTTTCTTAGCTATTTTCTTAGCTATTCCTGCCTGTAAAAGTCTGGTGTTTCAAGTATGTTGTTCTAAGGTTCAGGGCTAAATTCAGCAGTATTGAAATAATAGAGGAAGAAGGACACAAGAGACTTCATCCAAATGTTCGCTGAAGGTAAAAAAGTTCCTGTTATTTGTAGTGTCACAAGCCCTCATGTTTAAGAAAGAGGGCTCCGTTTTTGGGATCTGTGCCCAGAATGTGCATCAGCAGTGAAAGAGTCGTGCAACCTGGGGAGACTCAAAGCAGAACCCACTATTTTGTCTGACTGGGTTCACTGGCAGGTGTTGGGTTAAAGACAAAACATGACTCGACCTGTAACAAATAATTAAGGTTTACAGGGGACTCCTTGTAAGTTCAGCCAGTAAATAACTGGATACTGTGAGTGCTGTAGCCCTTGAAATAAAACTTAACAAAAAAAGTAGCGTCTGGAAAGACGCTTCAGAAAGGTTTTATCCTTAAAACAGCATCAAAACAAATGAAGCTTGGAGAAGTACTTAGACAAGACATCACAAATTATCATGTTTTACGTTTTTGTTCAGGTTGAGCCCTGAGCCTAGACTGCTCTCATCCTCCCACCTATCCTCAATTACTACACTGGTGCCCCCGGCCCCACCCTTCCGGGGTTTCAACACCGAACACAGCTCCGGCAGCCTCAGCGCCGCTCTGCGGGACTCAAACCCCGGGCTCAAGCGATCCGACAGACTCTGCCTCCCATGGACAGCTGGGACAACAGGCGCACGCCACTGCCTCTCTCTACCTGTCTCCTGTGCCCTCGGTGCTGCAGGCAGAGCCCTCAGCCCTGCTGCGTGTGCAGAGGAGCTGCTCCTGGACAGAGCTGTCTCTCTGCAGCGCTGCTGCTGCCATGAGCTCCCTGTGTCCCAGGAGCCCAGCCCAGCTCAGCAGCACAGGAGCAGCCCATGATGTCCCTTTCTCTGTCCCCTCTGGGCTCCTCCAGGTGTCCCTGGGGCTCCAGGGACACATTCTTTCAAACAACTTCAAGTAATCAGTGATGTTGATTCTCTCTCCTCTGCACAGACACTTCTTGCCAGCATTATATTCTTCCTCTTAGAAAATAAACTGGTATGAAAATCATCTCTTCTTGTCCCATCATTAGAAAGGACTCCAGGAAGGTTACAGCAAAGGATCTAATTTTTCCAAGCTGAAGGAGGAATATCTTCAGTTGAATGGATTTAGTAATTTTATTCTGGATTATACTCCCAGGTCCAGAGAGACATTCAGCAATATTTAGCCATGTCATATCTGTGCTCTGATTCAAAGCCTTTGCACACATGGGCTCTTGGACACTTGGTACCAGGTTTCTTGTGGCAGGTCAGAGCTGGGCTGGTGCCACAGCTGGGGTGGCTCAGCCCAGATGTGAGGCCATGTCCTCAGCCAGGGACCTGACTGGGGAGCTGGAGCTGTCAGTGCTGCAGACAGAGCTGTGACACGGATGGAATGAACTGCCAGGCAGGGTGGCAGAAGTGAGTTCATCTGGTCTGCAAGGACAGCAGCCGCCAAGCACAGCAATAGCCCAGATCAAAACTCAGCCCAGACCTGTAAGGCAATTCAGGGGCCCCATAATGAGCTGTTACTACTGCAGGAACAGTTAAATGAGAAAGAAAGACACTGTGTGGCCACTGATGAATTTAATAAGGGAAAGCAGCAATATTCTCTGTGTCTCTTGTCCTCCTGCAGGTAAATAATGGAAAGTGGCTCAGTGATCCCCTCCGCCAGTTCCCTCAGAACCCTTGGGTGTATCCCATCTGGCCCCACAGACTTGTGGTGTAGCAGGTTGCCAACCATTTCCCCTTGGATCATTGGGGCTTCACTCTGCTCCCCATGTCTGTCTTCTGCTTCAAGGGGCTGGGTACCTGGAGCACAACTGTTCTGACTGTTAAAGACTGAGGCGAAGAAGGCATTTAGTACCTCAGCCTTTCCACCTTTTTCACCCCCCACCACCTGGATTCCTCCTTTTGTGCTCTGCCCGCTCCAACAGTTTGTCACTTGGTTATATGGCCAGTTTATCCTCAAGCCACTGAGAGCTTCTGTAAGCAGTGAGACAGCACACAAAGCCCATCCCCTGTGCTGCCCACCCTTGGAATTCCCTAGAAATCTCTACAAACCCACTAAAGGAGCAGCTTCACTGCTGTTCAGATCAACCAGCAGGTGAACACGGGGCTCTGAAACATACCACAGGGCAACAGAGCAGTCTCGAGGGGACAGGAGGGCAAAGGGGGACCTGGAAACACCTGAGAGCACACAGGTGCCCAGGGCTGAACTGGCCTGTGCCTCCCAATGGGACATGCTGCCCCTCGCTCCCCAGGCGCAGGGTCACAGTGGGGCCCTTTGTGACCTCACACTGTGACACCCACTGCCCTGCATGTGCTCAGCGCAGCTGCAGCCCCAGCCCACACTGTCCAGCAGGACGGTGACGAGACAGGGTGTGAGCACGGAGCTGGCGAGAGCCCCCGAGCATAGCCCACGTCTTTGATTGAGTTTGCAATTTAGAGAATCTTTTTGGTTGGAAGCGAACATTTAAGATCATTGAGTCCAACCATACCCTCACTTTAGCTGCCCCTGGCAGACTCCCCTCTGCCCCCGGCAGACTTGTGCTGAGGACTCCCCAAGTGCAGCCCACGTCTTTCCCGGCTGCCCTTGGCAGACTCGTGGTGTTTCACCAAGTCTTCCCAATTCCTCACCTATACCTCCTTCCCCAAACCCACGAGATGGCAGACAAACACCCCACCTGCCGCATGGTGGCCCTGGAGGAGGACAGGGCTCCCCAGGAGAGCAGCTCTCCAGCAGAGCCCCAGGAGCTGTGCATGGCCCAGCACCTGGAGATGGGTGAGTGAGGGGCCCTGATTGTCTGGGCAGGGCGGGGGCCAGCGAGCGCTCCCTGCTCAACACCAGGATCACGTTTCCCTGCACGCTGGCAGGGGGGGTTCCACAGCTGTTGGCCATGATGCTGCCTCAAGTCCAGGGCTGCTCCGAGCTGGGAGCTGGCCCCAGCACAGCCTCTGCGGGCAGAGGGGACCCAGCTCCTGCTGCAGGGCACGGGCAGTGAGAGGCAGCTGGGCGGGCAGGAGGCAGCCGTGCTGTGGGACGGGGACCTTTCCTGCCCGTCTGAAGCGAGTTCCTCACCCGCTACACTGGGCGCTTTCCCCGTCCTGCCTGGCTCCAGCACCGCAGCCCGTCTGCCGGGCACCCTGCAGCCCTGACACGCATGGGGAGACTGTGCCGGGGGTTGATCCAGGTCAAGACTCCAGAGGGAAAGGAAGGTTGCTCAGGGCACAGAAGTCAGAGTGCGGATTTGTTGCACTTTTGGCAAAGTGAGCAGAGGGACACGCTATTTTCCAAAACTGTTCCTTGACCAGGAACTTTCAAGAGCAGTGTTAGGCTTCCCCCAGTGTTTCTGCGTGGGAGGTTAGAGCTTGTTTTCCTGGGTGCTCTGTCCAGAACTCAACTTTTCAATCTGCTTTTGTGCAAGAACATGGATTCATCTCTCTTCCAATGTGGTTTCTTGGCAGTCGTTGCTGAGGGAATGGCTCCGCCGCAGAGGATCCTCCTTCCCCCAGAGAAGATTTGCATGGCCTGGCAGCACAGCCAGAGAGCTGGAGCGGGACTGCACAACCTGGGCAACACGTGCTGGCTCAACTCCGTCCTGCAGTGCCTGACCTACACCCCCGCTCTGGCCAACCACCTGCTCTCTGGGGAGCACAGCCGAGCCTGTCAGTACTTTTGGGAACATTCCTTGTACATCTGTTGAGCAGGGCCCAAGGGCTCCCAGAATCTGGAAGCTGATCTAGGAGAAAAGTGGCCCTTCTTTGTCAGCTCCCTGAGTTGGTGTTCTATGAACACTCAAGCCTAGAAGCAGCTTGTTGTATCTGGATGTGTCCATCTTCAGAAAGGCACCTCTTTCTATCCCAGGCTCTTGGTCCCTGTTCCTGCAAGTTAAACTCCTTTGCTTACTGCACAGAAAGCTTCCGTCAGTTCAGCATCCCTCTGAAGAAAGCTTTCTGTGCATTAAAATGTCCTGGGCTTGTTGGGACTTGGGCACCTTGGGAGGAATGGAGAATTATTAGAACTGCAAGACCCCCCTTAGGTTTCCCATCGCTGTGGATATTTTGCAAACCTCAGGAGCTCCCCTCTCCCGTTCCTCCCTCCCTCTCCAGGTCGCCAGAAAGGCTTCTGCATGATGTGCAGGATGGAAGTGCATGTTCAACAGGTCCTGCATTCCTCAGCCAGTGCCATTGAGCCTTGGGCTGTCATCGATTTTCTCACAGGTGAGTCAGTGCAGGTGCTGTGACATGATTGATGCCGTTCTTGTAGGAGAGAACTAGTAATTTCTTCTTTCTTAGAAATAGGAGAAAATTTCCAGCATGGCAGGCAGGAGGATGCCCACGAGTTCTTACGCTGCACTGTGGACGCCATGCAGAGAGCTTGTCTGAGCGGAAACAGCGAGTAAGCGCAAGCAAATTGTGTTTCCAGCGTTCCCAAACCCCTTGGAGTCCTTGATGTCCTCCCCTCAAGGAGAACTATGCCCAGGGCTTCCAGACAAAGCCAGACTCTTGGAAGAGATAACTCCACCTTCCCATTGATTTGCAGCTTGGACATGTCCTCTCAAGCAACTACCATCGTTCACCAGATCTTTGGGGGCTTTCTGAGATCCAAAGGTACTTTTCCACTGCTATTGCTCTCCTTGGAATCGTCTGTGCCCTCCTGTTCTCGCATGCCTGCGATAACAGCCGATGGTGTGACTGGCGCAGTGGGTGTGAAGAGTGTAACTCGGCACAGTCAGTCGACTTCCCCCGTCACTGAGCATTTCCATTTGCCTTCCAGTCACATGCTGGAGCTGCCAAGCAGTTTCTGATTCCTACGAGGCCTTCCTGGATGTTCCTCTGGGTATCAAAGTAAGAGAGTTTGTAATTGTGCTTCAAGATGTCCCAAGGCCCCTGTAGCATTCCAGATCCCAAACAGTTGGCTTAAAAATGTATCTGACAAGAGAGGTTGGTGGTGGGTGGGAGGTGGAATGGCCTGTGTTCTGCAGAGGCCATGGCAGTGGTCTCCCTGTCGGTGCTGGTTTCAGCTGGCCAGGCACACGTGCCCCTCTCTGCACTGTGACGTACCCACCTCCTTCTTCCCTTGCCCTCCCTCAACACCCGTCTGGCTCGCAGGCTCATGGGGGTGTTGTTTCCATCACTGGTGACACCCATACCATCGTAGCTGAACTGTGCGGTGCCACAAAGAGGTGGCTCTGGAGAACCCTGGGAATCCCTGGGAAATGAGGGAGATGTTCAGCATCACACCCTCTTTCTGCCTCCTGGGCACTACTTGCGGGTTCACAGGGGGTCTCCTCAGCGTCATCGAGCTGTTTTTTTGCGTAAACTCCTTGTAAGTGTTTGGGTGTGGGAATTTCCCGGAGCTCAGGGCTCTCCCTTCTCACTCCTCCAGGCAGCCGCATCTGTCACCGCAGCTCTGGAAGACTTTGTGAAACCTGAGCACCTGGATGGTGAAAACTGCTTTAAATGTAGCAAGTGAGGCTATTATTGATGATGTATTCATACTAGATCCTGTGCGAAGGTGTCATTGAGCAGAAGTCAGCTTTTCACATTGGATTAAGGCACAGTAATGAGACACAGGTTTTTTAACAGGGCGTTATGGTACTGAATAGCCTTAAAAGAGCACAAGGATGTGTGAGACAGGAAAGGCTGTCTGGCCTTTGGGGGAAAAAATGGTGTGTTTCAGCCCTTGGCTCTGTCCTGGCTTTCAAGGTGTGACAAGATGACTGCCGTCTCCAAGAGGTTCACAGTCCATCGCGCGCCCAAGGTTCTCACGGTGTGTCTGAAGAGGTTTGAAGCTTTCACCGGCGACAAGATCAGCAAGGTGTGTGCACAACTAGAGTGCAACGTTCTCTTCCTGAAGCGGGTTTCCCAAAGCCGGACGCTCTGTCACAAGCTGCTCATGTTGAGTTTTTCACGTTCCCTTCTGGGGACAGTTCCCGTGGGAAGACAAGTGTGTCCTCTGCTCCCACAGAGCTGCTTTGGTCCACATGGGCTTCCTGCCACCCAACTCGGGACATATTGCTGTGTCCTGAAGTGTTCCGGGGTCATTGCTGAGCCCTCCTGGTCTCTCCGTAGGTTGTGGAGTATCCCCAGTACCTGGATCTTCACCCGTACATGTCTCAGGCAGCCGGAGAACCGCTCCTCTACTCCTTATACGCCGTCCTGGTGCATGGAGGTGGCAGCTGCCGTGCAGGACACTACTTCTGCTACATTAAGGTGAAAAGTGACTTCCTTCTGAACAAAGGAAAAATGTATCCTGGGGAAAACTGACTTTCCTGGCTGTGTTACTGGCAGCCAAGGATTTGAGGGGAGAAGGTTTCCTCAGGGGCTGGAATGCATATGTTTTGAACACTGCTGGTTCAGCAGTTTTTGGCTGTGTTTTGTGGAGAAGCCGTGCCATTCATCTCCAGATATCAACGCTTTTCTTTGCAGGCCAGTGATGGACTGTGGTACCACATGAACGATGAGACTGTGGATCTTTGTGACAGTGACACAGTCCTCACGCAGCAAGCCTATTTACTGTTTTACATCAGGTAATCACAAGTTTTAAACTGTGTTCAGAACACCTTTCCTTTTCTTGGCTTTGCTATTTTTCTTCTTATCCTGTTGAGTGTTTCTGTCATAGCAGACAATTACCACCTGCATCCTTCAGCCCAACCACATTTCCCATTTGTGGTCCTAGTTGCATCTTCTCCCTGTCATATAAACTGTTCCAAGAAAATGCCGGAACCCAGAGGAGGCTGCAGGAACAGCCCTCAACAGACATCCCTCTTTTTTTCCCAGGTGCTCTGATTTGGAAGTTGGACAAAGGGCTTCTCCCTCACCAGCACCATCAGAAGCCCGTTCCCTCCTCAGTCAGTGGGCGGCCGGCAGCAAGCAGGTGGGTTCTGTGGGACAGCAGCATCTGCCCCGTAGGACTAAGGTGGCTGTGGGGAGGTGGTCAGGGCAGCAGATGGACAGTGGGTTTCTTTTGGGGATCTTGACAGCGCTCCCTTTTCCCTCCCACACGGCAGCTTTCTGCACAGTTGCAGCACGGCTCCCACTCCCAGCATCCACCTGGATCCATCCCATTTGTCCTCCTTGGCCCCTCTGCAGCCTCCAGGAGCCTTTGGGAGGCCATTAGCTGTTCCCTCACAGCTTCTGGGGGTTCCCCACTGGTGGGTCCTGTCAGGAGGAAAGGGCAGGAGCTTCTCACAGCTCTCTTTGCAGGACATGGTGGGGGTCATGGAGGACTCTCCAGAGGACAGCAGCTCCCCCGCACCAGCCATCACCAGCCAGCAAAGCCAGGCAGGTGCCCAGGAGGCAGCTGCGGGCTGGCCGTGCCCCATCTGGCCAGGCAGGATCAACAGCAGCTCCTCCGTGGGCTCCTGCTTGCATCGCTTCTTCCACAGCTTTCTCAGGCTGGTGTCCAGAAGGAAAGCTGCGTGCCTGCTGTGCTGTCACCCCCGTGACCGTGTGCTCCACTCTGCACGAGAGGATAGCAGCAAAGAGGAGCGGGGATTCAGCCCTTCTGCCCCCTGCCAGGAGAACGGCGCCAGGGAGAGGCCCAGGAGCAGATCCCCGCACTGGGGCAATGATCTCCGCAGCTGGGTTGTGGAGACCGCGGACTATGAACACTCAGATGGGAGGAGGGGGAGAACCAGTCCCCTGAGCTGTGACCCCACTCACAGGGGCGAGGCACCTCCAAGACCCTCCAATGGCAGCTCCCAGCCTGCACCAGCACCTCCAGTGCCCTCCAGCAGCAGCTCCCAGTCTGCTCCTGCCCCCAGAGCTGCTCAGGGGCAAACCCGGCCAAGGCGGAGAGATCGGAGCAGATCCCCGCGGCGGGACTATGATCTCCACAGCCGGTTTCTGGAGATCACAGACCAGCATCACTCAGCAAGGAGGACGAGGAGCTGGAGAACAAGTCCTCCACGGTCTGACCGAGCCCTAAGGGATGATGCGGCTCCAGGGCCCTCCAGCGGCAGCTCCCGGTGTCGTTCCTCACGCAAAGCTGCTGGGGGGCAGACCCAGCTGAGGCAGAGGGAGCGGAGCAGATCCCCGCGGCGCCGCTATGATCTCCACAGGCAGTTTGTGGAGATCACGGACTGTGACCCCTCAGCACAGAGGAGGAGGACGAGCAGGAAGGCTTCGGTGCCCTGCAGAGGCAGATGAGGAAAATGGTCGGTGGTGACGGGGGTAGATTGCAGCCTGGATGAGGGAGGACACAGCATCTGACGCCTGTGATGCTGGCGAGGAGGAAGAGGAGGAGGAAGAGTCCAGGAAGCAGCAAAGCTGCCCCAGCAGGACCAAGCTGCCCCAAGGGCACCAGCAGCCAGTGCTGCCTCTGGCAGGAAGAGCTCAGAGAGCCCTTCCAGAGCCACGGGCAGCTCTGCCGGCCGGCCCGCCTGCCCACAGGCCCCTGGAGGAAGAGCTGCAACCTGCGTGCCACAGCTGGGATCGCTGCTCAGAAACACTCACTGGGCACCAGCGGGCAGAAAAGCCAAAGCCACGATTAAAAACAAACTCCTGTTGGCCTCATGTGTGTCATTCACGGGGTGTTTGCTTCTCTGTGGGTTTTGAGGCAATTGGAGAAATCCCCATTCTGAGAAGTGTCTGTGGTGGGTTTTGGGAGCTGTTTGTTGTATGTGCCCATCTTGCCGTCCCTTCTGTTTCAATGTGGAGTTGTAAGGAGCCACTGGAAGGGGGAATGTTGTTTTTGGAACTGCTCTGCCACCTGATCCCAGCAGGGGAAGGACTCCAAGACACCAGCCTACGAATCCTTAACGTAAAACAAAGTCCATTGGAAATAATCCCGGAATCCAAACTGATTACTGTATTTAAAAAGTTCATCTAGGGGGAAGGGTAACCAAAGAGCCAGGAATCCATATTTTGAATAAATCAATAAGGTTAGAGGGTTGTTAGAATTAGATGAATGAGACAGGTAAACTGAGGCAGGCAGTGGGTAGTCTGTAAACCCTGCAGCACCAGCCAATGGGAGCAGGGGAGCGGATGTGCAGCTGGGATCGGCGGATCTGTAAGCGGGGGCTTTTTGTCCCATTCCCGGTGCCTGTCTTGGGGTAGAACACCTGGTCTTGCAAAACCGTTTATAAAATACGCGTTGCTGAGAGATGCTGCCTGGGCCTGTTCTGTTGGCAAGGTGATTGTTTCCTACAGCAGGATCTGCAGCAGCAGTTTGGCAGGACCAGAGGGCCCATGCGGTCAGAAAGCGCAGCAGACAGCTGGGACGTGGGGTCACGGCACCAAACCCAGCTTGGGTGGAACCAAGAGGGTCCCCTCGTGTTCAGGGCCAAAGCGCCATCCGTAGCATCTGCCCGTCCTTCTGAGTGCCCAGAGCCTCCTTCTTGGGGCCAAATCCTCATGTTCAGGGTCCCAACGTGTCTTTCATCACCCGTGGCCTTTGCTCAGGGCCCACAGCTTCATTTTCAGGTGGAGCTCGCTGCCCGGCAACAACCGCCCGGAAGTCTGGGGCCAGTCAGGGGATGAAATGCAGCCAATCACATTGGAGGAGGCGGGGCAAGTCATGTGATTGAAATGTAAGCAGCCAATCAAGCTTTGAGACATGCAGGACAGTTGGCAACAGTGGAACAAACTGGGCAGCGATCAGGGGCGGGCTGTGCTGGCTGAACCAATCACACCTGGTGGGAGTGTGGCACATGGATGATTGACAAACGGTCTGACCAATCATTTGGTGGGGACAGCAAGCGGGAAATCCCAGACAGCCAATCAGAGGAAACAGTGCCTCAGGGAAGGTGGACACTGCGGAGGGAGTGACCCCTAAGGCAGCCAATCAGAGAGAGGATTGCCTCAGGGCAGGGTGGGCCCCAAACCAGGGCAGAGTCACAGCCCAGACAGCCAATCAGCTGCAGGATCAGCTCAGGGGAGGAGACTGACAGCCCTCCCGACCAATGGTGGCGCAGCGCAGGCGGTTGCTCTGCAGGCGGCCAGGGTGAGTTTTGCCATGGGCCTGTGGAGCTGCCCCAAGGCTGAGCAGCCCCCGGCCCAGCCCTGGGGCCCTGGGGATGTTGTTGCTGCCTCTGGCTCAGGTGTGCGTGGGCTGCTCTGGCCTTGTTCTCCTGGGCGGGGGAGGGGGAGGGGGCACTTGCTGGAGAGGAGCTGCTGGGGCTGGAGCTGGAGAGAGCAGGAGAAGGGGAAGCAGCTGGAGGGTGAAGTGCAGGGGATGCCCACAGCTGCTGCTGCAGCTGCACAGAGACAGCTGCCCCTCTGGGTGAGGAAGAGTCCCTGTGAGCAGCCTCAGCAGAGCAGATCACACACCTGCGCCGCAGGGTCTGTGTCAGTGAGGAGAATGACTGTACGGCCATATAGTGTGTATGTGTGGTGTGTATCTGGGAAGCCACGTGCTGCAAGAGCTGTCAAACACTGATGTGTTCTCTTAGGTGCAGGATGGGCGAGCGACTGGGGCTACAGAATAGGAGGGGAGGAAAAGACAGACAGACAGAAGTGCCTGAACTCCACAGCTTGCCTAGCAGTGCAGAGAGCAGGAACTGCGGTGAGTCTGGGGCCCTTGGGGGCATTTCATCCTGTTTTGTGTCCCAGTTCCTCCCTGCTCCCTCCTCTTTCCTGCTGTGTCCTTCTTCCTCGTCATCTCTTCTCTCTCTGTCCCTCTCTGCTGCTTCCTCACCGTTTCCCCACCCTTCTCCATCTCTGTGCAGGGTTTCTCGTATCTCCCTCTCCGTCTCCACCCCTCTATGGTTCTCACCATCCCTGGTTTCTCTTTGTTGTCAATCTGGTCTGTTGCTCTGTCCTGCTCCCTGCCTCATCATTTCTCATAGTATCTCTCTGTCCTGCTCCCTGCACCTATTCCTGCCCCTCTTCTTTTTTACTCCCTCTCTGTCTTGCTGCCCACCCCAGGATTTTTTCCCCAATCTCTATCCTGCCCCCAACTCTTATTGTTGTTTGTTTCTCCTGCTCCCTTTCTGTCTTTCTGCCTGTCTTCCCTTTCCCTGTTCTTCTTTCTCCATCTCTGTCCAGATTACTGCCCCTTTTCCTTCTTGATGTCTTTCTGTCCTGGTTTTCTTTCTGTCTTCCTTGCCTGTTCCCAGTCCCATCCTTTCTCACTATATCTCCCCTGTCCAGCTGGCTCTGCCTTTTATTTTTCTTCTCTTCCTCTTTCCTGCTCCTCAGCCCTCTTTTCCTCTTCCTCCAGCTCATTGCTGCATGTTTTCCCTTTCTAGTCTCTTAATTTTGATCTGAACTTTGCTTTGTTTCTCAGTCCCTTTGTTCTGTTCTCTGCCTTTCTGTTTGCCTCTCCGTCTGTACATCCCCCTCCCTGTCTTTCTCTACCCCCTTCCTACTCCCCCTCCTCCCCCCTCTCCATCCCTCTGTCCTGCTCCTCAGCCCTGCTGTTTCTTCCTCCCTGTTTCTTCTTGGCTCCTTGTCCCTTTCTGCCTTGATCTCTCCATCCTTTCCCCTGTGTGTTTCTTTCTCTCTGTCCTGGTTTTGTTAAAAAACAAGTTTCTCTTTCAGTGAATTTTGCCTGTCAGCTAAAGCCTTCATATTAACTGCATTTTCCTGGAGAACCAGACACATGTTTTGGTAAAACCTAGCAATGGAATGCAAACTTATTGATAAGCATGGATGGACATCTCGCGAGAGGGGCGACGAGGAACAACTGACCAACTGTGTATAACATTCCATTCACGTGAATACTTCATATAAAATGGGAGATCACGAGGATCTCGTCCCTTTTTCCTCTTGTTCTTATGGCCAACATTAGGAGAGGACCTTGCTAGTCATCCCTGCGAACTGAGGCCTAGTGAGAGACTGAACCCAGCTCTGGTTGGCTGTGGAGTCTAATCCAGGACTTTGGGTGCCGGCTCTCCAGTTGCTGACACTTTCAAGATTGGTTTTGTATATTTTGTATTATTTTCTCTATTCTTACTAGTAGCATTAGTAAAACATCTTTAATTTTTCCAACTCTCTTCTCTCTGTCCTTCTTTTTTCCTCCCAATCCCCTCTCCTGAGTGGAAGGGGGGAGAGGGAGGGGCAAAAAGGGGGAAGTGGGGGGGAGAGGGGGTTAACAATACATCTGCCAGGGTTTTATTGTCACCCCACAATCGGAGAGGGGGTTAACAATACATCTGCCAGGGTTTTATTGTCACCCCGCAATCTTAACCCTCGACAGATAATTGGCGCCCAACGTGGGGCAAGAGAAAGGGGTAAATCTGGAGATTTTTGGCTTTTCTACAGCTCTGACGTACCTTTCAATTTTCTTGGCACGGTGCCAACTCATAGAGTTGTGATACTCGCGCGTCTGTTTGCTTCGGATATTATTTAGTGGTATTAAGGCAAAGTGAATTCCACTGATTTAAAGATGTTATAGCTTAAGTTGTATCAGTTATTTTCTACATTGTGCTCACTGATTCCATATCTGTGTTGGGCTTTCTTTTTAAATCGAAGTATTCATTATATAACAACAAGGAACTGGACAATGCTCATGATGATACTGTGTGGTTTGTCACTGGTTTATTTCATTATACTGCAGCCACTAATGAATTTCTACTCGCTTCTGCTTTACCTTGAAAAGCCTCCAGGAGAGACTAAAGAGCAGTACGGCTCTGTGTTTGCTAATTGGTCAAGTGAACCTTTAGAAAGGCTGACTAACAATACTTTCGTTTTTTCGCTAGGACAGTTCGCAAATGTTTTAGAGAATTTTGAATATCCTTGGAGTTTTGATAGAACTGTGATGGTGTTATCTGGTTTGCTGAACGTGTGTCAGTTTGTGCTTCTGTTAAGAGAAATGGCATTTAACAGGAGGTTTGCGTCTCTTTGTTGTCCTGAGATTTGCGGTGCGTCTTCGGAAGCTTTAGTAAAAAGCACTCCTGGCCGCTCGAGAAAGAGCGAAACAGGGAAAGCTGACGTTGCAGCTGCTGCCCCCGCCACGGCGGCTTCGCAGGCTGAAGGTACAGCTCCTCCGCAGAGTGCCAAGGTCACTTCTGATAACACTAGTTCTGCAGCCTTAAAGGCAGCCCCCCCTTCTTCACACACTGGGCACTGTTGCTGCTGTAACCATAGCGATCACTGTGACAGTCATTCAGACTCTGGAAATGAATCAAATGATGGTAAACCCGTATCAGCATCAGTTGCTGGTTGTAAGAAAGTCACTAGAAAGACTACCCGTGCAGCAGATGATGGCACAGGGCCAACATCAACCCAAGGGGCACCATCAGGACAGGGAGGAGATGAAGTGACCACCACTCGATCCTTTTCTCCAGGTGAGCTGAGAGATCTGCGAAAAGACTTTAGTCGTCGTGAAGGCGAGAATATTTTAACCTGGCTGCTCCGATGCTGGGACAATGGGGCAGATACAATTGAACTGGAAGGTGGTGAAGCCAGTCAGCTGGGATCTCTGTCAAGAGATTCCACCATTGATAGGGCAATTTCAAGAGAGTCTAATGCCACTACTCTCTGGACCCGACTCCTGGCAGCTATGAAAGTAAGATTTCCCTACAAGGAAGATTGTATATCCAGGTTAGGGAAATGGAATACTATGGAGAAAGGTATTCAGTTCCTGAGAGAATTAGCTGTGCGAGAGGTCATCTATTTTGGACCGAACAGCCAAGAGGGAACAGACCCAGATAGAATCAATTGTTCACAACCTCTGTGGCGCAGATTTGTACAAAGTGCATCACCTGCATATGCTAAGTCATTGGCAGGAATGCTCTGGTCATCTAGAGTTGGACAAGATATTACTGAAGTCATTGAGCAGCTCCGTGAATTTGAGGACAGCCTTGCTGGTTCTCTACGGGCTTGTGTCTCTGCTGTAGAGAGACTGTGTGAAAAATCTGATGACCGGTTTGAAAAGCTATTGCAAGAAATCAAAGAACTCAGAGAGGACACATACCATTCACGACCTGCACAAACCTATGTTTCAGCTGTTAGGAAAAGGCGTTTCCAATCTCGAGAGAGAGGACAGAGGCAGCCCACCAAAAGAGGTTCACTGTGGTTCTTCCTACATGAGCAGAGAGAAAACATGAATAAGTGGCATGGGAGACCTACCTCAGAACTTCAGGAACGAGTACGTGAGATCAAAGGAAAAACTCCTAGGAAGGTGGCTGCTCCAGTTTACAAAAGGAGCAGAAGAGATTCTGATGCTCTTGAAGGAACCTCTAATTCACACCCAGAGACTGTGCAAAAGAGAAATTAGAGGT
Organism: Nesoenas mayeri; assembly: GCF_963082525.1. NCBI lineage: Eukaryota > Metazoa > Chordata > Aves > Columbiformes > Columbidae > Nesoenas > Nesoenas mayeri. The sequence goes on from NW_027659957.1 coordinate 382,150, forward strand.
GCCCTGCCTCCAACCAGGTGGAGGAAAGGGATAACAGAGTTTATTGGACTGTACAAATACGATGGCCTGGTACAACACACCCCCAGGAGTACAAAGCTTTAGTGGACACTGGTGCACAGTGCACAATAATTCCTTCTAATTATAAAGGAATGCAATCCATCAATATTGTTGGAGTGACTGGGGGATCCCAGGAACTGACTGTTGTAGAGGCTGAAATGAGCCTAACTGGAAAAAACTGGCAAAAGGATCCCGTTGTGACTGGCCCAGATGCTCCGTGCATCCTTGGCATAGACTGCCTCAAGAGAGGGTATTTTAAGGACCCAAAAGGGTATAGGTGGGCATTTGGTATAGCAGCTGTGGACACTGAGAAAATTGAAGAGCTGTCTGATTTGCCTGGTCTTTCAGATGATCCTTCTGTTGTAGGACTGCTGATAGTTGACGATCAGCAGGTGCCAACTGCTACCACGACAGTGCATCGTCGGGAATATCGCACCAATCGAGACTCTTTGATTCCTATCCAGAAGTTGATCCGTCAATTGGAAAGCCAGGGTGTGATCAGTAAGACTCGCTCACCTTTTAACAGCCCAGTCTGGCCAGTGCGTAAGTCTAGTGACGAGTGGAGACTAACTGTGGACTATCGTGGCCTGAATGAAGTTACACCACCACTCAGTGCTGCTGTGCCTGACATGCTAGAACTGCAATTTGAACTGGAGTCAAAGGCAGCTAAGTGGTATGCTACAATTGACATTGCTAATGCATTTTTCTCTATTCTTGTAGCAGCAGAGTGCAGGCCGCAGTTTGCTTTCACCTGGAGAGGCATCCAGTACACGTGGAATCGCTTGCCCCAGGGGTGGAAACACAGTCCTACCATCTGCCATGGACTGATCCAGACCACGCTGCAGCAAGGTAAAGCTCCAGAACACTTGCAGTATATTGATGACGTCATCGTATGGGGCGACACAGCGAAAGAAGTCTTCGAGAAAGGTGAGAGAATAATTCAGATTCTTTTGGATGCTGGTTTTGCCATAAAACGAAGCAAGGTCAAGGGACCTGCACGAGAGATCCAGTTTTTAGGAATAAAATGGCAAGATGGGCGTCGTCAGATCCCAATGGATGTGATCAACAAAATTGCTGCAATGTCTCCACCTACTAATAAAAAGGAGACACAGACTTTCTTGGGCGTTGTAGGTTTTTGGAGAATGCATATTCCTGACTACAGCCAGATTGTGAGCCCTCTCTATCGAGTGACTCGTAAAAAGAACCAATTTGAGTGGGGCCCTGAACAACGACAAGCCTTTGAACAAATCAAGCGTGAGATAACTCATGCGGTGGCCCTTGGACCAGTTCGGACTGGACTAGATGTTAAAAATGTGTTCTACACCGCAGCCGGAGATAATGGACTTACCTGGAGCCTCTGGCAGAAAGCACCAGGAGAAACCCGAGGTCGACCCTTAGGTTTTTGGAGTCGAGGATACAAAGGATCTGAGGCCAACTATACTCCAACTGAAAAAGAGATACTAGCAGCATATGAAGGAGTTCGAGCTGCTTCAGAAGTGATCGGTACTGAAGCACAGCTCCTCCTGGCACCTCGACTGCCGGTGCTGAGCTGGATGTTCAAAGGGACGGTTCCCTCTCCACATCATGCAACTGAAGTTACATGGAGTAAATGGATTGCATTGATCATGCAACGAGCTCGAATTGGAAGTCCCAATCGCCCAGGGATCTTAGAAGTAATTACAGATTGGCCAGAAAGCAAAGACTTTGGGATGCCTCCAGATGAGGAGGAAGTAAAAGGTGCTGAAGAAGCACCACCGTATAATACTCTTTCAGAGACTGATAAGCAGTATGCACTGTTCACAGATGGATCCTGTCGTCTTGTAGGAAAACATCGAAGGTGGAAAGCTGCTGTGTGGAGTCCCACACGACAAGTTACAGAAGCCACTGAAGGACAAGGTGAATCTAGTCAGTTTGCAGAAGTGAAAGCCATCCAGCTGGCTTTGGACATTGCTGAACGAGAAAAGTGGCCAATACTTTATCTCTATACTGACTCATGGATGGTAGCAAATGCCTTGTGGGGGTGGCTACAGCAATGGAAGAAAAGCAACTGGCAGCGCAGAGGTAAACCCATTTGGGCTGCCGCACTGTGGCAAGACATTGCTGCTCGGCTAGAGAGCCTGCCTGTGAAAGTTCAGCATGTAGATGCTCATGTGCCTAAAAGTCGAGCCACTGAGGAACATCTAAACAACCAACAAGCAGATCAAGCTGCTAAGATTAAAGTAGCTGAGGTGTACTTGGACTGGCAACATAAAGGTGAACTTTTCCTAGCTCGGTGGGCCCATGATGCTTCAGGGCATCAAGGTAGAGATGCAACATATAAATGGGCTCGCGATCGAGGGGTGGATCTAACTATGGACACTATTTCACAGGTTATTCATGAATGTGAAACTTGCGCCGAAATCAAACAAGCAAAACGGTTAAAGCCTGTATGGTATGGGGGGCGATGGTTAAAGTATAAGTATGGAGAAGCTTGGCAGATTGATTATATTACACTTCCACAAACACATCAAGGTAAGCGTTATGTACTTACAATGGTGGAAGCAACCACTGGATGGTTAGAAACATATGCCGTACCTCATGCTACAGCCCGAAATACTATCTTGGGCCTTGAAAAGCAAGTCCTTTGGCGACACGGTACGCCAGAAAGAATTGAATCAGACAATGGTACTCATTTCAAAAACAGTCTTATAGACAATTGGGCCAAAGAACATGGTATTGAGTGGGTATATCATATTCCATATCATGCACCAGCCTCTGGGAAAATTGAAAGGTACAATGGTTTGCTAAAAACTACACTAAAGGCACTTGGTGGTGGAACCTTTAAAAACTGGGATTCACATTTAGCAAAAGCCACTTGGTTGGTCAACACCAGGGGATCAACCAATCGAGCCGGGCCTGCCCAATCAGAAATTCTACGGACTGTAGAAGCAGATAAAGTCCCTGTAGTACACATGAAAAATATGTTAGGAAAGGCAGTCTGGGTTACTCCTGCCTCAGGCAAAGGCAAGCCCATTCGTGGGATTGTTTTTGCCCAGGGACCTGGCAGCACCTGGTGGGTGATGCTTAAGGATGGAGAAGTTCGGTGTGTACCTCAAGGGGATTTGAGTTTAGGTGAAAATATTCAATACTGAACTTCATGATGTGAATTGTCGTACTAACAGTATTTAATAAGTGTCTTTCAGATCAAGACAGTGATAATGAAACCAGAGCTAGCCTTCTTCGAGTGGCACCTGACAACTTCTTCGAAGTTGGTGTCTTTAACCCACAAACAGTGGTCATGAGATGCACTTGTACCATTTTTTCCTGCCCTGGGAAACTGTTGTGACAAAATGAACTTAATGAACTTTTGAAAGGATGGTCCACTGATTAAGATTAATTACTCCTGGGTATATATGTACATATGTGTATATATATATATAGTAGTAGTGATTAATTAGATTGTGTTGATAGATTGTATTGATAAGGTTTAAGCATTCAGTGAATGGCATATTATAAGGGGTGGAATGTCCTGGTTTTGTTAAAAAACAAGTTTCTCTTTCAGTGAATTTTGCCTGTCAGCTAAAGCCTTCATATTAACTGCATTTTCCTGGAGAACCAGACACATGTTTTGGTAAAACCTAGCAATGGAATGCAAACTTATTGATAAGCATGGATGGACATCTCGCGAGAGGGGCGACGAGGAACAACTGACCAACTGTGTATAACATTCCATTCACGTGAATACTTCATATAAAATGGGAGATCACGAGGATCTCGTCCCTTTTTCCTCTTATTCTTATGGCCGACATTAGGAGAGGACCTTGCTAGTCGTCCCTGCGAACTGAGGCCTAGTGAGAGACTGAATCCAGCTCTGATTGGCTGTGGAGTCTAATCCAGGACTTTGGATGCCGGCTCTCCAGTTGCTGAGACTTTCAAGATTGGTTTTGTATATTTTGTATTATTTTCTCTATTCTTACTAGTAGCATTAGTAAAACATCTTTAATTTTTCCAACTCTCTTCTCTCTGTCCTTCTTTTTTCCTCCCAATCCCCTCTCCTGAGTGGAAGGGGGGAGAGGGAGGGGCAAAAAGGGGGAAGTGGGGGGGAAAGGGGGTTAACAATACATCTGCCAGGGTTTTATTGTCACCCCGCAATCGGAGAAGGGGTTAACAATACATCTGCCAGGGTTTTATTGTCACCCCACAATCTTAACCCTCGACACTCTCTCAGCTCCTCTGTCTTCTCTCTTGTCTCATTTGTCTCTCTCTAGTCCTCTGTCCTTCTCCCCAGCAGCTTCAACTGAATGACCAGGTGTCTGTGCACTCTGGTGTTTCCTCATCCCTGCCCTGGGGAAGATCTGTGTCTGTAGGGCTGGGGATCATTTAGGAGCTGGTCTCCTTCTGCAGGCAGCAGAGCTGGGTGCAGCTACAGCAGAGCTTGTTCTCAGCTGCTGCTTATGCAGCTTGTTGGAAGAGTGGCTGTGGGCCTTCTTTGGAAGGGAGGTTTCTTGTTCTGTGCTTCCTGCTCCTCGGGACCCTGCACAGGAGCGGTGTTGGGTTCTGCAGGGACGGGTGGGACCTGCTGTGGTTCCTGGTGAATGTGAACTCAACTTGTCCTGATATCCTCGAATGAAACCAGACTGACCGTAGATGGTTTTCTTGCCTGTTTCAGTTCCAAACTACATGTTTGACACTGAAGAACATGAGACTTTGTGCTGTTTTCCAGATGTCAGTGACTGCGAATCAGCTGAGAACATCACTGTCTTAGGTACCAGGGCAGGTGGTCTGTGATCAGCGGTGGGGACTTGCATGGCCGTGCTTTTATGAACATTTTAGGGTCTTGCCACTTGAAAGCCCTTCATTTTCTTAGAAATTTTAGGATGATATTTCTTATTTGGAGGTTCAGACTCTGGTTGGACTTGATGTTGAATGGTCCATATAATGGGGTCCATAAAATAAGACTCTCGCTTCCTTGTTGTTTTCTTACACTGTCTGAATTTGGTAAGCAAGAGCAAGAGTGGTTGACAGTGTCTGTTTTTTGAGAGTAACGTATTCCTGACTCTCCCTCTTTGTATGGTGAAGGTTTCTGCCTGCACTATGATTTTGCTGGGCTGTGAGGCTGTGTGGGAGCAGCAGAAGTAGGAAGTGGTGGCTTTAAAGGCATTGAAGCTGTGGTAAAACTAGCAGGTAAAGCTCATTTCTTCGTAGAGAGCTGCCTGACAGAAACAGTTACAAGGAAAGACCCTTGAAGTTGGCTTTTTTTTTTTTTTTTCTAATTTAGTCTTAATATGGAGCTTTTAGTATTGATTGTTTGATTGATTGATTTCTGGGAAGCAAGAAGTGAGAGCCTGTGCACTCCCATAGGCAGCGCTGCCTCCCAAAATAGGTTCACCCTTCTCCACTTCTGTTCCTCCCATGCTCGTGTAGAACAAGGCCATGCAGTCGTGTGTAGATGTGGTGATTCCAATGTGACTATGAGGTCACAGCCCCACGGTGACGTGCTGTGCTGTGTCTCGGCAGCAGCAGCAGCAGCATCATGGTGCGAGCGTGGGGGCCATGGTCCTCACCCTCCTCCACCTGCTGGTGTCCCTGCCAGCCTGGGAGGCCCAGGCTGCTCCAGCCGAGCGCAGGGAGCAGGTGGGCGGGCAGGGGCAGCACCCAGCCCCGAGCAGCTCAGCAGGGCAGCAGTGGGGCCAGGGCTGGGGCTGGGACCGGGAGAGCAGCCGGGCTGGGCCGGGCAGGGCGAGCCAGGCAGCACCAGGGTGTGGGCAGGGGGCAGACGCCCCGCAGGGAGGGGAGAGGGGCTGCGGCTGCTTCAGGGGCAAGTTGTGGGCAAGCAGGGGCTGGGAGTGGTGGCACAGGGGCAGAAACCAGCACTGAGTCCCTGTGGGGCCCTCCCTGCCCCAGACCTCGTGCCACACGGCCCCATCCCAGGGCACGCTTTGAGCCTTTGGGCCCGTTTCAAATCAAAGCTGGGATTGCTTTGGCCCTTTGGGCCAGTTTTGAGCTCAATCTGGGCACATTTGTGCCCTTTGGGGTCATTTCTGCCTAGATCTGGGAGTTCTTTGGCTTTGCAGTCCAGTTTCTGCCCAAATCTGGGGGTGTTTGGGCCACTTTTTTACCCATATCTGGGCATACTTTGACTTTTTGGTCCAATGTCATCCCAAATATGGGGGAGTTATATCCCTTTTTGGCCAGTTTTGATCCAAATCTAGTGGTGCTTTGGTTTTTCTGGCTCTTTTTACCCGATATACTCAGGTGCTTTTGCCCATTTTTTCTCCTAATGGAGGCGCTGTGTTCCCAAATATGGGATATTTTCACCTTTGCCAGCAGTTTTGCTCCCAAATGTAGACATTTTTGCCTCTTTTGGCCACTTTTTGCCCAAATACTCAGAATCTTTTGCCTGTATTGGCCAATTTAGCCCCCAAATGTTTGGAATACTTAGTCATTTTTCCAGTTTTCTCCCTAAATAAGGCTATTTCTCTGCAATATATGGACATTGTTGTCCTAAATATGTTGTGCTGTGTTTTGTTTTGTTTTTTCTCTCTTCTTTATGTCCTCTTTTACCCGAAATGCAGGAGCATTGCTCTGTGAGCCTGGAAACCTCTCTGATCTGTGCTTGACTTCAGGCCATGGCATTGGCAGAGCTGATCGAGCTTCTCAGCTGGATCCGGGTTATGAGCCTTGGGCTGTCCCAGAGGTAAGTTGTCACTGTCTATCTGCTTGAAGGAATATACACTCACATTTTAATAGGTTATTCACGTGTGATTGTACCCAAGATCATCTCAGAGGCTTTTCAAAAGCTTTTTGTGCCTTGGTGGTGTTACACAGACAAGTAATATATACTATTTGCCTGAAAACCTGCTAGGTCTCAGCGAAAAGGTCACCCATGTTCCATTTCTAGCTGTGGGAACATACACCTTTGTATGTGTACTGTGTCATTACCTCACCCCCTCCCATCACTGCAGGTGACTGAGGAAGAAGGAGATCACAACATGCCATGGAAGCTCCTCCCCTGTGTTTGACTCCCTGTTTGGTTCCTGCAGTCCATGGTGATCAAGCCTCTTGGTGTAATCCTGTTCCTGAGCCTGGGGACAATGCTAGGGTAAGTGTTCAGTCTTCATTGATCACTGGCCTTTTGCATTTGTTAATATTTGGTTTATTATTTGTTAATATTTGGTTTATTATTTGTTAACATTTTCCTGCAATAGCTGCGCCTTGCAGTAGCCAGCAGGCTCTTTGCTAGAGGAAACATGGATGATCATTTTTTGCCCTGGTGCTCCATGCTCCCACCTTAGTGTGGGTTTTCTTTTGTGTGTGTGAGAGGTGTCCTGGTCAGAAGGCCCTGAGAGGCCCCATATTTGTCCATCTGGTCCTTGAGGGGTGTTGCATGTGGCCTGGACACAGTAGTTTGGAAGCTGCCAGGTCCCAGCCAAGGGGTCTGCAGCCCCTCTGCAGCTTTGGAAATTTCAGCATGCGTCTGGGTCCCGTGTTGTTGCCTGACCCCCGTCCAGGCACTGCAGGTCACTGAGGACAAGGTAGATCACAACGTGAAATGACAACTCTTTTCCTTTCTGCTTGTTTCCAGCCGTCCCTGTAGGCAGCGGCTACTTGACTTCTTGACTTGAGTCTGTCCGTGAGCCTCGGGGCGATCTCACAGGTACGACCTTGGAACAAATGAGCGTTTACATGTTAATTTTCTCTTCCTGTGAAATTTAGCTTGCCACTTTCTTGGCTGATGCTCGGTCACGCAGAGGGGAAGTGGGTCCGCCTCAGTGCTGTGCCCCAGAGGGCTTCGCCTTGCAAAGCTCTTTGCCACCCGCTCCATCTCTGCGCTGCTCGCAGTGCCGGCTGCCGAGCCAGCGGCAGGTTCGGCTGAGCTTAGAGCTGGGTGAGCTCCAGGGAGTCCTTTCTCCTGACAGCTCCAGGCCTGGTTAGTGGCCACTGCAAGTGCTGCATAAATGTTGGCAAGATGCTCCTGCCGGGAAGGGAGAGAGGAGCTGCCACTGGGATGGGTTTGGATCCTGAGGACGCAGCGGTGGGTGACAGGGGTGGCCATTGCGGAGGGGCAGTGTGAGCTCTGGTGCTGCTGTCTCCAGGTTGGATCACCAGACCCAGGCCACCATGCTGGTTCACCAGATCTTTGGCGGATCCCTGTGATTCCGTGGTGAGCGCTGACTGCCAGGTCCTGGGCCTGTGACTCTCAGGGCAGCGGTTTCCCTGAGAGCCCTGCAGTACAAATCTTTTGGGAAAACTGCTGAGTGTGTGTAACTTATCCAGAGGTGCAGCTGGTCAGTCTTGTGGTTCCTGTGGGTTGTGGCGTGTGTTGTAGTGATGAAAAAAGCTGTTGGCTGGGGGCCCCCAGCTCTTTGCCACCAGCTGAGGAACCCATGTTGGCAGTTATGTAGCAGCACTTGCTGTCTCAGCACACAGTGGAATTGCACGCTGTGAATCCTGGTGCTGACATCTCAGAGCCCAAAGCTGGAGAGGGGGAACACGGCAGCTGCCTGTGCTGTGCTGGGGTGGTGTTGGGTGCAGGTGTTGTGCCAGAGTATGCTTCCTGCTCTTGCTTTTGCAGTGAAGTTCTCAGCGTGCAAGAGCATCTGGGAGAGCTCTGACCCTTTCCTGGACCTGGTGCTGGAGATCAGGTAGTGGGGCAGGGTGTGGGTGGGGGAGCTCTGCTCTCACAGGGGATGTTCCTGCAGCTGCACCGTTACTGCTCTCGAGGCTGCTTAACTGCCAGTGTCAGGCAGGGTGCAGGCAAGAGGGAAGCAGCTTCTGTTGTTGTGCTGCCTCTGTCTGGCAGAGCAGAGCCTGTTGCCTGAGCATGAGCCATGACTCCTTCATTGAGGCTCCATGGGACTGGGGACAGTACAGCCGTCCCTCATGGCATGCTGGCCAGTGCCTGGCTGGGGGCAGGCTCAGGGGTTTGGTGCAGTCTGTGGCCCTGTGCTCATGCTCTGTTTTATCTCTTGGGGCCAGCGTCTCTGATCAGGTGAAAAAAGCTGAGACCAACAGACCCAGGTCTTCAGCAGCGACAGGCCAGGTGAGTCCTGAAGGCTGTTCTGGGCCAGAGCTGCAGGAGCTGCTGCCCCTCTCTGCCTGCTCTGCGAGGGCAGGTGGGCTGCAGCTTGGCAGGGAGGCAGGCACTGCACCCAATGGACAGGGGTGAGGGAGGATGACTTGCAGGAAGGATCCTGCTCAGTTAAGGGTTGCTGTGTGAGCTTGGAGGGGATGGGATTGCAGTATCACCCTGTGTCCTTGGCACAGTGATTCAGCCTGGAGGCCCAAAAAGCTGCTCGCCCTCCTGCAGCTGCCTCCGGTGCCCAGAACAGTTCAGAGCTCCTGCAACAGCAGCAGCACAAGTGGGGCCAAAGCAGAGCTGTCCTGGCAGAGCTCCTGGGAGAGCAAGCAGCCACCTACCTCAGCCAAGCTGCTGCTGGAGCCCATCCCCAGCCAGGAGCCCAGGGGCAGTGGGGAGAATGCTGAGACCCTGGAGAGGGACTCCTGCAGCAGCGGTGCTGCCAGCCCAGTGCACGGCACAGCGGGGATCTGCTCAAAGCGTCCCAGAAGGCCCAGGGTGGAACCAGCAGCTTCTGCACCTCTCAGGAATCAGGCTGTGGCATGGACCTCCCTACTGGCTCCAGCACCAAGATGGCTGCACCCAAAGACTCCAAACCAGCAACATTGAAATCCTCCCTGTTGGCCAGTGCTGCTCTGGAGCTGAACATCACCATGTCTCCACCACCAGCCATGAAGCTGGTGCTTTCTGCCAAAAAGTGAGTCTGAGCTTCTGCCTGGAGTCTTCTACATGTGCCTTGTGTCTTCTGAGCTGGATATTGTGTTGGGGAGAGTGTAGATCGGATGCTGGGTGTCTTGCTAAGCTGGAGGCAGACAGAGAGAGCCCCTCAGCCCCAGGGCTGCAGCAGTTGCTCTGGTTTTGGGTACAGGGCCAGGTCCCCGCTGTTGTTCCCATCCCTGATTAAGGCTGGAGAAACGCCTCCTGTCCTCTTGCTCAGGACAGAGGGGCGGCTGTGCCAGTCCCTGGAGCAGGGTGGCCTCACCAATCTTCTCTGAGTGTCTTGTCCCCTGGGGTGATGGGAGCAGGTGACTCCCCAGCTGGAGGCTGCAGAGTCTCCTCCTCTCCACACAGGGGCTGGGACCGGCCCTCTGGGCGCCGCTGTGCAACCCGGGCTCAGGACAGTGCGCTGGGGTTTCTGTTGTTTAAATTTCCCTCCTTCCTTTTTTCGTTTCTGCTTCTAAGAGAAAACACTTCTGATTTGTTGACCACCCCCCACTTTCTTCTCCCCTCCTGTGTTATTACCCTTCCTTTTTCCCTGGGCTCACCTTCTTATTTTCTTCTCTTGGCTCATGGAAACCTCTTTTCTTTAGATCACCAAGTTTGTTGTTTTTTTTTTTCATGTCAATAACTGCAGCGCAGCATCCTGTGGAAGGCGAGCAGAAGTGACCATTGCACACCACCTCATTCACAATTTGCCACCCACACCTACCCCATGGACACCACCCACCCCAACTCCTTGGCCTTTTGGCAAGTCGAGGTAAGTGGTGCCAGTCGCTCCCAGGCTCCTGCACGGCAGCAAGGCCAGTAGTCCAGGAGGCAACTGTCTGACATGGCAGGTGGCCCGTGGGAGTGATTTCAGCAGCCACCTGTCCTGTTCTCTTGGATTGGCTAAGATGGTAGCAGTTGAGTGCTGTGCTTGTGCACTGTGGAGTGTGGAGGAAGAGGGGGGCTCCTGCTCCTGACCTGGCCTTCAGATCATGTCAGCCTCTTTTCCTGTACTGCAGGCTGTCCTCATCTGCTCTCCATTGGCCAAATCCTGAAAAGCCGACCTTCAGCTTCATCCTCAGCTCAGCCCTTTGGCTCCCAGCCTCCCCGTGACCACCTGTTCCACTGCCCACCCTTCGCACCACCTTCCTCCCTGCAGCAGCGAGAAGGAGCCCAGCCAGGTCACCGCTGGTTCCTCCAAAAAGAGGCAGTGTAAGCAGCCCCGTGGAGCAGACAGCAGCCCCTGTGCTCTGGCTGTGAAGGACAAGGATCAAGTCTCCAGCCCCCAGGGAAGAAGAAGAAGAATCTCGCAGGAGGGCTCAGTGTCCCCTGGGGGAAGGAGGTGGCAGGCAAGGTTCCCAGCGGTGGCAGGGAGGCACCCAGCTGTCAGCGCCAAAAGATCAGGCCTGTGGTGCAAGTGTCAGGCCCCAGGACCTGTCTGGACACAGAGCCCATCTGCCCCCTCAAGAAGAAGAAAAGGAGGAGTTGGAGGAGACAGAAGAGTGCTGCTCAGGGTTAGAATTAGGTTTAGCATTAGGGTTACAGATTGCGGGTAAGGGTTAGAATGAAGGCTTGGGTTTAGGTTTAGTGTTTAGGGTTTGAGGTAGTGATAGGGTTAAAGTTAGGTTTAGGGGTTAGGATTAGGATTAGAGTTACAGTTTGCCGTTAGGTGCTAGGGTTAGACTTGGGATTAGTGAAGAGTATTATGGTAAGTAGTTAGGGTTAGGGGTAGGGACAGAGTTAAGGTTGGGTTTTGGTTAGAGGTAGGTTTATGGTTTAGGTTTAGAGTTAGTGTTAGCGGTTAGGATTAGGGTAGGGTTAGGGATGAGGAATTGGCATTGTAGTTAGTGGTATGGTTTGTGGATAAGGCAAATGGTTAGATTTTGGGTTTGGGATTAGGATTAGGGGTCTGGTAGTGCTTGGAATAGTGGTTAGGGTTAAGAGTTAGTGTTAGAGCGATGGGTAGAGTAAGGGTTGGAATTTGGGGCAGAGCTGGGGTTAGCGGTTAGGACCAGGATCAGAGTTTTACTTAGGGTTATCATTTGTTGGTTATGGTTTCTTGGCTAGTGTGTATTAGTTAGGTTTAGAGTTAGGATTATTGTTTAGGGTTAGGTTTCAGTGTTAGGGTTAGGGGCTAGGGTTAGAGGATATGTTAGGTTGAGAGTTAGTGCTACAGGTTAGAGTTAGGATTAGGTTTGTATTAGCGTCAGAGGAGGCTAGTGTTTCGTCAGATGTAGGGATAGGGCTTTGGGTAAAGCACAGGGTCAGGATTAGAGTTACCAGTTAGGGATTAGGAGTAGTGTTAGGTTGAGATAAGGTGTATGGTGAGGCTTAGATATGGGTTAGGGGTTTGGGTGTAGAGTTAGAGTTAGCATTAGGTAAGGTTTCAGGTTAGGTTTAGATTACAGGTAGGTTTAAGGGTTAGGGTTATAGTTAGGATTAGGGTTTGCGGTTAGGGTTAGTGGTTAGTTTTCGAGTTCTAATTAGAGGTAGGGTTAGACTTAGCCTTAGGGAAAAGAATTAGTTTTAGGGATAGGATTTGGGTTAGTCTTAAGGTGTAGGGGTTATTGTTAAAGTAAGTATGAGGTTTAGAATGAGGCTGGCAGGCTAGGATTGGGGTTAAGGTTTAGGAGTTAGGTTTAGAATAAGTGTTAGGGGTTTGTTTTTGTGGTTAGAGTTAGAAGTAGAGTTAAGGACAGGGTTATAGTAAGCAGTTAGGACTTATGGTTATGGTTATAGTTAGGCTTAGGGTTAGATTAGAGTTATTGTTAGGGTTTGGTGTTAGGGCTTTGGTTAGGGCTAGAGTTAGCATTAGGTTTCAGGTTTAGATTTAGGGTTAGGATTTACAGTAAAGGTTAGAGTTAGGGTAAAAATTAGGGCTTAATTTAAGGGTTAAGTTAGGGTTAGATTGAAAGTTAGGGTTAGGATTAGGTTTAGGTTTAGCATTTAGATAAGGGTTAGGTTTTAGATAAGGTTGAGGGTTAGTGTTAGATAAGGTTTTGGGTTAGGGGACAGAGTTAGGGCTAGAGTTTGGGATAGGCTTATGGAGCATGGTTAGGGTTAGTATTTGGGGTTAGGGTTTAGAGTGAGGGTTATGGGTCAGGTTTTGGGTTAGAGTTAGTCTTAGAGCTGGGATTGAACTTTAGGCAAGAGGTTAGAGTATAGCATTAAGGGTTAGGGTTGGGAGTTTGTGTTTGGGTTATATGAGGTTTAGGTTAGGGTTACATGGTAGGGTTAATGTATAGGGTTAGATTTAGGGTAAAGGTAAGTGTTAGGAGTTACAGTTAGGGTTAGGCTTAGGAATTAGGGGGTTGGGTTAGATTTTGGGGTTAGGGTTTGAGCTAGGGTTAGGGGGAAGGGTTACATTTAGGGTTAGAAATAGGGTTAAACGTAGGGCGAGGGGTCAGAGTTAGGGTTAGAATTCCTTTGTTTGAGTTAGATGAGGTTGAGGATTAGGGTTATGTGTTAGAGTTAGGCTTTAGGGTTAGGAGTTATGGTTAGTGCTAGAGTTAGGAGCTAGGGATTAGTCTGAGAGGTAGGGTTTGAGGTTCGGGTATGTGTTTGCATTGGGGTTTGGGTTAGGTGTTCAAGTATTAGGGGTAGGATTTGATTAGTGTTGGAGTTGGAGAGTAGTGTCAGTGGAAGTGGTTAGGGTTAGGGGTTAGTTTTAGGAGGTAGGGCTAGGGTTAGGGTTATGTTTAGGGTAAGAGTTAGGGGTAGGGTCAGGGTTTGATTAGGATTAGGGTTAGAATTAAGGTTAGGGCTTTTGGGTTTGGGTTAGGGGTAGAGTTTGGTTTTAGGTTTAGGCTTAGATTTGTGATTACAGTAAGAAGGCTAAGCATTAGGTTGGAGTTAGAGTTAGGGGTTTGCATTAGTGTTCCATTAGGGTGAAGAGAATTGGGTAGAATTTAGGGTTAGGCTTAGGGTTGAGGGAGTAGCATTAGTGGACATAGTTAGGAGTAGCTTAGGTGTAGGAGTTGGGGCTTGGGGTAAGATTTAGGGGTTGGGTTTAGAGTTAGGGATAGGAAATATAATTAGGATTAGAGTAAGGGTTAGATTAAAGTTTAGGGGTTAGGCAGTAGTGTTAGAAAAGGTGGTTAGGCTTAGGTTTTAGAATTCTGTTGGAGATAGGGGTTCGGGTTCATGGTTAGGGAGTACTGTTATTGTAAATGGTTAAGATTAGTATAGGAGATTAAGTTTAGGGGTGAGGCTAGAGTTAGGGTTAGAGTTAGGCTTAGGATTCTGTTTAGAGGTCAGGTTAGGGTTAGATTTCATGTTAGGGTTAGTGTTGGGTTAGGTTGGTTTAAGGGTTGTGGTTAAAGTTAGGTTAGTGATAGGGTTATGGTTAGGTTAAGGTTAGGGTTTAGGTTTAGTGTTAGGACTAGGTTTCAAGTTAGGGTTAGAGTTAGTGTTAGGGTTTAGGCTTACCATTAAGGTTATAGTTAGTGTTAGGGGTCAGCATTAGGGTTATCATGTTTGTGTTAGGGAGTAGTGTTACAGTTAGTGGAACTGATTAGGGTTAGGTAGGGTTAGTTTCAGGGTTATGGGGTTATTGCTCGAGTAAGGGTGAGGTTTAGATTGATGGTTACTGGCTAGGGTTAGGGTTAAGGTTTAGGGCTGAGCTTTAGAGTCAGCTTTAGGGGGTTGGTGTTAGGCTTAGATATTAGGGAGAAGAATTAGGGTTAGATTGAAGGATAAGATTATGGCTAGGATAAGCGGTTAGGACTTAGGTTTAGGGTTATAGTTCCTTTTAGGGTTAGATTAGAGTCAGTTATTGGGTAGCATTACCAGTTAGGGAGAAAGGTTAGAGTTAGGGTTTGATGTTAGCGTTGGATTTTGGGGTGGGGATATTGTTAGGTAAGGGTTTGGATTTCTATTTATGCGATGTTGGTCTTAGGGTTAGAGTTAGGGGTCTGTCTTAAATTTTAGGATTAGATTTAGGATTAGTATTTAGGTTTACATTTAGGCTTAAGTTTTAGGATTTGGTTTAGGGTAATGGTTGGATTAGGGTTAGTGCTAGGGGTTTCGGAGTTGTCTTAGGGGTAGAGTTAAGTTTTGGGTTTAGATTTAGGGGTAGGGTTAGATTAAGGTTTAGGGTTAGAATCAGGGTTAGGGCATTGAATTAGTTTCAGAGTTAGGGTTAGAGGTTGGTCTTAGATTTAGCCTTTGCTTTAGGATTACAGTAAGTGATTGGACTAACATTAGAGGTTTAGATTTAAGAATAGGTGTTAGGGGTAATGTTAGGATTATTATTAGGGTTTGATTAGGATTAGGTTTAGGGTTTATGGGTAGGGATGTGGTTAGTGGTAAAGGTTAGTATTAGGGTTAGTGCTAGAGGTAAGGATTAAGGTTAGGGGTTAGGGAATAATGTTAGTATAAGCAGATAGACTTCATGTTTAGGGGGAAAGGGTAGGATTATGGTTAAGATTAGCACTATTTGTAAATATTACAGTTATAGTTAGGTTTAGGTTAGGGGTGAGTGTTAGGGGTTAGAATTAGAAATAGGGTTAGGGGTAAGGGTTAGAGGTCATCTTAGGGGTTACCATTATAATTTTGATTAGATTTAGGGTTAGAATTAGGCTTAGATTTTAGACTGAGAGTTAAGATTTGGGTTAAAGATAGGGATTAGGATTAGGGTAAGGGGGTTGGATTAGAGTTAGATGTTGGGGTTAGGAGTTTTGTTATTTGGATGGTCAGGTTTAGGTTTTAGATTTATATTGAAGGGTTAGGGATAGGACACTGGGTTAGGGTTAGAGGTAGTGTTAATGTTTGGGATAGTGGTTTAGTGTTAAAGTTTATCTTAGAATGATGGGTTAGGATTTAGCATTAGATTAGACATAGGTTTAGGTTAGGCTTTAGGGTTAGGCTCAGAGGTTGAGTTAATGGTTAGGGTTAGATATTAGGGTTGGGTTAGCGTTAATTTTAGTCTAAGTGCTTACGGTTGGTGGCTGGGTTCATGGGCTAGGGATATGATTGGGGCTAGGATTGGATTAGGGTTGTGTTTAGGTTGAAGATTGGTTTAGAGGTGAATTTAGGTGTTAGGTGTAGATTTCAGTTTAGAATTAGGGTTAGTGTTGGGTCTGGGTTAGGGTTAGGTTAGGTTGGTTTCGGCTTACCATTAAGGTTAGGTTAGTGATAGGGTTAGTGTTAGTTTAGGGTTAGAGTTTAGTATTGGGGTTAGGGTTTAGGGTTTCTGTTAGGTTTAGAGTCAGGGTTAGGGCTCAGTTTTAGATTTATGGTTAGAGTTAGTGGTAGAGGTTAGGGGTAAGGTTAGGGTATGGCTTGGAATAGTGTTATGTGTCGGGGTTAGGATGTAGTTTGGATTTACATTTAGGGTCTGGTTAGTGTTCAGGTTAGAGTTAGGGTTAGTTGTTAGTTCTAGATTTACAGTTAGGGTTACGTTTACAGTTAGGATTAGATTAGTGTTAGGATATAGTTAGTGTTAGGGCTAAGGATTAGGTTTCAGAGTTAGGGAATAGTGTTAGTGTAAGCAGTTAGGGTTAGGTTTTAGTATTAGGGTTGAAGGGTAGGACTAGAGTTAGGGTTAGAGTTAGGATTATGGGTAAGTATTAAAGTTAGATTAGGTTTAGAAGAGGGTTAGAATGTAGGGTTGGAGTTAGTGTTAGGGGTTAGTTTTATGTTTTGAGTTAGAGTTAGGATTACGTTTTAGCTTTAGATTTAGGTTAGAGTTAGGGATGGGGTTAGCATTAGGTTTAGGGTTAGTGTTAGGCAGTAGTGTTAGTGGAATGGTCAGAGTGAGGTTTTAGATTTATATTGGAGATGGAGGTTGGGGTTGGCATTAAGGGTTGCAATTCTGGTTAGTGGTTAGGGGCTAGTGTTAGTGTAAGTCGTTAGGATTAGTGTAAGGGGTTAGGTTTAGGGGTTAGAGGTCGGGATAGCTTTAGGGTTAGGGTTTGAATTAGGGTTAGTTTAGGGTTAGAGTCAGTCGTAAGCGTTGCAGGTTAGGATTTAGGTTAGGGCTTGGTTTAGGTTAGTGTTTGGTTTAAGGCTGGTGTTAGTATGATGGGTTAGGGTTAGTTTTAGGGTTAGGCTATGGTTATGGGTTAGGGTTAGAGGTCTCATTAGGGTAAGCTTTCAGTGGTTTGAATTAGGGTAAGGGTAGAGTTAGGGTTAGTTTTAGTGTAAGTGGTTAAGGTTAGGGGTAGGGATAGGCTTAGGTTTAGGGTTATACTAGGGTTATTTTTTGGGTTGAGGGGGTTTGGTTTAGGTTAGATTTTGTGCAAGAGGTAGGGTCAGGGTGATGTTTGGGTGAATGTTATGGTTAGGTGAATGATAGGTGTAGGGTAAGTTTTAGGTTTAGGGGTTAGGATTATGGTTAGGGTAAGGGATGGATGAGTGTTAGGGTTACGGCTTAGGGAGTTTTGTTATTTGAATGGTCAGTTTTAGGTTTTCGATTTATATTGAAGGGTTAGGGCTAGGACACTGGGTTAGGGTTAGAGGTAGTGTTAGTGTTATTTTTGGGATAGGGGTTTAGGGTTACAGTTAGAATGATGGATTAGGATTTAGCATTAGATTAGGGATAGGTTTAGGTTAGGTTTTAGGGTTAGGCTTAGAGGTTGTGTTAATGGTTAGGGTTAGATATTGGGGTTGGGTTAGTGTTAATTTTAGTCTAAGTGCTTACAATTGCTGGCTAGGTTCATGGGCTAGGGATATGAATGAGGCTAGGATTAGATTAGGGTTATGTTTAGATTTAAGACTTGGTTTAGAGGTGAATTTAGGGGTTAGGTGGAGATTTCAGGTTAGAATTAGCATTAGGTTAGGTTAGTTACGGCTTACCATTAAGGTTAGGTTAGTGATAGGGTTAGTGTTAGGTTAGGGTTAGAGTTTAGTATTGGGGTTAGAGTTTAGGGTTACTGTTAGAGTCAGGATTAGGGCTCAGTTTTAGGTTTATGGTTAGAATTAGTGGTAGAGGTTAGGATTAAGGTTAGGGTATGGGTTGGAATACTGTTCGGTTTCGGGGTTAGGGAGTAGTTTTAGGGTCAGTTGAAGTGGTTAGGTTTACAGGTTAGGTGTATGGGTTAGGGACAGGGATAGGGTTATGGGTAAGTTGAGATTTCGATTTAGGTTTATGATTAAAGTTAGAGGTAGGGTTAGGGTTTGAGTTTAGGCTTAGACTCAGGCTTTGATTTAGGATTAGAGTGAGGGTATGAGTTAAGCATTATGGTTAGATTTTTTTAGGGATAGGTGTTACGGGGTAGGCTTACATTTAGGATTAGGTTGTGAATAGGGTTAGGATTTGGGGATGGTGTAGAGATTAGGTTAGGGTTAGAGTTATGGTTTAGAGGATAGGATCAGGGTTGAGGTTTAGCAATGAATGTTCATATATGTGGTTATGGTTAGGTGTTAGTTTTATGGGTTAGGGGAAGGGTTATGGATTAGGGAGATGAGTTAGTACTGTATTTAGGGATAGGGTTAGGGTTAGCAGTTATGACTTAGGGTTAGGGTTTCAGCTAGGGTTAGATGATGGTTAGGGTTAGAGTTGGCATTACCAGCTGGGGGAAGGGTTAGAGTTAGGGTCTGGTGTTATGGTTTTGGTTAGGGGTAGAGTTAGTGTTACATGTTTAGGGTTAGACTTGGAGTTAGAGTTAGGAATTACAGTTAAGGTTAGCGTTAGGGTACAAGTTAGGGCTTAGTTTAAGAGTTAAGTTAGGTTTAAGAATTAGGATTGCATTTAGAGTTAGGGTTAGCACTAGGGTTATCATTTAGATAAGGTTTAGTGTTGGATAAGGTTTAGGGTTAGGTTTAGATTAGGGTTAGGGAGTAGAGGTAGAGTCAGGGTCAGGGCTAGAGTTCAGGTTAGGTTTAGGGGTAAGGGCCTATGGTTAGTGCTTGGGGCTAGGCATTTGAGATAGGTTTAGGGGTTAGTTTTCAGGATAGGGTTAGGCTTACTGCTAGGGTTAGGAGTTAGGGTTAGGGTTAGAATTGGGGTAAGGGCTTGGGGTGACAGATGAGTTTTAGGTTACTGTTAGGGTTGGTGGTAGGGGTTTATTTAGGGTTAGGGAGTAGCGTTATTATAAGTGGTTAGGATTACTCTAAGGGGGTAGGGTTAGGGGTGGGGATAGGGTTAAGGTTAGAATGATGGGTTAGGGTTGCAGTTAGGGTTTGGGATTAGGGGATAGAGTTAGGTTTCGGGACAGGGGTTTGGGGTTCAGATTAGAGTCAGGGTTAGGGTTTAGGATAAGGATTAGGCTTTTGGTAAGTATTGGGTTAGTGTTATAGGTTGGGGTTACGGAGTAGTGGAAGTGGTTAGGAGCAGGTTTAGGTACTAGGGTTAGATTTCGGTTTAGAGTTAGGGTTTGGATTTACATTTTGGGTTTAGTTAGTGTTCAGGTTAGAGTTAGGGTTAGTGGTTAGTTTTAGATTTACAGTTAGGATTAGATTTAGGGGCCAGGGAGTTGAGTCAATGGAAGTGGTTAAGGTTAGGGGTTAGTTTTAGGATTCAGTGTTTGAATTAGGGTTAAGTTTCAGATTAGATTTAGGATTAGGGTTAGATTAGGGTTAGGGGAAGGTGTTTACAGTTAGACTTATGGTTAGGGCTTTGGATGAGGTTTATAGTTAGGATTACATTAGTGTTAGGATATAATGAGTCTTAGGGCTAAGCATTAGGTTTCAGAGTTAGGGAATAGTGTAAGCAGTTAGGGTTAGGTTTTAATATTAGGGTTGAAGGGTAGGACTAGAGTTAGGGTTAGAGTTAGGATTATGGGTAAGTATTACAGTTAGATTAGGTTTAGAAGAGGGTTAGAATGTAGGGTTGGAGACAGTATTAGCGGTTAGTTTTATGTTTTGGGTTAGAGTTAGGATTATGTTTTAGCTTTAGATTTATGTTAGAGTTAGGGATGGGGTTAGCATTAGGTTTAGGGTTAGTGTTAGGCAGTAGTGTTAGTGGAATGGTCAGAGTGAGGTTTTAGATTTATATTGGAGATGGAGATTGGGTTTGGCATTAAGGGTTGCAATTCTGGTTAGTGGTTAGGGGGTAGTGTTAGTGTAAGTCGTTAGGATTAGTGTTAAGGGGTTAGGTTTAGGGGTTAGGGGTCGGGTTAGCTTTAGGGTTAGGATAATGGGTTAGGGTTTGCTTTGCGTTCGTGTTTGGTTTAAGGCTGCTGTTAGTATGATGGGTTAGGGTTAGTTTTAGGGTTAGGCTAGGGTTATTGGTTAGGGTTAGAGGTCATATTAGGGTGATATTTCAGGTAAGAGTTTGGGTAAGGCTAGGGTTAGTGTTAGTTTTAGGGTTGGGGGGGTTTGGTTTAGGTTAGATTTTGGGCTAAGAGGTAGGGTTAGGGTGGTGGTTGGGTTAATGTTAAGGTTAGTTTTAGGTGAATGATAGGTGTAGCGTAAGTTTGAAGTGCAGGGGTTAGGATTAGGGTTAGAGTAAGGGATGGATAAGTGTTAGGTTAGGGCTTAGGGAGTGGTGTCAGTGGAAGTGGTTAGGGTTGGGGTTTAGCTCAGGGTCCCAGGGGGATTTGTGAGGTACCAAGGCGTGGATGAAGAGCTCCCTTCTTGGTCGCACACATCCCAAAAGACAGGGACACGTCTGTGACTGATCTGCCTGGCGCTGTCCCACCAGCAGTGGCAGATGCATCCTGGAGAGGAGTGGAGCTGCCAGGTGCTGTCAGAGGATCTTCCTGAGGTGCCACTCGCTGCCCACCCAGACTCACACACTGTCCCTGGCTGGGACAGATACACCAGCTACGAGCTCTGGACACAGGACACAACAGTCCAACAGCAAAGACCATCTCTCCTGTCCTGACAGACTCTTATGACCCCTGGAGCCCAAAGCCATGGACCACATGAACTCATTGGACATTTTAGAGGCGTGGCCTTTAGACTGAGGAATGAGATCTGTGTGTATATCCAGAGATAGGAAAGTGCTGTTGATTAACTGGAATGTATTGGAGAGTGTGGGACCCGGGCACAACACAGATGGTACAGAATAAGGGGGGGGGGGGGACACTGTCCTGGTTTGAGCTGGGAGAGAGTTAATTTTCTTCCTAGTAGCTGGTAGAGTGCGGTGTGTTGGATTTAATCTGAGAAGAATGTTGATAGCACAGGGATATTTTGGTTTTTGCTAAGCCATGTTTATACCAAACCAAGGACTTTTCAGCAAGGAGGCTGGAGATGCACAAGAAGCTGGGAGGGGCACAGGCAGGACAGCTGGCCCAAGTGGCCAAAGGGATATTCCACACCATATGATGTCATGCTTGCTATGTAAACTAGAGAAAAGTTATCTGGGGGACCGCTGTTTGGGATCTGGCTGGGTGTCACTCAATGGGTTGTGAGCAATTGCATTGCGCGTGACTTGGTTTATATCTCCTGTTATTATTATTACCATTTTTGCAATTACTACTATTACTACTGTCATCATTTTTATTATAATTACTATTACTATTACTATAATTATTTTCTTTATTATCATTATTATATTATATTTGTTGCAGCTGTTGCAGCTATTGTTACTGTTGTAGCTATTGTAGCTATTGTAGCTATTGTAGCTATTGTAGCTATTGTAGCTGTTGTAGCTATTGTAGCTATTGTTGCTATTGTTGCTATTGTTGCTATTGTTATTGTTTTCCCTTTCTGTCTCATTAAACTGTCTTCATTTTAACCCAAGATGTTTCTTTCTTTCCTGATTCCCTCTCCCATCCCACTGGGCTGGAGGGAGGAAGAGAAGGGCTGTGTGTGATGTTCAGCTGCCCGCTGGGTTAAACAAAACAGTCCTGGTCAAAGGAGTGATCGTGCAAGGTGTCCCAGAGGAAGAGGTGAACCTGAGGAGGGCACAGGGTAACAAGGGCCCTTCAATGCCAGGATAGGCTGTGAGGAGCCAGGATGCCAAAAGATGTCAGACTGGAGAATGTTTCAGGACACCATCTTGGTTCAGCCCTCCCCTGCCCTTTGTGCCATGAGAGACACCCCATGGTCCTGCCCAGCCTTGTCCTGGGCTCCTGAGCCAGCTGGGAAGATGGAAAGGGCTCAGCAGCAGTGATCCTCATCCAGCTGGGTCTGCTTCCCAGCCCAACCAGCGTGGCCAGAGCAGAGTCACCCATGGCCCCAGGGCACCACAGCCCCTCGCTCTGCAGAGCAGCATGGCCAGCTCAGGGCCCTGTGGGGAGCACAGGGAGGGAACCAGGACCAGCCGGCCAGGCCAGGCTGGACACCCTCACCTGGGGAAAGGGATGTCCCTGGAGAAGAGCAAGGGAGCATTTCTGTGCCTGCAGGGAGGAATCCAGGAGGAAGAGAAACCTCTTTCTGCAGACACTCATTGGGGTCAGGCTGCTCTGTTGCTGGAGCAGGACTCTTGTTCTGGTCTGAGGAGAGGGGCTGGCACTGATGGACACAGGTCATCTGTGGTGGGGATCTGCTGGAGCTGAATCTGCTTTTCCTGTCTGTCCACACCTCCTCAGGAGACATTCTGCGTCAGTATCCATGGGGGAATTCTATCACATGTTCAAAGTGCTCACTGCCAAAACAGTGTCATCCTGACCAACTTGTCTGTCATCCTCACTCACACAAGATAAATCAACCTGTTGCCCATGTCATTGAGCAGCTCCATAGATCTGAGCTGGTCCTTCACACAGGGGGATCCCTCTGTCCTCACTCTCCCTGGGACTCTCTCCAGCAGACCCTGTATCCTTCAACTGAAACACCACAGCTCAGCAAGCTGCCCCACCTCACCTCATACAATCCAAAACTGTCACAGTGCTTTGACAAGACATGGGGCACCTCCTGGCAGTGGATGTTCGGAAGCTTGTTCAGTGCTACACCACCTGGGTTTCCACCATCTAGAGGGACACAGATTGCCTCTGTGATACCTCTCTTGTAGAGCCAGACCTAATGAACAGCATTTTAAACAATACCTCAGACTCTGAGTGCATTTCCTTCTGGGATCATACCAGACCAGCATCAACTGGGGAAAAACACTCTCCCAGCACTCTTGGATGCAAACCCTCTGGTCCCAAGGGCTGGTAAGGCTGCAGTTTGCTCATGAAACCCCTGGCTTGATCCCCATCCACCACAGTTGTTGCCCTCCAGAGTTCTGCCTGGAAGCACAAAGGCCTGGAAGACTGATATGCTGATTTGTGTGTCTATTTTGAGAGCTCCTAAACAAAGGCAAGAGGAAGGAATCCCACCTCCTGTAGGTGTGTGACAGGGATGGCAGAGCTGAGTGTCCTTCAAGTGCTGGGAATAGAAATGCAGGAGGAAAAACCTCCACCGACACAGCTGAATCCCTTCCTTCAGCACGGGTAACGAAGATCCCTCCCTGTAACTTTCTGGGTGTCCTGACTAATAATAAGGCCAAAAAAGAAAAAAGATGATAATTAGAGGTAACTTTGCCTCTGAAAGGGAAAATACACTGTTGGAAATAAGTGTTTCTGCCCAGCATAAGGAGGGAACATCAGTGATGACTTGAGCCTGTTTCACAGCAGGTGCCCCAGGGACACCTGGAGGAGCCCGGAGGGGACAGAGAAAGGGACATCATGGGCTGCTCCTGTGCTGCTGAGCTGGGCTGGGCTCCTGGGACACAGGGAGCTCATGGCAGCGGCAGCGCTGCAGAGAGACAGCTCTGCCCAGGAGCAGCTCCTCTGCACACGCAGCAGGGCTGAGGGCTCTGCCTGCAGCACCGAGGGCACAGGAGACAGGCAAGAGAGAGGGGGAAGACAACATGGGGTGGAGGATGCTGAGACATCACTGGGAGATAAATCTTCACAGCCCTGAAAAGAGTAAGTCTCTGGCTACAGCCCAATTCAACTACAGTTCCTGGTGAGATGCTAAAGCTGGAACATTCCACAAGCTGTGGCATCTGTCAGGAGGTCCGTTGCAGTTTCTCCAGTGTAGAGAAAACATGTTATATAGAGGTGAGTTTCTCTGCTGCACCTTCTGAGGGACATTTCTAATGGGCTTTTTCAAGGAGAAGGTAAAGGAAGGGATTACAGTAAAGATAAGGAGCTTTCCCAAGTCCTTATTTTCCATTTGTTTCTCTTGGGGAATTTGAGAGGAGAAATGGAAAAGGAGCTCTCATAGTTGAACAAGTCATGGAGACCACTCAGCTGTAACTTCAAGTAGTCAGTAGGTCTGATAGGAGCCTCCTGATGAGCCTTCATCCACTCCTCTGCCCATGGACAGATGCAGCATCGCCTTTGCTAGACCCAGCAGGATCACCCACCTGTCTTTGTTTTCAACCTGCAGACAGGAAGATGCTCCCAGGCGGTGCCCTGCAAACAGGCAGGTGTCTGTAGGGCCAGGGTGAGCACACAGAGTTTGGGATGGGGTCTGTGAGCGTTGACAGGGAAAAGACATGGGACAGGGAATCACCTCCCAGGAGGAAAATCTCCTGGCAGCAGGGACATGATCTGGGAAGGAGGAGAAAAACCAGAGCTCTTGTGGGAGGGAGGATGTAGAAATCTCTGATTGACCCCCTGCAGTGCAGATCCCTCCTGTGAGCAGCCCCCTCGCCTGCTCTCCCCCCCAGCAAAGCCTCTGCCCTCAGGGCCAGGGGCTCCAAGGCATGAGGCAGCTCCTGTGCAGCCAGAGCTGCAGTTCCTCTGCAGAGCACAGGGGCTGAGAGCAGCTGCCCGGCACTGTTGGTGTGTGGGAGGTGGCTGCACAGCTGGGGAAGGGTGACGCTGTCTGAGTGCCCGGCTGCCCCTGCCCTGGCCTCTCTCACCCCCACCCTCACCAGATTTTTCCTTCTTGCTCCCCTGGTCTGGGTCACTGCTGTTGGGATCTTGTTCTTGCTGTCAGGCTCTCTGGGGATGGCAGTTTCAGCTGCAGAGTCACAGCCTGATCTTGTGGGTCCTTTCCTGCAGGTGTGTCCATGGGCACACGTGTCCCAGCTTTGCTCTAACCTGTGGGCTGTGGGCAATGCAGTCTGTGGGGCTGAATCTCCCTGAATGAAATGCCATCATTCGGACACTTAGCTATCTGCATGAGGTTTCCATCCCAGCTGCAAGCTCCCCTCCGGGATGCAAACCCATCCTATAGCATCTATGTTATCTGAAAGTCTCAAGGAGAAGCACAGAAATGGTACGACAGTCAAAATTCTGTTTGGTTTGTGAAATGAGCTACTTCTGCCCTGGGCTAAACGTAGGCTGCTGAGACCTTAGAAAGCAGTGAGATGTGTAGTGGTCTGAGGTGGATCCCTCAGCTCTCAGCAGTGTCTGGTGGCTTTTCAGGGTAACATGGGAGTGTGATCACCCTCCATCTCAGAAAGGTGCCAGCCCAGGGCAGCTGGAGCAGGACAGAGGGACAGACCAGCTCCCCTCACTCTGCACTAAGCCACAGGCACCCTCTTGCCTTGCAGGACTCACTCTGTTCTCCTTGAGTGCAGCAGAAACACTGATGGTTTCTGATATCCAAGAACATTCCCCAGGGTGAGAGGGGAGAAGGAGCTGTAAAAAACCCCAAACCTCTCAAAACGCCTTCTGCCACCTCATTTCCTTCTCCCTGGGAGTGCAGATGCTGACAGGTATTTCTGGACCAGGAGCAGCTTCATGTGACAAAGCTGAACCCCAGGACTGTCCCCTGCCCCCGTTCCCATGACCCCACTGCTGCAGAGCAGGGCTGACTCCTCAGCAGCCAGCGGGCACAGGCCCTGCTCCTCACGGCCCCTCCAGCCAGCACCACCCAGGGCTCAGACACGGAGCTGAGGGAAGGTCTGGAAAAGGGGTGTGTAGCAGGGGGGGTGTGTGTAAGAAATGGCTTAGACTTTGCTCAGAGAAATCTCCCAAAAATTCTCACTGTCTTTTTCTTCTGTGATAGCCCCCATAGTCAAAATCAACAAATGTCCAACAACAGCTCCATCACCCAGTTCCTCCTCCTGCCATTCACAGACACACGGGAGCTGCAGCTCTTGCACTTCTGGCTCTTCCTGGGCATCTACCTGGCTGCGCTCCTGGACAACGGCCTCATCATCATCACCACAGTCTGTGACCAGCACCTCCACACCCCCAGGTACTTCTTCCTCCTCAACCTCATCATTGACCTGGGCTACATCTCAACCACTGTCCCCAAGTTCATGGCCAATTCCCTCTGGAACACCAGGGCCATCTCCTACACAGGATGTGCTGCCCAAGTGTTTGTTTGTCTTTTTAGCTTCAGCAGAGTATTGGCTCCTCACCATCATGGCCTACGACTGCTGCGTTGCCATCTGCAAACCCCTGCACTACGGGACCCTCCTGGGCAGCAGAGCTTGTGTCCACATGGCAGCAGCTGCCTAGGCCACTGGGTTCCTCTATTCTCTGCTGCACACGGCCAGTACATTTTCACTACCACTCTGCAAGGGCAATGCTGTGGACCAGTTCTTCTGTGAAATCCCCCAGATCCTCAAGCTCTCCTGCTCAGACACCTACCTCAGGGAAGTCTGAGTTCTTGTGATTTCTTTCTCAGTGGCATTCGGCTGTTTTGTGTTCATTGTGCTGTCCTATGTGCAGATCTTCTGGGCTGTGCTGAGGATCCCCTCTGAGCAGGGACGGCACAAAGCCTTTTCCACCTGCCTCCCTCACCTGGCCGTGGTCTCCCTGTTTACCAGCACTATCATATTTTCCCACCTGAAGCCCCCCCCCATCTCCTCCCCATCCCTGGATCTGGTGGTGTCTGTTCTGTACTCAGTGGTGCCTCCAGCAGTGAACCCCCTCATCTACAGTGTGAGGAACAAGGAGATCAAGGATTCAGTGTGGCAACTAATGAATGGCTGTTTTCTGAAGCAATAAACTGCCCATAATCTTCTGCATGGCATATGTAATGTAAATAATTTTCTTACTGAGTGGTTGTGCCCGTGTCCACTGGACACCCTAGAGAACCTGCTGCAGGTCAATCGTCATGGACCGGCCTCTCACAACCACCATTTCCAGCACTGGCTTCTCACTTCAGCTTGAAGAGGTTCTTTATCCCTCCCTGGCAGCACAACTAATGAGTAGGTCAGATGTCCATGTTTGCATTGTGTAGACAAGATGTAAACAAACGCACAAAGTGCTTCTGAGGTGATGAACCCGAGTGAGCAGAAACACCATCAGCTATTCCTTGGGGTTCCATGAAGGTCAGTGGGACAGACAGTGTCTTGATGTGATTTCATGTTGAGAGTAACATCCTTTGGGGAACCACCTGAATGTAGCACTGGGATGTGCTTCCTGGAACAGAAGATCCCGTGTCCATTCTTTATGCCATGAGGCATCTCATGTAAGTGCAGAGAAGGGTGACAAATGGCAGGGCTGGGGTGCCTCCCAGCCCCTGGAGTGGCAGCAGGAGGTCAGAGGGACACAGTGACTTCTGCATCTGTGTGTACAAGGGAAACACTCTGTCTCTCAACATCCATGGGTGCATAAGGAGTCCATGGTGAGGTTACTTCTCTCTGGTCAGGCTAAAGACCACAAGAAGTCTGACGGGTTGGGGTTCCTGCCTGCAGAGCAGTTTCTGAGATAGTCGAGCTTTCCATGGTAGTGGGAAGAGGCCGGAGAGCGGAAAAAAATAACTGAAAAGGACAACTTGGGAGGTGCATTCTGGATATCAGGAGGAAGAAACGTCAGTGGAAGGGCAGTGCTGCGATGCAGGAGGTCACCCAGAGGCAGTCGGGATCAGCCCATGGCTTTGTGTTTCAACAAACAGCCAGTGAGGGTGCAGTGAATGAGGCACGGACTCTCGGGAAGGTGCAATGAGAGACATTTATTGCAAACTCAGGCTTGCATTTATACTTGCTATGATTCTTGCTCAAGCATTTGCTGATTTGCCAAGTGAGTCATTACATAAACGATATATTTTGTGTTCCCACCAAAATTACTGCCATAAACACAGGTTTTGTCTGTCATAAGCTATCCCTCTGTCCTTGATGTCTCACATAGCATACAGTACTTGCTGCTTGTATTTTTTCCACTAGTGCTTGTTCTCACACTGTCGACTCTCGCAGTTTCTCACAGACCCGATCTTAGCACACTGCCACATCTCCCCTTCATGTTCACTAAGTGCATAGCCATAGTAGTATGTAATTGCATGGCTATTACCTGTCACTAGATTTAAGAACGTTATGATCCCACCCTGGATCGACCAAGGGACAATTTTGATCTAATGTTGCCTGTATATTCCCTGCCAATATCTGCCCTATACAACAGTGTTTCAACCTCTTCCCCTGATTATCCTGTTCAAGGGTCACAGTATCACAGTATGTTTGGGATTGGAAGGGACCTCAAAAGATCATCAAGTCCAATCCCCCTGCTGGAGCGGGAACACCCAAGTGAGGTCGCACAGGAACACGTCCAGGTGGGTTTTGAATGTCTCCAGAGAAGGAGACTCCACAACCTCCTGGGCAGCCTGTTCCAGTGCTCTGTCACCCTTACTGAGAAGAAGTTTTTTCTCAAATTTAAGTGGAACCTCTTGTGTTCCAGCTTGATCCCATTACCCCTTGTCCTATCATTGTTTGCCACCGAGAAGAGCCTGGCTCCATCCTCTTGGCACTCACCCTTTATATATTTATAAACATTAATAAGGTCACCCCTCAGTCTCCTCTTCTCCAAACTAGAGACCCAGCTCCCTCAGCCTTTCCTCATAAGGGAAATGCTCCAATCCCTTAATCATCTTTGTTGCCCTACGCTGGACCCTCTCCAGCAGTTCCCTGTCTTGCTGGAAATAAGGGCCCCAGAACTGGACACAATATTCCAGATGGGGTCTCACCAGGGCGGAGTAGAGGGGAAGGAGAACCTCTCTCGATCTACTAACCACCCCCCTTCTAATACACCCCAGGATGCCATTGGCCTTCCTGGCCACAAGGGCCCAGTGCTGGCTCATAGTCATCCTGTTGTCCACCAGGACCCCCAGGTCCCTTTCCCCTACACTGCTCTCTAATATGTAAGTTCCCAACCTATACTGGAACCTGGGGCTGTTCCTGCCCAGATGCAGGACTCTACACTTTTCCTTGTTAAACTTCATTAGGTTATTCCCCGTCCAGCTCTCCAGCCTGTCCAGGTCTCTGGATGGCAGCACAGCCTTCTGGTGTGTCAGCCACTCCTCCCAGCTTAGTGTCATCAGCAAACTTGCTGATAGTGCACTCTATTCCCTCGTCTAAATCATTAATGAATATATTGAATAATACTGGCCTCAGTACTGCCCCCTGAGGCACTGCACTAGATAATGGCCTCCAACTAGACTCCGCACCATTGACTACCACTCTCTGGCTTCTCTCCTTAAGCCAGTTTGTAACGCACCTCACTACTCTATTGTCTAGACCACACCTCCTCAACTTAGCAACTAGGATGCTGTGGGAGACTGTGTCAAAGGCTTTACTGAAGTCAAGGTAGGTCACATCCACTGCTCTGCCATCATCCATCCACCTTGTTACATTCTCATAAAAGGCTATGAGGTTGGTCAAGCATGACTTACCCTTGGTAAAGCCATGCTGACTGCCCCTAATAACCCTCTTATCCTTGATATGCCTTGAGATGGCACCAAGGATAAGCTGTTCCATTACTTTCCCAGGGACAGAGGTGAGGCTGACCGGTCTATAATTACCCGGGTCCTCCTTCCTGCCCTTTTTGAAGACTGCAGTGACATTTGCTTTCCTCCAATCCTCAGGCACCTCTCCCGTTTCCCAAGACTTGGCAAAGATGATGGAGAGCAGTCCAGCAATGACTTCAGCCAGCTCCCTCAGCACCCGCGGATGCATCTCATCTGGACCCATGGATTTATGGATGTCCAGACTATTTAATTGCTCCCTAAAGCAGTCCTCACTGATTAAAGCAAACTCCTCCATTGACCTGGCTTCATCCGGGGTCTCAGGGGTACAGGGCTCCCCAGGACAGCCTCTGGCAGAGTAGACAGAGACAAAGAAGGCATTCAGTAATTCTGCCTTCTCTGTATCTTCTGCCACCAGGGCACCCACCCCATTCCTCAGTGGGCCTACATTGTCTCTGGTATTAGTTTTATCCGGTATGTACTTGAAAAAGTTCTTTTTGCTGTCCTTGACCCCTTTCGCCAGCTGTAATTCTAAGGAGGCCTTGGCTATCCTAGCTGCCTTCCTACATCCTCTAACAGCAGCCTTATATTCTTCCCAAGTGGCCAGCCCCTACTTCCACGATCGGTAAACTCTCCTCTTCTGCTTGAGCAATGCTAACTCTAACCATAAAACAACCTGAATCCTACCCCTAACCCTAACCATAACCCTAAACCTAACCCTAACACGAACCCTAACCCGTAACAAACCTGACCCTGACCCTGACCATATCGCTGACCATCACCCTAACACATGTTTAACCTCACTAGAGCCGTAACCTAAGCCTAAAACTAACACTAAGTCTAACGCTAAAACTACACTAATCCTAAGCCTAAATGTAATCCTAACCCTAACCCTAACCTTAACCAAACCCTGACCCTGATCATGAGCTTGACCCTAACCCTAACTTAAGTTTAACCATAACCCTAAACCTCAACCTAACCCTAAACTAGGCCTAATCCTAATACTACGTCACCCTAAAACAACCTGAATCCTACCCCTGACCCTAACCCTAAACCTAACCCTAACCCAACACCTAACCTGTACCCTAACCTGACCTTGACCCTGACCATAACGCTAACCATAACTCTAAGATATGTTTAACATTAAGCCTAAACCTCACCATAGCCGTAACCTAAGCCTAACCCTAACGCTAAGTCTGACGCTAAACCAACTCTAATCCTAACCCTAACTGTAATCCTAAGCCTAACCCTAACCAAACACTGACCCTGACCATAACCCTGACCTTAACCCAAACTTATATTTAACCATAACCCTAAACCTCAACCTAAGCCTAAGATAGGCCTAATTCTAATGCTAAGTCTAACCCTAAAACAACCTGAATCAAACTCCTAAACCTAATCATAAACCTAAACATAACCCTAACCTGAACTTTAACCTATACCCTAACCTAACCCTGACCCTGATCATAACACTGACCGTGACCGTAACATATGTTTAACCATAAGCCTAAACCTCACCATAGCCGTAACCTAAGCCTAACCCTAACGATAAATCTAACGCTAAACCAACTCTAATACTAAACCTAACTGTAATCCTAACCCTAACCCTAACCAAACCCTGATCCTGACCATAACCCTGACCCTAACCCTAACTTAATTTTAACCATAACCCTAAACCTCAACCTAACCCTAACCTACGCCTAATCCTAATGCTAAGTCTAACCCTAAAACAACCTGAATCCTACCCCTAACCCTAACCCTAAACCTAACCCTAACCTGAACCCTAACCTGACCCTGACCCTGACCCTGACCGTAACGCTGACCATAACCCTAATATATATTTAACCATGAGCCTAAACCTCACCATAGCTGTAACCTAAGCCTAACCCTAACGCTAAGTCTAACTCTAAACCAACTCTAATCCTGACGCTAACTGTAATCCTAACCCTAATCCTAACCCTAACCCTGACCCTGCCCATAACTCTGACCCTAACCAAAACTTAAGTTTAACCATAACCATAAACCTCAACCTAACTCTAACCTAGGCCTAATTTTAAAGCTATCTCCAACCCTAAACAACCTGAATCCTACCCCTAACCCTAACCCTACCCCTAAACCTAACCCTAACCCGAATAGTACCCGGTACCCTAACCTGACCCTGACCCTGACCATTACGCTGACCATAAGCCTAACATATGTTTAACCATAAGCCTAAACCTCACCATAGCCGTGAACAAAGACTAACCCTAACGCTAAGTCTAAAGCTAAACCAACTCTAATCGTAACCCTAACTGTAATCCTAACCCTAACCCTAACCCTAACCCTGACCCTGACAATAACCCTGACCCTAACCCAAACGTAAGTTTAACCATAACCCTAAACCTCAACCTAACCCTAACCTAGGCCTAATTCTAATGCTAAGTCCAACCCTAAAACAACAAAAATCCTACCCCTAACCGCAACCATAACCCTAAACCTAATCCTAAACCGAACCCTAACCTGACCCTGACCATTACGCTGACCATAAGCCTAACATATGTTTAACCATAAGCCTAAACCTCACATAGCCGTAACCTAAGTCTAACCCTAACGCTAAGTCTAACGCTAAACCAACTCTAATCCTAACCCTAACTATAATCCTAACACTAGCCTAAACCCTAACCCTAACCAAACCCTGACCCTGACAATAACCCTGACTCTAACCCAAACTTAAGTCTAACCATAATCCTAAACCTAAACCTAACCCTAACCTAGGCCTAATCCTAATGCTAAGTGTAACCCTAAAAAACCCTGAATCCTACCCCTAACCGCAACCATAACCCTAAACCTAATCATAAACCCAACGTTAACCTGACCCTGACCCAAACCACAACGTTGACCATAACGCTAACATATGTTTAACCATAAGCCTAAACCTCACCATAGCCGTAATCTAAGCCTAATCCTAACGCTAAGGCTGACTCTAAACTAACTGTAATCCTACCCCTGACTGTAATCCTAACCCTAAACCTAACCCTAACCAAACCCTGACCCTGACCATATTCCTGACCCTAACCCAAAATTAAGTGTAACCATAACCCTAAACCTCAACCTAACCCGAACCTAGGCCTAATCCTAATGCTAAGTCTAAACCTAAAACAACCTGAATCCCACCCCTAACCCTAAACATAACCCGAAACCTAACCTTAACCCGAACCCTAACCTGAGCCTGACAGTGACCATAACGCTGACCATAACCCTAACATAGGTTTAACCATAAGCCTAAACTTTGCCATAGCAGTACCCTAAGCCAAACCCTAAACCTAAGTTTAACGCTAAACCAACTCTAATCCTAACCCTAACTGTAAACCTAACCCTAACCCTAATCCTAACCCTAACGAAACGCTGACCCTGACCATAACCCTGACCCTAACCCAAACTTCAGTTTAACCGTAACCCTAAACCTCAACCTAACCCGAATTTAGGCATAATGATAATGCAAAGTCTAACCCTAAAACAACCTGAATCCTACCCCAAAGCCTAAACCAAAACGTAACCCTAAGCCAAACTCTAACTTGTACCCTAACCTGATCCTGACCCTGACCATTACGCTGACCATAACCCTAACATATGTTGAACCATAAGCCTAACCCTCACCATAGCCGTAACTTAAGCCTAACCCTAACTCTAAGTTTAACGCTAAACCAACTCTAATCCTAACCCTAACTGTAATCCTAACCCTAACCCTAACCAAACGCTGACCCTGACCATAACCCTGACCCTAACCCAAACATAAGTTTAACCATAACCCTAAACCTCAACCTAACTCTAACCTAGGCCTAATCCTAGTGCTAAGTGTAACCCTAAAACAACGTGAATCCTACCCCTAACCCTATCCATAACCCTAAACCTAACTCTAAACTGAACTCAAACCTGACCCTGACCCTGACCATAACATTGACCATAACACTAACCTATATTTAACCATAAACCTAAAATTCACCATAGCCGTAATGTAAGCCTAACCCTAACACGAAGTCTAATGCTAAACCAACTCTAATCCTAACCCTAACTGTAGTCCTAACCCTAACCCTAACCCTAACCGAACCCTGACCCTGACCATAACCCAGACCATAACTTAAACCTAAGTTTAACCAAAACCCTAAACCTCAACCTAATCCTAACCTATGCCTAATCCTAATGCTAAGTCTAACCTTAAAACAACCTGAATCCTACCCCTAACCCTAACCATAACCCTAAACCTAACCCTAACCCGAACCCTAACCTGACCCTGACCCTGACCATAACTCTGACCATAACCCTAACATATGTTTAACCATAAGCCTAAACCTCACCATAGCCGTTACCTAAGCCTAAATCTAACTCTAAATCTAACGCTAAACCAACTCTAATCCTACCCCTAACTGTAATCCTAACCCTAACCCTAACCCTAACCAAACCCTGACCCTGACAATAACCCTGACCCTAACCCAAACTTAAGTTTAACCATAACCCTAAACCTCAACCTAACCCTAACCTAAGCCTAATTCTAATGCTAACTCCAACCCTAAAACAACCTGAATCCTACCCTTAACCCTAAACCTACCCCTAAACCAAACCCTAACCCGAGCAGTACCCTGTACCCTAACCTGACCCTGACCATAACGCTGACCATAACCCTAACATGTTTAACCACAAACTTAAACCTCACCATAGCCGTAACCTAGGCCTAACCCTAATGCTAAATCTAACGCTAAACCAACTCTAATCCTAACACTAACTGTAATTCTAACCCTAACCCTAACCCTAACCAAATGCTGACCCTGACCATAACCCTGACCCTAAGACAAACTTAAGTTTAACCATAGCCCTAAACCTCAACCTAATCCTAACCTATGTCTAATCCCAATGCTAAGTCTAACCCTATAACAACCTGAATACTACCCCTAAACTTAACCATAACCCTAAACCCAACGCTGAACTGAACCCTAACCTGACCCACACCCTGACCATAACGCTGACCATAACCCTAACATATGTTAAACCATAATCCTAAACCTCACCATAGCCGTAACCTAAGCCTAACCCTAACGCTAAGTCTAACGCTAAACCAACTCTAATCCTAACCCTAACTGTAATCCTAACCCTAACCCTAACCAAACCCTGACCCTGACCATAAATCTGACCTTAACCCAAACTTAAGTTTAACCATAACCCTAAATCTCAACTTAAGCCTAACGTAGGCTAAATTCAATGCTAAGTCTTACCCTAAAACAACCTGAATCCTAATCTAACCCTAACCATAACCCTAAACCTATCCCTAAACCGAACCCTAACCTGACCCTGACCTGGACCATAACGCTGACCATAACCCTAACATATGTTTAACCATAAGCCTAAACCTCACCATAGCCGTAACCTAAGTCTAACCCTAACGCTAAGTCTAAAGCTAAACCAACTCTAATCTCAGCCCTAACTGTAATCCTATCCCTAACACTAACCCTAACGAAACGCTGACCCTGACAATAACCCTGACCCTAACCCAAACTTAAGTTTAACCATAACCGTAAACCTCAACCTAATCCTAACCTAGGCCTAATCCTTATGATAAATCTAACTCTAAAAGAAGCTGAATCCTAACCGTAACCATAACCCTAAATCTAACCCTAAACCTTTCCCTAACCTGACCCTGACCCTAACCATAACGATGACCATAACCCTAACATATGTTGAACCATAAGCCTAAACCTCTCCATAGCCTTAACCTAAGCCTAACCCTCACGCTATGTCTAAGGCTAAACCAGCTATAATCGTAACCCTAACCCTAACCAAACCCTGACTCTGACCATAACCCTGACCCTAACCCAAACTTAAGTTTAACCATAAGCCTAAACCTCAACCTAACCCGAACCTAGGCCTAACCCTAATGCTAATTCTAACCCTAAACCAACCTGAACCCTACCGCTAACCCTAATCATAACCCTAAACCTATCCATAACCCGAACCCTAACCTGAACCTGACCCTGACCCTAACGCTGACCATAACCCTAAAATATGTTTGGCCATAAGCCTAAACCTCACCATAGCCGTAACCTAAGCCTAACCCTAATGCTAATTCTAAGGCTAAACCAGCTCTAACCCTAACCCTATCTGTAATCCTAACCCTAACCCTAACCCTAACCCTAACCAAATCCTGACCATAACCCTGACCCTAACCCAAACTTAAGTTTAACCATAACACTAAACTTCAACCTAACCCTAATTTAGGCCTAATCCTAATGCAAACCTAACCCTAAAAAAATCTGAATCCTACCCCTAACCCTAACCCTAAGGCTAAACCTAACGCTAACGCTAACCATAACCCTAACCCAAACCCTAACACTAGCCTGACCCTGACCCTGACCCTAACGCGGACCATAACCCTAAAATATATTTAGCCATAAGCCTAAACCTCACCATAGCCGTAACCTAAGCCTAACCCTAACACTACGTCTAAGGCTAAACCAGCTCTAATCCTAACCCTATCTGTAATCCTAACCCTGACCCTAACCCTAATCTTAACCAAACCGTGACCCTGACCATAGCCCTGACCCTAACCCAAACTTAAGTTTAACTATAACCCTAAACCTCAACCTAACCGTAACCTAGGCCTAATCCTAAACCTAAGCCTAACCCTAAGACAATCCGAATCCTACCCCTACCCTACCCCTAACCCTAAGCCTAACCCTAACCCTCACCCTAACCCTCACCCTCACTTTCACCCTAACCCTAACCCGAACCCTGAACCTGACCCTGACCCTAACCCAAACATAAGTTTAACCATAACCCTAAACCTCAACCTAACCCTAACGTAGGCCTAATCCTAATGCTAAGCCTAACCCTAAAACAACCTGAATCCTACCCCCAACCCCAACCCTAACGCTAAACCTAACCCTAACTAGAACCCTAACCCTAACCCTAACCCGAACGCTAAACCTAACCTGACCCTGACCCTGACTCTAACGCTGACCATAACCCTAAAATATGTTTAGCCATAAGCCTAAACCTCACCATAGCCGTAACCTAAGCCTAACCCTCAAGCTATGTCTAAGGCTAAACCAGCTCTAATCCTAACCCTATCTATATTCCTAACCCTAACCCTAACCCTAACCAAACCCTGACCCTGACCATAACCCTGACCCTAACCCAAACTTAAGTTTAACCATAACCCTAAACTTCAACCTAACCCTAATTTAGGCCTAATCCTAATGCTAAGCCTAACCCTAAAACAATCTGAATACTACCCCTAACTCTGACCCTAAGACTAAACCTAACCCTAACCCTAACCCTAACCCTAACCCTAACCCTAACCCTAACCATAACTCTAACCAGAACCCTAACCCGAACCTGACCCTGACCCTGACCCTAACGCTGACCATAACCCTAAAATATGTTTTGCCATAAGACTAAACCACCCCTAATCCTAACCCTATCTGTAATCCTAACCCCAACCCTAACCTGAACCCTGAAACTGACCATAATCCTGACCCTAACCCAAATTTAAGTTTATCTATAACCCTAAACCTCAACCTAACCGTAACCTAGGCCTAATACTAAACCTAAGCCTAACCCTAAGACAACTCGAATCCTACCGCTACCCTAACCCTGACCCTAATCCTAACTCTACCCCGAACCCTAACCTTCACCCTCACCCGAACCCTAACCCTAACCCGAACCCTGAACCTGACCCTGACCCTAAAGCTGACCATAACCCTAACATATGTTTAACTATAAGCCTAAACCTCACCATAGCCGTAACCTAAGACTAACCCTCACACTATGTCTAAGGCGAAACCAGCTCTAATCCTAACCCTATCTGTAATCCTAACCCTAACGCTAACCCTAACCCTAACCCGAACCCTGAACCTCCACCCTGGCCCTGACCCTAACCCAAACATAAGTTTAACCATAACCCTAAACCTCAAGCTAGCCGTAATTTAGGCCTAATCCTAATGCTAAGCCTAACCCTAAAACAACCCGAATCCTATCCCCAACCCTAACCCTAACGCTAAACCTAACCCGAACCCTTACCCTCACTCTCACCCTAACCCTAACCCTAACCCAAACCCTCAACCTGAACCTGAACCTGACCCTGACCCTAACGCTGACCATAACCCTAAAATATGTTTAACTATAAGGCTAAATCTCAACATAGCCGTAACCTAAGCCTAACCCTAATGCTAAGTCTAAGGCTAAACCATCTCTAATCTTAACCCTATCTGTAATTTTAACCCTGACCCTAACCCTAACCCTAACCAAACCCTGACCCTGACCATAACCCTGACCCTAACCCAAACTTAAGTTTAACTATAACCCTAAACTTAATCCTAATGTAACCTAGGCCTAATCCTAAACTTAAGCCTAACCCTAAGACAACCCGAATCCTACCCCTACCTTAACCCTAACCCTAAACCTAACCCTAACCCGAACCCTAACCCTAACCGGAATCCGAACGCTAACCCTAACCCGAACCCTGAACCTGATCCTGACCCTGACCCTAATGCTGACCATAACCCTAACATATGTGGAACCACAAGCCTAAACCTCACCATAGCCATAACCTTAGCCTAACCCTAACGGTTCGTCTAATGCTAAACCAGCTCTAATTCTAAACCTATCTGTAATCCTAACCCTAATCCTAACCCTAACCAAACCGTGACCCTGACTATAACCCTGACCCTGACCCAAACTTAAGTTTAACTATAACCCTAAACCTCAACCTAACCGTAACCTAGGCCTAATCCTAAACATAAGCCTAACCCTAAGACAACCCGAATCCTACCCCTACCCTAACCCTAACCCTAAACCTAACCCTAACCTGAACTCTAACCCTCACCCTCACTTTCACCCTAACCCTAACCCGAACCCTGAACCTGACCCTGGCCCTGACTCTAACCCAAACATAAGTTTTACCATAACCCTAAACCTCAACCTAACCCTAACGTAGGCCTAATCCTAATGCTAAGCCTAACCCTAAAACAACTCGAATCCTATCCCCAACCCTAACCCTAACGCTAAACCTAACCCGAACCCTTACCCTCACCCTCACCCTAACCCTAACCCTAACCCGAACCCTGAACCTGACCCTGACCCTGACCCTAACGCTGACCATAACCCTAACATATGTGGAACCAGAAGCCTAAACCTCCCCATAGCCATAACCTTAGCCTAACCCTAACGCTACGTCTAATGCTAAACCAGCTCTAATCCTAAACCTATCTGTAATCCTAACCCTAATCCTAACCCTAACCAAACCTGGACCCTGACCAAAACCCTGATCCTAACCCAAACTTAAGTTTAACCATAAACCTAAACCTCAACCTAACTCTAATTTAGGCCTAATCCTAAACATAAGCCTAACCCTAAAACAATCTGAATCCTACCCCCAACCCTGACCCTAACGCTAAACCTAACCCTATTCCGAACCCTAACCCTAAACCTAACCTGACCCTGATCCTGACCCTAACGCTGACCATAACCGTAACATATGTTTAACTATAAGCCTAAACCTCACCATAGCCGTAACCTAAGCCTAACCCTAATGGTAAGTTTAAGGCTAAACCAGCTTTAATCGTAACCCTAACTGTAATCCTAACCCTAACCCTAACCCTAACCTGTCGTGAGACGACGTGGAGAATGCAAAATTGCCGGTAGGACCTCTTTGAGCACGACGGGCGGGCCGCGAGAGTAAAGAGTCTAATTCAATATGAATTTACCATCAATACCCTTTAATGAACTCTTAACAACACTGAATATCAATGTCCCCGAGACCACGTTTTTCCAACCCTTATATACTCTATACCCAAAAGGCCATGCGGCAAGCACAGGCTATGATTGGTTACACATGCAGTCATTCTTCCCATCTCACGATGGTGATTGGCTGCAGGGCACTGTCCACATGCGCAGTGACGACGACGGCGCCATCCTGCAGCCTGGGTCGAGGGCAGACCAGCTTCTGTTTACTTCCGCATGGTCCTAGTGCACCACAGCCACAACAAGCCCTGGCTTGTTCACAGCATACGGCCCAAAACTCTCCACAAATTCCTCCTTTTTTTTTTTTTTTTTTTTTGGACAAGCCAGGCTTGTTTAGCTATGCCTTCTAATTCCTCTTTGATACGTGATAAAAAACAACTTATAGATATCAATTACAACAACAATCAACATAAACAATATACGTAATATACTTTGCAATAAACTCTTAATCCACCCCCCTAGGCCAAGCCAATTTGTTAAACCTTTTAAACAAAAAAATCCTGCGTCTTTCTTTTTTCTTTTTATAAAAATACAATAAGAGGTGTTCAAAGAATGAATCAGTATGATTTCCTGTGGCTCTGGCCCTATGGAAAGGCGATCATAGCAATTATCATGGTTGTCAAACCATGCGCTAATATTTTTCTTCTTAGTAAACTTAAGGTATTCCATTGCCATTTAAATATCACAATGGATTGATTAAACAAATTCCAAGAACTTTGGTTTAATGGTACTCCTATTTAACATGTAACAAACAATGTGCTAGGTGTTGATAAACTTACTAAACTATCTGCAGTTTGATTTCCTTCACCTAGACCAAGATTCCATTGATGACTACGAATGTGAATCACACAGCAGGGTTCTTTTCTTTGATTTAAAATAGCTCTCAACTGTACAAACAGTTTTCCTAATCGAGGATTATTCGATTGTCTTAGCAGAGCATTTTCCATTCTGGGTATTACACCTGCTACATACAAAGAATCTGTGACAACATTTAAAGCAGATTTCAGCCAATTAATTAAGGCCCATATTACTGCCCTGAGCTCTAAAGTCTGCAATGAATCCTCTTTTGAACCTTCAATTAAATGCTGTTTCCACTGACTCTTGCCAGACACATGCTGCCTGCTGTCTTCGCTTTCCTGCATCTGTATATACTGTAAGCCCTTCAACAGGTTTTGCTTTTACTTTGCTTCTCTCTAACCACTGATTTGTTCTAAGGAATTGCCATAGCTTCCCTTTTGGTTGTCGTGAATGTACCTTGCCTATAAATCCTAATAATGCATTCTGAATAGGCACCGAATTTCTCAGCCACCATTCTAAATCGGCTCCATTTACCGGAATACTGATGTCATCTGGTTCCTGACCACTAATTTCTATTATTCGAGATCTTCCTTTTCGAATCAATTCTCCAACTGCTTCTGGTCTTGTTTGAATACTGAATTTTGGTTGGACACTAAGAAAAAGCCATTCTAATAATTGTAAATCATTTTCTGTTTTCAATCTGACAGTGGCACAAATGGAAGAATCTGTAGCAAGATCTATGGGGAATTCCCTGTCTTTGTTTTGCCACTGGCAGATGATTGCACATGGATGTTCTAGATTGTTAATAAGAAGGGAAATTGGTAGATCAGAAAGTCTTAGATCGCTGAACTGCTGCTACAACTGGTTGTATTGTAGATGAGACTTGCTGGCCAACTCTTCAAAGAGATCTCTGCATGATCTTCATGCCCCTTCAAAAGCGGCAGCCATCACTTCCGCACTTTGGTGTTCTTCTGATCTGGCTACTTGCATTAGCATTTGTTCTACTGAAGATCCCAGTGGCAGAGTTGCTAATATTTGTTTAGTCTTTGAATCTGCGTTATCAAAAGCTAGCAACCGAAACATTTGAATTTTTCATTTTTTCTGACAAGTCCGGGTTTTGCATTACTCCTTCATGTAGCCGGTCAATAAAATGCGAGAAATTTTCTGTAGTGCCTTGGCGTATCCCGCTGAATGAGGGAGCTAAGGGTCCTGGTAAGGTTAAGAAAGCATCTAGGGCAAGTTGTGCAGCTTTCTGGTGAACTTCAGCACCAAATCGCAGCTGGACTTCTATTGTAGCATACTGTCCACGACCCGTATAGGCGTCGGGTACCACATTGGTTAAATGGGTCATTTGGACTCATGTGTTTGGCTGTTTCTTGCTGCGCTCGTTGATACCAGGCTGATTCCCACAGGAGGAATTGTGCCGGAGTTAGTAATAAGCGCATTAAATTTTGGCAGTCCATGGGACACAATAAGTCAGCGGTAAAAATCCAATGCAGTATTTGTCTGGTCGCTTCTGAATGTATACCATAGTAGGTGATTTTTTGTTTTGCTTGCTGTAAAATTTTCCATTCATGTGGTTCCCATGCCGCTGTCTGGGTGTTCATATTCTGAATTACCAGTAATGTGGAACCATAAGCCTAAACCTCACCATAGCCGTAACCTTAGCCTAACTCTCAAACTATGTCTAAGGCTAAACCAGCTCTAATCCTAACCCTATCTGTAATCCTAACCCTAACCCTAACCCTAAACAAACCCGGCCCTGACCATAACCCTGACCCTAACCTAAACTTAAGTTTAACCATAACCCTAAACCTCAAACTAACCCTAATTTAGGCCTAATCCTAATGCTAAGCCTAACCCTAAAACAATCTGAATCCTACCCCTAACCCTGACCCTAACGCTAAACCTAAACTTAAACCTAACCCTAACACGAACCCTAACCCTAACCTGACCCTGACCCTGACACTAACGCTAACCATACCCCTAAAATATGTTTAGCCATAAGCCTAAACCTCACCATAGTCGTAACCTAAGCCTAACCCTCAAGCTATGTCTAAGGCTAAACCAGCTCTAATCCTAACCCTATCTGTAATCCTAACCCTAACCCTAACCCTAACCAAACCCGGACTCTGACCATAACCCTGACCCTAACCCAAACTTAAGTTTAACTATAACCCTAAACCTCAACCTAAAAATAACCTAAGTCTAATCCTAAACCTAAGCCTAACCCTAAGACAACTTGAATCCTATCCCTACCTTAACCCTAACCCTAAACCTAACCCTAACACAAACCCTAACCCTAACTGGAACCCGAACCCTAACCCTAACCCGAACCCTGAACCTGACCCTGACCCTGACCCTGACGCTGACCATAACCCTAAAATATGTGGAACCATAAGCCTAAACCTCACCATAGCCATAACCTAATCCTAACCCTAACGCTACGTCTAAGGCTAAACCACCTCTAATCCTAAACCTATCTGTAATCCTAACCCTAACCCTAACCCTAACGCTAACCAAACCCTGGCTCTGACCATAACCCTGACCCTAACCCTAACTTAAGTTTAACTATAACCCTAAATCGTAACCTAGGCCTAATCCTAAACCTAAGCCTAACCCTAAGACAACCCGAATCTGATCCCTACCTTTACCCTAACCCTAAACCTAACCCTAACCCGAACCCTGAACCTGACCCTGATTCTGACCCTAACGCTGACCATAACCGTAAAATATGTGGAACCGTAAGCTTAAATCTCACTATAGCCGTAAACTAAGCCTAACCCTAACACTACGTCTAAGGCTAAACCAGCTCTAATCCTAAACCAATCTGTAATCCTAACCCTGACCCTAACCCTAACCAAACCCGGACCCTGACCGTAACCTTGACCCTAACCCAAACTTAAGTTTAACCATAAACCTAAACCTCAACCTAAGCCTAATTTAGGACTAATCCTAATGCTAAGCCTAACCCTAAAACAATCTGAATCCTATTTCTAACCCTGACCGTAACGCTATACCTAACCCTAACTCGAAACCTAACCGTAACCCTAACCTGACCCTGACCCAAACGCTGACCATAACCCTAAAATATGTTTAGCCATAAGCCTAAACCTCACCATAGCCGTAACATAAGCCTAACCCTCACGCTATGTCTAAGGCTAAACCAGCTCTAATCCTAACAGTATCTGTAATCCTAACCCTAACCCAAAACCTAACCCTAACCAAACACTGATCCTGACCATAACCCTGACTCTAACCCAAACTTAAGTTTAACCATAACCCTAAACCTCAACCTAACCCTAATTTAGGGCTAATCCTAATGCTAAGCCTAACCCTAAGACAAACCAAATTCTACCCCTACCTTAAACCTAACCCTAACCCTAACCCGAACCCGAACCCTAACCCTAACCCAAACCCTGAACCTGACCCTGACCCTGACCCTAACGCTGACCATAACCCTAACATATGTTTAGCTATAAGCATAAACCTCCCCATAGCCGTAACCTAAGCCTAATGCTAATGCTAAGTTTAAGACTAAACCAGCTCTAATCCTAACCCTAACTGTAATCCAAACCCTAACCCTAACCAAACCCTGACCCTGACCATAACCCTGACCCTAACCTAAAATATGTTTAACCATAACCCTAAACCTCAACCTAACCCTAATCTAGGCCTAATCCTAATGCTAAGCCTAACCCTAAAACAATCCGAATCCTACCCCTAACCCTAACGCTAAAACTAATTCTAAGCAGAAACCTAACCCTAACCCTAACCCGAACCCTAACCCTGACCTGACCCTGACCCTGACACTAATGTTGACCATAAACCTAAAATATGTTTAGCCATAAGCCTAAAGCTCACCATAGCCGTAACCTAAGCCTAATCCTAAACCTAAGTCTAACCCTAAGACAACCCGAATCCTACCTCTACCTTAACCCTAACCCTAAACCTAACCCTAACCCGAAGCCGCATCCTAGCCCTAACCTGTACCCTGAACCAGACCCTGAACCTAACGCGGACGATAACCCTAACATATCTTTAAC
The DNA here is from genome assembly GCF_963082525.1 of Nesoenas mayeri. Taxonomy (NCBI): domain Eukaryota; kingdom Metazoa; phylum Chordata; class Aves; order Columbiformes; family Columbidae; genus Nesoenas; species Nesoenas mayeri. The sequence continues at coordinate 426,037 of NW_027659957.1, forward strand.
TATAAGCCTAAACCTCACCATAGCCGTAATCTAAGCCTAACCCTAATGCTACGTCTAAGGCTAAACCATCTCTAATCCTAGCTCTATCTGTAATCCTAACCCTAGCCCTAACCCTAACCCTAACCAAACCCTCACCCTTACCATAACCCTGACCCTAACCCAACCTTAAGTTTGACCATAACCCTAAACCTCAACCTAACCCTAATTTAGACCTAATCCTAAACCTAAGTCTAACCCTAAGACAAACCGAATCCTACCCCTACCTTAACCCTAACCCTAAACCTAACCCTAACCCGAACCCGAACCCTAACCCTAATCCTAACTCTTACTTGACCCTGACCCTGACCCTAACGCTGACCATAACCCTAAAATATGTTTAGCCATTAGCCCAAACCTCACCATAGCCGTAACCTAAGTCTAACCCTCACATTATGTCTAAGGCTAAACCACCTCTAATCCTAACCCTATCTGTAATCCTAACCCTAACCGTAACCATAACCCTAACCAAACCCTGACCCTGACCATAACCCTGACCCTAACCCAAACTTAAGCTTAACTATAACCCTAAACCTCACGTAACCGTAACCTAGGCCTAATCCTAAACCTAAGCCTAACCCTAAGACAACCCGAATCCTACCCCTACCTTAACCCTAACCCTAAACCTAACCCTAACCCGAACCCGAACCCTAACCTGAACCCGAAACCTGAACCTGACCCTGACCCTGACCCTGACCCTAACGCTGACCATAACCGTAACATATGTTTAACTATAAGCCTAAATCTCACCATAGCCGTAACCTAAGCCTAACCCTAATGCTAAGTTTAAGGCTAAACCAGCTCTAATCCTAACCCTATCTGTAATCCTAACCCTAACCCTAACCCTAATCCTAACCCTAACACTAACCAAACCCGAACCCTAACCATAACCCTGATCCTAACCCAAACTTAATTTTAATCATAATCCTAAACCTCAACCTAACCCTAATTTAGACCTAATCTTAACGCTAAGCCTAACCCTAAAACAATCTGAATCCTACCCGTAACCCTAACCCTCGAGCTAACCCTAACCCAAACTTAAATTTACCATAACCCTAATCCTCAATCTAGCTGTAATTTAGGCCTAATCCTAATGCTAAGGTTAGATTTAGGGTTAGGGTTAAGGTAGGGGTAGGATTCGGGTTGTCTTAGGGTTAGGCTTAGGTTTACGATTAGGCCTAGGTTACGGTTAGGTTGAGGTTTAGGTTTATGGTTAAACTTAAGTTTGGGTTAGGGTCAGGGTTATGGTCAGGGTCAGGGTTTGGTTAGGGTTAGGGTTAGGGTTAGGATTAGGGCTAGGGTTAGAGTTCGGATTACAGATAGTGTTAGGATTAGAGCTGGTTTACCCTTGGACATAGCGTGAGGGTTAGGCTTAGGTTACGGCTATGGTGAGGTTTAGGCTTATGGCTAAACATATTTTAGGTTTATGGTCAGTGTTAGTGTCAGGGTCAGGGTCAGGTCAGGGTTAGGGTTCGGGTTAGGATTAGGGTTAGGTTTCCAGTTAGGATTAGTTTAAGCGTTAGGGTTAGGGTTAGGGGTAGGATTTGATTTGGTTTAGGGTTAGGCTTAGCATTAGGATTAGGCCTAGGTTAGGGTTAGGTTGAGGTTTAGGGTTATGGTTAAACTTACGTTTGGGTTAGGGCCAGGGTTTGGTTAGGTTTAGGGTTAGGATTACAGTTAGGGTTAGGATTAGAGATGGTTTAGCCTTAAACTTAGCATTAGGGTTAGGTTTAGGTTACGGCTATGGTGAGGTTTAGGCTTATAGTTAAACATATGTTACGGTTATGGTCAGCGTTAGGGTCAGGGTCAGGGTCAGATTCAGGTTTCGGGTTCGGTTTAGGGTTCGGGTTCGGGTTAGGGTTAGGTTTAGGGTTAGGTTTAAGGTAGGGGTAGGATTCGGGTTGTCTTAGGGTTAGGCTTAGGTTTAGGATTAGGCCTAGGTTACGGTTACGTGAGGTTTAGGGTTATGGTTAAACTTAAGTTTGGGTTAGGATCAGGGTTATGGTCAGGGTCAGGGTTTGGTTAGGGTTAGGTTTAGGGTTAGGGTTAGGGTTAGGGTTAGGGTTAGGATTACAGATAGTGTTAGGATTAGAGCTGGTTTACTCTTGGACATAGCGTGAGGGTTAGGCTTAGGTTACAGCTATGGTGAGATTTAGGCTTATGGCTAAACATATTTTAGGATTATGGTCAGGGTCAGGGTCCGGGTCAGGGTTAGGGTCAGGTTAGGGTTAGGGTTCGGGTTGGAATTAGGGTTCGGGTTAGGTTTAGTTTTAGCGTTAGGATCAAGGTTAGGGATAGGATTCAGGTTGTTTTAGGGTTAGACTTAGCATTAGGATTAGGCCTAAATTACGGCTAAGTTGAGGTTTAGGGTTATGGTTAAACCTAAGTTTGGGTTAGGGTCAGGTTTATGGTCAGGGTGAGGGTTTGGTTAGGGTTAGGGTTAGGGTTAGGGTTAGGATTACAGATAGGGTTAGGATTATAGCTTGTTTAGCCTTAGACATAGAATGAGGGTTAGGCTTAGGTTACGGCTATGATGAGGTTTAGGCTTATGGCTAAACATATTTTAGGTTTATGGTCAGCGTTAGGGTCGGGGTCAGGGTCAGGTTCAGGGTTCGGGTTAGGGTTAGGGTTCGTGTTCCGGATAGTGTTAGGGTTCGGATTAGAGTTAGGTTTAGGGTTAGGGTTAAGGTAGGGTAGGATTCGGGTTGTCTTAGGGTTAGGCTTAGGTTTACGATTAGGCCTAGGTTACGGTTAGGTTGAGGTTTAGGGTTATGGTTAAACTTAAGTTTGGGTTAGGATCAGGTTTATGGTCAGGGTCAGGGTTTGGTTAGGGTTAGGGTTAGGGTTAGGATTAGGGCTAGGGTTAGGGTTAGGATTACAGATAGTGTTAGGATTAGAGCTGGTTTACCCTTGGACATAGCGTGAGGGTTAGGCTTGGGTTACGGCTATGGTGAGGTTTAGGTTTATGGCTAAACATATTTTAGTTTTATGGTCAGCGTTAGTGTCAGGGTCAGGGTCAGGTCAGGGTTAGGGTTCGGGTTAGGATTAGGGTCAGGTTTCCGGTTAGGACTAGTTTTAGCGTTAGGGTTAGGGTTAGGGGTAGGATTTGATTTGTTTTAGGGTTAGGCTTAGCATTAGGATTAGGCCTAGGTTAGGGTTAGGTTGAGATTTAGGGTTATGGTTAAACTTAAGTTTGGGTTAGGGTCAGGGTTATGGTCAGGGTCAGGGTTAGGTTAGGTTTAGGGTTAGGGTTAGGATTACAGATAGGGTTAGGATTAGAGCTGGTTTAACCTTAAACTTAGCATTAGGGTTAGGCTTAGGTTACGGCTATGGTGAGGTTTAGGCTTATAGTTAAACGTATGTTACGGTTATGGTCAGCGTTAGGGTCAGGGTCAGGTTCAGGTTCAGGTTTCGGGTTCGGGTTAGGGTTCGTGTTCGGGTTAGGGTTAGGTTTAGGGTTAGGGTTAAGGTAGGGGTAGGATTCGGGTTGTCTTAGGGTTAGGCTTAGGTTTAGGATTAGGCCTAGGTTACGGTTACGTGAGGTTTAGGGTTATAGTTAAGCTTAAGTTTGGGTTAGGGTCAGGGTTATGGTCAGGGTCAGGGTTTGGTTAGGGTTATGGTTACGGTTAGGGTTAGGATTACAGATAGGGTTAGGATTAGAGGTGGTTTAGCCTTAGACATCATGTGAGGGTTAGGCTTAGGTTACGGCTATGGTGAGGTTTGGGCTAATGGCTAAACATATTTTAGGGTTATGGTCAGCGTTAGGGTCAGGGTCAGGGTCAAGTAAGAGTTAGGATTAGGGTTAGGGTGAGAGTTCGGGTTAGGGTTAGGTTTAGGGTTAGGGTTAAGGTAGGGGTAGGATTCGGTTTGTCTTAGGGTTAAGTTTAGGTTTAGGATTAGGCCTAAATTAGGGTTAGGCTGAGGTTTAGGGTTATGGTCAAACTTAAGGTTGGGTTAGGGTCAGGGTTATGATAAGGGTGAGGGTTTGGTTAGGGTTAGGGTTAGGGCTAGGGTTAGGATTACAGATAGAGCTAGGATTAGAGATGGTTTAGCCTTAGACGTAGCATTAGGGTTAGGCTTAGATTACGGCTATGGTGAGGTTTAGGCTTATAGTTAAAGATATGTTAGGGTTATCGTCCGCGTTAGGTTCAGGGTCCGGTTCAGGGTACAGGTTAGGGCTAGGGTGCGGCTTCGGGTTAGGGTTAGGTTTAGGGTTAGGGTTAAGGTAGGGGTAGGATTCGGGTTGTCTTAGGGTTAGGCTTAGGTTTAGGATTAGACCTAGGTTACGGTTAGGTTGAGGTTTAGGTTTATGGTTAAACTTAAGTTAGGGTTAGGGTCGGGGTTATGGTCAGGGTTTGGTTAGGGTTAGGGTTAGGGTTATGATTACAGATAGGGTTAGGATTAGAGGTGGTTTAGCCTTAGACATAGCGTGAGGGTTAGGCTTAGGTTACGGCTATGGTGAGGTTTGGGCTAATGGCTAAACATATTTTAGGGTTATGGTCAGCGTCAGGGTCAGGGTCAGGGTCAGGTAAGAGTTAGGATTAGGGTTAGGGTGAGAGTTCGGGTTAGGGTTCGGGTTCGGGTTAGGGTTAGGTTTAGGGTTAGGGTTAAGGTAGGGGTAGGATTCGGTTTGTCTTAGGGTTAGGCTTAGGTTTAGGATTAGGCGTAAATTAGGGTTAGGTTGAGGTTTAGGGTTATGGTCAAACTTAAGTTTGGGTTAGGATCAGGGTTATGGTCAGGGTCAGGGTTTGGTTAGGGTTAGGGTTAGGGCTAGGGTTATGATTACAGATCGAGTTAGGATTAGAGATGGTTTAGCCTTAGACGTAGCATTAGGGTTAGGCTTAGACTACGGCTATGGTGAGGTTTAGGCTTATAGTTAAAGATATGTTAGGGTTATCGTCCGCATTATGTTCAGGGTCCGGTTCAGGGTACAGGTTAGGGCTAGGGTGCGAGTTCGGGTTAGGGTTAGGTTTAGGGTTAGGGTTAAGTTAGGGGTAGGATTCAGGTTGTCTTAGGGTTAGGCTTAGGTTTAGGATTAGGCCGAGGTTACGGTTAGGTTGAGGTTTAGGGTTAGAGTTAACCTTAAGTTTGGGTTAGGGTCAGGGTTATGGTCAGGGTTTGGTTAGGGTTAGGGTTAGGGTTAGGGTTAGGATTACAGATAGGGTTAGGATTAGAGCTGGTTTAGCCTTAGCCTAGGTTTAGCCTAGGTTTATCTCGCAGGGGCAAAAGGATGCTGGGGCAGGAATTAGCTGGGCTCATTTGGAAAGCTTTAAACTAGGCTCGAAGGGGGATGGGTTTGTAGCTGGGCTTGTCCCAGTCGGGCAGCATTTTAAAACTGATGAGGACCGGGTGGCCTCCTGTGCCCCTAGGGAGAAATCGGTGTGCTCTGCTCGCTCCCTGAAATGCCTGTACACCAATGCACGCAGCATGGGGAATAAGCAGGAGAAGTCAGAATCCTGTGATCGGTCGGGAGATTATGATCTGGTGGTAATTACAGAAACATGGTGGGACAGTTCACATGACGGGAATGTGGTCGTGGATGGCTATGCCCTTTTCAGGAAAGACAGGCCGGCCAGGCGTGGTGGTGGAGTTGCTCTCTATGTGAGAGAGCAACTGCAATGTACTACATTCTGCCCAGGAGTGGATGACGAGCGAGTTGAGAGTGTATGGGTCAGGATCAAGGGGCAGGCTGGCAGGGGTGACACTGTTGTGGGCGTCTGTTACAGGCCACCAGATCAGGCTGAGGAAGTTGATGAGGCCTTCTATGGGCAGCTGAGAGTGGCCTCGCAGTCACAGGCCCTGATTGTTGTGGGTGATTTTAACTTCCCTGATGTTTGCTGGAAGGACCATTCAGCCAGCCAGCCACAGGCCAGGAGGTTCCTCCAGTGCCTTGATGAGAACTTCCTCATGCAGATGGTGGAGGAGCCGACTAGGAGAGGTGCACTGCTGGACCTCATCCTCACTAACAAGGAGGGTCTGGTTGAAGCAGTAAAGGTTGAGGGCTGCCTGGGTTGCAGTGACCACGAGATGGTGGAGTTCAGCATCTTGTGTGGCAGGAACAGAATAGTGAGTAGAATTGCAACCCTGAACTGTAGCAGGGCTAACTTTGGCCTTTTCAAGCAACTGCAGGGGGAAATCCCATGGGCAAGACTGCTTGAAGGAAAAGGGGCCCAAGAGAGCTGGACTGCATTCAGAGATTGCTTCTTCCACGCTCAGGATCAGAGCATCCCCACACGTAGGAAGTCAAGGAAGAGAGCCGGGAGGCCTGTGTGGTTCAATAGGGATCTGTTGGGTATGCTCAAGCACAAGAGGCGAGTTTACAGGTCATGGAAGCAGGGGCTGGCCACTTGGGAGGAATATAAGGCTGCTGTTAGAGGATGTAGGAAGGCAGCTAGGATAGCCAAGGCCTCCTTAGAATGACAGCTGGAGAGAGGGGTCAAGGACAGCAAAAAGAACTTTTTCAAATACATAGCAGATAAAACTAATACCAGAGACAATGTAGGCCCACTGAGGAATGGGGTGGGTGCCCTGGTGGCGGAAGATACAGAGAAGGCAGAATTACTGAATGCCTTCTTTGTCTCTGTCTACTCTGCCGGAGGCTGTCCTGGGGAGCCCTGTACCCCTGAGACCCCAGATGAAGCCAGGTCAATGGAGGAGCTTGCTTTAGTTGATGAGGACTGGGTTAAGGAGCAATTAAATAGACTGGACATCCATAAATCCATGGGTCCAGATGGGATGCATCCGCGGGTGCTGAGGGAGCTGGCTGAGGTCATTGCTGGACCGCTCTCCATCATCTTTGCCAAGTCTTGGGAAACGGGAGAGGTCTCCGAGGATTGGAGGAAAGCAAATGTCACTCCAATCTTCAAAAAGGGCAAGAAGGAGGACCCGGGTAACTATAGACCGGTCAGCCTCACCTCTGTCCCTGGGAAAGTAATGGAACAACTTATCCTTGGTGCTATCTCAAGGCATATCAAGGATAAGAAAGTTATTAGGGGCAGTCAGCATGGCTTTACCAAGGGTAAGTCATGCTTGACCAACCTCATAGCCTTTTATGAGAATGTGACAAGGTGAATGGATGATGGCAGAGCCGTGGATGTGGTCTACCTTGACTTCAGTAAAGCCTTTGACACAGTCTCCCACAGCATCCTAGTTGCTAAGTTGCGGAGGTGTGGTCTGGACAATAGAGTAGTGAGGTGGGTTGCAAGGTTGCAAACTGGCTGAAGGAGAGAAGCCAGAGAGTGGCAGTCAATGGTGCGGAGTCTAGTTGGAGGCCAGTATCTAGTGGAGTGCCTCAGGGGTCAGTACTGGGGCCAGTATTATTCAATATATTCATTAACGATTTGGACGAGGGAATAGAGTGTACTATCAGCAAGTTTGCTGATGACACTAAGCTAGGAGGAGTGGCTGACACACCAGAAGGCTGTGCTGCCATCCAGTAGGACCTGGACAGGCTGGAGAGTTGGGCAGGGAATAACCTGATGAAATTCAACAAGGGCAAGTGTAGAGTCCTGCATCTGGGCAGGAACAACCCCAGGTTCCAGTATAGGTTGGGAACTTACATATTAGAGAGCAGTGTAGGGGAAAGGGACCTGGGGGTCCTGGTGGACAACAGGATGACCATGAGCCAGCACTGGGCCCTTGTGGCCAGGAAGGCCAATGGCATCCTGGCTTGTATTACAAGGGGGGTGGTTAGTAGGTCAGAGAGGTCCTCCTTCCCCTCTACTCTGCCCTGGTGAGACCCCATCTGGAATATTGTGTCCAGTTCTGGGCCCCTCGGTTCCAGAAGGACTGGCAACTGCTGGAGGAGGTCCAGCATAGGGCAACCAAGATGATTAAGGGAGTGGAGCACCTCCCTTATGAAGAACGGCTGAGGAAGCTGGGGCTCTTTAGTTTGGAGAAGAGGAGACTGAGGGGTGACCTTATTAATGCTTACAAATGCATAAAGGGAGAGTGCCACAAGGATGGAGCCAGGCTCTTCTCGGTGGCAAACAATGATAGGACAAGGGGTAATGGGATCAAGCTGGAACACAAGAGGTTCCACTTAAATTTGATAAAAAACTTCTTCTCAGTGAGGGTGACAGAGCACTGGAACAGGCTGCCCAGGGGGGTGGTGGAGTCTCCTTCTCTGGAGACATTCCAACCCGCCTGGACGTGTTCCTGTGCGACCTCACCTGGGCGTTCCTGCTCCAGCAGGGGGATTGGACTAGATGATCTTTTGAGGTCCCTTCCAATCCCAAACATACTGTGATACTGTGAAGCCGCTCTGACCTGCACCGCTAACAACTAAAGCACAACCAACCTACAAGTTTCTTGCAAGTATCGTACCAAGACACACAGAGCATCTCCATTTCTTTTTCATCATTTTAAATGGGCAGATGGATTTTTCCACAAGAAAATCCCCAATCCAAGCAAGACTCACTGTTCAGCACACCAGTCCTGCGCTGACTTGCCGGCAATAGGCATCCTGTAGAAGATGTTCCATACTACGATTCCTGCCACAATTTTATCCCTGAGGTAGAAAATGGCAGCATGGCCATGCCCTTCTCTTTGCCTTGGAACTCGAGGCACTGGGGGAAAACTTGGAGGAATGACAATTTCTGAAACTTCTGCTTCAGCCTCTTGATCGAAGGGACTTTGTCCCTCTAGCAAAGAGATGTCCAAACATCCAGTGCAGAAGAGAAGCAGCAGCTCTTTGCCGGTGATGTTGAGAGCAGACTAAAGAGCAGGGCCCTGGAAGAGGCTGAGGCATTTTCTTGGAGTTGCATCTGGCAAAAGTTCAGTTTCAATAAAACGAGAATGAAATCGTCCTGACATGAAGCACAGCGCTGGCCGTTCCCGACTTCCATCACCAAAAGCAAAAGGCAGAACAGCTGCTTCTTTAAGACAGCCTAGACAAAATAAAGATGCTTAGAACCACAGCAGCTCTTCTGTGCACAACCTGATCATTTGATTGCTATGGAGGAAATTCAGCCTCCCTGGGAAAAGAAGTCTGAATTTTGGGAAATGAGTTACCCAAGGCCTTCTTGGAGGAACGTTACGTTTGAATCCCATTTGACTATCAAAACCAGCCTCTAAAGCTTGGTGTAGGAAAGAAAGCAAACGGACTGATGTCTCCTGGAGCTCTGCAGTGTGATCAGACCAACTCTCTGGGCACTACCCAGCGAGACACATAAACCTTCACGCACAGACACAGCTCCCGAGTACGACTCCAGCCCTCCCTGATTGCTCCCTTGCATTTTTCAGCATGGCTTTTGCTGTTAATTTAGCAAGAACTCCTCCTGTTGGCAAATTACTCTTGGTCATCTACTGTCAACAAGTCCAATGGCTTCGTAGCCTACACTGCGACCCAGATTGCTCCTAGGAAGGACGTGTTGACTTCAGAGAGAACATATAATACAGATTAAAGAGAAGTACACATTGCTGTGTCAACACCTTGAACTGGGCACCTGCTGAATTGGAACTGGGAGGCTTAGAGGAGTCAACGCTGCTGTGATTTAGGGCCCAGCAAGTCCCGTGTGTCAAAAGTGTTCCAAATCGTGCCAAGGAAACAGATGCTTCCCACAAGACGATGTGGGTATATCTAGATGTACATCACTACCTTTCTGGCCACGGCCCCAACTGACTCGTTGCGGCACAGCCCCGGCACAGCACCAGAACATGTCGCCGGTCGCGTCCTGCCTGAGGAGCGCAGGTTGGACAGCTGTGGCAAGTTACTCGCTTTGTTCCATGTCAGTTTTACTCCTTTGGCTTTTCATGAAGTGACGCAGTTTCACGTCCACTCCATCATGAAGTTGCAATTTCCCTGAAAGTGCTGGCGTCACCTTATCCCAGAGAAGGACCGCGCTGTGAGCAGGAGGAATACACCGGTCCAAGGCAGGAAAAGAAGGGCTCTGCTCCGGGGACGTGGCGGTGCTGTGCTTTGTCCTGAGCCCCCGGCCGATCGCAATACAACTCGGCCCTTCCCAGGCAGAAATTCCCCGCAGGGCAACTGGGCAGCTGGAGGCTGGGGAGAGAGATGCTGCTGCTGCCCAGTGCTGCCCCAGTCATTGCAATCAGCTCTGGTTCTGTGCAGTGCACGGGGGTGCTAGGGAAGAGGAGGATGCTGCGAAGGCTGCAGCCCGGGGCATGCAGCAGCCATGGCTGGTTTGCAATGCACCACGCAGGGATCAGCAGCTGCTGCGGCTCTTGGCTGACGGGGTTTATACCTGAGCCTCCCTCCATTTTTGGGCCCCAGAAACCCAGTGCAGAATAACTCGCATCTGAGACGAAGCTCTGAGCGGGTGGATTTCTTCTCAAGACCAGCACTGCTTGCAGCGCTCCTCCCCGGTGTCTCCGGCCTGAACGTGCTCTCGTGATGCTGGAAGCCTTGTGCAGAGATGGATCATGGCTCAGATTTCCAGCAAGGGAGCGAGCAGCCGGCTCTTCCTGACTTGGAAGACCCTCGGTGGAGGTGAGGGACCACATGTGGGCTTGGACGGTCTCGCCTGTATCAGCTCATGTAGGTGCTCCGAAACACCCCTGCAATGGGGAGGTTCCTTATGAGATGAAAGGGATGCCGTACGGTGCAGGTCAACCAGACCAAGTCAGCAACAGATCTCAAATGTTCCAAGTCCTGGACTGGAATTGGAGACAGGCGGGTGGGAAGGGAGCCTGAGGGGGATCCAGCCGAACTGTCGGCTTGCGGCAGCACCAGCCCAGGGCTTCCCGCAACCAATGCCGGGACACCCCGAGGACAGAGATTTCCTGCAGCCTTCTTTGTCCCGAGGTGGAGCAGAAACAGATGAGCACAGGGGGAAAACTGTCATTTTTTTTTTAATGGGCTTTATTGATTTCTGAAAACAATCCAAGGCCGAGCAGAGGCTGGCAGCACCACGTCCTCAGGGCAGGTGAATGCCGCTGTCACCGTGCATGCACCCATCCCTGGTGTGGCACCCTCAGACGCTCCCTCTGGACGCTACACAGGCTCAGGACCAGCCGCATGTCCAGGCACCTGCGTGGCGCTGGCAGCCGGGCTCTACTCCTCTTGCTGTCCCGCGGTGCAGCTGCAGCGGAAAGCCCTGCGCAGAGCCCGCAGCACCCTCCTGAACTGGGAAGGCCGTCGCCGTGGAGCTGGGCCCTGCGCTGGGCAGGCCATGTCTGCGCTGGTCTCTCCTCCATGTCCCACAGGCATTGGAGAAACCGTGTTCTCTTCTTCCTCCTCTGCAGCTGGGACGAGAGGGGCTGTGCTGGCCTGTCCCTCATCCTCTCCAGCCAAATGAGCTTCAACGGCTTCAGGTCCTGCGGGTGCTGGTGCTGCCACTGGAACGTCCGTGCATTGGGCCCGGTGCTGCTGTTCCACCGGTTGCTGGCCAGGTCCCTGGACCTCAGCCTCAGCCCTGCGCACGGCCTCACTGACGATGTACTCCACAATGTCTGCCAGAGCCACATCGTCCTCTGTGGGGCTGTGCTGGGCAGGTGCCGGGCGCTCTGCCTTTGCTGCCACCTCTGTGTCTGTGCAGCTGGTCAAGCCAGGACCCTCCTGGGGACCCGCAGGGGCGTCCTGGAGGTGCTCCTGGACCGAGGGCTTGATCCAGGTACTGTGGATGGTGTCTCCGCCTTGGCACCCCTCTTTGCTGTTCTTGTCTTGCAAGTCCATGCTCTGGGCCAGGTTCTGCTGTTCCTCCGGTTCCTGGCCAGCTGCCAGGACCTCAGCCACAGCCCTGCGCATGGCCTCACTGACGATGCGCAGGGCTGTGTCCCACAGAGCCGCGTCGTCGGCCTCTCCCTCCTGCCCTGTCCCGACCCTCCCCTGTGGCCTATGGAGCACGGGGGGCTGGGAGTGGGCATACGCCTCCTCGTCAATGGGCATCTTGGGTCTCGTCTACCACAGAGCTGCGGCGAGCACCCAGGGGAGCTGCTGCCTCCTGAGAAGCTGCTGCTCCTGAGAAGCTGCTGCCTCCTGAGAAGCTGCTCCTTAAATACCCCCACGGTCAGGGCGGGGACCCCCGTGTCACAATGGCTCTGGTTATGACGTCACAGAGCCCGGGCGGTTGCCATGGACACACCCACCTCCGGGCCCGGCTGGGACTGGCTGTGCGCGGCGTGGGGCAGCCCCTGTGTGACGGAGGAGGGAGCAGAGAATGGCGAGGGAAGCTGTGCCCAGCACACAGGACCCTGTTCCCCAGAGCTTTGCTCAGAGACGCTGCTGCCTGCTCCGCTACACCGGCAAGAATCCGCATTCAGAGCTTGTTGGCAGGACAAGCCAAGGGCCACTCTACAGCCTCACCGCACTGATTCTTTGTTTTTGTCGTGGTCTGATCATGGGGAGACAATCAAAACCGTGGGAGAAGGTTTCCCTTCACCCTTTTTCCCCCTTCGCCCTTCAGGCCACAGTAGTCTACAGTTAATCTCCACTCATCGCTGGACTCGCACACTGGCCAAATTGGGCTACTGAAAGGTGAACGAGTCTTACTGATCACACTCTGGCTTTCCAGTTGACGAATCAATTTCTGAATAGGAATTCAAGAGTCCCGATTGGTGCGATACTGTCGACGATGCACCGTTGTGCTAGCAACTGGCACCTGCTGATCATCAACCATCAGCAGTCCTACAACAGAAGGGTCATCTGAAAGACCAGGCAAATCAGACAGCTCTTCAATTCTTTCAGTGTCCATAGCTGCTGTGCCAAATGCCCACCTATACCCTTTTGGGTCCTTAAAATACCCTCTCTTAAGGTAGTCTATGCCAAGAATGCACGGAGCGTCTGGGCCAGTCACAATGGGATGCTTTTGCCATTTTTTTCCAGTTAGGCTCATTTCAGCCTCTACAACAGTCAGCTCTTGGGATCCTCCAAGTCACTCCAAAAATACTGATGAGTTGTGTCGCCTTACAGTCTGAAGGAATTATTGTGCACTGAGCAGCAGTGTCCACCAAAGCCTTGTACTCCTGGGGGTGTGTTGTAGCAGGAAGTGGAAAACTCCTAATGCCAACACCAACCCAGTGCCCAACCTGCCTGGAGAGCCAGGACCGTTGTGCCACACAACAGCTGTCTTTGAGGGAAGCTGGAAATGATGGGAACTGAAATAGTTCCAACCCAAATCATAGAATCATAGCAACATAGAACCATATAATCATAGAAATATTTAGGCTGGAAAAGACCCTTAAGAACATCGAGTCCAACTGTCAATGAAACACTGCCAAGTCCACAACTAAACCATATCCCTCATCGCCACATCTCCACATCTTTTAAACACCTCCAGCAATGGAAGCTCCAATCCCGAGCTGGCAGGACACCGTTGGCTGCAGTTGGACATAAGATACTGGTCATGGCTGTGAGTTCAGCCCTCGCTGGCAGAATGTCTCACACCCTCACTCAGGAGGGCAGGGAGCTGGGAGATGGGAGCACGTTTCAGTTTCCAGATCCCAGCACAGAGCCCAAACCATCCTGCCCTTGGACTCTGGATCCCATTTCCTGAGAAGCAAAGCTGGTGGCCTTCTGAGGATAATCATGTTAAAAGACATGAGTAATCCTTCAAGTGTTTGCGTAATTTGTCTGGGAATGACAGTTTTAAAAAGAAAAATAAAAGTTTAACATGCTTATATTTAAATACGTGTAAAATAGTACTCTGCATGTGTGGTCGCCCCTCTGGCAATGGCAATTAAATAGGTATTGGCACTATAAGGCTCCATACCTCATCCACAAGCACACATCTAAGTGGTTCAGATGAAGGGTGGTGTGGCAAATGTCACCCTTTGTGTCCCCAGGTGATGGACACTGCTCATGTGCCTCTGCAGAGAGTGGCAGGAGCTGGATCCCCTTCTCGGGACAGACTCCTTCCAGGAGAGACACCGACACAGGGGGAACTCATCGGGTCTTTACGGCATTTCACTCGGCATCAGTTTTGACATATTGGGTGCTGTCCTGTGACTGCCCTTTCTGCACAAATGATCATATAAACACAACCATTTAGTGAGACATGGTCATAAAGGGCTGTTGTGGACAAGAAAGCTCACCGTGCTGTATCTAGGATGCTGAATCTGGGATATTGTATCTGGGATGCTGTATCTGGGATTCTGTATCAAGGATGCTGTATCTGGGATTCTGTATCTAGGATGCCGTATGTGGGGTGCTGTATCTTAGATGCTGTATCTGGGATGCTCTACATTGGATGTTGTATCTAGGATGCTGTATCTGAGATGCTGTATCTGGGGTGCTGTATCGAGGATGCTGTATCTAGGACGCTGTATCTAGTGTGATTCATCTGGGATACTGTAACTGGGATGCTGTATCTAGGATGCTTTTTCTGGGATGCTGTATCTGGAATGATGTATGTAGGATGCTGTATCTAGGATACTGTATCTAGTATGCTGTATCTGGGATGCTGGATCTGGGATGCTCTATTTGGGATCCTGTATCTAGATTGTTATATCTGGGGGGGTGTATCTAGGATGCTGTGTCTAGGATGCTGTGTCTAGGATACTGTATCTGGGATGCTGTATATAGAATGCTGTATCTAGGATGCTGTATCTGGGATGCTGTATCTGGGGTGCTGTATTCTAGAATGCTGTATCTAGTATGCTGTAAGTAGTGTGATGTGTCTGGGTTGCTGTATCTGGGCGGCTGTATCTAGGATGCTGTATCTAGGATGCTGTATCTGGGATGCTGTATCTGGGATGCCGTATCTGGAATGTTGTATGTAGGATGCTGTATCTAGGATGCAGTATCTGAGATGCTGTATCAAGGATGCTGTATCTGGGATTCTGTATCTAGGATGCCGTATCTGGGATGCCGTGTCTGGGATGCTGTATCTTAGATGCTGTATCTCAGATGCTGTATCTTGGATGCTGTATCTGGGCTGCTGTATCTAGTAAGATGTATCTAGGATGTTCTCTCTAGTGTGATGTATCTAGTATGCTGAGTCTTGGAAGCTGTATCTGGAAATCTGTATCTGGGATGATGTATTTGGGATGCCTTCCAAGATTCCGCATACTAGTTACATCACACTAGGCAGAGAATCCTATATACATCATACTAGATACAGCAACCAAGATACAGCATCCTAGATACAGCATCACAGATATAACAAGCTAGATAAAGGATCGCAAATACAGCATCCCTGAGCCATCATCTCAGATACAGCATCCCAGATACATCACACTAGTTACAGCATCCTAGATACAGCATCCCAGATACCGCACCCCAGATACAGCATTCTAGATACAGCATCCCAGATACAGCATCCTACATACAGCTTCCCAGGTACAGCATCCTAGATACACCATCCTACATACAGCATCCCAGATAGAGCATTCCAGATACATCACACTAGATACAGCTTCTAGATACAGCATCCTAGATATAGCACCCCAGATACAGCATCCCAGATATGGCATCCTAGATACAGTATTCTAGATACAGCATCCAAGATACAGCTTCCCAGATACAGCACCCTAGATACAGCATCCAGATATGGCATCCCAGATACTGCATCCTAGATACAGCATCCTAGATATGGGATCTCAGATACAGCGTCCTTGATACAGCATCCCAGATACAGCATCCCAGATACAGTTTCCTAGATACAGCATCCCAGATACAGCATCCCAGATACATCACACTAATTACAGAATCCTAGATACAGCATCCCAGAATACAGCACCTCAGATACAGCATCCCAGACACATCATCTGGATACAGCCATCTTGTCGAGGGTTAAGATTGCGGGGTGACAATAAAACCCTGGCAGATGTATTCTTAACCCCCTCTTCCCCCCCACTTCCCCCTTTTTGCCCCTCCCTCTCCCCCCTTCCACTAAGGACAGGCGATCGGGAGGGAAAAAGAAGGACAGAGAGAAGAGAGTTGAAAAAATTAAAGATGTCTTACTAATGCTACTAATGAGAATAGAGAAAATAATACAAAATATACAAAACCAATCTTGAAAGTCTCAGCAACTGCAGAGCTGGCACCCAAAGTCCTGGATTAGACTCCACAGCCAACCAGAGCTGGATTCAGTCTCTCACTAGGCCTCAGTTCGCAGGGACAACTAGCAAGGTCCTCTCCTAATGTCGGCCATAAGCAGAAGGAAAAAATAGGGACGAGATCCTCGTGATCTCCCATTTTATATGAAGTATTCACGTGAATGGAATGTTATACACAGTTGGTCAGTTGTTCCTCGTCGCCCCTCTCGCGAGATGTCCATCCATGCTTATCAATAAGTTTGCATTAAATTGCTAGGTTTTACCAAAACATGTGTCTGGTTCTCCAGGAAAAATGCAGTTAATATGAAGGCTTCAGCTGACAGGAAAAATTCACTGACAGAGAAACTTGTTTTTAAGAAAACCAGGACACATCTAGATACAGCATTCTAGATACAGCATTCAAGATACAGCATCCCAGATACAGCATCTAAGTTACAGCATCCCAGATATGGCATACCAAATACGGCATCCTAAATACAGAATCCCACATACAGCATTCTTGATATAGCATCCCAGATAGAGCATCCTTCATACAGCATCCGAGATACAGTATCCTAGATACATCACACTAGATACAGCATCCTAGATACAACATTGTAGATACCACACCCCAGATACATCATTCTAGATACAGCATCCTAGATACAGCATCCTAGATACAACATCCCATATACAGCATCCAACATACATCACACTAGATACAGCATCCTAGATACAACATCGTAGATACCGCACCCCAGATACAGCATTCTAGATACAGCATCCCAGATACAGTTTCCTACATAGAGCATCCCAGATACAGCATCCTAGATACAGTGTCCCAGATACAGCATCCTACATACAGCATTCCAGATACGGTATCCCAGGTACAGCATTGTACATACAGCATCTCAGATACAGCATTCCAGATATATCACACTAGATACAGCATCCTAGATACCAAAGCCCAGATACATCATTCTGTATACAGCATCCCAGATACAGGATCCTACATACAGCATCCCAGATACAGCATCATAGATACAGCAATCTAGATAAAGCATCCAAGATACAGCATCCCAGATACAGTATCTAAGACAGAGCATTCTCGATACAGCATCCTAGATACAGCATCCTATATACAGCATCCCAGATACAGCATCCCAGACACAGCATCCCAGACACAGCATTCCACATACAGCTTCCATGGATCCGCATACCAGATACATTACACTAGATAGAGAATTCTAGATACATTATACTAGATACAGCATCCCAGATACATCATTCAACATACAGCTTCCATGAATCCGCATACTAGATACATTACACTAGGTAGAGAATCCTAGATACGTCATACTAGATACAGCACCCCAGATACAGCATCCTTGATTCAGCATCCCAGATACAGCATCTCAGATTCAGAATCCCATATACAGTATCCTAGATACAGCATCCTACATACATCATTCCAGATACGGTATCCCAGATACAGCATTCCACATACAGCATCCTAGATACAGCATTGCAGATACAGCATTCTTGATATATCACACTAGATACAGCATTCTAGATACAGCATTCTAGATACAGCATCCCAGATACACCATCCCAGATACAGTATCCCAGATAGAGCATCCTAGATACAACATCCTAGATACAGCATTCGAGATACACCATCCCAGATACATCACACGAGATACATCCTAGATACAGCATCCTAGAGTACAACACCCCAGATACAGCATCCCGGATACAGCATTCCAGATACCGCACCCCAGATACAGCATTCTAGATACAGCATCCCAGATACAGCATCCTACATACAGCATCCCAGATACAGCATCCTAGATACACCATCCTAGATACATCATCCTGTATACAGCATCCCAGATACATCACACTAGATACAGAATCCTAGATACATCATCCTAGATACAGCATCCCAGATACAGCATCCCAGAAATGGCATCCTAGATACAGTATTCTAGATACAGCATCCAAGATACAGCTTCCCAGATACAGCATTCTAGATACAGCATCCAGATATGGCATCCCAGATACTGCATCCTAGATACAGCATCCTAGATACGGAATCTCAGATACAGCGTCCTTGATACAGCATCCCAGATAAAGCATCCCAGATACAGTTTCCTAGATACAGCATCCCAGATACAGCATGCCAGATACCGCATCTAACACAGAGCATCCTAGATACAGCATCCCAGATACTGCATCCTAGATACAGAATCCCAGATGCAGCATCCTTCATACAGCATCCCAGATACACCATCGCAGATACAACGTCCTAGATACAGCATCCCAGATACAGCATCTCAGATACCGCATCTAAGACATAGCATCCAAGATACAGCATCCCAGATACTGCATCCTAGATACAGAATCCCAGATGCAATATCCTTCATACAGCATCCCAGATACACCATCCCAGATACCGCATCCTGGAATACAGCACCACAGATAGAGCATCCCAGATACAGCATCCTTCATACAGCATCCCACATACAGCATCCCAGATACAGTGTCCTAGATACAGCATCCTACATACAGCATTCCAGATACGGCATCCCAGATACAGCATTGTAGATACAGCATCCTACATACAGCTTCCCAGATACAGCATTTTAGATACGGCATCCCAGATAAGGCATCCTAGATACAGCATCGTAGATACCGCAACCCAGATACAGCATTCTAGATACAGCATCCCAGATACAGCATCCTACATACAGCATCCCAGATACAGCATCCTAGATACACCATCCCAGATACATCATCCTGTATACAGCATGCTAGATACATCATCCTACATAGAGCAACCCAGATACAACAACCGATCTACATCATCCTAAATACAACATCCCAGATACAGCATCCCAGATACAGTATCCCAGATTCAGCATCCTAGATACAGCATCCCAGATTCAGCATCCTAGATACAGCATCCTAGATACAGCATCCAGGATTCAGCATCCCAGATACAGCAACCCAGATACAGCATCTAAGACAGAGCATCCTAGATATAGTATCCTAGAAACAGTATCCCAGATACAGCATCCTGCATGCAGCATCCTAGATACAGCATTCCTGATACAACAACCTAGATACAAGATCCCAAATACACCATCCTGGATACAGCATCCCAGATATGGCATCCCAGATATGGCATCCTAGATACGGCATCCTAGATATGAAATCCCAGATACATCACACTAGATACAGCATCCCAGATAGAGCATCCTAGATACAGCATCCAAGATTCAGCATCCCAGATACAGCAACCCAGATACAGCATCTAAGACAGAGCATCCTAGATACAGTATCCTAGAAACAGTATCCCAGATACAGTATCCTTCATACAGCATCCCACATACAGCATCCCAGATACAGTGTCCTAGATACAGCATCCTACATACAGCATCCCAGATACGGCATCCGAGATACAGCATTCTAGATACAGCATCCTGTATACAGCATGCTAGATACATCATCCTAAAAACAGCAACCCAGATACAGCAACCGATCTACATCATCCTAGATACAATATCCCAGATTCAGCATCCTAGATACAGCATCCAAGATTCAGCATCCCAGATACAGCAACCCAGATACAGCATCTAAGACAGAGCATCCTAGATACAGTATCCTAGATACCAAACCTCAGATACATCATTCTGTATACAGCATCGCAGATACAAGATCCTACATACAGATACAGCATCCCAGATACCGCATCTAACACAGAGCATCCTAGATACAGCATCCCAGATACTGCATCCTAGATATAGAATCCCAGATGCAGCATCCTTCATACAGCATCCCAGATACACCATCGTAGATACAGCATCCTCGATGCAGCATCCTAGATACAGCATCCCAGATACAGCATCCCAGATATATCACACTAATTACAGAATCCTAAATACAGCATCCCAGAATACAGCACCTCAGATACAGCATCCCAGACACATCATCTGGATACAGCCATCTAGATACAGCATTCTAGATACAGCATTCAAGATACAGCATCCCAGATACAGCATTTAAGTTACAGCATCCCAGATACGGCATCCCAAATACGGCATCCTAGATACAGAATCCCACATACAGCATTCTTGATACAGCATCCCAGATACAGCATCCTACATACAGCATCCCAGATACAGCATCCTAGATACAGCATCCTAGATACATCATCCTACATACAGCCTGTATACAGCATCCTAGATACATCATCTTACAGCATCCCAGATACAGCATCCGAGGTACATCATCCTAGATACAATATCCCAGATACAGCATCCCATATACGGCATCTTAGATACAGCATCCCAGATTCAGCGTCCTAGATACAGAGTCCTAGATACAGCATCCGAGAAACAGCATCCCAGATACAGCATTCTAGATACTGATATATGTTCTTAACTATTAACTAACAAACCATTAAAAAACTAACACTTGACACTTGAAGAACTAACCCTACCCCACATCACTAAAGACTCTTAGAGAGCCGACCCTTTAACCCACATCACTATTGTCCAGCCTTGCTTAGCTCTGTGTAACTTACTGTACAAAAAACAGGACGTCACTGATGCCCTGCAAGGACAATAATCCTTGGTGCGTCCTTGGGTGAACTAGATTACAGGAACTTAGGCACAGGACAGGAGATACGCCAGTTTAACCAACTCCGCAGCCTGAGACCCAGCCAACTCATCACCAAAGGTGACCGTGTACAGAGAAGAGGACCCGGGGTCATGATCACTGCGCAGCTGCAACCAGGAGGAGCCAGAGCTGGAGACTGTGGAAATGGTCTCCTGAACTCATTCCAATAAGATCCACCTGCTCGGGGACAGGTTCTGAATATGTACAGGCGTTCCTAGAACTGTCATGAATATGTAACACTTTACTGCATTTAACCAAGCTCACAGCTACTGTAATTTTACACACGCACTAGGTGAAATGATTCCCCGTGTGTCCGGCGTTGTAAATAAATGCATACCTTCCTTATAACTTCAACAACCCAGCTGTCAGGATGAGTTTACCCAGGGCAGTTCTGTATTCTGTATTAGGCCCTCTGATTCCAGTCTGAGATACAAATTCTGTAGAGGCACCATATAGACACAACCAACCTAAAACCACCTCGTGAAATCCCTCCACCAGGTTTGCTGCTGCGTTTGGGTTCTTTGTGCAAGTTCCATATATGCTTGAGAAGGTTTTAGAGAAAAAAAAACTGGAGCAGGACATTTTCAAGCACGGGTGAATTATAGTAGGATGATTTTTTTCCCTGTTGCTTCTAGAACTGTTGAAAGTTTAATTTTTAAAATGTTTCTGAAACAGTATATAGTTTTGCTCTAATAAATCACGCACAAAACGTTATCTATATCTATTTTTCCAGAGGAGCCAAAGAGACTTGAAAGCAAATAACAAAGGAGAACGATATGTAGACATGAGCAAGAGATGAAATGAGTGTGTTAGTTTACAAGAAATTCAACTGGAAAATCTAAAGATGAAAAAGCGGCAAATTCAAAAAATAAGATGCAGGAAGTACAGTGTAACATTTCAGAACTGATAGAAATGGAAATCTAAAAACTATGCTCTGGATGGTCACATATAAAGGCCTTCAATAAATTTTATCTATTTTGAAAATTTGATAATTGAAATTATTTTTACAGACTGTATTTAATGCACAGTTACTAAAAGGAATTGATACTATCAGTTTTACTTAGGACTTTCAGAGGACTTTTAATGTCAACAGCAACACTCATGCATTCTAGAAAGTCATTGTTTCCCTGTGAAAGCCGGATCCTTAGATGGTTCAGCTGTTCGCTGCATGTTCGAGGGCTCAGTCTGAGTGTGATCTGGAGATTTTGCCACTTGAGCAGGGCAGCAGAACTATGTGATGAACTAAATGAACTGTGCAACAAAACTTTCAGAATTAACTGAAATATGCTTTACACACACTTTAAAGCATAAAATATTTTATTTTTACCCCAATCCACAAAAAGGGCTGCAACTCCAGGCCTGGCAACTTCAGGCCCATCAGCCTGACCTCAGTGCCTGGCAGGGTTATGGAGCAGATCATCCTGAATGCAATCAGCACCCTCAGGATGGACAAGGGATCAGACCCAGCCAGCATGGGTTTAGGAGGGGCAGGTCCTGTCTGAACAACCTGATCTCCTTTTGCGATCAGGTGACCCACCTGGTGGATGAGGGGAAAGCTGTAGATGTGGTCTATCTGGACTTCAGCAAAGCCTTTGACACTGTCTCCCATAATATACTCGAGCAAAAGCTGGTAGCCCGTGGCTTGGACAAGTGCACTCCACGCTGGGTGAAGAACTGGCTGGAGGGCCGGGCCCAGAGAGTGCTGGTGAATGGGGTCGCATCCAGCTGGCGGCCAGTCACTAGTGGTGTCCCCAGGGGTCAGTGTTGGGGCCAGTCCTGTGTAACATCTTTATTGACGATTTAGATGAGGGGATTGAGACCATCATCAGCAAATTTGCTGATGACACCAAGTTGGGAGGGAGTGTGGACCTGCTGGAAGGCAGGAGAGATCTGCAGAGGGATCTGGAGAGACTGGAAAAATAGGCTGATTCCAATGGGATGAAGTTCAACAAGGCCAAGTGCTGGGTGCTGCACTTTGGCCACAACAACCCCCTGCAGCGCTCTAGGCTGGGCACAGTGTGGCTGGAGAGCAGTCAGGCAGAAAGGGACCTGGGGGGACTAATGGACAGGAAGCCCAGCATGAGCCAATAGTGTGCCCAGGTGGCCAAGAAGGCCAATGGTGTCCTGTCCTGTATCCAAACAAGCGTGGTCAGCAGGACAAGGGCAGTGATCCTTCCCCTGTACTCTGCATTGGGGAGGCCATACCTGGAGTTCAGTTCTGGGCCCCTCAGCTCAGGAAAGAGATTGAAGTGCTGGAGCAGGTGCAGAGAAGAGCAACAAGACTGGGGAAGCAACTTGAACACAAGCCCTATGGGGCGAGGCTGAGGGAGCTGGGCTTGTTTAGTCTGGAGAAGAGGAGGCTTAGAGGTGAGCTCAGCACTCCCTAGAACTACCTCAAGGGCAGTTCTAGCCAGGTGGGGATTGGTCTCTTCTCCCAGGCAGTCAGCAATAGGACAAGGGGGCATGGGCTTCAACTCTGCCAGGGGAAATTTAGGCTGGATATTAGAAAGCAATTCTGTGCAGAGAGAGTGGTCAGGCATTGGAATGGCTGCCCAGGGAGGTGCTGGACTCACTGTCCCTGGAAGTTTTTAAACTGAGATTGGACATGGCACTTAGTGCCGTGATCTAGTCAATGGGCTGGAGTTGGACTGAGGGTTGGACTGGATGATCTCTGAGGTCTTTTCCAAATGAGTTGATTCTGTGATTCTGTGAATTAACTTAAGTTTTAAGAAAAAAAAAAAAAAAACACCTAAAGTATACTTCTGGATGAGGATGGACCAGGTTCGGGATCAGGACCAGGGGTGCTGCAGGAGCAGGTGTCTCCCAGCACGGACACACCGGGGGCACCTGTTGACCTCAGCACCCTGGGCCCCACCATGGCCCAGGGACAGCTCCACAACCAGGGTCAGAGCGGTTCCTGCTGCTGCCCCGAGGGTCACCAGCCCCAGGCAGCCCTGAGCCAGAGTGCAGGTGTCTGAATTGGGCTGAGCTGGAAGGGGCTGCAAAACAGCTCATCGGAGGAGGCGATGGAAGAAGGTGCCATGTGTGTGGCACAGGGGTGAACCGACACCCTCCATTTGGTATCTGGACCCGTGCTGGGCTTGCACATGGACTAAGCCCCAGCTCAGAGCACAAATTGCTGTTCCCAGCCCCGGCTGCCAAGCGCTGGTCCTGCTCTCTCCTGCCTGGTGCGGCCCCAGCGCACGACTGCCCTGCCTGCTCCTGCCTTGGGGCTTGGGGAGCTCGGGTCCAAAGGAAAGACAGACTGGGGTGGGTATGGGATCTCTTAAGTGTCCTGGCGTTGCTTTGCTAATCACTCTGTGACGGTTCCTGGGCTACTCACTAGATTATGTGCCCAGAGAGGCAAATGAGGCATAAAGCGACTTTCCAGTTAAGGGTTTCCACCTTACAAAAAAACACAGGTGCATTTTCTCATCAGCAACAGACTGAAAGATGGCAGCTGAAGCAGCATGTGCCTCTTGTGAAAACAGGTAACAACAGATGGTTCCATTCAGTCAATCCTTCATTTATTTCTGCACAAGAAAACTGTCCATTAATTTAATCTCTGGTGTCCAGGCAGGGCCTTGCTGATGTTCCTGTGTCTCAGCAAGTGTGTGCATGTCAGGCTTCCTGCAGGTTTGTGGCTGAGTTTTCCATTTTCCCTAACACGGACAATCTTGCTGTGGACTCCTGAAGTCTCCCATAAGCTGGTGGTTGAGAGAAGGCCGGGGAGCTCCAGTGAGCTCAGGGAGGACCAGGCAGCATCACAGGCAAAGCAGACGGGAACTCGACTGGATGAACATTAATGGAATTTATTGATAGAAGAAACAGGAACGTCTCCCCCATCTCTGGGTGGATCACCGTGCACCTTGAACCGATACAGGCAGGTGTAGTCCGGGTGGCCCCAGTTGCTCAGCACCTGCAGCCTGATGTAATTCACGACCCCAGGGAGCTCGTTCTGCAAGGACAAAGAGAAATGAGTCGCCTTTTCCTCTCTGGCCCGTGAGCACTGACAGAAGTGCCGCAGTGACGGCCTCGATCAGCAGCTTCCTCCCTGCTGCCCTGCGGAGGCTTTGACCTGTCGTGGTGCAGATGTTCCCTCATTGGGCCATGAGAACAGCAAAGGAAGAAGCAGCGACCAGGTACCTCAGCAAATACACTGGAAAGTTCTCGCCTGCTTTGGGGCACAGGCTTCCACAGTCAGAAGACCCAGTGCTGGGGTCAGTATAACGTCTCGTTGCCTTCTCTAGAAAGCCACGGAAACAGAATGGCCTCCCTGTCACTGCTCACTGCCAGCACCAACAGAACCCTCAGGAAGCCCAGTATTTCTGGTCTCTAACTGGCAGACCAGCAGTCCCGCATCCTACGGGATGTGGCCGCTTGTGTGCACTTGGGGTCCAGACAGTCAAGCTGATTCCAGCTTCAACTGTGGTGCTTCTAAGCACTGAAGTTTAACCCCAAAATGAAAGAGAAGACGGCAGTGCAGCCATCCGCCACCAGGAAGTCAAAGTAGAAGAAAGGCAGCGTGGCACTCACTCAAGGACAGGGCTGCCTGTACCCTTTGGCAGGGAAGCCTCTCCCTATCCAGCCGTATTTCTCCTCCTCTCCTGCAGTTCTCCTCCCTCTGTGTCCCCATACCTTCAGCTGGAAGGTCTGACTGGGATTCAGCGCTGCCAGGAAAGTGAACTGTCCCAGGAACGTTCCCTGCTCCTCGTGTTCTTCCTTGAAGCCCTACAGAACAACAGCGGTGGAGAAAACAAGAGCGTCTGGTGCACCATGGGAGACTGAACTTCAGCTGGTGAAGTACGGGGTTATTTCAGCTACGGAGTCCAAGGACCATGAGCACAAGGACAAGACGAGAAGCTGCAGGTGGGCAGCACGTCACACTTGCCCACTCAATGAGTCCAGGCTGTCTGTCAGAAAAGGAGCAGACGCTCCCAGTGAGAGGGAGGTGACCTGAGGATCACAAATGCACTGGGACTGGAAGACAAGAAGGTCTAGGACCATGCACTGTCCAGCTCCTTTTCCCTGTGGCTCCTGGAGTAGCATCTTGCCCCAGAAGCTTTGAGTGGTACATTGAATAAAAGAGGAATACAATGGGAAGGAAGCAACTCCAAGGATCCTGTTTGTTCTGAGAGACAGGAGGAAGCTTCAGGCCACCAGAATCTTTGACCCATCTTCACCCCCTGCTTAGCAATGCTGTGCAACCCCTGGCCCCGACTCCAGAGAAATCACTTACATAGACAGCAAAGTCCTTGGGAGCTCCAGAGATGCTTTCTCCATGGAACGCTGTCCCTGAGACATGGGCCATGGTGACGGCTCTGGGAACAACCGGCATGGACAGCTTGATGAAGACATGTCCCTGACTCCCTGGGAAGGGCCAGCAGTTGCCAGGATGATTGTCCGGCTGAAAGGACAAGAAATACTCAGCAGGGAGACACAGGAGGAGAGCAGGTTCATGCGGGAAGGGGGCAGGAAAAGAAGCTTCGAGGAGCAAAGACAGGGGGGAAGGACACTCGGAGCAGTTTGTGTGGTTCATTCTCCCAGCCTTTGTGTTACTGCTTCCTGGTGCTCCTACCTCCAGAATCAGCTCAGGAGACCTCATGTAATCCATTAATGGCAGGGAATAAAAGAACACCTTTGCTTTGTCAGTCCGGAGGGATGGAGAAGTCTTGGACCAAATGATGGCTGCCCCTGGAAATTCAAACATGAGCACAATCATCAGACAGTGTCAAAGGAATATTACACTGTTGACTTGGAAAAGGC
The DNA here is from genome assembly GCF_963082525.1 of Nesoenas mayeri. NCBI lineage: Eukaryota > Metazoa > Chordata > Aves > Columbiformes > Columbidae > Nesoenas > Nesoenas mayeri. The sequence goes on from NW_027659957.1 coordinate 452,458, forward strand.
TTCTCAGTTGTCATCCATGTCCTACAGTGGGTTCCCCTCTGTCTTGCTGGCACAACCCCTCTGGAACACACAGTAGTGAGTCATCAAACTGTCATATTTGGCCATAGAAATAGGCAAGAATGTGAACCAGCCTTTCTGTTCCTCCCATGGGGTCTGGCCCGTTACAGGCTCTGTCAGTGGGGGCACTTTTAGGACACAAGGTGACCCGTGACTTCTTGCCCCTTCTCTCCTACCCCGGGGCACATTCTAATGCCCATCTTGTCAATCTGGACAGGAGGTGCTTTGAAACTGGTTTGTTTGTACAATGTCACGGCACCTGCTGATTTCAAGGCGTAATCCGGCATCGGGACCTGCATTTCTTCCAACTTCTCCAGGGCTTGATTGATGATCTCGTGAACAGCCTGGGAAGGAACACAAAGGAGAGCGCCTGTTGGAAGGAGAAGGACCGGGGCAAGCAGCTCCCCTGCAAGGCCAGCCAAGGTGAGCGGGGACAAGGCCCGTTTCAGATGGAGGGAACGCCCACATTGCCTGGAAGCCTCCCAGGTTTGCTCTGCTCTGATTGTCGGGATCAGAAAGCGGGGGCTGCTCACTCCAGTGCTCTGAATGCTGGAGCTGTGGGAAGGGGCTGTTCCTGTGGAGAGGCCCCAGGCCAGGCAGCACGGACAGACAAGCCTTCTGGGCATGAGATAGGCCTGGCTTAACTCTGGACCTCTGAGACCATTCTTTCTTTCCAGCCCTCCCCTGAGGAGGACCCGAGATCTGGGCGCAGAGGAAGGTCCGACTCAGACAGCTGTCATTCCTGTCACGCTCTCTCTTCCCCATAAGGAAGTGTGGAGCAACAGGTAAAGGAAGCGTGGCCATGGCAGCACTTGTTCCAGCAGCACCAGCCTGTTGGCTGTGACAGGAATGGAGTAGGATACGTGCGGATGGAGGATAAAACCCCTGAGCAGATCCTTCTGCCTTGTGCCCTTACCCGTCCGGTAACGCCTGGGAGCTTTGCCTGCTTCAGTCCTTCCTGCAGAGCCCGCTCGCTGACATCCTTAGTGCTCCAGCGCAGATGATAAAGCTGTTCCTGGAGCTTACGGAGCTGCATGGGCAGGGACAGGGCTTCGCTGAGGTCTCCCAATTCGGTTGTGGTGCTCCAGGTTAAGGCGCCAAGTCGTCCCACATGGTAAACACCTGTCAGACACACACCAGAGCTTAGAACTCGGTCTAAGTCTGGGCTGTGCCTTGGGCTGCCCGCTCCCCTTTCGGTGTCTCTCCAAAGAGCCATAGTTGTCTCTCCTCTTGTTGTCTTTGACAGTGGCCATCATGGCGTACAGGCTCCACAATAGATGGACGTTCCCTGCCCTGGACTGTGCTCCATGTCCTGCAGAAGATCCTCAGCCCCTGGGGCAGGAGAGCTGAGCCACGGCCTCTCCCTGTGCTGAAGAGAACTGGCTCAGCCCTCCTGGGGAAGGCAACTCAGCCCTTCCTCACCCACACCCGTCCTGCTGGAGCAGGGACCGGCACAGCTCTGCGGGGACTTTCTGCTCTTGGCTGAGCTCCTCTGCTCACAGCGGAACAGGGCAGGATGGAGCCCCGAGTATCTCCTAAAGCACCGTCCTCAGGTCGGAGATCTGCAGAGACTCACCGAAAGAGAACAGACCGAGAAGCAGCACCAGGGTCGTTGCCTTGAGAGCCTTCATCGTCCTGCAGAGCAGATAAAGAAAAGGCTGGTGAAGCTGGCGGTTCCCGTGCAGATCAGCAGCAGATTGGAGAGCAGCAGCAGGGACTGCAGCCCTGGAGCCTGGTGTTCCTGCCGTGTGCATTGGCTTGGTCCTGCACCAGCTCCAGTCACTGCTGGAGGTGTCACCAGCTGCACTAGTGGGGGATTTGTCACGGCAAAGATTGTTTCCTTAGGGACAAAGGGCTCAAGGTTGACTCCGGACTAAGAGCAGGAGTTGCAACAAGAGCTGTGTCCACACTTCATGTCTGTGGGGCTGGAGAGGGATTCTCTGGAAATGGAAGGACATAACGAATGCCTGTTTCTCCTGCCCAGCATTCAACGGACACTTGTGCTGCTCCTGTTGTCCACCCTCTCAAGAGAAGGTTCAGCTTGTGCCCCTGCAGTTCAACAGCTGCCAGGGGGGTGTGTGTCTCCCCTCTCGCAGTGTTTCTTTAGCAGCCGGGTTATCTCTGGCCCTTCTCTTGGCAGAACTGCAGACAAATGCAGACCGGAAAGAGGGAGGGTGGCTGAATGTCAACGCGTGCTGGCAAGCAACGGGCAACCAAGGAAGCGCCAAAGAAACCCTCTGGTGTCTGGGCCCTGCTGCCCTGAGCCTGATCTGCCAAGACACAGCACACACCGCTCTGCAAGGGGGAAATTCCTCCTGCCTGTTCCAGGAGGCTCTCAACAGGCTCACAGTGACACTCATCAGGAATAAACAACCCCTTTTGTTCTCCTAGAGAACTCCTCGCAGCCCTCAGAGGATCTCGAGCCCCTTTCCTGAGGCAGAGCCCTGGTAAGGAGCTGACCAGGTTTCCCAAGGAATCCTCCTCTGTCAGGAACACAAGTCAGAGCCGCGGCCAACAGAGGACACGCTGGTGTCCTGCTGGTCCCCGTGGAGAGGAAAACCAAGCAGGCTCAGGGACAGAACCCACCCTACAGAGCACAACACAGGACGGGGCTGAGCTCTCACAATCACTGCGGCAGGCTGTGTCTGGGCAGCCCCTGGGACTCTCTCTGTCCCATCCAAAATGGAGCTGTCCCTCATTCTGCAGAGATGAAGGGCTTTCTGGGCCCAGCCCTTGTGTTCATGAAGAGACTGAAAGGCGGCTGCTGCCTTCAGCAGCTCCAGACCCAGCTCCCAGGCTGCCCTCGTGTTCCTCTCCTGCCCACCCTCCACCCACCCCAGCTTGCGAGGTGGAAAACACACCTGGGGAAAGGGGAGGAGGAGTTTTCAAACATACCCGTTCAGACGTTCAACCTTCTCTGTGTGTCGCTTGGTACCTGCTGAGGTGCAGGTAAGAAGCATCTCGCTCGCTCAGGAATGAGCCGGAAACTCTGCGATCTCAGTTCCCTCAAGATCCAGAGTGACCGAGGCGCAGGGAGACCCCTGGTCTTACACCTGCTGTGCCGACCTCAGCGCTGACGCTGCTTTGTGACACAGCGGCAGTGGCTGATGTCACAATGGACGAGGCTGCGCCACGTTTGGAATCAAAGTCCCACCTGGCAGGAGCGGGTCTCGCAGTCCCATCTGCCAGGGACGTCTCCCCCACGAGGTGACGCTGCCTCACATTGGTCCCCTGGGCCATCACTCTGCCCTGCTTGGGGCCCGCCCTTTCCTGAGAGCGGCCTCTGATTGGCCCCCAGCTGGTCAGGCTGCTCAGATGCAGCTCACCTGAAGTGACGCTCTCTCTGATTGGTCACCCGGGCTGTCACTCTGCCCTGGTTTGGGCCACCCTTTCCCTGAGGTGACGCTGGCTCTGATTGGTCACTGGCTGCTCAGGCTGCTGCACTGCAGTGCCCGCCCCTCAACTGAGATGTGACCTCTGATTGGCCACCTGTGCTGTCACTCTGTCTGGCTGTGTTACCTCTCCATGTGGTGGCCACAGCAGAGGAGATGAGGTTGAGAGGCACCAAATTCATCCTCAGGGCCCCAGGAGTTTTTCCTGACCTTGTGCTGACCGTGGATGTCGGGCTGTGCGCGATCAGCTTTTGTTACAACACTGCCAGCGACTTCTGCTTCGGTAGAAATGGTTTCAGCAGCTGATGCAGTAACAAGAGTCTCAACCTCACGGCTGAAGTCGGAACGAGCCTTCCTGGACTAAAGCTGGAGGAGCACTTGGAGCTTTCGAAACGTAACATTCTATACTGGCCGGCAGCCGCCTTTGTTGACTTGGCCGGCTGCAGGAGGCACCGGCTGCTTCGTGCTGGCGCCTTTCGCTGACATTTGGCGCTGTGAGAATGAGCGCAGCTGGCAATGACTGCCATTCCCAGTGCTCCCCAAACGCACAGGTAAAGGCTGCAGATCTCAGAGTGCTGTGGATCCTTGATTTCCTGACACAGCCGTGTTGACAGGGAGGTCTGTTATGGAAACGTAGAAGCTGATATGTCTCTCTGGGTCATGGCGGGGAAAAGGGGGGAAAAGTGGGAGACGTGTCCCTTGCTGTGAATCCTCTTGTGCTCTCCAGGTTCCCCATGTCCCCCCTTCACACAGAGTTGAGGGCTCCGACACAGTTCCAAGAACTGGTGCCACCTTGTTTGGTTCCCGTCCGTAACCGTCCCCACGGTGACCTTGACCCCGTGGTGACCCTGACCCCGCGGTAGCCTTGACCCCACAGTGGCCCCGACCGTCCCCGTAGTGGCCCTGACCCCACGGTGACCCTGCTCACGTCCCCAGTGGCCACGGCCACCGCTGCGGTGACCCTGGTGGCCCTGGTTGTCCCCTGTGGTGTCCCCTGATGGTGACCGTCCCCATGGTGGCCATGGCAATCTGGCTGTCCCAATGGTGGGTTCCCCAGATTCCAAGGGAGGATCCCAAAGCCCTGGGAGGGTCGCATCAAACCATAGAGGGGATCCCCAAATTCGGGGGAGTTGCAGGGCCCAGAGGGGTCCCCAAAACTTGGGAAGGGTTCCCCAGATCCCGGGGGGGGGATCCTCAAGCCCTGTGGGGGTGTCCCCAAAATATGTGAGGGGGGCCTAAATACTGGGGAGTTCCCAAATTGAACAGGGTCCCCAAAACTTGGGGGAGGGTCCCCAGATCCCGCGGGGGACCCCAAGCCCTGAGCGGGGGGTGTCATTGTCCCTTTGTCCCCCCCTCCATTTTTGGGGTTAATTCCTGGGGGTCCCCCCATCCCTCTGTACAGCACAGAGAGGCGCCCCCAAGCTGGGGGGGGGGGCTTGTGCTTGCAGGGGGGCCCCACCGGGATGGGGGGACCCTCGGTGGGGGGGGCTTTTGGATGGGGGGGGCTGGTCCATTTACATCTATATTACAAGGAAAATGTGTCTCTTTTTGGGGGAGATTGTGAGGGGTTTTGGCAACAAAAAGTGTCAGTCGGGGGAGGTCCCCACTTTGGGTGGGGCCCCGTCAGTCTTGGGGGGTTCAGCCCCGCCCCCCCCCTCACCCCAGCTCAGTGCTGCCAATGATACAGGGGCCCCCTCGATGGCTTTTGGTGGGGCCCCCCTTCAAAATAGGGCTGTGTCCTCTCCACTCCCACATGTGCAGGGTGGGGGGCACAAGGAGCCCCCACCCCCCCAGGTCCAGTGCTTTTGGGGGGGCACACGGACCCTCATGTCGACACGGGGTGGGGGGGCACGAGGGGCCCATGTCCAGCTGGGGGGGCACAGAGGGGCCCTCGTGCGAGGCTGCGTCCTCGTGCAAGGCCGGGTCTTTGCCTCAGGCTGGATCCTCGTGCAAGGCCAGGTCCACGTGCAAGGCCGGGTCCTCGTGTGCGGGGAGGACGACGTGCGAGGCTGAGGCCCCGTGCAGAGCGAGGTCCCTGTGTGAGAACGGCCCCGGGGGTGAGGCCGAGCCCTCCTGCGAGGCCGTCATCCCCGCAGGCCCGGACCCCCTTCTGAGGCCGCTGCCCCCCGGGGCGGGTCCCTCGTGCAAACCCTCGTGCGAGGGGGGTCACAGCCCGTCGGGCTCGGCCCCCCCGGCCCCTCGCGACCCCCGCCCTCGGCCCCCCCGCAGGCTGCAGCTGTTGAGGTTGCTGTTGAGGGGAAGCGGCTCTAGGGGGTCACGGAGGCCGCCCCGGGGGGCTCTACGGGGAGGGGGGGTCAGTTGGGGAAATGGCGGCGGGGGAACGAAGTGGAGGGAGCAAGGGGACCTGGGAGACACGAAAGCGGGGAGCACAAGAGTTGGGGGGGGCACAAAGGGACTAGGGGGACACAAGGGGGGTCACAAGATGGGGGAGAAACACGGTGACTAGGGGGGGCTAAACAGGGGGGTACAAGGGAGGGAATGAAGTGCAGGGTACGAGGGCAGACGTGGGGCACAAGATTTGATGGTTCTGTGATTCTTGATTGATTTGATTCTTCTGTGATTCTTCGATTCCGTGATTCTTCGATTCTTTGATTCTGTGATTTTGCGGTTCTTTGAATCTGTGATTCTGCGATTCTATCATTACATGATTCTATGGTTCTGCAATTCCATAATTCTTTGAGTCTTTGATTCTGTAATTCTGTGATTCTATGATTCTGTGTTTCTATGATTTGATTATTATGTGGTTATTTGATTTTTATTATTCTTTGATGTTTTTATTCTTTGATTTTTTTTTGATTCTATAATTAATTGATTCTATAATTTATTGATTCCAGGATATTATGATTCTTTGATTCTTTGATTCTACGATTCTTTGATTCTATGGTTCTTTGATTTTCTGATTCTACAGTTATTTCATTCGATGACTCTGTGGTATGGATTTGGTGTTTTTTTACTTCTGTGATTCTATGATTCTACAACCCTGTGATTCTGTAATTCCATGATTCTGTTATTCTCTGATTCTATGATTCTATGATTCTACGATTCTTTGATTTTGGGATATTATGATTCCTTGATTCCCTGGTTCTTTCATTCTAAGATTCTACGACTCTAAGGTTCTATGATTCCTTGATTTCATGATTCCATGATTCTTTGATTCTGGGTTATTACGATTCCTTGATTCCCTGATTCTTCAATTCCAAGGTTCTATAACTCCAAGGTTCTACGATTCTTTTATTCTACAATTCTACATCTCTTCGATTCTTTCCTTTGAGCTCAGAGCAGTTTGGAGTCTCCAGCCCTACTGGACCCCCCGTGTGTCACCTGCTCCATCCTCGGCTTGACTGGAGATCCCCAGCGGTCCCCTGTGGGGTGACAATGGGGCCCTTTGTCACCTCACTGGTGACACTGCCTGTGGTCACCACGGCGCCGGGCCCGGCTGCACTTTGTGGCAGGACGGCGATGGGACCAGTGCGAGCCCCGAGCACAGCCCACGTCTCTTTAGAGTCACAGACTCATTTGGGCTGGACAAGACCTTCGGATCGAGTCCAACCACAACCCGACTCGAGCTGCCGGAGGCAGATCCGTGTGAGGAGCTCCCGAGCTCATCCCGCGTCTTTTTTTGGGAGGAGCTCCCGAGCTCATTCCACATATTTTCGTGGCAAGGAGCTCTTGATCTCAATTCACGCCTCTTTGTGGGGAGGATCTCCCAGGACCATCTCACATCTTTCCCTGGTGAGGAGCTCCCGAGTGCGTCTCAAATCCTGAAGACTTTCCTTTTTGCTGAAGCTTTTCCTTTTCACCAAAGCTTCCCCGCGAGCTGGAGCAGAGACCCGCCCAGCCACCCCGGGTGGCCTGGGAGGAGGTGAATGTTCCCCAGGCCATCAGACCTCGACGGCAGCCCGACGAGGTGACCAGGTTCCGGCTGCTGTCGCATGAGTGAGGGGCCAGAGGGGCCAGCGGGGACAGCAGGGACAGAGGGGACAGAGGGGACAGCGGGGACAGAGGCGACAGCAGGGACAGAGGGGACAGCGGGGACAGAAGGGACAGCGGGGACAGCGGGGACAGAGGGGACAGAGGGGACAGCAGGGACAGTGGGGACAGAGGGGACAGCAGGGACAGTGCGGACAGAAGGGACAGCGGGGACAGAGGGGACAGCAGGGACAGAGGGGACGCGGCTCCTGCTCAGAGGCATAAAATCACCTCAAAACACAAAATGGTGGCCCCAGGGGCACAAAATCACCTCAGGGCTCAACATGGCAGCAGAATCACCTCAGGGCTCAACTGGCGGCCCCAGGGGTGTTGGGATCACCTCACGCCATTAAAACCCCGAGGAGCGGGTTGAGAGGAGGGAACGGAGCTGGTGAGGGGCTGGAGAAGAAGGGTGAGGGTGGAAATTGAGGGTGATTTCTTCCCCAAAGGGCTGTGGGGTGTTGGAACAGGCTGCCCAGGGCAGTGCTGGAGTCGCCACCCCTGGAGGGTGAACAGATGAGCTTCTTGGGGACGTTTTAGTGCCGCGGCTGGGTTAATGGACTCGATGATCTTGAGGGGCTTTTCCACCCAAAACAGTTGGCTAATTGGCTGATTTTGGGCATTCCTGAGTAGCCGCTCTCTCCTGGCTGGTCGGGCCGGCTCGGGGGGACACGGGAGTGTCTCTGCCGACATGGGGGTTCATCCCGGCTCCATTTCTCTCCCTGCAGCCCTCAGGATCCTGGAGCGGGACCCCGACCCCTCCACCCGTGCCCTGGCAGGTCAGACCATGCTCCTCCTCACCACCAGGACGAATCAGCCAAGACAGCAGCCGACCCTGTGGTCCCTCTGCTGCTGGCACCGCTAAGCCTGGCTTAAGGGCAGCTTTTCTCACCGAAACACCTGCATTTTCTGACAATAACTCTGGAAAAGGAGCCCGATCAATGGCGTCCTTCAGCCCTGGGGTGACGGCGGCGTTTCTGGCCTCTCCGGACGCCGTTTTTCTGGAAATCCCCCAGATCCTGAAGCTCAGGGACGTGAAGTCAGGATTTTTGTGCTTGCATCTCATTTGCTTTTTGCTTTTTTGGGGGTGTTTTGATTGTGCAGATGGTGTTGGCGCTCCCCTCTGAGCAGGGGTGGCACAGACCCCTTTTCACGTTGTTTAAATAAATTGTGTCAGATCAAGATTCTCCCACTGGAATCAACAGACGCATTGTGGGGAAGATCCCAATTAAGGAAATTCACGCTGATAAAAATGCCAAGTTTATCTCCATTAAGCAGCAGCGAAGTCCAGCCCACAGGGCAGCGAAACCCCCGTTATTTTGTGTTTGAGAAGAGCCCAGGGAGTTCATCTCAGTTTGAGAAACAAAAACAGGGCAAAATGGGGATTTCACTGCAAACGTGAGAACTTGAGCATTCAAATGTTTCATCCGGGGGTCGCTCAGGGGGAATAAAATGCTCAAGGCCCAAAGGGATCCGTGGTAAATCAGCGACGGGTGTTTTGATTTCGGGTGCAGGGGAACGGTTGGGTCTTTTCGAACACAAATTATTTAGGGATTCTAAAACCGGAAGGAATTGGGGGTAAATTGTGGTGCAGGGAGGGAAAAGTGGGAGACGTGTTCCCCCCGTGATCCTCATGTCCCCTCAAGGTCCCCTGTGTTCCCCCAGCCACTGACTGCAGCCAGAGTAATGATATTGTTGGGCTTTGTGGGTGGGTTGTGCATTGGAGAGGGACTTTTGTGGGTTGTTGTATTTCATTGTTTTTTCTGTAAATAGTTTTGTTTCTTTGTGTGCTTGTTGGTTTTGGTAAATATATTGGTTTATGTTTTTTCAGACCTGTGCTCTCCGTCATTTTTCTGTATCTGCAGAGCTGTGGTTTCTGCTCGCTCTGGGTTCCTGGGGCTGGAGGTGGCTGGGGATGCTGGCACGGCCACCCCGGGGACAGGGGGGTCCCTGTGCACAGAGGGGTCCCACTTGCAGAGACATGGCACTGGGCACCAGTGGGGTTGGTTCATGAGTTGCTGGAGAGCGGTGTCCCCACCAGCAAAGCTGTCACCAGCAACGAGTGAGCCGTGAGAGCCTTGGGAACGGCTTGTGCCAGGATCAGGGAGAAGGTTTTGCAGCTGTAGGTGCTGCTCTTTAAGGCTCTGAACCTACACATGCGCAGGGCTCTGGAGCTGTTCCCCACCAGGCTGGTGTCAGGACCGCGGTTGCTCCCAGCTTGCAGAAGCGTCCGGGCTGGAGCCAGTGGGAGCTGTTCCTCTCCTCTGGACGCATGCAAGGGCATTCAAGTCCTTCTCAAATGGTGGGGCCCAGCCCGACACACAGTGCTCCAGGTGAGGCTGCAGCAAGCCTGGACCCAATGGGACAATCCCTTCTCTTGGCTGGCTGGTCAGGCCGTGTTTGACGTCCCCAAGACGCCGTTTGCCCTCTCCGAGCCCGGGCACGCTGCTGGCTCCTGAGCCGCTGCCCCCCAGCACCCCAGATCCCTTTCTGCAGGGCTGCTCTCCAGCTGCTCCTCTCCCCGTTTAGACTTGTGCAGCTGTTGCCCCCTTCCAGGGGCAGAAACAGCATTTGGGTTTGTTACACATCAACCCATTCGTCATCGCCCAATGCTCCAGTCTGTCCAGATGCCTCTGCAGGGCCTCTCGTCTCCTGAGAAACTCAACAGGGAATCACAGACTGCTTGGGGTTGGGAAGGACCTCTGGAGATCACCTAGTCCAGCCCACCTGCTAGACCGGGTTCACCAGAGCAGATGGCACAGAATGGCTTCTACGTGTGTTCTGAGTGTTTCCAGAGGCGGAGACTCTCCATCGTAGAGAAGGCAGCCTGTTCCAGGGCTCTGGCACCCTCACAGGAGAGAAGATTCTCCTCCTGTTGAGACAGAACCTCCTGTGTGTCATTCTGTGCCCGTTGCCCCTCACCCTGTCATTGGGCACCACTGAAAAGAGTCAGGCCCATCCTCTTCACACCCACCCTGGGGATATTTAGCAGCATAAACACGATCCCCTGTCAGCTTCTCTTCTCCAGGCCAAACAGACCCAGTTCTCTCAGTCTTGCCTCTTCAGAAAGAAGCTCCAGAGCCCTCATCATCTCTGTGTCTCTCCACTGGACTCTCTCCAGTAATTCCTTCTCCTTTGTAAGCTGGGGAGCCCAGAGCTGGACACACAACTCCAGATGCGGCCTCACCAGGGTAGATCAGAGAGGGAAGATAACTCGCCTCGACCTGCTGGTCACGCTCTTCCTAATGCTCCCCAGGAGACTCTTGGCCACAAGGGCACATTGCTGCCTCATGGTCAACCTGTTGTCCACCAACTTGGGAGAAGACTCATCGGCTTCTCTTTCTGCTCAGGGCCTGTAGGCCCACAACACGTCACCCCACATTAGTCTGGCCCTTCATTTTTACCCATAAGCTCTGGACTCATTTTTCATCCCCTCAGGCAGAGTTTGATACATTCGAGTTGCTCTCTCACATAAAGCGCAACTCCCCCACCGCCCTTGCTGGCCTGTCTTTCCAAAAAAGTACAGACTCTCTGTGACAGCGTTCCAGTTGTGTGAGCTGTGCCACCGTGTCTCTGGAATGGCAAAGAGATGGTGGCTGTGTGACCATACGCGGATCTCTCGTTGTCCCTGTTTGTTCCCCGTGCTGTGTGCGCTGGTGCACAGACATTTCAGAGAAGGAATGGAGTGTGCAGGTTTCCCGTGAGGTCTGCAGAAGGATCCACCACAGCCATACACACCCTGGAGCTGGTTGGCCTTCTGGTCCTCGTCTTGGGAGGCAGCTCAGCAACATTTGTCACTTCTCTGCTTGGCCTGGCTTATGTTCCCCAGTTTGGATGAGTTGGCATGAGTTTTGCCACTTTGGACACTATCCCCAAGCCCTTCAGTTGGAAGCCCACCTCACCAAGTTGGTCAGCCTGCTGCCAAACATTCCCTCACCTCTTCTAGACAGGTAGATCCCATCCCTCCCTAGCTGCTTATAGTCACCAATGTCCCATTGTCATAGCAGCCAAAACCCTTAGGAGGCCACCAGGCACAAAGCATGGAGCTGATGTGCATTATACATCTATTTCTGGCTGCGCCCTTTCCTTTAACTGGTAGAAGGGAGGAAAAGATGACCTGGGCATCAGATTTATTCACTTGTACCCCCAAGGCTTTCTAGTCTTCCTTGACAGTACCCAGGCTGGGACTTGCGGTGCCATTGGTGCCCACGTGGAAGAGCAGCTGTGCTGTACAGGGGCAGAGCGAGACCAGAGCCTGCAAAGGGATGGCCATGGACAGGGAGGTGAACTTCAGCTACGGCAGGAACCAACTGGAGAACAACATTTCTGAGGGGTGAGGATGGCTGCCGGGCATGACGGGATGGTTGGGAAGAACCGCTCAAGGCTGCATGGAAGTAGAACTGGTTGGGATTCAAAATTCGGTGGAGCGGGTAGAGTAGTACCTCCATAACCACCACTGAGGGGGTGTCATCCCCATCCCTGCTGCGCAGCCAACCCCAGAGTGCCCATGCAACCCAGGTGTGATGTCACGGCCCGTGTTCCATCCGCAGCGCTGATGCCCGGCAACGAGCACAACAAAGAGAATCCCACCAGCACTGAGCAAAGCCCATCCTGTCTTCCCTTTTTGCTTTCTTACCACTTGCTCTGTTCCCAGTCCAGCCCTTGTATCCCATTCCCCGTGCCTTGGCTGCAAAATTCAACCTTCTCACCTGCTCCCACCAACTCAGTCCTGTCTTTCCCTTCCCACTTTTTTTTTGTTATGAAGGTCCTGAAGAAGAGGAAAACCGCGCTGCTGGAGGTACGGCCCCCGCTGCCTGGGGGGATGGCGTGGCATGGGATCCCACTCTGGGGAGCTCAGGGGCCAGGAGCTCAGCTTGTCCTGCAAGGCCACGGGCTGGGAGAAGCCCTTCTGGGCTGCTCGTCCCCTGCTGAAATCGAGCATCCCTGCCTGTGGGACACGTCCCCATGGGAGCCCAGGGCACCCCGGGCTCGTGTCAGAGGGATGCTCAGTGGGAGCAGCTGGTGCTGCCCGGAGCCTGAGCCCGTGCCTCCTCTGCCCCTTTCCAGGCTGGAGCCAGGGCAGCCCAGCCCTGCCCGAGGAGCAGCGCAGAGGCAAAAAACCCACCTGTGCAAGATAAGGGGCTTCTGGGTCCCGAGGCAAGTGTGGGGCTGGGCTCTGTGCCTGGGGCACCCCGCAGGGCAGGGACATGGCTGCTCAGCCCTGCCCTCTCTGCTCCCGCACATCTGCAAGACCGTGTCACTCCCAAATCTGTTGAAGGGCACAAAGCGCAGAATCCCCTGGCTGCAGGTGCTGGCCCGTGGGTGCTCGTGGCCCAGGAGCTGCCCAAATTCCAGGCAGCTCCTGCTGGGGACGTACCATGGGGTCCTGTCACACCACAGCTCTCCCTGGGCAGCGAGAGGGGTCAGGGGTGCTGAGACCCCTGTTCCACAGGTGCGCTGGGCTGGGCAGGGCAGGACCATTGCACTTTTCTGCTTGTATTTTGGCTTAGGATACACCACCTCTTGCTGGGGAGCTGCATGTCCGGCTGCTGGGATCAAGGAAGGAGAGATGGAGGAGAAGACAGATGTAGATGTGATGGTGGAAGAACAGATGGAGGTTGATGTGATGGTGGAGGAAGAGATGATGGATGTGGATGAAGGGACGGAGGAAGAAATGGAGGTAGATGCAGAGATCGAGGAGGCAATGGAGGTGGATGGGTAGCTGAAGATCAAAGATGGACGTACCAGCAGCCGGATAGGAACATGCTCCCCAGCCACTGCCTGCAGCCGCTGCAATAATATTGGTGGGTGGGTTATACATTAGACAGGAGTTTTAGGGTTTTTTTGTACTTATCTGTAGTTGTTTTTTCTGTACATAGTTTTGTTTCTTTGTGTGTTGGTTTGTTTTGGAAAATATATTGATTTATGTTTTTTCAGACCTGTGCTCTCTGTCACTTTCTTGCATCTGCAGAGCTGTGGTTTCTGCTCACTCTGGGTTCCTGGGGCTGGAGGTGGCTGGGGGTGCTGGCACGGCCACCCTGGGGACAGGGGGTCCCTGTGCACTGGGGGGTCCCACTTGCAGAGACATGGCACTGGGCACCAGTGGGGTTGGTTCATGAGTTGCTGGAGAGCGGTGTCCCCACCAGCAAAGCTGTCACCAGCAATGAGTGAGCCGTGAGAGCCTTGGGAACGGCTTGTGCCAGGATCAGGGAGAAGGTTTTGCAGCTGTAGGTGCTGCTGTTTAAGGCTCTGAACCTACACATGCGCAGGGCTCTGGAGCTGTTCCCCACCAGGCTGGTGTCAGGACCGCGGTTGCTCCCAGCTTGCAGAAGCGTCCGGGCTGGAGCCAGTGGGAGCTGTTCCTCTCCTCTGGACGCATGCAAGGGCATTCAAGTCCTTCTCAAATGGTGGGGCCCAGCCCGACACACAGTGCTCCAGGTGAGGCTGCAGCAAGCCTGGACCCAATGGGACAATCCCTTCTCTTGGCTGGCTGGTCAGGCCGTGTTTGACGTCCCCAAGACGCCGTTTGCCCTCTCCGAGCCCGGGCACGCTGCTGGCTCCTGAGCCGCTGCCCCCCAGCACCCCAGATCCCTTTCTGCAGGGCTGCTCTCCAGCTGCTCCTCTCCCCGTTTAGACTTGTGCAGCTGTTGCCCCCTTCCAGGGGCAGAAACAGCATTTGGGTTTGTTACACATCAACCCATTCGTCATCGCCCAATGCTCCAGTCTGTCCAGATGCCTCTGCAGGGCCTCTCGTCTCCTGAGAAACTCAACAGGGAATCACAGACTGCTTGGGGTTGGGAAGGACCTCTGGAGATCACCTAGTCCAGCCCACCTGCTAGACCGGGTTCACCAGAGCAGATGGCACAGAATGGCTTCTACGTGTGTTCTGAGTGTTTCCAGAGGCGGAGACTCTCCATCGTAGAGAAGGCAGCCTGTTCCAGGGCTCTGGCACCCTCACAGGAGAGAAGATTCTCCTCCTGTTGAGACAGAACCTCCTGTGTGTCATTCTGTGCCCGTTGCCCCTCACCCTGTCATTGGGCACCACTGAAAAGAGTCAGGCCCATCCTCTTCACACCCACCCTGGGGATATTTAGCAGCATAAACACGATCCCCTGTCAGCTTCTCTTCTCCAGGCCAAACAGACCCAGTTCTCTCAGTCTTGCCTCTTCAGAAAGAAGCTCCAGAGCCCTCATCATCTCTGTGTCTCTCCACTGGACTCTCTCCAGCAATTCCTTCTCCTTTGTAAAGTGCTGTCGAGGGTTTAGATTGCGGGGGAGAATAAAACGTTGGCAGATGTATTGTTAACCTCCTCTCCTGCCTCCGCTTCCCCCTTTTGCCCCTCCCTCTCCCCCTTCCCTCTCAGGACAGGTGATCAGGAGGGAAAGAAGGACCGACAGAAGAGAGTTGGTAAAAATTAAAGATGTTTTACTAATGCTACTGATAAGAATAGAGAAAATAATACAAAATATACAAAACCAATCTTGAAAATCCCCGCAATTACAGAGCCAGCACCCAAAGTCCTGGATTGGACTCTGCAGCCAACTGGAGCTGGATTCAGTCTCTCACTAGGCCTAAGTTCGCAGGGATGACTCGCAAGGTCCTCTCCTAATGTCGGCCATAAGTAGAAGGGAAAAAGCAAAGGCAAAAAGGGAAAAAGGGGCGAGATCCTCATGATCTTCCACTTTTATATGAATTATCCAGGTGGATGGAATGTTATACTCAGTTGGTCAGTTTCTTGGTCACCTGTTTCTCCTTGCCCCTCTCACGAGATGTCCATCCATGCTTATCAATGACCTCGCATTGCATTGCTATGTTCACCAAAACATGTATCTGGTTTTCCAGGAAAATGCAGCTGATATGAAGCTTGAGCTGAGAGGCAAATTCACTAAAAGAGGATCTTGTTTTTTAACAAAACCAGGACATTCTACACCTTATAATATGCCATTCACCGAATATTTAAACCTTATCAATAAAATCTATCAATACAATCTAATTAATCACTACTATATATATATATATATATGTATATACACATATGTACATATATATTCAGGAGTAATTAATCTTAATCAGTGGACCATCCTTTGAAAAGTTCATTAAGTTCATTTTGTCACAGCAGCCTTCCAGGGCAGGAAAAATGGTACAAGTGCATCTCATGACCACTGTTTGTGGGTTAAAGACATCAACTTCGAAGAAGTTGTCAGGCACCACTCCAAGAAGCTAGCTTTGGTTTCATCATCACTGTCTTGACCTGAAAGACACTTATGAAACACTGTCAGGTCCTTGGGAAAAACAATCCCAGTAATGGGCTTGCCTTTGCCTGAGGCAGGAGTAACCCAGAGCACCTTTCCTAACATGTTTTTCATGTGTACTACAGGGACTTTATCTCCTTCCACAGGATGAAGAATCTCTGATTGGGCAGGCCCGGCTCGGTTGGTTGATCCCCTGGTGTTGGTCAACCACGTGGCTTTTGCTAAATGTGAATCCCAGTTTTTAGAGTTTCCACCACCAAGTGCCTTTAGTGTAGTTTTTAGCAAACCATTGTACCTTTCAGATTTCCCAGAGGCTTGTGCATGTTATGGAATATGATATACCCACTCAATACCATGTTCTTTGGCCCAATTGTCTATAAGACTGTTTTTGAAATGAGTACCATTGTCTGATTCAATTCTTTCTGGCGTACCGTATCATCAAAGGACTTGCTTTTCAAGGCCCAAGATAGTATTTCAGGCTGTAGCATGAGGTACAGCATATGTTTCCAACCATCCAGTGGTTGCTTCCACCATTGTAAGCACATAACGCTTACCTTGACGTGTTTGTGGAAGTATAATATAATCAATCTGCCAAGCTTCTCCATATTATACTTTAACCATCGCCCCCCATACCATACAGGATTTGACCGTTCATCTTGTTTGATTTCAGCGCAAGTTTCACATTCATGAATAACGTGTGAAATAGTGTCCATAGTTAAATCCACCCCTCCATCACGAGCCCATTTATATGTTGCATCTCTACCTTGATGCCCTGAAGCATCATGGGCCCACCGGGCTAGGAAAAGTTCACCTTTGTGTTGCCAGTCCAAGTCCACCTCAGTTACCACCATCTTAGCAGCTTGATCCGCTTGTTGATTGTTTAGATGTTCCTCAGTGGCTCGACTTTTAGGCACATGAGCATCTACATGCCGAACTTTCACAGGCAGGCTCTCTAGCTGAGCAGCAATGTCTTGCCACAGTGTGGCAGCCCAAATGGGTTTACCTCTGCGCTGCCAGTTGCTTTTCTTCCATTGCTGTAGCCACCCCCACAAGGCATTTGCTACCATCCATGAGTCAGTATAGAGATAAAGTATTGGCCACTTCTCTTGTTCAGCAATGTCCAAAGCCAGCTGGATGGCTTTCACTTCTGCAAACTGACTAGATTCACCTTGTCCTTCAGTGGCTTCTGTAACTTGTTGTGTGGGACTCCACACAGCAGCTTTCCACCTTCGATGTTTTCCTACAAGACGACAGGATCCATCTGTGAACAGTGCATACTGCTTATCAGTCTCTGAAAGTGTATTATACGGTGGTGCTTCTTCAGCACATTTTACTTCCTCCTCATCTGGAGACATCCCAAAGTCTTTGCTTTCTGGCCAGTCTGTAATCACTTCTAAGATCCCTGGACGGTTGGGACTTCCAATTCGAGCTCGTTGCGTGATCAGTGCAATCCATTTACTCCACGTAACTTCGGTTGCATGATGTGGAGAGGGAACCGTCCCTTTGAACATCCAGCTCAGCACCGGCAGTCGCGGTGCCAGGAGGAGCTGTGCTTCAGTATCGGTCACTTCTGAAGCAGCTCAAACTCCTTCATATGCTGCTAGTATCTCTTTTTCAGATGGAGTATAGTTGGCCTCAGATCCTTTGTATCCTCGACTCCAAAAACCTAAGGGTCGACCTCGGGTTTCTCCTGGTGCTTTCTGCCAGAGGCTCCAGGTAAGTCCATTATCTCCGGCTGCGGTGTAGAGCACATTTTTAACATCTAGTGCAGTCCGAACTGGTCCAAGGGCCACTGCATGAGTTATCTCACGCTTAATTTGTTCAAAGACTTGTCGTTGTTCAGGGCCCCACTCAAACTGGTTCTTTTTACGAGTCACTCGATAGAGAGGGCTCACAATCTGGCTGTAGTCAGGAATATGCATTCTCCAAAAACCTACAACGCCCAAGAAAGTCTGTGTCTCCTTTTTATTAGTAGGTGGAGACATTGCAGCAATTTTGTTGATCACATCCATTGGGATCTGACGACGGCCATCTTGCCATTTTATTCCTAAAAACTGGATCTCTCGTGCAGGTCCCTTGACCTTGCTTCGTTTTATGGCAAAACCAGCATCCAAAAGAATCTGAATTATTCTCTCACCTTTCTCAAAGACTTCTTTCACTGTGTCGCCCCATACGATGATGTCATCAATATACTGCAAGTGTTCTGGAGCTTTACCTTGCTGCAGCGTGGTCTGGATCAGTCCATGGCAGATGGTAGGACTGTGTTTCCACCCCTGGGGCAAGCGATTCCACGTGTACTGGATGCCTCTCCAGGTGAAAGAAAATTGCGGCCTGCACTCTGCTGCTACAGGAATAGAGAAAAATGCATTAGCAATGTCAATTGTAGCATGCCACTTAGCTGCCTTTGACTCCAGTTCAAATTGCAGTTCTAGCATGTCAGGCACAGCAGCACTCAGTGGTGGCGTAACTTCATTCAGGCCACGATAGTCCACAGTTAGTCTCCACTCGTCACTAGACTTAGGCACTGGCCAGACTGGGCTGTTAAAAGGTGAGCGAGTCTTACTGATCACACCCTGGCTTTCCAATTGACGGATCAACTTCTGGATAGGAATCAAGGAGTCTCGATTGGTGCGATATTGCCGGCGATGCACCGTCGTGGTAGCAGTTGGCACCTGCTGATCGTCAACCATCAGCAGTCCTACAACAGAAGGGTCATCTGAAAGACCAGGCAAATCAGACAGCTGTTCAATTTTCTCAGTGTCCACAGCTGCTATACCAAATGCCCACCTATACCCTTTTGGGTCCTTAAAATACCCTCTCTTGAGGTAGTCTATGCCAAGGATGCACGGAGCATCTGGGCCAGTCACAATGGGATGCTTTTGCCACTTTTTTCCAGTTAGGCTCATTTCAGCCTCTACAACAGTCAGCTCTTGGGATCCCCCAGTCACTCCAACAATATTGATGGATTGCGTTCCTTTATAATTAGAAGGAATTATTGTGCACTGAGCAGCAGTGTCCACTAAAGCTTTGTACTCCTGGGGGTGTGTTGTACCAGGCCATCGTATTTGTACAGTCCAATAAACTCTGTTATCCCTTTCCTCCACCTGGTTGGAGGCAGGACACCTCCAATTTCTCTTTTGCACAGTCTCTGGGTGTGAATTAGAGGTTCCTTCAAGAGCATCAGAATCTCTTCTGCTCCTTTTGTAAACTGGAGCAGCCACCTTCCTAGGAGTTTTTCCTTTGATCTCACGTACTCGTTCTTTGAGTTCTGAGATAGGTCTTCCATGCCACTTATTCATGTTTTCTCCCTGCTCACGTAGGAAGAACCACAGTGAACCTCTTTTTGTGGTCCTCTCTCTCGAGATTGGAAATGCCTTTTCCTAACAGCTGAAACATAGGTTTGTGCAGGTCGTGAATGGTATTTGTCTTCTCTGAGTTCTTTGATCTCTTGCAATAGCTTTTCAAACCGGTCATCAGATTTTTCACACAGTTTCTCCACAGCAGAGACACAAGCCCGTAGAGAACCAGCAAGGCTGTCCTCAAATTCACGGAGCTGCTCAATCACTTCAGTAATATCTTGTCCACCTCTAGATGACCAGAGCATTCCTGCCAATGACTTAGCATATGCAGGTGATGCACTTTGTACAAATCTGCGCCACAGAGGTCGTGAACAATTGATTCTATCTGGGTCTGTTCCCTCTTGGCTGTTTGGTCCAAAATAGATGATCTCTCACACAGCTAATTCTCTCAGGAACTGAATACCTTTCTCCATAGTATTCAATTTCTCTAACTTGGATATACAGTCTTCCTTGTAGGGAAATCTTACTTTCATAGCTGCCAGGAGTCGGGTCCAGAGAGTAGTGACATTAGACTCTCTTGAAATTGTCCTATCAATGGTGGAATCTCTTGACAGAGATCCCAGCTGCCTGGCTTCACCACCTTCCAGTTCAATTGTATCTGCCCCATTGTCCCAGCATCGGAGCAGCCAGGTTAAAATATTCTCTCCTTCATGACGACTAAAGTCTTTTCGCAGATCTCTCAGCTCACCTGGAGAAAAGTACTGAGTGGTGGTCACTTTATCTCCTCCCTGTCCTGATGGTGCCCCTTGGATTGATGTTGGCCCTGTGCCATCATCTGCTGCACGGGTGGTCTTTCTAGTGACTTTCTTACAACCAGCAACTGATGCTGATATGGGTTTACCATCATTTGATTCATTTCCAGAGTCTGAATGACTGTCACAGTGATCGCTATGGTTACAGCGGCAACAGTGCCCAGTGTGTGAAGAAGGGGGGGCTGCCTTTAAGGCTGCAGAATTATTGTTATCACTAGTGACCTTGGCAGAAGAACTCTACGGAGGAGCTGTAGCTTCAGCCTGCGAAGGCGTTGAGGGGGCAGCTTTCGCTGTTTTGTTCTTCCTCGAGCGGCCAGGAGTGCTTTTTGCTGAAGCTTCCGAAGACGCACCGTAAATCTCAGGACTAAAATGGGACGCAAACCTCCTGTTGAACGCCATTTCTCTTAACAGAAGCACAAACTGACACACATTCAGCAAACCAGATAACACCATCACAGTTCTATCAAAACTCCAAGGATATTCAAAGCTCTCTAAAACATTTGCGAACTGTCCTAGCGAAAAAACAAAAGTATTGTTAGTCAGCCTTTCTAAAGATTCGCTTGACCAATTAGCAAACACAGAGCCGTACTGCTCTTTAATCTCTCCTGGAGGCTTTTCAAGGTAAAGCAGAAGCGAGTAGAAATTCATTAGTGGCTGCAGTATAATGAAATAAACCAGTGACAAACCACACAGTATCATCATGAGCATTGTCCAGTTCCTTGTTGTTATATAATGAATACTTCGATTTAAAAAGAAAGCCCAGCACAGATATGGAATCAGTGAGCACAATGTAGAAAATAACTGATACAACTTATGCCATAACATCATTAAATCAGTGTAATTCACTTTGCTTTAATACAACCAAATAATATCCAAAGCAAACAGGCGCGCGAGTATCACAACTCTATGAGTTGGCACCGTGCCAAGAAAATTGAAAGGTACATCAGAGCAGTAGAAAAGCCAAAAATCTCCAGATTTACCCCTTTCTCTTGCCCCACGTTGGGCGCCAATTATCTGTCGAGAGTTAAGATTGCGGGGTGACAATAAAACCCTGGCAGATGTATTCTTAACCCCCTGTTCCCCCCCACTTCCCCCTTTTTGCCCCTCCCTCTCCCCCCTTCCACTAAGGACAGGCGATCGGGAGGGAAAAAGAAGGACAGAGAGAAGAGAGTTGAAAAAATTAAAGATGATGTCTTACTAATGCTACTAATGAGAATAGAGAAAATAATACAAAATATACAAAATCAATCTTGAAAGTCTCAGCAACTGCAGAGCCGGCACCCAAAGTCCTGGATTAGACTCCACAGCCAACCAGAGCTGGATTCAGTCTCTCACTAGGCCTCAGTTCGCAGGGACGACTAGCAAGGTCCTCTCCTAATGTCGGCCATAGGGAAAAAAGGAAAAAAGGGACGAGATCCTCGTGATCTCCCATTTTATATGAAGTATTCACATGAATGGAATGTTATACACAGTTGGTCAGCTGTTTCTCATCGCCCCTCTCGCGAGATGTCCATCCGTGCTTATCAATAAGTTTGCATTCCATTGCTAGGTTTACCAAAACATGTGTCTGGTTCTCCAGGAAAATGCAGTTAATATGAAGGCTTTGGCTGACAGGCAAAATTCACTGAAAGAGAAACTTGTTTTTAACAAAACCAGGACATTGGATCCACACCCCATCACTCCAGGAGGTTCATGGATCCACCAGGTTCATGGATGATTCCTGAGGACCATCCAAGTGTGGGCAGTGTAAGAGAGGAGTAAAGCAGGGTCAGCTCATGGGTCATGACTGAGCACAGCCACCCCAGCAGCAGCCGTTCCCCATCTCCCAGGCACAGCCATGCCCACAGCATGCAAATGGCACTGCCATACATGATTAGCCCAAGAGAGGCCTTTCCTCCTTCCATATTCCCAGGAAAATCTCCCTCCTGTTCCTCCTCCACCTGCAGACATCAACTGCTTTCCATTGCTGGGCTCAGACATGGCTGGAAGGGTTCACTGAAGCCATCAGCCATCTCATTGCTTCTCCCTGGCATGCCCTGACCCTCTCCCACACCTACAATGGCCAATCACGGCTGCTCAGGCCTCCCGCTCTTCAGAAGATGCCTCAAGCTTCTTGGTTCTTGATGGTGTTTCTTATAAACTTCCTCGCCCTCTCCAGAGTTCACGGTGAGCTTTCTTGTCCACAACAGCCCTTTATGACCATGTCTTAGTAAATGGTTGTGTTTGTATGATCATTTGTGCAGAAAGGGCAGTCACAGGACAGCACCCAATATGTCAAAACTGATGTCGAGTGAAATGCCGTAAAGCCCTGATGAGTTCCCCTTGTGTCAGTGTCTCTACTGGAAGGAGTTTGTCCCGAGAAGGGGATCCAGCTCCTGCCACTCTCTGCAGAGGCACATGAGCAGTGTCCATCACCTGGGGACACAAAGGGTGACATTTGCCACATCACCCTTCATCTGAACCACTTAAATGTGTGCTTGTGGATGAGGTATGGAGCCTTATAGTGCCAATACCTATTTAACTGTCATTGCCAGAGGGGCGACCACACATGCAGAGTACTATTTTACACGTATTTAAATATAAGCATGTTAAACTTTTATTTTTCTTTTTAAAACCGTCATTCCTAGACAAATTACGCAAACACTTGAAGGATTATTCATGTCTTTTAACATGATTATCCTCAGAAGGCCACCAGCTTTGCTTCTCAGGAAATGGGATCCAGAGTCCAAGGGCAGGATGGTTTGGGCTCTGTGCTGGGATCTGGAAACTGAAACGTGCTCCCATCTCCCAGCCCCCTGCCCTCCTGAGTGAGGGTGTGAGACATTCTGCCAGCGAGGGCTGAACTCACAGCCATGACCAGTATCTTATGTCCAACTGCAGCCAACGGTGTCCTGCCAGCTCGTGATTGGAGCTTCCATTGCTGGAGGTGTTTAAAAGATGTGGAGATGTGGCACTTAGGAATATGGTTTATTCTTGGAGTTCTTATGTCGAGGTCTTATGTTTGAGTTCCATGTTCTTATGTGTCTTTTCCCAACTAAATGATTCTATAATGCTGTCATTCTATGATTGGAGTTTAAATATTTCGGTTCTCACTAACTGTAGCTTCTGTCCAGGCTGGCTCTTGTGTGGCACAACTGTCCTGGCTCTCCAGGCAGATTGGGCACTGGTGTGGTGCCTGCACTGGAAGTTTTTCCCTTCCTTGGGTAAAAGACTTGGGTCACAGATGTTTGAAGCAGTCCTGTCAAATACTGAGCAGGCTGAGCTTTGAAGCCAAGGGATGACAGTGACGTTTTCAAGGATGTTTTTGATAGTGGTACTATCACTAATAACAGCAACAGAAAATTCCCTATTCTTGGTTATGTTGATGAATTAAAGCTCTTTAATTTCCCTCCCAGCAGTCATTCTCACTTCTCAAAATACATCTTGCATCTCAGTAGTTGGCCTCTTCTACGAAGTTCTTGGAACAGTGCTTTCTCCCACTTCCACCTTTTTCTTATTGAAAGAATACCCTTCTTAGTCAGAACTTTTTCCCAAATCGTCCCTCTTCCATACATTTTCTCCTTTCTTTTTCTGGTGTGAGGGGCAGGTGGCATAGGAGAGTTGTTTCCTTTGTAGCCAATGAAAGCCAAGGAACAGATCCCAGCTAAGTGAAAAGGCACAAAGGAAGCCAGAATCTTTATGTGGTGTGCACTGACAATACATTGTTCCCTACATTTCTAATCTCTGAAGAACTGTGCAGCAGATATTGGATTTATAAGTCCCCTTCATCTGCCCTGTTTGGCACCATGTGAAATGGAACTAGTCCAGTCAAGAAGTTGGTTTGGATTCTCTTCACAGCCTGAAGCACCACATGGGTCAGGAGATGAACCAGGATGCTCAGTGAGGACTAAAACTTCTCAGTTCTTAAAGTTCAGGTGTTCCCTGGAATCTCAGCAGACAAGGCATGCCAATTGCTCGGTGCAAGGAGCTGGTCAAGAGCCTCGTCTCTATTTCTATAATGATGGATTTGCTGCCTGGCTGATGAGCAGACTCTGTACATGGATGCTGACACTGGGGCACTTGTAAATCAGCCCTGCACCTCAGGTGAATTATTCCTGTGGTCAGGGAGAACCTCAGAGCTCTCCCTAACTTGAAAATCACAGAATCACAGAATTAACTGGGTTGGAAAAGACCTCAGAGATCATCAAGTCCAACCCTTGGTCCAACTCCAGTCCGTTTACTAGATCATGGCACTAAGTGCCATGTCCAACCTCACTTTAAAAACCTCCAGGGACGGCGAGTCCACCACCTCCCTGGGCAGCCATTCCAATGCCTGACCACTCTCTCTGGAAAGATGCCTAAATTTCCCCAGGCAGAGTTGAAGCCCATGCCCCCTTGTCCTATTGCTGATGCCTGGGAGAAGAGACCAATCCCCACCTGGCTAGAACTGCCCTTCAGATAGTTCTAGGGAGTGCTGAGCTCACCTCTAAGCCTCCTCTTCTCCAGACTGAACAAGCCCAGCTCCCTCAGCCCCTCCTCATAGGGCTTATGCTCAAGTCCCTTCCCCAGCCTTGTTGCTCTTCTCTGCACCCGCTCCAGCACTTCAATGTCTTTCCTGAACTGAGGGGCCCAGAACTGAACACAATACTCCAGGTGTGGCCTCCCCAGTGCAGAGCACAGGGGAAGGATCACTGCCCTTGTCCTGCTGACCACGCTGTTTTTGATACAGAGTCTCCTTACTCTCCATGAGCTTTCCAAGATGGTGGAAGGTGGCCTCACTGGGACAAGGTCCTGCTGTCCCAGCTCCTGGGATGCTGCCCCTCCTGTCCCATAGACTGGAAAGGATTGTGTTAGTTCCAATGACCCCTGACTTGATCCCCATCCACTGCTGGTTGTTCTCCAGATTCTCGTCTCATGTCAGAGAGGCCTGGGACACATTGCTGGTGAAGACAGAGGACAAGAGGACATGGAAATTCTCACCTCTTTCTCTTATTAAAGTCATCAGTCACCGCACAGTATTTTTATTTCTCCTTTAACTGTTCCTGCAGTAGTAACAGCTCATTATGGGCCCTGGAGTTTCCATACAGGTCTAGACTGAGTTCTGATCTGGACTGTTGCTGTGCTTGGAGGCTGCCGTCCTTGCAGACCAGATGAACTCACTCCTGCCACCCTGCCTGGCAGTTCATTCCATCCGTGTCACAGCTCTGTCTGCAGCACTGACTGCTCCAGTTCCCCCAGTCTGGTCCCTGGCTGAGGACATGGCCTCACATCTGGGCTGAACCACCCCAGCTGTGGCACCAGCCCAGCTCTGACCCGCCACACGAAACCTGGTACCAAGTGTCCAAGAGCCCATGTGTGCAAAGGCTTTGCTGCAGAGCACAGACATGACATGGCCAAAGACTGATGAATGTCTCTCTAGACCTGGGAGTATAAAACCAGAATAAAATGCCTGAACTCATTCAACTGAGGATATTCCTTCCCCAGCCTGGAGAAATAAAATCCTTTGCTGTAACATTCCTGGTGTCCTGTCTAATGATAGGACAAGAAAAGATGATTCTCATAGCAATTTAATTTTTAATATGAAGAATACAATGCTGGTGAGAAGTGTCTCCTCAGAGGAGAGAGAATCAACGTCACTGATTACTTGAAGTTGTTTGAAAGGATGTGCCCCTGGAGCCCCAGGGACACTTGGAGGAGCCCAGAGGGGACAGAGAAAGGGACATCATGGGCTGCTCCTGTGCTGCTGAGCTGGGCTGGGCTCCTGGGACACAGGGAGCTCATGGCAGCGGCAGCGCTGCAGAGAGACAGCTCTGCCCAGGAGCAGCTCCTCTGCACACGCAGCAGGGCTGAGGGCTCTGCCTGCAGCACCGAGGGCACAGGAGCCAGGCACAGAGAGGGAAAGGCAATGTGGGGAGTTGGTTGCTGAGGGCTCATTGAGAGACCAGTCTTCAAAGTCCTTAGATGGTAAGTTTCTGCATGTAGGACAATGCAGCTGCATTTCCTGGCAGAATCTCCTAAAGCTGGCACATGACACAGTTTGCAGGATCTGTCAGGTCTGTCTCACAATATTTCTCATGTAGAGGACAAGAACGCACTCCAGAGCAGGGCTTCCCTGATGCACTGTCAGAGGGACAGGGCATGAAGGCAGCTTCTGCTGAGGGTGATTGCACGGGGAGCCCCCAGGGGTGCCCAGGGCTGTCCTGCAGAGCAGGGTCCCTGCACCCCAGGGCTGTGCCGGGGCAGGGACTCTGCCGTCTGCCAGGGTCAACGCTCAGCCTGCCCGGGAGATCCCAGCAACACTGAGGGGAGAAACTGGGGGGGAAAGGAGCGACCCCTGGCAGGGAATGGTCCTTCTGCTGCTTGTGTACAGGTATTGCTTTAAAGATAAGGAGGTTACCTGAATCTGTCCTTTCAGTTTCCTATTCCAAGACTAAAGTTGGGGGGGAGGCGGGAGGGGCATGTGTGAAATGATAAATGCAAAATGAGCTCTCATGCTTTAAGAAGTCACTGAGGCTCCTGAACTGCAACTCTGAGTGATCAGTACATCTGCCAGAAGGCTCATGACATCCCTTCACCACCCCTCTGCCTGTGCACAGGACCTGCATCACCTTGGCTGGACCCGTCAGACTTAGTCTGACCTGTCCTGTTTTCCAGCCTGCAAACAGGAAGATGCCCCCAGGCAGTGCCCTGTGAACAGGCAGGATCTGTACGGCCAGGAGGAGGGCACAGAGGGTGGGATGGTCTGTGAGCACTGACAGGGAACAGACATGGACAGGGAAACACCTCCCAGTGGAGAATCTCCAGGCAGCAGGGAAATGATCAGAAATGGGAGGAAACCAAACATGGAATTGTTATGGGAGGGAGAACAGAGAAAAGTCCCTGTGACCCCCTGCAGTGCAGATCCCTCCTGTGAGCAGCCCCCTGGCCTCCTCTTCCACCCAGCAAAGCCTCTACCCTCAGGGCCAGGGGCTCCAAGGCATGAGGCAGCTCCTGTGCAGCCAGAGCTGCAGTTCCTCTGCAGAGCACAGGGGCTGAGAGCAGCTGCCCGGCACTGTTGGTGTCTGGGAGGTGGCTGCACAGCTGGGGAAGGGGGACGCTGTCTGAGTGCCCGGCTGCCTCTGCCCTGGCCTCTCTCACACCCACCCTCAGCGCATTTTCCTTCTTGCTCCCCTGCTCTGGGTCACTGCTGTTGGGGTCTTGTTCTTGCTGTCAGGCTCTCTGGGGATGGCAGTTTCAGCTGCAGAGTCACAGCCTGATCTTGTGGGTCCTTTCCTGCAGGTGTGTCCATGGGCACATGTGTCCCAGCTTTGCTCTGACCTGTGGGCTGTGGGCAATGCAGTCTGTGGGGCTGGGCAATGGGCTGAGTCTCCCTCCATTAAATGCCATCATTAGGACTCCAGGCTGTTTCTTTGAGGTTTCCTTCCACGCTGTGAGCTTCCCTCCAGGATGCAAACCTGTCCGACACCATCGTTGTGTACCTGAAAGCCCCATGGAGAAGTGCAGAGATTCTGCAACCAAGAAAATGCTTTTTAGGAAAGGCTGAGACATGTTGTGGTTCCATCTGACACAGCTAAACCCCAGTTTTGTCCCCTGCCCCCCGTTCCCATGCCCCCTGCTGCAGAGCAGGGCTGACTCCTCCGCAGACAGTGGGCACAGGCCCTGCTCCTCATGGCACCTCCAGCCAGCACCACCCAGGGCTCAGACACCGAGCTGGAGGAAGGTCTGGAAAAGGACAAGGGGCGTGGAGCAGGGGAGAGTGTGTGAGAAATGGCTTTGATTTTGCTCAGAGAAGTCACTGATAACTTGTCACTGTCTTTTCCTCCTATGACAGGTTTCCCATGACCATCAGCAGCAAATGTCCAACAGCAGCTCCATCACCCAGTTCCTCCTCCTGCCGTTCACAGACACACGGGAGCTGCAGCTCTTGCACTTCTGGCTCTTCCTGGGCATCTACCTGGCTGCCCTCCTGGGCAACGGCCTCATCATCACCACCATAGCCTGGGACCAGCACCTCCATACCCCCATGTACTTCTTCCTGCTCAACCTCGCCCTCCTCGACCTGGGCTGCATCTCCACCATTGTCCCCAAAACCATGGCCAATTCCCTCTGGAACACCAAGGCCATCTCCTTTTTGTGATGTGCTGCTCAGCTCTTTTTGTTTGTCTTCTTGATAACAGCAGAGTATTTTATGCTCACAGTCATGTCGTACGACCGCTACGTTGCCATCTGCAAACTCCTGCACTACGGGACCCTCCTGGGCAGCAGAGCTTGTGTCCACATGGCAGCAGCTGCCTGGGCCACGGGGTTTCTCACTGCTCTGCTGCACATGGCCAGTACATTTTCACTGCCCCTGTGCAAGGGCAATGCCCTGGGCCAGTTCTGTGAAATCCCCCAGATCCTCAGGCTCTCCTGCTCACACTCCTACCTCAGGGAACTTGGGCTTATTGTGTTTAGTCTGTTAATCGGTTTTGGCTGGTTTGTGTTCATTGTGGTGTCCTATGTGTAGATCTTGAGGGCCGTGATGAGGATCCCCTCTGAGCAGGGACGGCACAAAGCCTTTTCCACCTGCCTCCCTCACTTGGCCGTGGTCTCCCTGTTCCTCAGCACTGTCATGTTTGCCCACCTGAAGCCCCCTTCCATCTCTTCCACATCTATGGTCCTGGTGGTGTCAGTTCTGTACTCAGTGGTGCCTCCAGCAGTGAACCCCCTCATCTACAGCATGAGGAACAGTTAACTCAAGGAAGCCCTGTGGAAACTCATATCTTAGTGTTTTCTAAAGCAATAAACTGCCCATCTGCTTAGCCTTTTAAATGTAGCTAATTACAGGTCCAGCCTGTCATTCGGATTTTTTCTTATTCTTAGTTGTTTTCTTATTGTGATAATGTTGTCATCCCCTTTCTAATTCACTGTCAGCTTTTCTTTTATAACTGTTGGCTGTGTAAATGAGGAGCCGTGCTCTCCTTGTCTCTAAACACAATAAAGGGCTCTTTAGTGACTTGTTTTTCACTATATCCTTCCTGCAAGGCCTTTTTAGAGCTGTAGGGACAGTTCCTGTGTTCATGGGAGGAGGGTAAAAGAGTCCATCCTGGCAGCCCTGCCAGGGAGCAGCAGCGCTTGTTCTTCCAGAGCTGTTCTGGTTCCACTCCCACACTCTCCTTCTCATCCCTTGTGTTGGTGCAAGGCCTGAGTGCTCTGGCAGCTTGGTCACCGTCTTGCTGTGTGTCAGTGCTGTGAGCGCAGGCAGGGACAGGCAATGGGCACTGCTGTGACAGAGCTGGCCCCAGAACAGCCTTTCCAGATAGAAAGGTGATCTCCTATGGGCAGGGCCTGAAGGTTTAGGTCTTCTTCCAAACCTTCTCTCAAGAATATACCCAAGAAACTGGCCCACAGATGAAACACCATTGTACAGCTGAACAGTGTGTGTGTGCAGGGCTGGCACACAGCAGTGTCCTCTCACAGCCAGGCTCCTGCCAGAGACCTGCAGGACCAGCAGAGCAGGGGCTGGGCTGTGCCCCTGTGCACTGGACACCCCATAGAAGGAGCCTCAATCACCATGGACTGACCCCTCACAACCACCATTTCCAGCACTGGCTTCTCACCCACAGAGGCTGTTTTCTCTCCATGGATGGACACTCAATGAATAGTTCAGTAATCCACGTTTGCTTTGTACAGACGAGATGTGAGCATGCACATCATGTACGTGAGGTGACATGAACCTGAGTGAGCATAAACACCATCAACTCTTCCTTTCCATTCCGTGAAGGCCTGTGAGACAGACGAGGTCCTGAGGTCACTTCATATTGGGAGGAACAACCTATGGGAAATCACCTGCACGCAGTACTGGGATGTGCTTCCTTGAATTGTGATCCCTGTGTCCATTCCTCAGGACGCGGGACATCTCAGATGAGTGCAGAGCAGGTGACACACCACAGGGCTGAGGTGTCTCCCACCCCTTTGGAGCGGCAACAGGAGGCCAGAGGGACACTGTGACTCCTGCCTCTGTGTGTAAAAGGGACAGACTCTGTCTCTGAGCATCCCTGGGTGCATAAGGAGTCCTGAGACCAACTCAGACATGGATGCCTGATGGAACCCTGGCATTTCTGTGTGTGACTCCAGGAAAAAACCTCAGTGGCCCAGTGAGATTCATCTCAGCTGCTGGGACAGGCTCATTGCAAGTGCTCCTGTCTGCTCTGTCACCCTTGCCTGTGATTCTGGGTTGTGCTCTCAAAGTAAGACAAAGTGGTAAGAGGGTTTCCGAGGTCTTTGGAAAAGGCAGATATCGAACCCATCTGCATGAAAAGCATGAAGGAGAATTAACAGCTGGTCAACCTGCCGCCATACCTGGAATTTTGCAGGGTCACAGACGTGGTGTTCCTTGGTGTCCTAGTAGCCAGATCAGTGATCTCTGGGCTGGAGATTTGGAAGCTGGGTGGGAAGTTGGCTGGACAATCAAGCCAAATGTCATCAGCGGTACAAAGCCCTCCGTGCAGCCAGTTACTAGTAGCATCCCTCAGTGACCAGCACTTGGACCAACACTGTTAAACATCTTTATTCTCCCTCTGTATGATGTGACGAGTGCACTTTCAGCTTCTCTGTGGATGATGCATAGTTGTGAGGAACCCTTGGACAACCTCACCTGGTTAACCCTGCCTGGAGCAGGACAGTGAGACAAGTGAGACAAGGGCTCTCTTCAAACCTGAAGTTATTCTGCGATTCAATGAATCTTTCCCTTGGAGAGGATTTTGAAGGCAGAATAGGCAGAGGAAGAATAGAAAGAATAAAAGACAGAAAAGGAGTTGGAAATGTTGTCAACAAAAATACAGCAGTTCCTCTGAAGAGTGTTTTTCAACTCAAATCTCTAGTAGGGAATATAATTGATGAATTTGATAAAATAAGTGTACTTTTATCTGACTGGGTCCTAGGCCATAAAAAAGGTGATGGATAGTTATGGTATTATGAGTTCAGTTGTGTCTTAGACACTCATAATCCAGTCAGAATCCTGTGGCTGTGAAGGGGACAGTGAGGCCAGTTCTGTGTCTGGAGGTGACAGCCCAGCAGCAGGGACATGACTGGGAAAGAACCTCTGCCTAAGTATGACAGATCCTACCCAGGAAGAGATCTTGGAGACAGGTTGTCACATCCATCCCACCTGAGAACATGATGGGACAGCAGCAGGATCACGGTTGTGTGTATTAGAGAAGCTGAAAGGCCAGCAGCACTCGTGGGATTTAGGAGATCACAGTGAGGTTACTTCTCTCTGGTCAAGTGCAAGACGACTAGAAGAATAACAGGTTGGGATCTCTGCTTGATGGGCAGTTTCTGAGGTGGTAAAGCTTCCAAAGGAGTGGGAAAAAGCAGCAGAGAAAAAAAAACAAAGCCACCAAGTGCAGATGTGGAAGTAGAGACTGGTTATCAGGAGGAAGAAATGTCACTGGAAGGGCAGTGCTGTAGGGCAAGAGCTCACTCAGAAGGAGCTGGATTAGCCCATGGTTTGTGTGCCAAAGAGCAGCCAGTGAGGATGCAGACACATCAGTGAAGGTGCAGAAATGCTGGGGTGAGAGCAGGTGGGGAAGCGAGATGGGTGTCTGCAGCCTGCAGGGAAAGAGGGGCAGGGGTAGGACCATGTAGAACAGCCTGTGATGGAGATGGCAAAGGGCGCTGTAAGGCTGGAAGGGAC
Source organism: Nesoenas mayeri (assembly GCF_963082525.1). Lineage (NCBI taxonomy): Eukaryota > Metazoa > Chordata > Aves > Columbiformes > Columbidae > Nesoenas > Nesoenas mayeri. Next base: position 483,916 of record NW_027659957.1, read on the forward strand.
CCACAGAACCCAGGTCTCTGTCCCCTTGGCCATGGCAGTTGTCTCTGTAAAAAAAGTCTAAGAGAAGACATGTTGTCCTCATGGCACTGGGGCCTTGTTGCCTCCTTGCAGCCCCATGGGGAAGCTGGAAGTTGTACCAGTGTTGTCCTTCCCTTGGCCTTGCACACCCACATCCCACGGTCCCAGGAAGAGCTCTGAGCCATGTGTTTACATCTCATCTGTTCATGGACTTTTGATCTAGTGTTTCATAGAATCATAGAATGTCCTGAGTTGGAAGGACCCACAAGGGTCATCAAATCCAACTCCTGTCCCTGCATAGGACACCCCACAGGTCACCCCGTGTGTCCGAGGACGTTGTCCAGTCTCTTCTTGAACACTGTCAGGTTGGGGCCATGACACCTCCCTGGGGAGCCTGTTCAGTGTCCAGCACCTCTGGGTGAAGAACCTTTTCCTCATGTCCAACCTGACCCTCCCCTGGCACATCTTCCTGTCATTGAGTGAAGCAGGAATTTCAAGGATGTTTGAGGAGGTATCTTTAAGATTTCACAAGTCTATGTTCTATAAAGACAGAGGTTCAACTTGTGAAGCACACAAGGCTAAACCTAAATTAGTGTGATTTGTGTTTTCTAAACTCTGGGTACAGTCACTTAAGCGTATTTACAAATCTCCTTCTTGCCAATCTTCCCTTATCTTCCCACACCTACAATTAGTGTCATGCTCAGTACAAAGCTGGAGCTGACATTTCTGGCTGGTTAATTCAGATTTGCCAGGTACTTTGGTTAGTTTAGTTTGGAAGTTCCATTCTGTTGGGAGATTTGAGTGAGTTTTTGGCTGTTCTGCCTTTTTGCAGTTGGCCCTTGGGCCTTTTTGTTCTGTCTTGCTGGGACTGGTTGTTTGGGACCAAGGTGCTCCTTTCTCCAGGACTGGCTGTTCCGTGTGACTGGAGTTACTTGACAGATTGCACTGAGTATATTTTTTGAAATTTAATTTAGTTTGATTTTTTATATTTAATTTTAATTTTTAAATTTCATTTCATTTAATTATATACATAGTAGTAGTATATTATACTATTTTTATTGTCTTATTAAAATGCTATTTCTGAACCCACGGGTTTCTCCATTCCCTTTGGTTATCTTCCATATCGCACTTAATATATTGGAGGAGTACGTGAGCAGCTATTGTGGTCTTAGTTGCTGGCTGGGGTAGAACATTGAGAGGGAAAGATAGTAGTGGCTCAAGAACTCTTGAAAATCACTTTCCAAGATGACAGCACTTTTTTTTTTTTTTTTTTTTTTTGGTAGTGGGAAACAGCATGAGAAAATAAAACCATCGAAACTGCAGTTCTGGAGGTCCAGAGTGGAGCTCAGGATAAAGAAATGTCATTCTGAGCGCAGTGCTGTGGTCATTCAGAGGGACTCTGGATCAGCCATGGCTTTGTGTTTCCAGGAACAGCTGGTGAGGATGGAGAGACAGCAGCACAGGTGGGGACACACTGGGCTGAGAACAAGGTGGGGAAGCGCATGGGGTGTCTGCAGCCTGTGGGGAAACAGCCACAGGCCTGGGACAGTGCAGGATGGACTGTGGTGGACATGGCCAAGGGTGCTGGCAAGGCTGGGTGTCCCTGCAAGAACCAAGGTCTTTGTTCCCTTGGCTATGGCTGATGTTCCTGCCAGCGAGGCCTAAGAGGAGACACATGGTTGTCATGGCCATGGCACCCCATTGCCTCCTTGCACCCCCAGGGAGTGTCACACCATTGTCCTGCACTGGGCATCGCACTCCCCACAGCCCCAGGAAGAGCCCTGAGCCACCCGTGAGGGACAGGATCTCCCTTCCCAGGGGCAGGGGCTCAAGGCTTGGCCATTGTCCTTCATCAAACAAACCAAGAGCTTTCTCAGCATCAGAGCTGCTGCACTTTGCCTTTGCCTGATGCAATCACTGCCTCCAATTATCTGCTCTAAGGAGTCCCTGGGGAGGCTTTGTCAGTAACAGGCCTCAGTGGGGCACATTAAGGCTTCAAGGTACTTTGGAGTTTGTTCTGGCATGGACTTCTTGAGCAGATTCCTCAGTCTGTCCTTGGTATCTGAGGTTCATGGACTCAGCACCAAATACACCATGGGGCTCATTAAAACACAGAAAGCCCTAACGAGCGATGTTTCTTTCCCTAATTTTTTTCAAATCTTCAAGACCTGCAGAACTAACTGGAGAGGTTTCAATGGGACACTTGCTGATGAAGGTTTCAAAGAAGATTTCATAAAGGAGGGTTTTTCTTTCAATGGTATTTTCTGTCATTTTTCAGTGTATGGAAGAAGTGACAGCAGCATTCTACACTGGACATTGATCCTGAGGGTCTCCTGAAGACATCTGGACAGGCAGGAGAACAGTCCCTTGAGGCTGGACACTGTATGGGCAACCTGGCTCCTCACCCCCACCCCCAGTCTGCCGGTTCCCTCATTGGCCACCAGAGATTGCATCACTTTTCCTCCATCAGACTTCTCCACTGAGCTCTGCAGGAGATGCTGCAGCTCCTGTGCACCAGCTCCACCTGCTCTCCTGTGCAAACACTGCACAGTTCAATCAACAGCAAAACACTTTCCTCAGCTGTATGTGTAAGTGGATCTGATGAGGGGATTGACATCTCTCACACAGGACCTGGGGATAGCAGAGCACCTTGCAGTGCAGGTGGAGCCTGGGCAGGGGTTCCCAGGGCATCTACACTGGCACCAGGTGTTTGTGTCCCTGGCACTGAAGACATTTGTGTCTTAGATCCATGCCCAGGTCTGGAAAACGCTTTCCATTTCCAACAAAAGAAACAACACCAAAGAAAAATAAATTATGTCGACACCTTCCTTTGCTTTGGATCTTTGTCTTCACTTCTTCTTATTTTAATATTCATTGACATCAACTGGCATCTGATGGGCCTGCAGGCATGAAGCCAAGATCATGTTGTGTCTTCACAGAATCACAGAATCACAGAATCGACTGGGTTGGACAAGACCTCAGAGATCATCAAGTCCAACCCTCGGTCCAACTCTAGTCTGTTTACTAGATCATGGCACTAAGTGCCATGTCCAACCTCACTTTAAAAACCTCCAGGGACGGCGAGTCCACCACCTCCCTGGGCAGCCATTCCAATGCCTGACCACTCTCTCTGTAAAGAATTTCTTCCTAATATCCAGTCGAAATTTCCCCTGGCAGAGTTGAAGCCCATGCCCCCTTGTCCTATTGCTGACTGCCTGGGAGAAGAGACCAATCCCCACCTGGCTAGAACTGCCCTTCAGATAGTTATAGAGAGTGATGAGGTCACCTCTGAGCCTCCTCTTCTCCAGACTAAACAACCCCAGCTCCCTCAGCCTCTCCCCATAGGGCTTGTGCTCAAGTCCCTTCACCAGTCTTGTTGCTCTTCTCTGGATCCGCTCCAGCACTTCAATGTCTTTCCTGAACTGAGGGGCCCAGAACTGAACACAATACTCCAGGTGTGGCCTCTCCAAGGCAGAGTACAGGGGAAGGATCACTGCCCTTGTCCTGCTGACCACGCTTGTTTGGATACAGGACAGGACACCATTGGCCTTCTTGGCCACCTGGGCACACTGATGGCTCATGAGCTTCCTGTCCATTAGTCCCCCCAGGTCCCTTTCTGCCTGACTGCTCTCCAGCCACTCTGTGCCCAGCCTGGAGCGCTGCAGGGGGTTGTTGTGGCCAAAGTGCAGGACCCGGCACTTGGCCTTGTTGAACTTCATCCCATTGGAATCAGCCTATTTTTCCAGTCTCTCCAGATCCCTCTGCAGAGCCCTCCTGCCTTCCAGCAGGTCCACACTCCCTCCCAACTTGGTGTCATCAGCAAATTTGCTGATGATGGTCTCAATCCCCTCATCTAAATCGTCAATAAAGATGGTACACAGGACTGGACCCAACACTGACCCCTGGGGACACCACTAGTGACTGGCCGCCAGCTGGATGCGGCCCCATTCACCAGCACTCTCTGGGCCCGGCCCTCCAGCCAGTTCTTCACCCAGCGTAGAGTGCACTTGTCCAAGCCACGGGCTACCAGCTTTTGCTCGAGTATATTATGGGAGACAGTGTCAAAGGCCTTGCTGAAGTCCAGATACACCACATCCACGGCTTTCCCCTCATCCACCAGGTGAGTCACCTGATCATAAAAGGAGATCAGGTTGGTCAGACAGGACCTGCCCCTCCTAAGCCCATGCTGGCTGGGTCTGATCCCTTGTCCATCCTGAAGGTGCTGTGTGATTCCATTCAGGATGATCTGCTCCATAACCCTGCCAGGCACGGAGGTCAGACTGACAGGCCTGTAGTTACCAGGGTCAGCTTTGCAGCCCTTTTTGTGGGCTGGGGTAACATTGGCCAATTTCCAATCATATGGGACCTCCCCAGTGAGCCAGGACTGTTGGAAGATGATGGAGAGCGGCTTGGAAAGTTCTTCTGCCAGCTCCCTCATCACTCTAGGATGGATCCCATCTGGTCCCATAGACTTGTGAGGATCCAGATGGCTCAGTAAATCACCAACTGTTTCCTCCTGGAATACAAGGGACCTGTTTGGCTTCCTGTCTCTGTCAACCACCTCCAGAGGCCAGTTGTCCTGAGGGCCACCTGTCTTTCTGGTGAAAACTGAGGCAAAGTAGGTATTAAGTACCTCAGCTTTCTCCTCATCTTTGTTAACTATATTTCCCTCAAAGTCCAGCAGAGAATGGAGGTTTTCCTTGCCCCTTCTTTTGTTATTAACATATTTAAAGAAGGACTTTTTATTATCCCTGACAGAATTGGCCAAATTAACCTCAAATTGCGCTTTTGTTTCCCTGATTTTTTTCCTGCATGATCTAGCTATTTCCATAAATTCTTCATAAGTAGCCAGCCCTTTTTTCCACAGTTGGTAAAGTCTCTTTTTATTTCCGATTTCCTTCAGAATCTCCCTGTTTAGCCAAGCCGATTGTCTTCCCCGACGGCTAGCCTTTCAGCACACTGGTATAGCATGTACCTGTGCACTCAAAACCTCCTGCTTGAAGCATGTCCACCCCTCCTGGGCCCCCTTGTTTTTAAGCATTGTTTCCCAGGGTATGCTCTGAACTAGGCTTCTGAATAGGCAAAAGTCTGCCCTCCGGAAGTCCAGTGTAGAGGTTTTGTTAATGGTTCTCCCTGCATCTCTGAGTATTGAAAATTCTATTATTTCATGGTCGCTATGACCCAGGCAGCCTCCAACCACTACATCTCCCACCAGCCCTTCTCTGTTTGTAAACAGTAGGTCTAGTGGGGCCTTGCCCCTCGTAGGCTCATTTACCAGCTGATGAAGGAAATTGTCCTCTACACACTCTAGGAACTTCCTAGACTGCCTCTTCTGTGCAGTATTGAGCTCCCAGCAGATATCCGGCAGGTTAAAGTCACCCACAAGCACAAGGGCTGTCGACTTTGAGACATCTGCCAGCTGCTTGTAGAATAATTCATCTCCTTCATCGTCCTGGTTGGGCGGTCTATAACAGACACCCACGAGAATGTCAGCCTTGTTGAACTTCCCTGTGATTCTGGTCCACAGGCACTCAACCTTGTCGCTGCTGACCTCAAGTTTAACAGAGTCGAGTGACTCTCTAACATATAAAGCCACCCCTCCACCTCTCCTACCCTGCCTATCTTTTCTGAAGAGCTTGTAGCCACACATAGCAGCACTCCAGTCATGAGAGTCATCCCACCATGTTTCTGTGATGGCAACTATGTCATAGCTTTCCTGCTGCACAATGGCTTCCAGCTCCTCTTGTTTGTTGCCCATACTGCGTGCATTAGTGTACATGCACTTCAGGTGGGCTGCTGATTTCACTCTTAATTTGGGCTTTCCATCCTTAGACTGATCTTTAGAGAGCCCAGTTTCAATCCCTTCCCACTTCAAACCTAGTTTAAAGCCCTCCTGATCAGCCCTGCCAACTTATGGGCTATAGTCCTCTTGCTCTGCCTAGCACCCCATGCCCTCTGAACCTTCCCTGCCCAGGACTCCTCACACTTTGCCCAGAGCGAGTCACACTGAGGTGTTGGCTGGTTCCCTGGCTGAGATGTTGGTTTAGATGGTCACCTATAGCACAGGTGGATCCTGCCCCATCATCGCCTGCTCTGCTCCAGTCTGAAACAGAGCCCAACATCACAATGGGATCATGAGAGAACTGAGGTTGAAGGGGCCTCAGGAGTCTGCAGTCCAACCTGTCACCAACTGGGTCACACTAAGCTGTTCAAGCCTTGATTCAATCAGAGCTTTAGCAGGACTAGAGAAGTGATCATCCCTTTGTACTGGGCACTGGTGAGGCTGCACCTTGAATCCTGGGGTCAGTTTGAGGCCCCTCATGGCAAGGAAGACATTGAGGTGCTGGAGAGAGTTCAGAGGAGGGTGACAAGGCTGGTGAAAGGTCTGGAGCACCAGTCTTACGAGGAGCGGTTGAGGGAGCTGGGGCTGTTCAGCCTTGAGAACAGGAGGCTGAGGGGAGACCTTGTTGCTGTCTACAGCTACCTGAAAGGAGGTTTAATCATGGAGGTTGTTGGTCTTTTCTCCCAAGTAGCAAGTGATAGGACAAGAGGAAATGACCTCAAGTTGCACACGGGGACGTTTAAATTGGATATGAGGAAAAAATTCTTCAGGGAAAGGGTTTTGAAGCAATGGAACAGACTGCCCAGTGAGGTTGTGGAGTCACCATCACTGAAGGTGTTTAAAAGACATACAGAAGAGGTTCTTAGGGACATGGTTTAGTGCCAGATTTAGGTTATGGTTGGACTCGATGATCTTAAGGGTCTCTTCCAACCACAATTATTCTACGATAAGTCATTTTTGCTATTTTCTTTCTCAGAGGACCATGCAGCCTCCCTGAGAGCCAGGACTTTTCTGAGGTGTTGGAGAGATGTCTCACGGTCACACCAGCCAGTTCCACCAGCCCCTGTCTGTCCCTTCCCAGACCAAACCTTTTCTCCATAAGGCAACCTTCCAGGCAAGTTTCTGGGACACAGCAAATGCTGTCCAGGTCCTCTGGGCCTGTTCAGAGAGAACAGCTTGCCAACATGGTGATGGCCTCCCTGTGCACCTCAAAGCTTTCCTGACCATTTTTCTCCATGTCCCGCTTGTACCCAACCTTTCTGGTCCTTAAGCTTTACATGAGGGGATTGAGCAGGGATGTGGGGAAGGTGTAGAAAAAATGCTTTGTCAAACTGTCTTGGGAGGGCTGTTCTGGGCATCCCACAGTCCAGGATGAGGGTGCTGGAGAAAACAGTGGCATTGGTGAGAGGTCCAGGTGGAGAAGGCCTTGTGCCTGTCTACACTGGGGTAGAGAGCAGTGATGCATTCATGGGATGCCCATGTGAACAGGAAGGGGACAAATGGCTCTGAAATGCCTTCCATCCAGTTCTTTACCCATCGCAGATACACCATCCAGGCCATGAGCTGCAGCTTCTCCAGGAGATGCTGTGGGACACGGTGTCAAAGGCTTCACTGCACCTAAGGACACAACACCCACAGCCTGTGTGGCGGATTCACTGCCCACGACAGACTTTCCCTCATCTGCTCAGCCGGACACCTTGTCACAAAAGGAGATCAGGGTGGTCAAGCAGGACCTGCCTTTCATCAAGCCATGCTGATTGGGCCCCATTGCTCGTCTCGTGTGTGTGACCTCACAGTCCTTTCCCAGCCATGTTCCTGCTGTTGGCCAGTCCCCTGCAGAGACAGAAGTGACCTCACAGTGCCCTCCACACCCATTGATTCCTACTGGACTATGAGTTCCTGAGACACAGTGACCACATGACGTCGTACTCACCATCACCCTCTTTGTGGTCCAGTGTGTGAGCAGATCAAACTAAGCTGCTTTCATGAAATGTATCTAATAGATTCCTATCAAGGGTTTGAGTGGAGAAACGTTCCTCAGAGGAGCTGCTGTATTTACTCTGAGACATTTTACATCTCTGCTTCTGCCTTTTTTTCTTCTTCCTATTTCTAGTCTGACGTGAAAGAGCTCTCCAGGGAAAAGATTCATGCAATCCTACACTAACACAGGTCAGAAGAGACCCCTGAACACCATCTCTGTCCCACTGACCTTTATGGCACCCCAAGGAATAGCTGATAGCATTTGTGCTCCCTTGGGTTCATCTCACCACATGAACACACTGGGCATGCACATGATGTGTATCTTTGCAACTCATCTGCACAATGAAAACATGGACTTTTGACCCAGTGTTTTATAGAATCATAGAATGTCCTGAGTTGGAAGGACTCAAAGGATCATGGAGTCCAACTGCTGTCCCTGCACAGGACACCCCACAGGTCACCCCATGTGTCTGAGGATGTTGTCCAGTCTCTTTTTGAACACTGTCAGGTTGGGGCCGTGACATCTCCCTGGGGAGCCTGTTCAGTGTCCAGCACCCTGTGGGTGTAGAACCTTTTCTCATGTCTCTCTGACCCTCCCCTGACACACCCTTCTTCCATTCCCTTGGGTATTGTCATTGGTCACCACAGAGAACAGATCATTACCTTCCCTTCCTTCTCCCCTTGTGAGGAAGCTGTAGCCACCAGGAGGTCTCCTTTGAGTCTTTTCTTCAGCTCTGATGCTCAGAAACCACTTGCTTTGCTTTCTGAAGCAGAAAGCAGAAGCCATGAGCTCCAGGCAATGGGAAGGGGGATCCTGTCCCTCACACACGGCTCAGGGCTCTTCCTGGGACCGTCGGAAGTGGGTGTGCAAGGCGCAGGGAAGGACAACAGCTTCCAGCTTCCCCATGGGGCTGCAAGGAGGCACCGAGGCCCCAGTGCCATGAGGACAACGTGTCTTCTCCTGGGCCTCAGTGGCAGAGACAACTGCCCTGGCCAAGGGGACAGAGACCTGGGTTTTGTGGGTCCCTTCCAGCCTTACAGTGCCCTTTGCCATCTCCACCACAGGCTGTTCTACATGGTCCTACCCCTACCCCTCTTTCCCTGCAGGCTGCAGACACACATCTCACTTCCCCACCTGCTCTCACCCCAGCATTTCTGCACCTTGACTGCTGTGTCTGCACCTTCACTGGCTGCTCTTTGGAACACAAACCATGGGCTGATGCAGCTCCCTCTGGGTCACCTCTTGCACCACAGCACTGCCTTTCCAGTGACATTTCTTACTTCTCATATCCTGTCCCCTTCACAGCCACATGATTCTGACTGGATTATGAGTGTCTGAGACGCAACTGACCTCAAAACACCGTACCCCTCCATCATCCGCCGCGTGGCAATGTGCCACGCAGGGATCAGCAGCTGCTGCGGCTCTTGGCTGACGGGGTTTATACCTGAGCCTCCCTCCATTTTTGGGCCCCAGAAACCCAGTGCAGAATAACTCGCATCTGAGACGAAGCTCTGAGTGGGTGGATTTCTTCTCAAGACCAGCACTGCTTGCAGCGCTTCTCCGCGGTGTCTCAGGCCTGAACGTGCTCTCGTGATGCTGGAAGCCTTGTGCAGAGATGGATCATGGCTCAGATTTCCAGCAAGGGAGCGAGCAGCTGGCTCTTCCTGACTTGGAAGACCCTCGGTGGAGGTGAGGGACCACATGTGGGCTTGGATGGTCTCGCCTGTATCAGCTCATGTAGGTGCTCCGAAACACCCCTGCAATGGGGAGATTCCTTATGAGATGAAAGGGATGCCGTACGGTGCAGGTCAACCAGACCAAGTCAGCAACAGATCTCAAATGTTCCAAGTCCTGGACTGGAATTGGAGACAGGCGGGTGGGAAGGGAGCCTGAGGGGGATCCAGCCGAACTGTCCGCTTGCGGCAGCACCAGCCCAGGGCTTCCCGCAACCAATGCCGGGACACCCCGAGGACAGAGATTTCCTGCAGCCTTCTTTGTCCCGAGGTGGAGCAGAAACAGATGAGCACAGGGGGAAAACTGTCATTTTTTTTTTAATGGGCTTTATTGATTTCTGAAAACAATCCAAGGCCGAGCAGAGGCTGGCAGCACCACGTCCTCAGGGCAGGTGAACGCCGCTGTCACCGTGCATGCACCCATCCCTGGCGTGGCACCCTCAGACGCTCCCTCTGGACGCTGCACAGGCTCAGGACCAGCCGCATGTCCAGGCACCCGCATGGCGCTGGCAGCCAGGCTCTACTCCTCTTGCTGTCCCGTCGTGCACCTGCAGCGGAAAGCCCTGCGCAGAGCCCGCAGCGCCCTCCTTAACCGGGAAGGCCGTCGTCGTGGAGCTGGGCCCTGCGCTGGGCAGGCCATGTCTGCGCTGGTCTCTCCTCCATGTCCCGCAGGCATTGGAGAAACCGTGTTCTCTTCTTCCTCCTCTGCAGCTGGGACGAGAGGGGCTGTGCTGGCCTGTCCCTCATCCTCTCCAGCCAAGTGAGCTTCAACGGCTTCAGGTCCTGCGGGTGCTGGTGCTGCCACTGGAACGTCCGTGCATTGGGCCCGGTGCTGCTGTTCCACCGGTTGCTGGCCAGGTCCCTGGACCTCAGCCTCAGCCCTGCGCACGGCCTCACTGACGATGTACTCCACAATGTCTGCCAGAGCCACATCGTCCTCTGTGAGGCTGTGCTGGGCAGGTGCCGGGCGCTCTGCCTTTGCTGCCACCTCTGTGTCTGTGCAGCTGGTCAAGCCAGGCCCCTCCTGGGGACCTGCAGGGGCGTCCTGGAGGTGCTCCTGGACCGAGGGCTTGATCCAGGTACTGTGGATGGTGTCTCCGCCTTGGCACCCCTCTTTGCTGTTCTTGTCTTGCAAGTCCATGCTCTGGGCCAGGTTCTGCTGTTCCTCCGGTTCCTGGCCAGCTGCCAGGACCTCAGCCACAGCCCTGCGCATGGCCTCACTGACGATGCGCAGGGCTGTGTCCCACAGAGCCGTGTCGTCGGCCTCTCCCTCCTGCCCTGTCCCGACCCTCCCCTGTGGCCTATGGAGCACGGGGGGCTGGGAGTGGGCATACGCCTCCTCGTCAATGGGCATCTTGGGTCTCGTCTACCACAGAGCTGCGGCGAGCACCCAGGGGAGCTGCTGCCTCCTGAGAAGCTGCTGCTCCTGAGAAGCTGCTGCTCCTGAGAAGCTGCTCCTTAAATACCCCCACGGTCAGGGCGGGGACCCCCGTGTCACAATGGCTCTGGTTATGATGTCACAGAGCCCGGGCGGTTGCCATGGACACACCCACCTCCGGGCCCGACTGGGACTGGCTGTGCGCGGCGTGGGGCAGCCCCTGCTTGACGGAGGAGGGAGCAGAGAATGGCGAGGGAAGCTGTGCTCAGCACACAGGACCCTGTCCCTCAGAGCTTTGCTCAGAGACGCTGCTGCCTGCTCCGCTACACCGGCAAGAATCCGCATTCAGAGCTTGTTGGCAGGACAAGCCAAGGGCCACTCTACAGCCTCACTGCACTGATTCTTTGTTTTTGTCGTGGTCTGATCATGGGGAGACAATCAAAACCGTGGGAGAAGGTTTCCCTTCACCCTTTTTCCCCCTTCGCCCTTCAGGCCACAGTAGTCTACAGTTAATCTCCACTCATCGCTGGACTCGCACACTGGCCAAATTGGGCTACTGAAAGGTGAACGAGTCTTACTGATCACACCCTGGCTTTCCAGTTGACGAATCAATTTCTGAATAGGAATCCAAGAGTCCCGATTGGTGCGATACTGTCGACGATGCACCGTTGTGCTAGCAACTGGCACCTGCTGATCATCAACCGTCAGCAGTCCTACAACAGAAGGGTCATCTGAAAGACCAGGCAAATCAGACAGCTCTTCAATTCTCTCAGTGTCCATAGCTGCTGTCCCAAATGCCCACCTATACCCTTTTGGGTCCTTAAAATACCCTCTCTTAAGGTAGTCTATGCCAAGAATGCATGGAGCGTCTGGGCCAGTCACAATGGGATGCTTTTGCCATTTTTTTCCAGTTAGGCTCATTTCAGCCTCTACAACAGTCAGCTCTTGGGATCCCCCAAGTCACTCCAAAAATACTGATGAGTTGTGTCGCCTTACAGTCTGAAGGAATTATTGTGCACTGAGCAGCAGTGTCCACCAAAGCCTTGTACTCCTGGGGGTGTGTTGTAGCAGGCCATCTTATCTGTACCATCCAGTAAACTCTGTTATCCCTTTCCTCCGCCTGGCTGGAACCAGAAACTCATGCAAGAGGATAACTACTGAGATGTAGTTTTGAGAAGTGAGAATGACTGCTGGGAGGAACACTAAAGACCTTTAGTTCAGCAGCATAACCAAGAATGAGGAGTTCCCTGGTGCTGTTATTAGTGATAGATAGTGCCACTGTTCAAAAACATCCTTGAGAATGTCTCTGTCCTCCCTGGGCTCCAAAGCTCATCCTGCTCAGATTTTGACAGGATTGCTGCAAACCCCTGTGACCCAAACCTCTACAACTGTCTCTGCTCAACAGTCTTTTATCCCAGGAAGTGGAAAACTCCTAACGCCAACACCAACCCAGTGCCCAACCTGCCTGGAGAGCCAGGACAGTTGTGCCACACAACAGCTGCCTCTGAGGGAAGCTGGAAATGATGGGAACTGGAATAGTTCCAACCCAAATCATAGAATCATAGCAACATAGAACCATATAATCATAGAAATATTTAGGCTGGAAAAGACCCTTAAGAACATGGAGTCCAACTGTCAATGAAACACTGCCAAGTCCACAACTAAACCATATCCCTCATCGCCACATCTCCACATCTTTTAAACACCTCCAGCAATGGAAGCTCCAATCCCGAGCTGGCAGGACACCGTTGGCTGCAGTTGGACATAAGATACTGGTCATGGCTGTGAGTTCAGCCCTCGCTGGCAGAATGTCTCACACCCTCACTCAGGAGGGCAGGGGGCTGGGAGATGGGAGCACGTTTCAGTTTCCAGATCCCAGCACAGAGCCCAAACCATCCTGCCCTTGGACTCTGGATCCCATTTCCTGAGAAGCAAAGCTGGTGGCCTTCTGAGGATAATCATGTTAAAAGACATGAATAATCCTTCAAGTGTTTGCGTAATTTGTCTGGGAATGACGGTTTTAAAAAGAAAAATAAAAGTTTAACATGCTTATATTTAAATATGTGTAAAATAGTACTCTGCATGTGTGGTTGCCCCTCTGGCAATGACAATTAAATAGGTATTTGCACTATAAGGCTCCATACCTCATCCACAAGCACACATTTAAGTGGTTCAGATGAAGGGTGATGTGGCAAATGTCACCCTTTGTGTCCCCAGGTGATGGACACGGCTCATGTGCCTCTGCAGAGAGTGGCAGGAGCTGGATCCCCTTCTCAGGACTAACTCCTTCAAGGAGAAACACCGACACAGGGGGAACTCATTGGGACTTTACGGCATTTCACTCGGCATCAGTTTTGACATATTGGGTGCTGTCCTGTGACTGCCCTTTCTGCACAAATGATCATATAAACACAACCATTTAGTGAGACATGGTCATAAAGGGCTGTTGTGGACAAGAAAGCTCACCGTGCTGTATCTAGGATGCTGAATCTGGGACATTGTATCTGGGATGCTGTATCTGGGATTCTGTATCAAGGATGCTGTATCTGGGATTCTGTATCTAGGATGTCGTATCTGGGGTGCTGTATTTTAGATGCCGTATCTGGGATGCTCTACATTGGATGCTGTATCTAGGATGCTGTATCTGAGATGCTGTATCTGGGGTGCTGTATCGAGGATGCTGTATCTAGGACGCTGTATCTAGTGTGATTCATCTGGGATACTGTAACTGGGATGCTGTATCTAGGATGCTTTTTCTGGGATGCCGTATCTGGAATGATGTATGTAGGATGCTGTATCTAGGATACTGTATCTAGTATGCTGTATCTGGGATGCTGGATCTGGGATGCTCTATTTGGGATCCTGTATCTAGGTTGTTATATCTGAGGGGGTGTATCTAGGATGCTGTGTCTAGGATGCTGTGTCTAGGATACTGTATCTGGGATGCTGTATATAGAATGCTGTATCTAGGATGCTGTATCTGGGATGCTGTATCTGGGGTGCTGTATTCTAGAATGCTGTATCTAGTATGCTGTAAGTAGTGTGATGTGTCTGGGTTGCTGTATCTGGGTGGCTGTATCTAGGAAGCTGTATCTAGGATGCTGTATTTGGGATGCTGTATCTGGGATGCCGTATCTGGAATGTTGTATGTAGGATGCTGTATCTAGCATGCAGTATCTGAGATGCTGTATCAAGGATGCAGTATCTGGGATTCTGTATCTAGGATGCCATATCTGGGATGCCGTATCTGGGATGCTGTATCTGGGGTGATATATCTAGTAAGATGTATCTAGGATGTTCTCTCTAGTGTGATGTATCTAGTATGCTGAGTCTTGGAAGCTGTATCTGGAAATCTGTATCTGGGATGATGTATTTGGGATGCCTTATCTGGGATGCAGTATCAAGTATGATGTATCTGGGATGCTGTATCCAGGATGCTGTATTTGGGATCTTGTATGTAGGTTGTTGTATCAGGGATGCTGTATCTAGGATGCTGTATGTAGGATACTGTATCTGGGATGCTGTATGTAGGATGCTGTATCTGTGATGCTGTATCTGGGATGCTGTATCTGGGATGCTGTATCTAGCATGCTGTATACAGGATGATGTATCTGGGATGGTTTATCTAGGATGGTGTATCTGGGATGCTGTATCTAGGATGCTCTATCTGGGACGCTGTATCTAGAATGCTGTATGTGGGATGCTGTATCTAGGACACTGTATCTAGAATGCTGTATCTGGGATGTTGTATCTAGGATGCTTTGTCTCAGATGCTGTATCTGGGCTGCTGTATCGGTGATACTTTATCTGGAATGCTATATCTTTGTGTTGTATCCGGGATACTGTAGCTAGGATGCTGAATCTGGGATGCTGTATCTAAGATGCCGTATCTGGGATGCTGAATCTTGGATGGCATATCTAGGATGCTGTATCTAGGATGCTGAATCTGGGGTATTGTATCTGGGATGCTGTATCTGGGATTCTGTATCTGGATGCCGTATCTGGAATGTTGTATGTAGGATGCTGTATCTAGGATGCAGTATCTGAGATGCTGTATCAAGGATGCTGTATCTGGGATTCTGTATCTAGGATGCCATATCTGGGATGCCGTATCTGGGATGCTGTATCTTAGATGCTGTATCTCAGATGCTGTATCTTGGATGCTGTATCTGGGGTGCTGTATCTAGTAAGATGTATCTAGGATGTTCTCTCTAGTGTGATGTATCTAGTATGCTGAGTCTTGGAAGCTGTATCTGGAAATCTGTATCTGGGATGGTGTATTTGGGATGCCTTCCAAGATTCCGCATACTAGTTACATCACACTAGGCAGAGAATCCTAGATACATCATACTAGATACAGCACCCAAGATACAGCATCCTAGATACAGCATCCCAGATATAACAAGCTAGATAAAGGATCGCAAATACAGCATCCCTGAGCCATCATCTCAGATACAGCATCCCAGATACATCACACTAGTTACAGCATCCTAGATACAGCATCCCAGATACCGCACCCCAGATAGAGCATTCTAGATACAGCATCCCAGATACAGCATCCTACATACAGCTTCCCAGGTACAGCATCCTAGATACACCATCCTAGATACAGCATCCCAGATACAGCATCCCAGATACAGTATCCCAGATATGGCATCCTAGATACAGCATCCAAGATACAGCTTCCCAGATACAGCATCCTAGATACAGCATCCAGATATGGCATCCCAGATACTGCATCCTAGATACAGCATCCTAGATACGGAATCTCAAATACAGCGTCCTTGATACAGCATCCCAGATACAGTTTCCTAGATACAGCATCCCAGATACAGCATGCCAGATACCGCATCTAACACAGAGCATCCTAGATACAGCATCCCAGATACTGCATACTAGATACAGAATCCCAGATGCAGCATCCTTCATACAGCATCCCAGATACACCATCCCAGATACAACATCCTAGATACAGCATCCCAGATACAGCATCCCAGATACATCACACTAATTACAGAATCCTAAATACAGCATCCCAGAATACAGCACCTCAGATACAGCATCCCAGACACATCATCTGGATACAGCAATCTAGATACAGCATTCTAGATACAGCATTCAAGATACAGCATCCCAGATACAGCATCTAAGGTACAGCATCCCAGATACGGCATCCCAAATACGGCATCCTAGATACAGAATCCCACATACAGCATTCTTGATACAGCATCCCAGATACAGCATCCTACATACAGCATCCTAGATACAGCATCCTAGATACATCATCCTACATACAGCCTGTATACAGCATCCTAGATACATCATCTTACATACAGCATCCCAGATACAGCATCCGAGGTACATTATCCTAGATACAATATCCCAGATACAGCATCCCAGACACAGCATTCCACATACAGCTTCCATGAATCCGCATACCAGATACATTACACTAGATAGAGAATCCTAGATACATTATACTAGATACAGCATACAGCATCCCAGATACATCATTCAACATACAGCTTCCATGAATCCGCATACTAGATACATTACACTAGGTAAAGAATCCTAGATACATCATACTAGATACAGCACCCCAGATACATCATTCAACATACAGCTTCCATGAATCCGCATACTAGATACATTACCCTAGGTAGAGAATCCTAGATACATCATAGTAGATACAGCACTCCAGATACAGCATCCTTGATTCAGCATCCCAGATACAGCATCCCAGATGCAGTATTCCATATACAGTATCCTAGATACAGAATCCTACATACATCATTCCAGATACGGTATCCCAGATACAGCATTCCACATACAGCATCCTAGATACAGCATTGCAGATACAGCATTCTTGATATATCACACTAGACACAGCATTCTAGATACAGCATCCCAGATACACCATCCCAGATACAGCATCCTAGATACAGCATGCAAGATACAGCATCCCAGATACAGCATCCTAGATACAACATCCTAGATACAGCATTCGAGATACACCATCCCAGATACATCACACGAGATACATCCTAGATACAGCATCCTAGAGTACAGCATCCCAGATACAGCATCCTATATACAGCATTCCAGATACCGCACCCCAGATACAGCATTCTAGATACAGCATCTCAGATACAGCATCCTACATACAGCAACCCAGATACAGCAACCCAGATACAGCATCTAAGACAGAGCATCCTAGATACAGTATCCTAGATACCAAACCTCAGATACATCATTCTGTATACAGCATCGCAGATACAAGATCCTACATACAGATACAGCATCCCAGATACTGCATCTAACACAGAGCATCCTAGATACAGCATCCCAGATACTGCATCCTAGATACAGAATCCCAGATGCAGCATCCTTCATACAGCATCCCAGATACACCATCGCAGATACAGCATCCTAGATACAGCATCCCAGATACAGCATCCCAGATATATCACACTAATTACAGAATCCTAGATACAGCATCCCAGAATACAGCACCTCAGATACAGCATCCCAGACACATCATCTGGATACAGCAATCTAGATACAGCATTCTAGATACAGCATCCTAGATACAGCATCCCAGATACAGCATCTAAGGTACAGCATCCCAGATACGGCATCCCAAATACGGCATCCTAGATACAGAATCCCACATACAGCATTCTTGATACAGCATCCCAGATACAGCATCCTACATACAGCCTGTATACAGCATCCTAGATACATCATCTTACATACAGCATCCCAGATACAGCATCCGAGGTACATCATCCTAGATACAATATCCCAGATACAGCATCCCATATACGGCATCTTAGATACAGCGTCCCAGATTCAGCGTCCTAGATACAGAGTCCTAGATACAGCATCCGAGAAACAGCATCCCAGATACAGCATTCTAGATACTGATATATGTTCTTAACTATTAACTAACAAACCATTAAAAAACTAACACTTGACACTTGAAGAACTAACCCTACCCCACATCACTAAAGACTCTTAGAGAGCCGACCCTTTAACCCACATCACTATTGTCCAGCCTTGCTTAGCTCTGTGTAACTTACTGTACAAAAAACAGGACGTCACTGACGCCCTGCAAGGACAATAATCCTTGGTGCGTCCTTGGGTGAACTAGATTACAGGAACTCAGGCACAGGACAGGAGATACGCCAGTTTAACCAACTCCGCAGCCTGAGACCCAGCCAACTCATCACCAAAGGTGACCGTGTACAGAGAAGAGGACCCGGGGTCACGATCACTGCGCAGCTGCAACCAGGAGGAGCCAGAGCTGGAGACTGTGGAAATGGTCTCCTGAACTCATTCCAATAAGATCCACCTGCTCGGGGACAGGTTCTGAATATGTACAGGCGTTCCTAGAACTGTCATGAATATGTAACACTTTACTGCATTTAACCAAGCTCACAGCTACTGTAATTTTACACACGCACTAGGTGAAATGATTCCCCGTGTGTCCGGCATTGTAAATAAATGCATACCTTCCTTATAACTTCAACAACCCAGCTGTCAGGATGAGTTTACCCAGGGCAGTTCCGTATTCTGTATTAGGCCCTCTGATTCCAGTCTGAGATACAAATTCTGTAGAGGCACCATATAGACACAACCAACCTAAAACCACCTCGTGAAATCCCTCCACCAGGTTTGCTGCTGCGTTTGGGTTCTTTGTGCAAGTTCCATATATGCTTGAGAAGGTTTTAGAGAAAAAAAACTGGAGCAGGACATTTTCAAGCACGGGTGAATTATAGTAGGATGATTTTTTTTCCCTGTTGCTTCTAGAACTGTTGAAAGTTTAATTTTTAAAATGTTTCTGAAACAGTATATAGTTTTGCTCTAATAAATCACGCACAAAACATTATCTATATCTATTTTTCCAGAGGAGCCAAAGAGATTTGGAAGCAAATAACAAAGGAGAACGATATGTAGACATGAGCAAGAGATGAAATGAGTGTGTTAGTTTACAAGAAATTCAACTGGAAAATCTAAAGAGGAAAAGCGGCAAATTCAAAAAATAAGATGCAGGAAGTACAGTGTAACATTTCAGAACTGATAGAAATGGAAATTTAAAAACTGTGCTCTGGATGGTCACATATAAATGTCTTCAATAAATTTTATCTGTTTTGAAAATTTGATAATTGAAATTATTTTTACAGACTGTATTTAATGCACAGTTACTAAAAGGAATTGATACTATCAGTTTTACTTAGGACTTTCAGAGGACTTTTAATGTCAACAGCAACACTCATGCATTCTAGAAAGTCGTTGTTTCCGTGTGAAAGCCGGATCCTTAGATGATTCAGCTGTTCGCTGCATGTTCGAGGGCTCAGTCTGAGTGTGATCTGGAGATTTTGCCACTTGAGCAGGGCAGCAGAACTATGTGATGAACTAAATGAACTGTGCAACAAAACTTTCAGAATTAACTGAAATACGCTTTACACACACTTTAAAGCATAAAATATTTTATTTTTACCCCAATCCACAAAAAGGGCTGCAACTCCAGGCCTGGTAACTTCAGGCCCATCAGCCTGACCTCGGTGCCTGGCAGGGTTATGGAGCGGATCATCCTGAATGCAATCAGCACCTTCAGGATGGACAAGGGATCAGACCCAACCAGCATGGGTTTAGGAGGGGCAGGTCCTGTCTGAACAACCTGATCTCCTTTTGCGATCAGGTGACCCACCTGGTGGATGAGAGGAAAGCTGTAGATGTGGTCTATCTGGACTTCAGCAAAGCCTTTGACACTGTCTCCCATAATATACTCGAGCAAAAGCTGGTAGCCCGTGGCTTGGACAAGTGCACTCCACGCTGGGTGAAGAACTGGCTGGAGGGCCGGGCCCAGAGAGTGCTGGTGAATGGGGCCGCATCCAGCTGGCGGCCAGTCACTAGTGGTGTCCCCAGGGGTCAGTGTTGGGTCCAGTTCTGTGTAACATCTTTATTGACGATTTAGATGAGGGGATTGAGACCATCATCAGCAAATTTGCTGATGACACCAAGTTGGGAGGGAGTGTGGACCTGCTGGAAGGCAGGAGGGCTCTGCAGAGGGATCTGGAGAGACTGGAAAAATAGGCTGATTCCAATGGGATGAAGTTCAACAAGGCCAAGTGCCGGGTCCTGCACTTTGGCCACAACAACCCCCTGCAGCGCTCTAGGCTGGGCGCAGAGTGGCTGGAGAGCAGTCAGGCAGAAAGGGACCTGGGGGTACTAATGGACAGGAAGCCCAGCATGAGCCAATAGTGTGCCCAGGTGGCCAAGAAGGCCAATGGTGTCCTGTCCTGTACCCAAACAAGCGTGGTCAGCAGGACAAGGGCAGTGATCCTTCCCCTGTACTCTGCATTGGGGAGGCCACAGCTGTAGTATTGTGTTCAGTTCTGGGCCCCTCAGCTCAGGAAAGAGATTGAAGTGCTGGAGCAGGTGCAGAGAAGAGCAACAAGACTGGGGAAGCAACTTGAACACAAACCCTATGGGGAGAGGCTGAGGGAGCTGGGGTTGTTTAGTCTGGAGAAGAGGAGGCTTAGAGGTGAGCTCAGCACTCCCTAGAACTACCTCAAGGGCAGTTCTAGCCAGGTGGGGATTGGTCTCTTCTCCCAGGCAGTCAGCAATAGGACAAGGGGGCATGGGCTTCAACTCTGCCAGGGGAAATTGAGGCTGGATATTAGAAAGCAATTCTGTGCAGAGAGAGTGGTCAGGCATTGGAATGGCTGCCCAGGGAGGTGCTGGACTCACTGTCCCTGGAAGTTTTTAAACTGAGATTGGACATGGCACTTAGTGCCGTGATCTAGTCAATGGGCTGGAGTTGGACCGAGGGTTGGACTGGATGATCTCTGAGGTCTTTTCCAAATGAGTTGATTCTGTGATTCTGTGAATTAACTTAAGTTTTAAGAAAAAAAAAAAAAAACACCTAAAGTATACTTCTGGATGAGGATGGACCAGGTTCGGGATCAGGACCAGGGGTGCTGCAGGAGCAGGTGTCTCCCAGCACGGACACACCGGGGGGACCTGTTGACCTCAGCACCCTGGGCCCCACCAAGGCCCAGGGACAGCCCCACAACCAGGGTCAGAGCAGTTCCTGCTGCTGCCCCGAGGGTCACCAGCCCCAGGCAGCCCTGAGCCAGAGTGCAGGTGTCTGAGCTGGGCTGAGCTGGAAGGGGCTGAAAATCAGCTCATCGGAGGAGGCGATGGAAGAAGGTGCCATGTGTGTGGCACCGGGGTGAACCGACACCCTCCGTTTGGTATCTGGACCCGTGCTGGGCTTGCACATGGACTAAGCCCCAGCTCAGAGCACAAATTGCTGTTCCCAGCCCCGGCTGCCAAGCGCTGGTCCTGCTCTCTCCTGCCTGGTGCGGCCCCAGCGCACGACTGCCCTGCCTGCTCCTGCCTTGGGGCTTGGGGAGCTCGGGTCCAAAGGAAAGACAGACTGGGGTGGGTATGGGATCTCTTAAGTGTCCTGGCGTTGCTTTGCTAATCACTCTGTGAGGGTTCCTGGGCTACTCACTAGATTATGTGCCCAGAGAGGCAAATGAGGCATAAAGCGACTTTCCAGTTAAGGGTTTCCACCTTACAAAAAAACACAGGTGCATTTTCTCATCAGCAACAGACTGAAAGATGGCAGCTGAAGCAGCATGTGCCTCTTGTGAAAACAGGTAACAACAGATGGTTCCATTCAGTCAATCCTTCATTTATTTCTGCACAAGAAAACTGTCCATTAATTTAATCTCTGGTGTCCAGGCAGGGCCTTGCTGATGTTCCTGTGTCTCAGCAAGTGTGTGCATGTCAGGCTTCCTGCAGGTTTGTGGCTGAGTTTTCCATTTTCCCTAAGACGGACAATCTTGCTGTGGACTCCTGAAGTCTCCCATAAGCTGGTGGTTGAGAGAAGGCCGGGGAGCTCCAGTGAGCTCAGGGAGGACCAGGCAGCATCACAGGCAAAGCAGACGGGAACTCGATTGGGTGAACATTAATGGAATTTATTGATAGAAGAAACAGGAATGTCTCCCCCATCTCTGGGTGGATCACTGTGCACCTTGAACAGATACAGGCAGGTGTAGTCCGGGTGGCCCCAGTTGCTCAGCACCTGCAGCCTGATGTAATTCACGACCCCAGGGAGCTCGTTCTGCAAGGACAAAGAGAAATGAGTCGCCTTTTCCTCTCTGGCCCGTGAGCACTGACAGAAGTGCCGCAGTGACGGCCTCGATCAGCAGCTTCCTCCCTGCTGCCCTGCGGAGGCTTTGACCTGTCGTGGTGCAGATGTTCCCTCATTGGGCCATGAGAACAGCAAAGGAAGAAGCAGCGACCAGGTACCTCAGCAAATACACTGGAAAGTTCTCGCCTGCTTTGGGGCACAGGCTTCCACAGTCAGAAGACCCAGTGCTGGGGTCAGTATAACGTCTCGTTGCCTTCTCTAGAAAGCCACGGAAACAGAATGGCCTCCCTGTCACTGCTCACTGCCAGCACCAACAGAACCCTCAGGAAGCCCAGTATTTCTGGTCTCTAACTGGCAGACCAGCAGTCCCGCATCCTACGGGATGTGGCCGCTTGTGTGCACTTGGGGTCCAGACAGTCAAGCTGATTCCAGCTTCAACTGTGGTGCTTCTAAGCACTGAAGTTTAACCCCAAAATGAAAGAGAAGACGGCAGTGCAGCCATCCGCCACCAGGAAGTCAAAGTAGAAGAAAGGCAGCGTGGCACTCGCTCAAGGACAGGGCTGCCTGTACCCTTTGGCAGGGAAGCCTCTCCCTATCGAGCCGTATTTCTCCTCCTCTCCTGCAGTTCTCCTCCCTCTGTGTCCCCATACCTTCAGCTGGAAGGTCTGACTGGGATTCAGCGCTGCCAGGAAAGTGAACTGTCCCAGGAACGTTCCCTGCTCCTCGTGTTCTTCCTTGAAGCCCTACAGAAAGATGGGGTGGAGAAAACAGAGCGTCTGGTGCACCATGGGAGACTGAACTTCAGCTGGTGAAGTACGGGGTTATTTCAGCTACGGAGTCCAAGGACCATGAGCACAAGGACAAGATGAGAAGCTGCAGGTGGGCAGCACGTCACACTTGCCCACTCAACGAGTCCAGGCTGTCTGTCAGAAAAGGAGCAGACGCTCCCAGTGAGAGGGAGGTGACCTGAGGATCACAAATGCACTGGGACTGGAAGACAAGAATGTCTAGGACCATGCACTGTCCAGCTCCTTTTCCCTGTGGCTCCTGGAGTAGCATCTTGCCTCAGAAGCTTTGAGTGGTACATTGAATAAAAGAGGAATACAATGGGAAGGAAGCAACTCCAAGGAGCCTGTTTGTTCTGAGAGACAGGAGGAAGCTTCAGGCCACCAGAATCTTTGACCCATCTTCACCCCCTGCTTAGCAATGCTGTGCAACCCCTGGCCCTGACTCCAGAGAAATCACTTACATAGACAGCAAAGTCCTTGGGAGCTCCGGAGATGCTTTCTCCATGGAACGCTGTCCCTGAGACATGGGCCATGGTGATGGCTCTGGGAACAACCGGCATGGACAGCTTGATGAAGACATGTCCCTGACTCCCTGGGAAGGGCCAGCAGTTGCCAGGATGATTGTCCGGCTGAAAGGACAAGAAATACTCAGCAGGGAGACACAGGAGGAGAGCAGGTTCATGCGGGAAGGGGGCAGGAAAAGAAGCTTCGAGGAGCAAAGACAGGGGGGAAGGACACTCGGAGCAGTTTGTGTGGTTCATTCTCCCAGCCTTTGTGTTACTGCTTCCTGGTGCTCCTACCTCCAGAATCAGCTCAGGAGACCTCATGTAATCCATTAATGGCAGGGAATAAAAGAACACCTTTGCTTTGTCAGTCCAGAGGGATGGAGAAGTCTTGGACCAAATGATGGCTGCCCCTGGAAATTCAAACATGAGCACAATCATCAGACAGTGTCAAAGGAATATTACACTGTTGACTTGGAAAAGGCTTCTCAGTTGTCATCCATGTCCTACAGTGGGTTCCCCTCTGTCTTGCTGGCACAACCCCTCTGGAACACACAGTAGTGAGTCATCAAACTGTCATATTTGGCCATAGAAATAGGCAAGAATGTGAACCAGCCTTTCTGTTCCTCCCATGGGGTCTGGCCCGTTACAGGCTCTGTCAGTGGGGGCACTTTTAGGACACAAGGTGACCCGTGACTTCTCGCCCCTTCTCTCCTACCCCTGGGCACATTCTAATGCCCATCTTGTCAATCTGGACAGGAGGTGCTTTGAAACTGGTTTATTTGTACAATGTCACGGCACCTGCTGATTTCAGGGCTTAATCCGGCATCGGGACCTGCATTTCTTCCAGCTTCTCCAGGGCTTGATTGATGATCTCGTGAACAGCCTGGGAAGGAACACAAAGGAGAGCACCTGTTGGAAGGAGAAGGACCGGGGCAAGCAGCTCCCCTGCAAGGCCAGCCAAGGTGAGCGGGGACAAGGCCCGTTTCAGATGGAGGGAACGCCCACATTGCCTGGAAGCCTCCCAGGTTTGCTCTGATTGTCGGAATCAGGAAGCGGGGGCTGCTCACTCCAGGGCTCTGAATGCTAGAGCTGCGGGAAGGGGCTGTTCCTGTGGAGAGGCCCCAGGCCAGGCAGCACGGACAGACAAGCCTTCTGGGCATGAGATAGGCCTGGCTTAACTCTGGACCTCTGAGACCATTCTTTCTTTCCAGCCCTCCCCTGAGGAGGACCCGAGATCTGGGCGCAGAGGAAGGTCCGACTCAGACAGCTGTCATTCCTGTCACGCTCTCTCTTCCCCATAAGGAAGTGTGGAGCAACAGGAAAAGGAAGCGTGGCCATGGCAGCACTTGTTCCAGCAGCACCAGCCTGTTGGCTGTGACAGGAATGGAGTAGGATACGTGCGGATGGAGGATAAAACCCCTGAGCAGATCCTTCTGCCTTGTGCCCTTACCCGTCCGGTAACGCCTGGGAGCTTTGCCTGCTTCAGTCCTTCCTGCAGAGCCCGCTCGGTGACATCCTTTGTGCTCCAGCGCAGATGATAAAGCTGTTCCTGGAGCTTACGGAGCTGAATGGGCAGGGACAGGGCTTCGCTGAGGTCTCCCAATTCGGTTGTGGTGCTCCAGGTTAAGGCGCCAAGTCGTCCCACATGGTAAACACCTGTCAGACACACACCAGAGCTTAGAACTCGGTCTAAGTCTGGGCTGTGCCTTGGGCTGCCCGCTCCCCTTTCGGTGTCTCTCCAAAGAGCCATAGTTGTCTCTCCTCTTGTTGTCTTTGACAGTGGCCATCATGGCGTACAGGCTCCACAATAGATGGACGTTCCCTGCCCTGGACTGTGCTCCTTGTCCTGCAGAAGATCCTCAGCCCCTGGGGCAGGAGAGCTGAGCCACGGCCTCTCCCTGTGCTGAAGAGAACTGGCTCAGCCCTCCTGGGGAAGGCAACTCAGCCCTTCCTCACCCACACCCGTCCTGCTGGAGCAGGGACCGGCACAGCTCTGCGGGGACTTTCTGCTCTTGGCTGAGCTCCTCTGCTCACAGCGGAACAGGGCAGGATGGAGCCCCGAGTATCTCCTAAAGCACCGTCCTCAGGTCGGAGATCTGCAGAGACTCACCGAAAGAGAACAGACCGAGAAGCAGCACCAGGGTCGTTGCCTTGAGAGCCTTCATCGTCCTGCAGAGCAGATAAAGAAAAGGCTGGTGAAGCTGGCGGTTCCCGTGCAGATCAGCAGCAGACTGAAGAGCAGCAGCAGGGACTGCAGCCCTGGAGCCTGGTGTTCCTGCCGTGTGCATTGGCTTGGTCCTGCACCAGCTCCAGTCACTGCTGAAGGTGTCACCAGCTGCACCAGTGGGGGATTTGTCACGGCAAAGATTGTTTCCTTAGGGACAAAGGGCTCAAGGTTGACTCCGGACTAAGAGCAGGAGTTGCAACAAGAGCTGTGTCCACACTTCATGTCTGTGGGGCTGGAGAGGGATTCTCTGGAAATGGAAGGACATAACGAATGCCTGTTTCTCCTGCCCAGCATTCAACGGACACTTGTGCTGCTCCTGTTGTCCACCCTCTCAAGAGAAGGTTCAGCCTGTGCCCCTGCAGTTCAACAGCTGCCAGGGGGGTGTGTGTCTCCCCTCTCGCAGTGTTTCTTTAGCAGCCGGGTTATCTCTGGCCCTTCTCTTGGCAGAACTGCAGACAAATGCAGACCGGAAAGAGGGAGGGCGGCTGAATGTCAACGCGTGCTGGCAAGCAACGGGCATCCAAGGAAGCGCCAAAGAAACCCTCTGGTGTCTGGGCCCTGCTGCCCTGAGCCTGATCTGCCAAGACACAGCACACACCGCTCTGCAAGGGGGAAATTCCTCCTGCCTGTTCCAGGAGGCTCTCAACAGGCTCACAGTGACACTCATCAGGAATAAACAACCCCTTTTGTTCTCCTAGAGAACTCCTCGCAGCCCTCAGAGGATCTCGAGCCCCTTTCCTGAGGCAGAGCCCTGGTGAGGAGCTGACCAGGTTTCCCAAGGAATCCTCCTCTGTCAGGAACACAAGTCAGAGCCGCGGCCAACAGAGGACACGCTGGTGTCCTGCTGGTCCCCGTGGAGAGGAAAACCAAGCAGGCTCAGGGACAGAACCCACCCTGCAGAGCACAACACAGGACGGGGCTGAGCTCTCACAATCACTGCGGCAGGCTGTGTCTGGGCAGCCCCTGGGACTCTCTCTGTCCCGTCCAAAATGGACCTGTCCCTCATTCTGCAGAGATGAAGGGCTTTCTGGGCCCAGCCCTTGTGTTCATGAAGAGACTGAAAGGCGGCTGCTGCCTTCAGCAGCTCCAGACCCAGCTCCCAGGCTGCCCTCGTGTTCCTCTCCTGCCCACCCTCGACCCACCCCAGCTCATGAGGTGGAAAACACTCCTGGGGAAAGGGGAGGAGGAGTTTTCAAACATACCCGTTCAGACGTTCAACCTTCTCTGTGTGTCGCTTGGTACCTGCTGAGGTGCAGGTAAGAAGCATCTCGCTCGCTCAGGAATGAGCCGGAAACTCTGCGATCTCAGTTCCCTCAAGATCCAGAGTGACCGAGGCGCAGGGAGACCCCTGGTCTTACACCTGCTGTGCCGACCTCAGCGCTGACGCTGCTTTGTGACACAACGGCAGTGGCTGATGTCACAATGGACGAGGCTGCGCCACGTTTGGAATCAAAGTCCCACCTGGCAGGAGCGGGTCTCGCAGTCCCATCTGCCAGGGACGTCTCCCCCACGAGGTGACGCTGCCTCACATTGGTCCCCTGGGCCATCACTCTGCCCTGCTTGAGGCCCGCCCTTCCCTGAGAGCGGCCTCTGATTGGCCCCCAGCTGGTCAGGCTGCTCAGATGCAGTTCACCTGAAGTGACGCTCTCTCTGATTGGTCACCCGGGCTGTCACTCTGCCCTGGTTTGGGCCACCCTTTCCCTGAGGTGACGCTGGCTCTGATTGGTCACTGGCTGCTCAGGCTGCTGCACTGCAGTGCCCGCCCCTCAACTGAGATGTGACCTCTGATTGGCCACCTGTGCTGTCACTCTGTCTGGCTGTGTTACCTCTCCATGTGGTGGCCACAGCAGAGGAGATGAGGGTGAGAGGCACCAAATTCATCCTCAGGGCCCCAGGAGTTTTTCCTGACCTTGTGCTGACCGTGGATGTCGGGCTGTGCACGATCAGCTTTTGTTACAACACTGCCAGCAACTTCTGCT
Source organism: Nesoenas mayeri (assembly GCF_963082525.1). NCBI lineage: Eukaryota > Metazoa > Chordata > Aves > Columbiformes > Columbidae > Nesoenas > Nesoenas mayeri. The sequence continues at coordinate 511,538 of NW_027659957.1, forward strand.
TCGGTAGAAATGGTTTCAGCAGCTGATGCAGTAACAAGAGTCTCAACCTCACGGCTGAAGTCGGAACGAGCCTTCCTGGACTAAAGCTGGAGGAGCACTTGGAGCTTTCGAAACGTAACATTCTATACTGGCCGGCAGCCGCCTTTGTTGGCTTGGCCGGCTGCAGGAGGCACCGGCTGCTTCGTGCTGGCGCCTTTCGCTGACATTTGGCGCTGTGAGAACGAGTGCAGCTGGCAATGACTGCCATTCCCAGTGCTCCCCGAACGCACAGGTAAAGGCTGCAGATCTCAGAGTGCTGTGGATCCTTGATTTCCTGACACAGCCGTGTTGACAGGGAGGTCTGTTATGGAAATGTAGAAGCTGATATGTCTCTCTGGGTCATGGCGGGGAAAAGGGGGGAAAAGTGGGGGACGTGTCCCTTGCTGTGAATCCTCTTGTGCTCTCCAGGTTCCCCATGTCCCCCCCTTCACACAGAGTTGAGGGCTCCGACACAGTTCCAAGAACTGGTGCCACCTTGTTTGGTTCCCGTCTGCAACCGTCCCCACGGTGGCCTTGACCCCGTGGTGACCCTGACCCCGCGGTGGCCTTGACCCCACAGTGGCCCCGACCGTCCCCGTAGTGGCCCTGACCCCACGGTGACCCTGCTCACGTCCCCAGTGGCCACGGCCACCCCTGCGGTGACCCTGGTGGCCCTGGTTGTCCCCTGTGGTGTCCCCTGATGGTGACCGTGCCCGTGGTGGCCATGGCCATCTGGCTGTCCCAATGGTGGCCTCTGATGGCCCTTGATGGCCCCGTTCTCCCCTGGGATTCCTCCAGTTTCATTGGTTTGACGCACTTGACCCAAAGCTGGTTTGGCAGAATCTGGGGGGGGGGACCTGGAGAGAGGGGAAAGGGGCCCCCCTAAACATGGAGGGGGAGGGGAGGGACCCCAGGATCCCAGGGGGAGGGGGGAAATTCTCCTTTCCCCCAAATGTGAGGGGTCCCCAAGTGGCCAGTGGGTTTTGGGGTGTCCCCCTGGCCCTGGGGAGGGGGGCTAGACCCCCCTGACCGGGAGCTTGAGCGGATCCCCAAAATATGGGGGTGTGTGTAAATACTGGGGGGGACACCCAAAGTCTGAGGGGGGGGGGATCCCCAAAACTTGGAGGGTTCCCCAGATTCCAAGGGAGGATCCCAAAGCCCTGGGAGGGTCGCATCAAACCATAGAGGGGATCCCCAAATTCGGGGGAGTTGCAGGGCCCAGAGGGGTCCCCAAAACTTGGGAAGGGTTCCCCAGATCCCTGGGGGGGGATCCTGAAGCCCTGTGGGGGTGTCCCCAAAATATGTGGGGGGGGCCTAAATACTGGGGAGTTCCCAAATTGAACAGGGTCCCCAAAACTTGGGGGAGGGTCCCCAGATCCCGCGGGGGACCCCAAGCCCTGAGCGGGGGGTGTCATTGTCCCTTTGTCCCCCCCTCCATTTTTGGGGTTAATTCCTGGGGGTCCCCCCATCCCTCTGTACAGCACAGAGAGGCGCCCCCAAGCTGGGGGGGGGGGGCTTGTGCTTGCAGGGGGGCCCCACCGGGATGGGGGGACCCTCGGTGGGGGGGGCTTTTGGAGGGGGGGGCTGGTCCATTTACATCTATATTACAAGGAAAATGTGTCTCTTTTTGGGGGAGATTGTGAGGGGTTTTGGCAACAAAAAGTGTCAGTCGGGGGAGGTCCCCACTTTGGGTGGGGCCCCGTCAGTCTTGGGGGGTTCAGCCCCGCCCCCCCCCTCGCCCTAGCTCAGTGCTGCCAATGATACAGGGGCCCCCTCGATGGCTTTTGGTGGGGCCCCCCTTCAAAATAGGGCTGTGTCCTCTCCACACCCACATGTGCAGGGTGGGGGGCACAAGGAGCCCCCACCCCCCCAGGTCCAGTGCTTTTGGGGGGGCACACGGACCCTCATGTCGACACAGGGTGGGGGGGCACGAGGGGCCCATGTCCAGCTGGGGGGGCACAGAGGGGCCCTCGTGCGAGGCTGCGTCCTCGCGCAAGGTCGGGTCTTTGCCTCAGGCTGGATCCTCGTGCAAGGCCAGGTCCACGTGCAAGGCCGGGTCCTCGTGTGCGGGGAGGACGACGTGCGAGGCTGAGGCCCCGTGCAGAGCGAGGTCCCTGTGTGAGAACGGCCCCGGGGGCGAGGCCGAGCCCTCCTGTGAGGCCGCCATCCCCGCAGGCCCGGACCCCCTTCTGAGGCCGCTGCCCCCCGGGGCGGGTCCCTCGTGCAAACCCTCGTGCGAGGGGGGTCACAGCCCGTCGGGCTCGGCCCCCCCGGCCCCTCGCGACCCCCGCCCTCGGCCCCCCCGCAGGCTGCAGCTGTTGAGGTTGCTGTTGAGGGGAAGCGGCTCTGGGGGGTCGCGGAGGCCGCCCCGGGGGGCTCTGCGGGGAGGGGGGGTCAGTTGGGGAAATGGCGGGGGGGGAACGAAGTGGAGGGAGCAAGGGGACCTGGGAGACACGAGAGGGGGGAGCACAAGAGTTGGGGGGGGCACAAAGGGACTAGGGGGACACAAGGGGGGTCACAAGATGGGGGAGAAACACGGTGACTGGGGGGGGCTAAACAGGGGGGTACAAGGGAGGGAATGAAGTGCAGGGTACGAGGGCAGACGTGGGGCACAAGATTTGATGGTTCTGTGATTCTTGATTGATTTGATTCTTCTGTGATTCTTCGATTCCGTGATTCTTCGATTCTTTGATTCTGTGATTTTGAGGTTCTTTGAATCTGTGATTCTGCGATTCTATCATTACATGATTCTATGGTTCTGCAATTCCATAATTCTTTGAGTCTTTGATTCTGTAATTCTGTGATTCTATGATTCTGTGTTTCTATGATTTGATTATTATGTGGTTATTTGATTTTTATTATTCTTTGATGGTTTTAGTCTTTGATTTTTTTGATTCTATAATTAATTGATTCTATAATTTATTGAGTCCAGGATATTGTGATTCTTTGATTCTTTGATTCTACGATTCTTTGATTCTATGGTTCTTTGATTTTCTGATTCTACAATTATTTCATTCGATGACTCTGTGGTATGGATTTGGTGTTTTTTTGCTTCTGTGATTCTATGATTCTACAACCCTGTGATTCTGTAATTCCATGATTCTGTTATTCTCTGATTCTATGATTCTATGATTCTATGATTCTACGATTCTTTGATTCTGGGATATTATGATTCCTTGATTCCCTGGTTCTTTCATTCTAAGATTCTACGACTCTAAGGTTCTATGATTCCTTGATTTCATGATTCCATGATTCTTTGATTCTGGGATATTACGATTCCTTGATTCCCTGATTCTTCAATTCCAAGGTTCTATGACTCCAAGGTTCTACGATTCTTTTATTCTACAATTCTACAACTCTTCGATTCTTTCCTTTGATCCCAGAGCAGTTTGGAGCCTTCAACCCTACTGGACCCCCCGTGTGTCACCTGCTCCATCCTCGGCTTGGCTGGAGATCCCCAGCGGTCCCCTGTGGGGTGACAATGGGGCCCTTTGTCACCTCACTGGTGACACCGCCTGTGGTCACCACGGGGCCGGGCCCGGCTGCACTTTGTGGCAGGACGGCGATGGGACCAGTGCGAGCCCTGAGCACAGCCCACGTCTCTTTAGAGTCACAGACTCATTTGGTCTGGACGAGACCTTCGGATCGAGTCCAACCACAACCCGACTCAAGCTGCCGGGGGCAGATCCGTGTGAGGAGCTCCCGAGCTCATCCCGCGTCTTTTTGTGGCGAGGAGCTCCCGAGCTCATTCCACATATTTTCGTGGCAAGGAGCTCTTGATCTCAATTCACGCCTCTTTGTGGGGAGGATCTCCCAGGACCATCTCACATCTTTCCCTGGTGAGGAGCTCCCGAGTGCGTCTCAGATCCTGAAGACTTTCCTTTTTGCTGAAGCTTTTCCTTTTCACCAAAGCTTCCCCGCGAGCTGGAGCAGAGACCCGCCCAGCCACCCCGGGTGGCCTGGGAGCAGGTGAATGTTCCCCAGGCCATCAGACCTCGACGGCAGCCCGACAAGGTGACCAGGTTCCGGCTGCTGCCGCATGAGTGAGGGTCCAGAGGGGCCAGCGGGGACAGAGGGGACAGCAGGGACAGAGGGGACAGAGGGGACAGCGGGGACAGAGGGGACAGCAGGGACAGAGGGGACAGCGGGGACAGCAAGGACAGAGGGGACAGCAGGGACAGAGGGGACAGCGGGGGCAGAAGGGACAGCGGGGACAGCAGGGACAGAGGGGACAGCAGGGACAGTGGGGACAGAAGGGACAGCGGGGACAGCGGGGACAGAGGGGACAGAGGGGACAGCAGGGACAGCAGGGACAGCGGGGACAGAGGGGACAGCGGGGTCAGCAGGGACAGCGGGGACAGAGGGGACAGCAGGGACAGCGGGGACAGAGGGGACGCGGCTCCTGCTCAGAGGCATAAAATCACCTCAAAACACAAAATGGTGGCCCCAGGGGCACAAAATCACCTCAGGGCTCAACATGGCAGCAGAATCACCTCAGGGCTCAACTGGCGGCCCCAGGGGTGTTGGGATCACCTCACGCCATTAAAACCCTGAGGAGCGGGTTGAGAGGAGGGAACGGAGCTGGTGAGGGGCTGGAGAAGGAGGGTGAGGGTGGAAATTGGGAGTGATTCAGTCAGTCAGCTGATCGGAGCCAGCCCAGCGAGAGCCGGAGCCGGTGGGGTGCAGCCGACCACGAGGTTCGGCCGAGATTAGGAAGCTCAGAGGGAAACGTACAGGCACAGCCTGATTCCCGGCGGGTCCCCATCCCCAAAGCCCAGGCAGCCATTGCGAGAGAGCGGCTGACGTGGCGGGGGGCGTTCCCACCGTGACGGCGACCACACCCCCTCCCATTGCCTTGAAAAGTCCTTTGGGAGGGCAGCGACTAGTCGCTGCCCTCCAGTCGCAGGGAGGAGCAACCGGCTTGAGTAGCGGGTGAGTCCCACCCACACTGTGCTGCAGCAGCGGGTGTGGCAGCTTGTGCAACAGGGTGCAGAGAGCACTTGACGCTTGCTAGCCCCTTTAACTTATTGCCAGCATCCCAGACTACTGACGACCATGGTCGCCTCCAGGAGGAGAGCTTGTCTCAAACAGACGGTGGCTACGCAGACTGAGGTTCTGTCCCGAATGGTGGCTGTTCAGGTCTCCGGCTGCAGGGAGTGCCAGAGCCTGCTGCTGCTGGGGGAGGGAGGCCAGCACTCCACCTGTATGAGGTGTGAGCAAGTGCAAGATCTGCTCAGCATGGTGGTGAAGCTTAAGGAGGAAATTGAGACGCTGAGGACCATCAGGGAGTGCGAAAGGGAGATTGACTGGTGGAGTAACACCCTGACGTGCCAGTCGGAAAGGTCCCAGGGAGGTACCCCCCAAAAGGAGATGGACCTCCTGTCCTCTCGGACAGAGGCGGAAGTCCTGAGACGGCCCCACCCTTGTTGCTGTCGGGCAGAGGTAGGGGACCTAAAAGACGACGAGGGTTGGAAGCGTATTCCGATTCGGCGTCACAGGCAGCCCCCCTCCCTGCCTGCTTTGTCTCCTCAGGTGCCCCTCCATAATAGGTTTGAGGCCTTGGATCTGGAAGAAGAGGTAGGTGAGGAGGCAGTGCCAAGCCTGCCTACAAGATCACATAGGAAGAGGCGGTTGACTCCACAACTTAAGACTGCCTCTGTTAAGAAAGAAAGAAGGGTGATTGTCATAGGAAATTCCCTTCTGAAAGGAACAGAGGGCCCAATATGCAGAGTTGACCCTCATCTTAGGGAAGTTTGTAGTCTACCTGGAGCCCGGATCAAGGATATTGCTAGAGAGCTCCCAAGACTGGTGCACCCGACAGACTACAACCCGCTGCTGGTCTTCCAGACAGATGGGGAGAAAGCTGCTTCCCGTAGTCTGAGGGCAATGAAGAATGATTTCAAGGTCTTGGGAAGGATGGTGAAAGACTCAGGGCCTCAAGTGATCTTTTCTTCACTCCTTCCATCTTCAAGTGACGATGTGGGATGGAATAGGAAAATTCATTCTCTAAATGGTTGGCTCCAAGAGTGGTGCTACAGTCAGGGCTTTGGATTTTTTGATAATGGTTGGTTCTATAAGACACCAGTCCGGAGACAGTGTCACGTGGGAAAGGTTTATCTCAGAGGGGCAAAAGAATGCTGGGGCAGGAATTAGCTGGGCTCATTTGGAGAGCTTTAAACTAGGCTCGAAGGGGGATGGGGTTGTAGCTGGGCTTGTCCCAGTGGGGCAGCATTCTAAAACTGATGAGGACCAGGTGGCCTCCTATGCTCCTAGGGAGAAATGGGAGTGCTCTGCTCGCTCCCTGAAATGCCTGTACACCAATGCGCGCAGCATGGGGAATAAGAAGGAGGAGTTAGAATCCTATGTTCGGCTGGGAGATTATGACCTGGTGGCAATTACAGAAACATGGTGGGACAATTCACATGACTGGAATGTGGTCATGGATGGCTATGCCCTTTTCAGAAAAGACAGGCCGGCCAGGCGTGGTGGTGGAGTTGCTCTCTATGTGAGAGAGCAACTACAATGTACTAAATTCTGCCCAGGAGTGGATGATGAGCGAGTTGAGAGTGTATGGGTCATGATCAAGGGGCAGGCTGGCAGGGGTGACACTGTTGTGGGCGTCTGTTACAGGCCACCAGATCAGGCTGAGGAAGTTGATGAGGCCTTCTATGGGCAGCTGAGAGTGGCCTCGCAGTCACAGGCCCTGGTTGTTGTGGGTGATTTTAACTTCCCTGATGTTTGCTGGAAGGACCATTCAGCCAGCCAGCCACAGGCCAGGAGGTTCCTCCAGTGCCTTGATGAGAACTTCCTCATGCAGATGGTGGAGGAGCCGACTAGGAGAGGAGCACTGCTGGATCTCATCCTCACTAACAAGGAGGGTTTGGTTGAAGCAGTAAAGGTTGAGGGCTGCCTGGGTTGTAGTGACCACGAGATGGTGGAGTTCAGCATCTTGTGTGGCAGGAACAGAATAGCAAGTAGAATTGCAACCCTGGACTTTAGCAGGGCTAACTTTGGCCTTTTCAAGCAATTGCTGAGGGAAATCCCATGGGCAAGACTGCTTGAAGGAAAAGGGGCCCAAGAGAGCTGGATTGCATTCAGAGATTGCTTCTTCCACGCTCAGGATCAGAGCATCCCCACACGTAGCAAGTCAAGGAAGGGAGCCAGGAGGCCTACGTGGTTCAATAGGGATCTGTTGGGTATGCTCAAGCAGAAGAGGCGAGTTTACAGGTCATGGAAGCAGGGGCTGGCCACTTGGAAAGAATATAAGGCTGCTGTTAGAGGATGTAGGAAGGCAGCTAGGATAGCCAAGGCCTCCTTAGAATGACAGCTGGCGAGAGGGGTCAAGGACAGCAAAAAGAACTTTTTCAAATACATAGCGGATAAAACTAATACCAGAGACAATGTAGGCCCACTGAGGAATGGGGTGGGTGCCCTGGTGGCGGAAGATACAGAGAAGGCAGAATTACTGAATGCCTTCTTTGTCTCTGTCTACTCTGCCGGAGGCTGTCCTGGGGAGCCCTGTACCCCTGAGACCCCAGATGAAGCCAGGTCAATGGAGGAGCTTGCTTTAGTTGATGAGGACTGGGTTAAGGAGCAATTAAATAGACTGGACATCCATAAATCCATGGGTCCAGATGGGATGCATCCGCGAGTGCTGAGGGAGCTGGCTGAGGTCATTGCTGGACCGCTCTCCATCATCTTTGCCAAGTCTTGGGAAACGGGAGAGGTCCCCGAGGATTGGAGGAAAGCAAATGTCACTGCAGTCTTCAAAAAGGGCAGGAAGGAGGACCCGGGTAACTATAGACCGGTCAGCCTCACCTCTGTCCCTGGGAAAGTAATGGAACAACTTATCCTTGGTGCTATCTCAAGGCATATCAAGGATAAGAAAGTTATTAGGGGCAGTCAGCATGGCTTTACCAAGGGTAAGTCATGCTTGACCAACCTCATAGCCTTTTATGAGAATGTGACAAGGTGGATGGATGATGGCAGAGCCGTGGATGTGGTCTACCTTGACTTCAGTAAAGCCTTTGACACAGTCTCCCACAGCATCCTAGTTGCTAAGTTGCGGAGGTGTGGTCTAGACAATAGAGTAGTGAGGTGGGTTACAAACTGGCTGAAGGAGAGAAGCCAGAGAGTGGCAGTCAATGGTGCGGAGTCTAGTTGGAGACCAGTATCTAGTGGAGTACCTCAGGGGTCAGTACTGGGGCCAGTATTATTCAATATATTCATTAACGACTTAGACGAGGGAATAGAGTGTACTATCAGCAAGTTTGCTGATGACACTAAGCTGGGAGGAGTGGCTGACACGCCAGAAGGCTGTGCTGCCATCCAGCGAGACCTAGACAGGCTGGAGAGTTGGGCGGGGAATAACCTAATGAAATTTAACAAGGAAAAGTGTAGAGTCCTGCATCTGGGCAGGAACAACCCCAGGTTCCAGTATAGGTTGGGAAATTACATATTAGAGAGCAGTGTAGGGGAAAGGGACCTGGGGATCCTGGTGGACAACAGGATGACCATGAGCCAGCACTGTGCCCTTGTGGCCAGGAAGGCCAATGGCATCCTGGGGTGTATTAGAAGGGGGGTGGTTAGTAGATCAAGAGAGGTCCTCCTTCCCCTCTACTCTGCCCTGGTGAGACCCCATCTGGAATATTGTGTCCAGTTCTGGGCCCCTCAGTTCAAGAAGGACAAGGAACTGCTGGAGAGGGTCCAGCATAGGGCAACCAAGATGATTAAGGGAGTGGAGCACCTCCCTTATGAGGAAAGGCTGAGGGAGCTTGGTCTCTTTAGTTTGGAGAAGAGGAGACTGAGGGGTGACCTTATTAATGTTTATAAATATATAAAGGGTGAGTGCCATGAGGATGGAGCCAGGCTCTTCTGGGTGACAACCAATGATAGGACAAGGGGTAATGGGATCAAGCTGGAACACAAGAGGTTCAACTTAAATTTGAGAGAAAACTTCTTCTCAGTAAGGGTGACAGAGCACTGGAACAGGCTGCCCAGGGAGCTTGTGGAGTCTCCTTCTCTGGAGACATTCAAGACCCACCTGGACAAGTTCCTGTGCAACCTCACTTAGGTGTTACTGCTCCAGCAGGGGGATTGGACTAGATGATCTTTTGAGGTCCCTTCCAATCCAGAACATACTGTGATACTGTGATACTGTGATTTCTTCCCCAAAGGGCTGTGGGGCATTGGAACAGGCTGCCCAGGGTAGTGCTGGAGTCGCCACCCCTGGAGGGTGAACAGACGAGCTTCTTGGGGACGTTTTAGTGCCGGGGCTGGGTTAATGGACTCGATGATCTTGAGGGGCTTTTCCACCCAAAACAGTTGGCTAATTGGCTGATTTTGGGCATTCCTGAGTAGCCGCTCTCTCCTGGCTGGTCGGGCCGGCTCGGGGGGACACGGGAGTGTCTCTGCCAACATGGGGGTTCATCCCGGCTCCATTTCTCTCCCTGCAGCCCTCAGGATCCTGGAGCGGGACCCCGACCCCTCCACCCGTGCCCTGGCAGGTCAGACCATGCTCCTCCTCACCACCAGGACGAATCAGCCAAGACAGCAGCCGACCCTGTGGTCCCTCTGCTGCTGGCACCGCTAAGCCTGGCTTAAGGGCAGCTTTTCTCACCGAAACACCTGCATTTTCTGACAATAACTCTGGAAAAGGAGCCCGATCAATGGCGTCCTTCAGCCCTGGGGTGACGGCGGCGTTTCTGGCCTCTCCGGACGCCGTTTTTCTGGAAATCCCCCAGATCCTGAAGCTCAGGGACGTGAAGTCAGGATTTTTGTGCTTGCATCTCATTTGCTTTTTGCTTTTTTGGGGGTGTTTTGATTGTGCAGATGGTGTTGGCGCTCCCCTCTGAGCAGGGGTGGCACAGACCCCTTTTCACGTTGTTTAAATAAATTGTGTCAGATCAAGATTCTCCCACTAGAATCAACAGACGCATTGTGGGGAAGATCCCAATTAAGGAAATTCACGCTGATAAAAATGCCAAGTTTATCTCCATTAAGCAGCAGTGAAGTCCAGCCCACAGGGCAGCGAAACCCCCGTTATTTTGTGTTTGAGAAGAGCCCAGGGAGTTCATCTCAGTTTGAGAAACAAAAACGGGGCAAAATGGGGATTTTGCTGCAAACGTGAGAACTTGAGCATTCAAATGTTTCATCCGGGGGTCGCTCAGGGGGAATAAAATGCTCAAGGCCCAAAGGGATCCGTGGTAAATCAGCGACGGGTGTTTTGATTTCGGGTGCAGGGGAACGGTTGGGTCTTTTCGAACACAAATTATTTAGGAAGGAATTGGGGGTAAATTGTGGTGCAGGGAGGGAAAAGTGGGAGACGTGTTCCCCCCGTGATCCTCATGTCCCCTCCAGGTCCCCTGTGTTCCCCCAGCCACTGACTGCAGCCAGAGTAATGATATTGTTGGGCTTTGTGGGTGGGTTGTGCATTGGAGAGGGACTTTTGTGGGTTGTTGTATTTCATTGTTTTTTCTGTAAATAGTTTTGTTTCTTTGTGTGCTTGTTGGTTTTGGTAAATATATTGGTTTATGTTTTTTCAGACCTGTGCTCTCCGTCATTTTCCTGTATCTGCAGAGCTGTGGTTTCTGCTCGCTCTGGGTTCCTGGGGCTGGAGGTGGCTGGGGATGCTGGCACGGCCACCCCGGGGACAGGGGGGTCCCTGTGCACAGAGGGGTCCCACTTGCAGAGACATGGCACTGGGCACCAGTGGGGTTGGTTCATGAGTTGCTGGAGAGCGGTGTCCCCACCAGCAAAGCTGTCACCAGCAACGAGTGAGCCGTGAGAGCCTTGGGAACGGCTTGTGTCAGGATCAGGGAGAAGTTTTTGCAGCTGTAGGTGCTGCTGTTTAAGGCTCTGAACCTACACATGCGCAGGGCTCTGGAGCTGTTCCCCACCAGGCTAGTGTCAGGACCGCGGTTGCTCCCAGCTTGCAGAAGCGTCCGGGCTGGAGCCAGTGGGAGCTGTTCCTCTCCTCTGGACGCATGCAAGGGCATTCAAGTCCTTCTCAAATGGTGGGGCTCAGCCCGACACACAGTGCTCCAGGTGAGGCTGCAGCAAGCCTGGACCCAGTGGGACAATCCCTTCTCTTGGCTGGCTGGTCAGGCCGTGTTTGACGTCCCCAAGACGCCGTTTGCCCTCTCCGAGCCCGGGCACGCTGCTGGCTCCTGAGCCGCTGCCCCCCAGCACCCCAGATCCCTTTCTGCAGGGCTGCTCTCCAGCTGCTCCTCTCCTCGTTTAGACTTTTGCAGCTGTTGCCCCCTTCCAGGGGCAGAAACAACATTTGGGTTTGTTACACATCAACCCATTCGTCATTGCCCAATGCTCCAGTCTGTCCAGATGCCTCTGCAGGGCCTCTCGTCTCCTGAGAAACTCAACATGGAATCACAGACTGCTTGGAGTTGGGAAGGACCTCTGGAGATCACCTAGTCCAGCCCACCTGCTAGACCGGGTTCACCAGAGCAGATGGCACAGAATGGCCTCTACGTGTGTTCTGAGTGTTTCCAGAGGCGGAGACTCTCCATCGTAGAGAAGGCAGCCTGTTCCAGGGCTCTGGCACCCTCACAGGAGAGAAGTTTCTCCTCCTGTTGAGACAGAACCTCCTGTGTGTCATTCTGTGCCCGTTGCCCCTCACCCTGTCATTGGGCACCACTGAAAAGAGTCAGGCCCATCCTCTTCACACCCACCCTGGGGATATTTAGCAGCATAAACACGATCCCCTGTCAGCTTCTCTTCTCCAGGCCAAACAGACCCAGTTCTCTCAGTCTTGCCTCTTCAGAAAGAAGCTCCAGAGCCCTCATCATCTCTGTGTCTCTCCACTGGACTCTCTCCAGCAATTCCTTCTCCTTTGTAAAGTGCTGTCGAGGGTTTAGATTGCGGGGGAGAATAAAACGTTGGCAGATGTATTGTTAACCTCCTCTCCTGCCTCCGCTTCCCCCTTTTGCCCCTCCCTCTCCCCCTTCCCTCTCAGGACAGGTGATCAGGAGGGAAAGAAGGACCGACAGAAGAGAGTTGGTAAAAATTAAAGATGTTTTACTAATGCTACTGATAAGAATAGAGAAAATAATACAAAATATACAAAACCAATCTTGAAAATCCCCGCAATTACAGAGCCAGCACCCAAAGTCCTGGATTGGACTCTGCAGCCAACTGGAGCTGGATTCAGTCTCTCACTAGGCCTAAGTTCGCAGGGATGACTCGCAAGGTCCTCTCCTAATGTCGGCCATAAGTAGAAGGGAAAAAGCAAAGGCAAAAAGGGAAAAAGGGGCGAGATCCTCATGATCTTCCACTTTTATATGAATTATCCAGGTGGATGGAATGTTATACTCAGTTGGTCAGTTTCTTGGTCACCTGTTTCTCCTTGCCCCTCTCACGAGATGTCCATCCATGCTTATCAATGACCTCGCATTGCATTGCTATGTTCACCAAAACATGTATCTGGTTTTCCAGGAAAATGCAGCTGATATGAAGCTTGAGCTGAGAGGCAAATTCACTAAAAGAGGATCTTGTTTTTTAACAAAACCAGGACATTCTACACCTTATAATATGCCATTCACCGAATATTTAAACCTTATCAATAAAATCTATCAATACAATCTAATTAATCACTACTATATATATATATATATATGTATATACACATATGTACATATATATTCAGGAGTAATTAATCTTAATCAGTGGACCATCCTTTGAAAAGTTCATTAAGTTCATTTTGTCACAGCAGCCTTCCAGGGCAGGAAAAATGGTACAAGTGCATCTCATGACCACTGTTTGTGGGTTAAAGACATCAACTTCGAAGAAGTTGTCAGGCACCACTCCAAGAAGCTAGCTTTGGTTTCATCATCACTGTCTTGACCTGAAAGACACTTATGAAACACTGTCAGGTCCTTGGGAAAAACAATCCCAGTAATGGGCTTGCCTTTGCCTGAGGCAGGAGTAACCCAGAGCACCTTTCCTAACATGTTTTTCATGTGTACTACAGGGACTTTATCTCCTTCCACAGGATGAAGAATCTCTGATTGGGCAGGCCCGGCTCGGTTGGTTGATCCCCTGGTGTTGGTCAACCACGTGGCTTTTGCTAAATGTGAATCCCAGTTTTTAGAGTTTCCACCACCAAGTGCCTTTAGTGTAGTTTTTAGCAAACCATTGTACCTTTCAGATTTCCCAGAGGCTTGTGCATGTTATGGAATATGATATACCCACTCAATACCATGTTCTTTGGCCCAATTGTCTATAAGACTGTTTTTGAAATGAGTACCATTGTCTGATTCAATTCTTTCTGGCGTACCGTATCATCAAAGGACTTGCTTTTCAAGGCCCAAGATAGTATTTCAGGCTGTAGCATGAGGTACAGCATATGTTTCCAACCATCCAGTGGTTGCTTCCACCATTGTAAGCACATAACGCTTACCTTGACGTGTTTGTGGAAGTGTAATATAATCAATCTGCCAAGCTTCTCCATATTATACTTTAACCATCGCCCCCCATACCATACAGGATTTGACCGTTCATCTTGTTTGATTTCAGCGCAAGTTTCACATTCATGAATAACGTGTGAAATAGTGTCCATAGTTAAATCCACCCCTCCATCACGAGCCCATTTATATGTTGCATCTCTACCTTGATGCCCTGAAGCATCATGGGCCCACCGGGCTAGGAAAAGTTCACCTTTGTGTTGCCAGTCCAAGTCCACCTCAGTTACCACCATCTTAGCAGCTTGATCCGCTTGTTGATTGTTTAGATGTTCCTCAGTGGCTCGACTTTTAGGCACATGAGCATCTACATGCCGAACTTTCACAGGCAGGCTCTCTAGCTGAGCAGCAATGTCTTGCCACAGTGTGGCAGCCCAAATGGGTTTACCTCTGTGCTGCCAGTTGCTTTTCTTCCATTGCTGTAGCCACCCCCACAAGGCATTTGCTACCATCCATGAGTCAGTATAGAGATAAAGTATTGGCCACTTCTCTTGTTCAGCAATGTCCAAAGCCAGCTGGATGGCTTTCACTTCTGCAAACTGACTAGATTCACCTTGTCCTTCAGTGGCTTCTGTAACTTGTTGTGTGGGACTCCACACAGCAGCTTTCCACCTTCGATGTTTTCCTACAAGACGACAGGATCCATCTGTGAACAGTGCATACTGCTTATCAGTCTCTGAAAGTGTATTATACGGTGGTGCTTCTTCAGCACGTTTTACTTCCTCCTCATCTGGAGACATCCCAAAGTCTTTGCTTTCTGGCCAGTCTGTAATCACTTCTAAGATCGCTGGACGGTTGGGACTTCCAATTCGAGCTCGTTGCGTGATCAGTGCAATCCATTTACTCCACGTAACTTCGGTTGCATGATGTGGAGAGGGAACCGTCCCTTTGAACATCCAGCTCAGCACCGGCAGTCGCGGTGCCAGGAGGAGCTGTGCTTCAGTACCGGTCACTTCTGAAGCAGCTCAAACTCCTTCATATGCTGCTAGTATCTCTTTTTCAGATGGAGTATAGTTGGCCTCAGATCCTTTGTATCCTCGACTCCAAAAACCTAAGGGTCGACCTCGGGTTTCTCCTGGTGCTTTCTGCCAGAGGCTCCAGGTAAGTCCATTATCTCCGGCTGCGGTGTAGAGCACATTTTTAACATCTAGTGCAGTCCGAACTGGTCCAAGGGCCACTGCATGAGTTATCTCACGCTTAATTTGTTCAAAGACTTGTCGTTGTTCAGGGCCCCACTCAAACTGGTTCTTTTTACGAGTCACTCGATAGAGAGGGCTCACAATCTGGCTGTAGTCAGGAATATGCATTCTCCAAAAACCTACAACGCCCAAGAAAGTCTGTGTCTCCTTTTTATTAGTAGGTGGAGACATTGCAGCAATTTTGTTGATCACATCCATTGGGATCTGACGACGGCCATCTTGCCATTTTATTCCTAAAAACTGGATCTCTCGTGCAGGTCCCTTGACCTTGCTTCGTTTTATGGCAAAACCAGCATCCAAAAGAATCTGAATTATTCTCTCACCTTTCTCAAAGACTTCTTTCACTGTGTCGCCCCATACGATGATGTCATCAATATACTGCAAGTGTTCTGGAGCTTTACCTTGCTGCAGCGTGGTCTGGATCAGTCCATGGCAGATGGTAGGACTGTGTTTCCACCCCTGGGGCAAGCGATTCCACGTGTACTGGATGCCTCTCCAGGTGAAAGAAAATTGCGGCCTGCACTCTGCTGCTACAGGAATAGAGAAAAATGCATTAGCAATGTCAATTGTAGCATGCCACTTAGCTGCCTTTGACTCCAGTTCAAATTGCAGTTCTAGCATGTCAGGCACAGCAGCACTCAGTGGTGGCGTAACTTCATTCAGGCCACGATAGTCCACAGTTAGTCTCCACTCGTCACTAGACTTAGGCACTGGCCAGACTGGGCTGTTAAAAGGTGAGCGAGTCTTACTGATCACACCCTGGCTTTCCAATTGACGGATCAACTTCTGGATAGGAATCAAGGAGTCTCGATTGGTGCGATATTGCCGGCGATGCACCGTCGTGGTAGCAGTTGGCACCTGCTGATCGTCAACCATCAGCAGTCCTACAACAGAAGGGTCATCTGAAAGACCAGGCAAATCAGACAGCTGTTCAATTTTCTCAGTGTCCACAGCTGCTATACCAAATGCCCACCTATACCCTTTTGGGTCCTTAAAATACCCTCTCTTGAGGTAGTCTATGCTAAGGATGCACGGAGCATCTGGGCCAGTCACAATGGGATGCTTTTGCCACTTTTTTCCAGTTAGGCTCATTTCAGCCTCTACAACAGTCAGCTCTTGGGATCCCCCAGTCACTCCAACAATATTGATGGATTGCGTTCCTTTATAATTAGAAGGAATTATTGTGCACTGAGCAGCAGTGTCCACTAAAGCTTTGTACTCCTGGGGGTGTGTTGTACCAGGCCATCGTATTTGTACAGTCCAATAAACTCTGTTATCCCTTTCCTCCACCTGGTTGGAGGCAGGACACCTCCAATTTCTCTTTTGCACAGTCTCTGGGTGTGAATTAGAGGTTCCTTCAAGAGCATCAGAATCTCTTCTGCTCCTTTTGTAAACTGGAGCAGCCACCTTCCTAGGAGTTTTTCCTTTGATCTCACGTACTCGTTCTTTGAGTTCTGAGATAGGTCTTCCATGCCACTTATTCATGTTTTCTCCCTGCTCACGTAGGAAGAACCACAGTGAACCTCTTTTTGTGGTCCTCTCTCTCGAGATTGGAAATGCCTTTTCCTAACAGCTGAAACATAGGTTTGTGCAGGTCGTGAATGGTATTTGTCTTCTCTGAGTTCTTTGATCTCTTGCAATAGCTTTTCAAACCGGTCATCAGATTTTTCACACAGTTTCTCCACAGCAGAGACACAAGCCCGTAGAGAACCAGCAAGGCTGTCCTCAAAGTCACGGAGCTGCTCAATCACTTCAGTAATATCTTGTCCACCTCTAGATGACCAGAGCATTCCTGCCAATGACTTAGCATATGCAGGTGATGCACTTTGTACAAATCTGCGCCACAGAGGTCGTGAACAATTGATTCTATCTGGGTCTGTTCCCTCTTGGCTGTTTGGTCCAAAATAGATGATTTCTCGCACAGCTAATTCTCTCAGGAACTGAATACCTTTCTCCATAGTATTCAATTTCTCTAACTTGGATATACAGTCTTCCTTGTAGGGAAATCTTACTTTCATAGCTGCCAGGAGTCGGGTCCAGAGAGTAGTGACATTAGACTCTCTTGAAATTGTCCTGTCAATGGTGGAATCTCTTGACAGAGATCCCAGCTGACTGGCTTCACCACCTTCCAGTTCAATTGTATCTGCCCCATTGTCCCAGCATCGGAGCAGCCAGGTTAAAATATTCTCTCCTTCATGACGACTAAAGTCTTTTCGCAGATCTCTCAGCTCACCTGGAGAAAAGTACTGAGTGGTGGTCACTTTATCTCCTCCCTGTCCTGATGGTGCCCCTTGGGTTGATGTTGGCCCTGTGCCATCATCTGCTGCACGGGTGGTCTTTCTAGTGACTTTCTTACAACCAGCAACTGATGCTGATATGGGTTTACCATCATTTGATTCATTTCCAGAGTCTGAATGACTGTCACAGTGATCGCTATGGTTACAGCGGCAACAGTGCCCAGTGTGTGAAGAAGGGGGGGCTGCCTTTAAGGCTGCAGAATTATTGTTATCACTAGTGACCTTGGCAGAAGAACTCTACGGAGGAGCTGTAGCTTCAGCCTGCGAAGGCGTTGGGGGGGCAGCTTTCACTGTTTTGTTCTTCCTCGAGCGGCCAGGAGTGCTTTTTGCTGAAGCTTCCGAAGACGCACCGTAAATCTCAGGACTAAAATGGGACGCAAACCTCCTGTTGAACGCCATTTCTCTTAACAGAAGCACAAACTGACACACATTCAGCAAACCAGATAACACCATCACAGTTCTATCAAAACTCCAAGGATATTCAAAGCTCTCTAAAACATTTGCGAACTGGCCTAGCGAAAAAACAAAAGTATTGTTAGTCAGCCTTTCTAAAGATTCGCTTGACCAATTAGCAAACACAGAGCCGTACTGCTCTTTAATCTCTCCTGGAGGCTTTTCAAGGTAAAGCAGAAGCGAGTAGAAATTCATTAGTGGCTGCAGTATAATGAAATAAACCAGTGACAAACCACACAGTATCATCATGAGCATTGTCCAGTTCCTTGTTGTTATATAATGAATACTTCGATTTAAAAAGAAAGCCCAGCACAGATATGGAATCAGTGAGCACAATGTAGAAAATAACTGATACAACTTATGCCATAACATCATTAAATCAGTGTAATTCACTTTGCTTTAATACAACCAAATAATATCCAAAGCAAACAGGCGCGCGAGTATCACAACTCTATGAGTTGGCACCGTGCCAAGAAAATTGAAAGGTACATCAGAGCAGTAGAAAAGCCAAAAATCTCCAGATTTACCCCTTTCTCTTGCCCCACGTTGGGCGCCAATTATCTGTCGAGGGTTAAGATTGCGGGGTGACAATAAAACCCTGGCAGATGTATTCTTAACCCCCTGTTCCCCCCCACTTCCCCCTTTTTGCCCCTCCCTCTCCCCCCTTCCACTAAGGACAGGCGATCGGGAGGGAAAAAGAAGGACAGAGAGAAGAGAGTTGAAAAAATTAAAGATGTCTTACTAATGCTACTAATGAGAATAGAGAAAATAATACAAAATATACAAAATCAATCTTGAAAGTCTCAGCAACTGCAGAGCCGGCACCCAAAGTCCTGGATTAGACTCCACAGCCAACCAGAGCTGGATTCAGTCTCTCACTAGGCCTAAGTTCGCAGGGACGACTAGCAAGGTCCTCTCCTAATGTCGGCCATAGGGAAAAAAGGAAAAAAGGGACGAGATCCTCGTGATCTCCCATTTTATATGAAGTATTCACATGAATGGAATGTTATACACAGTTGGTCAGCTGTTTCTCATCGCCCCTCTCGCGAGATGTCCATCCGTGCTTATCAATAAGTTTGCATTCCATTGCTAGGTTTACCAAAACATGTGTCTGGTTCTCCAGGAAAATGCAGTTAATATGAAGGCTTCAGCTGACAGGCAAAATTCACTGAAAGAGAAACTTGTTTTTAACAAAACCAGGACATTGGATCCACACCCCATCACTCCAGGAGGTTCATGGATCCACCAGGTTCATGGATGATTCCTGAGGACCATCCAAGTGTGGGCAGTGTAAGAGAGGAGTAAAGCAGGGTCAGCTCATGGGTCATGACTGAGCACAGCCACCCCAGCAGCAGCCGTTCCCCATCTCCCAGGCACAGCCATGCCCACAACATGCAAATGGCACTGCCATACATGATTAGCCCAAGAGAGGCCTTTCCTCCTTCCATATTCCCAGGAAAATCTCCCTCCTGTTCCTCCTCCACCTGCAGACATCAACTGCTTTCCATTGCTGGGCTCAGACATGGCTGGAAGGGTTCACTGAAGCCATCAGCCATCTCATTGCTTCTCCCTGGCATGCCCTGACCCTCTCCCACACCTACAATGGCCAATCACGGCTGCTCAGGCCTCCCGCTCTTCAGAAGATGCCTCAAGCTTCTTGGTTCTTGATGGTGTTTCTTATAAACTTCCTCGCCCTCTCCAGAGTTCACGGTGAGCTTTCTTGTCCACAACAGCCCTTTATGACCATGTCTTAGTAAATGGTTGTGTTTGTATGATCATTTGTGCAGAAAGGGCAGTCACAGGACAGCACCCAATATGTCAAAACTGATGCCGAGTGAAATGCCGTAAAGCCCCGAGAAGGGGATCCAGCTCCTGCCACTCTCTGCAGAGGCACATGAGCAGTGTCCATCACCTGGGGACACAAAGGGTGACATTTGCCACACCACCCTTCATCTGAACCACTTAGATGTGTGCTTGTGGATGAGGTATGGAGCCTTATAGTGCAAATACCTATTTAACTGTCATTGCCAGAGGGGCGACCACACATGCAGAGTACCATTTTACACGTATTTAAATATAAGCATGTTAAACTTTTATTTTTCTTTTTAAAACCGTCATTCCCAGACAAATTACGCAAACACTTGAAGGATTATTCATGTCTTTTAACATGATTATCCTCAGAAGGCCACCAGCTTTGCTTCTCAGGAATTGGGATCCAGAGTCCAAGGGCAGGATGGTTTGGGCTCTGTGCTGGGATCTGGAAACTGAAATGTGCTCCCATCTCCCAGCCCCCTGCCCTCCTGAGTGAGGGTGTGAGACATTCTGCCAGCGAGGGCTGAACTCACAGCCATGACCAGTATCTTATGTCCAACTGCAGCCAACGGTGTCCTGCCAGCTGGGGATTGGAGCTTCCATTGCTGGAGGTGTTTAAAAGATGTGGAGATGTGGCGATGAGGGATATGGTTTAGTTGTGGACTTGGCAGTGTTTCATTGACAGTTGGACTCCATGTTCTTAAAGGTCTTTTCCAGCCTAAATATTTCTATGATTATATGGTTCTATGTTGCTATGATTCCATGATTTGGGTTGGAACTATTCCAGTTCCCATCATTTCCAGCTTCCCTCAGAGGCAGCTGTTGCGTGGCACAACTGTCCTGGCTCTCCAGGCAGGTTGGGCACTGGGTTGGTGTTGGCGTTAGGAGTTTTCCACTTCCTGGGATAAAAGACTGTTGAGCAGAGACAGTTGTAGAGGTTTGGGTCACAGGGGTTTGCAGCAATCCTGTCAAAATCTGAGCAGGATGAGCTTTGGAGCCCAGGGAGGACAGAGACATTCTCAAGGATGTTTTTGAACAGTGGCACTATCTATCACTAATAACAGCACCAGGGAACTCCTCATTCTTGGTTATGTTGCTGAACTAAAGGTCTTTAGTGTCCCTCCCAGCAGTCATTCTCACTTCTCAAAACTACATCTCAGTAGTTATCCTCTTACATGAGTTTCTGGTTCCAGCCAGGCGGAGGAAAGGGATAACAGAGTTTACTGGATGGTACAGGTAAGATGGCCTGCTACAACACACCCCCAGGAGTACAAGGCTTTGGTGGACACTGCTGCTCAGTGCACAATAATTCCTTCAGACTGTAAGGCGACACAACTCATCAGTATTTTTGGAGTGACTTGGGGGATCCCAAGAGCTGACTGTTGTAGAGGCTGAAATGAGCCTAACTGGAAAAAAATGGCCAAAGCATCCCATTGTGACTGGCCCAGACGCTCCGTGCATTCTTGGCATAGACTACCTTAAGAGAGGGTATTTTAAGGACCCAAAAGGGTATAGGTGGGCATTTGGGACAGCAGCTATGGACACTGAGAGAATTGAAGAGCTGTCTGATTTGCCTGGTCTTTCAGATGACCCTTCTGTTGTAGGACTGCTGATGGTTGAGGATCAGCAGGTGCCAGTTGCTAGCACAACGGTGCATCGTCGACAGTATCGCACCAATCGGGACTCTAGGATTCCTATTCAGAAATTGATTCGTCAACTGGAAAGCCAGGGTGTGATCAGTAAGACTCGCTCACCTTTCAGTAGCCTAATTTAGCCAGTGTGCGAGTCCAGCGATGAGTGGAGATTAACTGTAGACTACTGTGGCCTGAAGGGCGAAAGGGGAAAAAGGGTGAAGGGAAATCTTCTCCCACGGTTTTGATTGTCTCCCCACGATCAGACCACGACAAAAACAGAGAATCAGTGCGGTGAGGCTGTAGAGTGGCCCTTGGCTTGTCCTGCCAACAAGCTCTGAATGCGGATTCTTGCAGGTGTAGCGGAGCAGGCAGCAGCGTCTCTGAGCAAAGCTCTGGGGGACAGGGTCCTGTGTGCTGGGCACAGCTTCCCTCGCCATTCTCTGCTCCCTCCTCCGTCACGCAGGGGCTGCCCCACGCCGCGCACAGCCAGTCCCAGCCGGGCCCGGAGGTGGGTGTGTCCATGGCAACCGTCCGGGCTCTGTGACGTCATAACCAGAGCCATTGTGACACGGGGGTCCCCGCCCTGACCGTGGGGGTATTTAAGGAGCAGCTTCTCAGGAGCAGCAGCTTCTCAGGAGGCAGCAGCTCCCCTGGGTGCTCGCCGCAGCTCTGTGGTAGACGAGACCCAAGATGCCCATTGACGAGGAGGCGTATGCCCACTCCCAGCCCCCCGTGCTCCATAGGCCACAGGGGAGGGTCGGGACAGGGCAGGAGGGAGAGGCCGACGACGCGGCTCTGTGGGACACAGCCCTGCGCATCGTCACTGAGGCCATGCGCAGGGCTGTGGCTGAGGTCCTGGCAGCTGGCCAGGAACCGGAGGAACAGCAGAACCTGGCCCAGAGCATGGACTTGCAAGACAAGAACAGCAAAGAGGGGTGCCAAGGCGGAGACACCATCCACAGTACCTGGATCAAGCCCTCGGTCCAGGAGCACCTCCAGGACGCCCCTGCAGGTCCCCAGGAGGGGCCTGACTTGACCAGCTGCACAGACACAGAGGTGGCAGCAAAGGCAGAGCGCCCGGCACCTGCCCAGCACAGCCCCACAGAGGACGATGTGGCTCTGGCAGACATTGTGGAGTACATCGTCAGTGAGGCCGTGCGCAGGGCTGAGGCTGAGGTCCAGGGACCTGGCCAGCAACCCGTGGAACAGCAGCACCGGGCCCAATGCACGGACGTTCCAGTGGAAGCACCTGATGCCGTTGAAGCTCACTTGGTTGGAGAGGATGAGGGACAGGCCAGCACAGCCCCTCTCGTCCCAGCTGCAGAGGAGGAAGAAGAGAGCACGGTTTCTCCAATGCCTGCGGAACATGGAGGAGAGACCAGCGCAGACATGGCCTGCCCAGCGCAGGGCCCAGCTCCACGGCGACGGCCTTCCCGGTTCAGGAGGGCGCTGCGGGCTCTGCGCAGGGCTTTCCGCTGCAGCTGCACCACGGGACAGCAAGAGGAGTAGAGCCCGGCTGCCAGCGCCACGCGGGTGCCTGGACATGCGGCTGGTCCTGAGCCTGTGCAGCGTCCAGAGGGAGCGTCTGAGGGTGCCACGCCAGGGATGGGTGCATGCACGGTGACAGCGGCGTTCACCTGCCCTGAGGACGTGGTGCTGCCAGCCTCTGCTCGGCCTTGGATTGTTTTCAGAAATCAATAAAGCCCATTAAAAAAAAAATGACAGTTTTCCCCCTGTGCTCATCTGTTTCTGCTCCACCTCGGGACAAAGAAGGCTGCAGGAAATCTCTGTCCTCGGGGTGTCCCGACATTGGTTGCGGGAAGCCCTGGGCTGGTGCTGCCGCAAGCCGGCAGTTCGGCTGGATCCCCCTCAGGCTCCCTTCCCACCCGCCTGTCTCCAATTCCAGTCCAGGACTTGGAACATTTGAGATCTGTTGCTGACTTGGTCTGGTTGACCTGCACCGTATGGCATCCCTTTCATCTCATAAGGAACCTCCCCATTGCAGGGGTGTTTCGGAGCACCTACATGAGCTGATACAGGCGAGACCGTCCAAGCCCACATGTGGTCCCTCACCTCCACCGAGGGTCTTCCAAGTCAGGAAGAGCCGGCTGCTCGCTCCCTTGCTGGAAATCTGAGCCATGATCCATCTCTGCACAAGGCTTCCAGCATCACGAGAGCACGTTCAGGCCAGAGACACCGGGGAGGAGCGCTGCAAGCAGTGCTGGTCTTGAGAAGAAATCCACCCGCTCAGAGCTTTGTCTCAGATGCGAGTTATTCTGCACTGGGTTTCTGGGGCCCAGAAATGGAGGGAGGCTCAGGTATAAACCCCGTCAGTCAAGAGCCGCAGCAGCTGCTGATCCCTGCGTGGCGCATTGCCACGCGGCGGATGATGGAGGGGTACGGTGTTTTGAGGTCAGTTGCATCTCAGACACTCATAATCCAGTCAGAATCATGTGGCTGTGAAGGGGACAGGATATGAGAAGTAAGAAATGTCACTGGAAAGGCAGTGCTGTGGTGCAAGAGGTGACCCAGAGGGAGCTGCATCAGCCCATGGTTTGTGTTCCAAAGAGCAGCCAGTGAAGGTGCAGACACAGCAGTCAAGGTGCAGAAATGCTGGGGTGAGAGCAGGTGGGGAAGTGAGATGTATGTCTGCAGCCTGCAGGAAAAAAGGGGCAGGGGTAGGACCATGTAGAACAGCCTGTGGTGGAGATGGCAAAGGGCACTGTAAGGCTGGAAGGGACCCACAAAACCCAGGTCTCTGTCCCCTTGGCTATGGCGGTTGTCTCTGCCACTGAGGCCCAGGAGAAGACACGTTGTCCTCATGGCACTGGGGCCTCGCTGCCTCCTTGCAGCCCCATGGGGAAGCTGGAAGCTGTTGTCCTTCCCTGCGCCTTGCACACCCACATCCCACGGTCCCAGGAAGAGCCCTGAGCCGTGTGTGAGAGACAGGATCCCCTTCCCATTGCCTGGAGCTCATGGCTTCTCCTTTCTGCTTCAGAAAGCAAAGCAAGTGGTTTCTGAGCATCAGAGCTGAAGAAAAGACTCAAAGGAGACCTCCTGGTGGCTACAGCTTCCTCACAAGGGGAGAAGGAAGGGAAGGTAATGATCTGTTCTCTGTGGTGACCAATGACAATACCCAAGGGAATGGAAGAAGGGTGTGTCAGGGGAGGGTCAGAGAGACATGAGAAAAGGTTCTTCACCCACAGGGTGCTGGACACTGAACAGGCTCCCCAGGGAGGTGTCACGGCCCCAACCTGACAGTGTTCAAGAAGAGACTGGACAACGTCCTCAGACACACGGGGTGACCTGTGGGGTGTCCTGTGCAGGGACAGCAGTTGGACTCCATGATCCCTGTGGGTCCTTCCAACTCAGGACATTCTATGATTCTATAAAACACTAGGTCAAAAGTCCGTGTTTTCATTGTGCAGATGAGTTGCAAACATACACATGATGTGCATGCCCAGTGTGTTCACGTGGTGAGATGAACCCAAGGGAGCACAAATGCTATCAGCTATTCCTTGGGGTGCCATAAAGGTCAGTGGGACAGAGATGGTGTTCAGGGGTCTCTTCCGACCTGTGTTAGTGTAGGATTCCATGAATCTTTTCCTTGGAGAGCTCTTTCACATCAGAATAGAAATAGGAAGAAGAAAAAAAGGCAGAAGCAGAGATGTAAAATGTCTCAGAGTAAATACAGCAGCTCCTCTGAGGAACGTTTCTCCACTCAAACCCTTGATAGGAATCTATTAGATACATTTCATGAAAGCAGCTCAGTTTGATCTGCTCACACACTGGACCACAAAGAGGGTGATGGTGGTTACGACGTCATGTGGTCACTGTGTCTCAGGAACTCATAGTCCAGTAGGAATCAATGGGTGTGGAGGGCACTGTGAGGTCACTTCTGTCTCTGCAGGGGATTGGCCAACAGCAGGAACACGGCTGGGAAAGGACTGTGAGGTTACACACACGAGACGAGCAATGGGGCCCAACCAGCATGGCTTGATGAAAGGCAGGTCCTGCTTGACCACCCTGATCTCCTTCTGTGACAAGGTGACCGGCTGAGCAGATGAGGGAAAGTCTGTTGTGGGGAGTGAATCCGCCACACGGGCTGTGGGTGTTGTGTCCTTAGATGCAGTGAAGCCTTTGACACCGTGTCCCACAGCATCTCCTGGAGAAGCTGCAGCTCATGGCCTGGATGGTGTATCTGCGATGGGTAAAGAACTGGATGGAAGGCATTTCAGAGCCATTTGTCCCCTTCCTGTTCACATGGGCATGCCATTGAATGCATTACTGCTCTCTACCCCAGTGTAGACAGGCACAAGGCCTTCTCCACCTGGACCTCTCACCAATGCCACTGTTTTCTCCAGCACCCTCATCCTGGACTGTGGGATGCCCAGAACAGCCCTCCCAAGACAGTTTGACAAAGCATTTTTTCTACACCTTCCCCACATCCCTGCTCAATCTCCTCATGTAAAGCTTAAGGACCAGAAAGGTTGGGTACAAGCGGGACATGGAGAGAAATGGTCAGGAAAGCTTTGAGGTGCACAGGGAGGCCATCACCATGTTGGCAAGCTGTTCTCTCTGAACAGGCCCAGAGGACCTGGACAGCATTTGCTGTGTCCCAGAAACTCGCCTGGAAGGTTGCCTTATGGAGAAAAGGTTTGGTCTGGGAAGGGACAGACAGGGGCTGGTGGAACTGGCTGGTGTGACCGTGAGACATCTCTCCAACACCTCAGAAAAGTCCTGGCTCTCAGGGAGGCTGCATGGTCCTCTGAGAAAGAAAATAGCAAAAATGACTTATCGTAGAATAATTGTGGTTGGAAGAGACCCTTAAGATCATCGAGTCCAACCATAACCTAAATCTAGCACTAAACCATGTCCCTAAGAACCTCTTCTGTATGTCTTTTAAACACCTTCAGTGATGGTGACTCCACAACCTCACTGGGCAGTCTGCTCCATTGCTTCAAAACCCTTTCCCTGAAGAATTTTTTCCTCATATCCAATTTAAACGTCCCCATGTGCATCTTGAGGTCATTTCCTCTTGTCCTATCACTTGCTACTTGGGAGAAGAGACCAACACCCTCCATGATTAAACCTCCTTTCAGGTAGCTGTAGACAGCAACAAGGTCTCCCCTCAGCCTCTTGTTCTCAAGGCTGAACAGCCCCAGCTCCCTCAACCGCTCCTCATAAGACTGGTGCTCCAGACCCTTCACCAGCCTTGTCACCCTCCTCTGAACTCTCTCCAGCACCTCAATGTCTTCCTTGCCATGAGGGGCCTCAAACTGACCCCAGGATTCAAGGTGCAGCCTCACCAGTGCCC
This sequence comes from Nesoenas mayeri, assembly GCF_963082525.1. Classification (NCBI taxonomy): domain Eukaryota; kingdom Metazoa; phylum Chordata; class Aves; order Columbiformes; family Columbidae; genus Nesoenas; species Nesoenas mayeri. The sequence goes on from NW_027659957.1 coordinate 537,743, forward strand.
AGTACAAAGGGATGATCACTTCTCTAGTCCTGCTAAAGCTCTGATTGAATCAAGGCTTGAACAGCTTAGTGTGACCCAGTTGGTGACAGGTTGGACTGCAGACTCCCGAGGCCCCTTCAACCTCAGTTCTCTCATGATCCCATTGTGATGTTGGGCTCTGTTTCAGACTGGAGCAGAGCAGGTGATGATGGGGCAGGACCCACCTGTGCTGTAGGTGACCATCTAAACCAACATCTCAGCCAGGGAACCAGCCAACACCTCAGTGTGACTCGCTCTGGGCAAAGTGTGAGGAGTCCTGGGCAGGGAAGGTTCAGAGGGCATGGGGTGCTAGGCAGAGCAAGAGGACTATAGCCCATAAGTTGGCAGGGCTGATCAGGAGGGCGTTAAACTAGGTTTGAAGTGGGAAGGGATTGAAACTGGGCTCTGCAAAGATCAGCCTAAGGATGGAAAGCCCAAATTAAGAGTGAAATCAGCAGCCCACCTGAAGTGCATGTACACTAATGCACGCAGTATGGGCAACAAACAAGAGGAGCTGGAAGCCATTGTGCAGCAGGAAAGCTATGACATAGTTGCCATCACAGAAACATGGTGGGATGACTCTCATGACTGGAGTGCTGCTATGTGTGGCTACAAGCTCTTCAGAAAAGATAGGCAGGGTAGGAGAGGTGGAGGGGTGGCTTTATATGTTAGAGAGTCACTCGACTCTGTTAAACTTGAGGTCAGCAGCGACAAGGTTGAGTGCCTGTGGACCAGAATCAGAGGGAAGTTCAACAAGGCTGACATTCTCGTGGGTGTCTGTTATAGACCACCCAACCAGAACGATGAAGGAGATGAATTATTCTACAAGCAGCTGGCAGATGTCTCAAAGTCGACAGCCCTTGTTCTTGTGGGTGACTTTAACCTGCCGGATATCTGCTGGGAGCTCAATACTGCACAGAAGAGGCAGTCTAGGAAGTTCCTAGAGTGTGTAGAGGACAATTTCCTTCATCAGCTGGTAAATGAGCCTACGAGGGGCAAGGCCCCACTAGACCTACTGTTTACAAACAGAGAAGGGCTGGTGGGAGATGTAGTGGTTGGAGGCCGCCTGGGTCATAGCGACCATGAAATAATAGAATTTTCAATACTCAGAGATGCAGGGAGAACCATTAACAAAACCTCTACACTGGACTTCCGGAGGGCAGACTTTTGCCTATTCAGAAGCCTAGTTCAGAGCATACCCTGGGAAACAATGCTTAAAAACAAGGGGGCCCAGGAGGGGTGGACATGTTTCAAGCAGGAGGTTTTGAGTGCACAGGTACAGGCTATACCAGTGTGCCGAAAGGCTAGCCGTCGGGGAAGACAACCGGCTTGGCTAAACAGGGAGATTCTGAAGGAAATTGGAAATAAAAAGAGACTTTACCAACTGTGGAAAAAAGGGCTGGCTACTTATGAAGAATTTATGGAAATAGCTAGATCATGCAGGAAAAAAATCAGGGAAACAAAAGCGCAATTTGAGGTTAATTTGGCCAATTCTGTCAGGGATAATAAAAAGTCCTTCTTTAAATATGTTAATAACAAAAGAAGGGGCAAGGAAAACCTCCATTCTCTGCTGGACTTTGAGGGAAATATAGTTAACAAAGATGAGGAGAAAGCTGAGGTACTTAATACCTACTTTGCCTCAGTTTTCACCAGAAAGACAGGTGGCCCTCAGGACAACTGGCCTCTGGAGGTGGTTGACAGAGACAGGAAGCCAAACAGGTCCCTTGTATTCCAGGAGGAAACAGTTGGTGATTTACTGAGCCATCTGGATCCTCACAAGTCTATGGGACCAGATGGGATCCATCCTAGGGTGATGAGGGAGTTGGCGGAAGAACTTGCCAAGCCGCTCTCCATCATCTTCCAACAGTCCTGGCTCACTGGGGAGGTCCCATATGATTGGAAATTGGCCAATGTTACCCCAGCCCACAAAAAGGGCTGCAAACCTGACCCTGGTAACTACAGGCCTGTCAGTCTGACCTCCGTGCCTGGCAGGGTTATGGAGCAGATCATCCTGAATGGAATCACACAGCACCTTCAGGATGGACAAGGGATCAGACCCAGCCAGCATGGGCTTAGGAGGGGCAGGTCCTGTCTGAACAACCTGATCTCCTTTTATGATCAGGTGACTCACCTGGTGGATGAGGGGAAAGCCATGGATGTGGTCTATCTGGACTTCAGCAAAGCCTTTGACACTGTTTCCCATAATATACTCGAGTAAAAGCTGGTAGTCCGTGGCTGGGACAAGTGCACTCCACGCTGGGTGAAGAACTGGCTGGAGGGCCGGGCCCAGAGAGTGCTGGTGAATGGGGCCGCATCCAGCTGGCGGCCAGTCACTAGTGGTGTCCCCAGGGGTCAGTGTTGGGTCCAGTCCTGTGTACCATCTTTATTGACGATTTAGATGAGGCGATTGAGACCATCATCAGCAAATTTGCTGATGACACCAAGTTGGGAGGGAGTGTGGACCTGCTGGAAGGCAGGAGGGCTCTGCAGAGGGATCTGGAGAGACTGGAAAAATAGGCTGATTCCAATGGGATGAAGTTCAACAAGGCCAAGTGCCGGGTCCTGCACTTTGGCCACAACAACCCCCTGCAGTGCTCCAGGCTGGGCACAGAGTGGCTGGAGAGCAGTCAGGCAGAAAGGGACCTGGGGGGACTAATGGACAGGAAGCCCAGCATGAGCCAATAGTGTGCCCAGGTGGCCAAGAAGGCCAATGGTGTCCTGTCCTGTATCCAAACAAGCGTGGTCAGCAGGACAAGGGCAGTGATCCTTCCCCTGTACTCTGCATTGGGGAGGCCATACCTGGAGTTCAGTTCTGGGCCCCTCAGCTCAGGAAAGAGATTGAAGTGCTGGAGCAGGTGCAGAGAAGAGCAACAAGACTGGGGAAGCAACTTGAACACAAACCCTATGGGGAGAGGCTGAGGGAGCTGGGGTTGTTTAGTCTGGAGAAGAGGAGGCTTAGAGGTGAGCTCAGCACTCCCTAGAACTACCTCAAGGGCAGTTCTAGCCAGGTGGGGATTGGTCTCTTCTCCCAGGCAGTCAGCAATAGGACAAGGGGCCATGGGCTTCAACTCTGCCAGGGGAAATTGAGGCTGGATATTAGAAAGCAATTCTGTGCAGAGAGTGGTCAGGCATTGGAATGGCTGCCCAGGGAGGTGCTGGACTCGCCGTCCCTGGAGGTTTTTAAACTGAGATTGGACATGACACTAAGTGCCGTGATCTAGTCAATGGGCTGGAGTTGGACCGAGGGTTGGACTGGATGATCTCTGAGGTCTTTTCCAAATTAGTTGATTCTGTGATTCTGTGAATTAACTTAAGTTTTAAGAAAAAAAAAACAAACAACTAAAGTATACTTCTGGGTGAGGATGGACCAGGTTCGGGATCAGGACCAGGGGTGCTGCAGGAGCAGGTGTCTCCCAGCACGGACACACCGGGGGGACCTGTTGACCTCAGCACCCTGGGCCCCACCATGGCCCAGGGACAGCCCCACAACCAGGGTCAGAGCAGTTCCTGCTGCTGCCCCGAGGGTCACCAGCCCCAGGCAGCCCTGAGCCAGAGTGCAGGTGTCTGAGCTGGGCTGAGCTGGGAGGGGCTGCAAAACAGCTCATCGGAGGAGGTGATGGAAGAAGGTGCCATGTGTGCGTCACCGGGGTGAACCGACACCCTCCGTTTGGTATCTGGACCCGTGCTGGGCTTGCACATGGACTAAGCCCCAGCTCAGAGCACAAATTGCTGTTCCCAGCCCCGGCTGCCAAGCACTGGTCCTGCTCTCTCCTCCCTGGTGCGGCCCCAGCGCACGACTGCCCTGCCTGCTCCTGCCTTGGGGCTTGGGGAGCTCGGGTCCAAAGGAAAGACAGACTGGGGTGGGTATGGGATCTCTTAAGTGTCCTGGCGTTGCTTTGCTAATCACTCTGTGACGGTTCCTGGGCTACTCACTAGATTATGTGCCCAGAGAGGCAAATGAGGCATAAAGTGACTTTCCAGTTAAGGGTTTCCACCTTACAAAAAAACACAGGTGCATTTTCTCATCAGCAACAGACTGAAAGATGGCAGCTGAAGCAGCATGTGCCTCTTGTGAAAACAGGTAACAACAGATGGTTCCATTCAGTCAATCCTTCATTTATTCCTGCACAAGAAAACTGTCCATTAATTTAATCTCTGGTGTCCAGGCAGGGCCTTGCTGATGTTCCTGTGTCGCAGCAAGTGTGTGCATGTCAGGCTTTCTGCAGGTTTGTGGCTGAGTTTTCCATTTTCCCTAAGACGGACAATCTTGCTGTGGACTCCTGAAGTCTCCCATAAGCTGGTGGTTGAGAGAAGGCCGGGGAGCTCCAGTGAGCTCAGGGAGGACCAGGCAGCATCACAGGCAAAGCAGATGGGAACTCGACTGGGTGAACATTAATGGAATTTATTGATAGAAGAAACAGGAACGTCTCCCCCATCTCTGGGCGGATCACCGTGCACCCTGAACCGATACAGGCAGGTGTAGTCCGGGTGGCCCCAGTTGCTCAGCACCTGCAGCCTGATGTAATTCACGACCCCAGGGAGCTCGTTCTGCAAGGACAAAGAGAAATGAGTCGCCTTTTCCTCTCTGGCCCGTGAGCACTGACAGAAGTGCCGCAGCGACGGCCTCGATCAGCAGCTTCCTCCCTGCTGCCCTGCGGAGGCTTTGACCTGTCGTGGTGCAGATGTTCCCTCATTGGGCCATGAGAACAGCAAAGGAAGAAGCAGCGACCAGGTACCTCAGCAAATACACTGAAAAGTTCTCGCCTGCTTTGGGGCACAGGCTTCCACAGTCAGAAGACCCAGTGCTGGGGTCAGTATAACGTCTCGTTGCCTTCTCTAGAAAGCCACAGAAACAGAATGGCCTCCCTGTCACTGCTCACTGCCAGCACCAACAGAACCCTCAGGAAGCCCAGTATTTCTGGTCTCTAACTGGCAGACCAGCAGTCCCGCATCCTACGGGATGTGGCCGCTTGTGTGCACTTGGGGTCCAGACAGTCAAGCTGATTCCAGCTTCAACTGTGGTGCTTCTAAGCACTGAAGTTTAACCCCAAAATGAAAGAGAAGACGGCAGTGCAGCCATCCGCCACCAGGAAGTCAAAGCAGAAGAAAGGCAGCGTGGCACTCGCTCAAGGACAGGGCTGCCTGTACCCTTTGGCAGGGAAGCCTCTCCCTATCGAGCCGTATTTCTCCTCCTCTCCTGCAGTTCTCCTCCCTCGGTGTCCCCATACCTTCAGCTGGAAGGTCTGACTGGGATTCAGCGCTGCCAGGAAAGTGAACTGTCCCAGGAACGTTCCCTGCTCCTCGTGTTCTTCCTTGAAGCCCTACAGAACAACAGCGGTGGAGAAAACAAGAGCGTCTGGTGCACCATGGGAGACTGAACTTCAGCTGGTGAAGTACGGGGTTATTTCAGCTACGGAGTCCAAGGACCATGAGCACAAGGACAAGATGAGAAGCTGCAGGTGGGCAGCACGTCACACTTGCCCACTCAACGAGTCCAGGCTGCTTGTCAGAAAAGGAGCAGACCCTCCCAGTGAGAGGGAGGTGACCTGAGGATCACAAATGCACTGGGACTGGAAGACAAGAAGGTCTAGGACCATGCACTGTCCAGCTCCTTTTCCCTGTGGCTCCTGGAGTAGCATCTTGCCCCAGAAGCTTTGAGTGGTACATTGAATAAAAGAGGAATACAATGGGAAGGAAGCAACTCCAAGGAGCCTGTTTGTTCTAAGAGACAGGAGGAAGCTTCAGGCCACCAGAATCTTTGACCCATCTTCACCCTCTGCTTAGCAATGCTGTGCAACCCCTGCCCCCGACTCCAGAGAAATCACTTACATAGACAGCAAAGTCCTTGGGAGCTCCAGAGATGCTTTCTCCATGGAACGCTGTCCCTGAGACATGGGCCATGGTGACGGCTCTGGGAACAACCGGCATGGACAGCTTGATGAAGACGTGTCCCTGACTCCCTGGGAAGGGCCAGCAGTTGCCAGGATGATTGTCCGGCTGAAAGGACAAGAAACACTCAACAGGGAGACACAGGAGGAGAGCAGGTTCATGCGGGAAGGGGGCAGGAGAAGAAGCTTCAAGGAGCAAAGACAGGGGGGAAGGACACTCGGAGCAGTGTGTGTGGTTCATTCTCCCAGCCTTTGTGTTACTGCTTCCTGGTGCTCCTACCTCCAGAATCAGCTCAGGAGACCTCATGTAATCCATCAATGGCAGGGAATACAAGAACACCTTTGCTTTGTCAGTCCGGAGGGATGGAGAAGTCTTGGACCGAATGACGGCTGCCCCTGGAAATTCAAACATGAGCACAATCATCAGACAATGTCAAAGGAATATTACACTGTTGTCTTGGAAAAGGCTTCTCAGTTGTCATCCATGTCCTACAGTGGGTTCCCCTCTGTCTTGCTGGCACAACCCCTCTGGAACACACAGTAGTGAGTCATCAAACTGTCATATTTGGCCATAGAAATAGGCAAGAATGTGAACCAGCCTTTCTGTTCCTCCCATGGGGTCTGGCCCGTTACAGGCTCTGTCAGTGGGGGCACTTTTAGGACACAAGGTGACCCGTGACTTCTCGCCCCTTCTCTCCTACCCCTGGGCACATTCTAATGCCCATCTTGTCAATCTGGACAGGAGGTGCTTTGAAACTGGTTTGTTTGTACAATGTCACGGCACCTGCTGATTTCAGGGCGTAATCCGGCATCGGGACCTGCATTTCTTCCAGCTTCTCCAGGGCTTGAGTGATGATCTCGTGAACAGCCTGGGAAGGAACACAAAGGAGAGCGCCTGTTGGAAGGAGAAGGACCGGGGCAAGCAGCTCCCCTGCAAGGCCAGCCAAGGTGAGCAGGGACAAGGCCCGTTTCAGATGGAGGGAACGCCCACATTGCCTGGAAGCCTCCCAGGTTTGCTCTGATTGTCGGGATCAGAAAGGGGGGGCTGCTCACTCCAGTGCTCTGAATGCTGGAGCTGCGGGAAGGGGCTGTTCCTGTGGAGAGGCCCCAGGCCAGGCAGCAAGGACAGACAAGCCTTCTGGGCATGAGATAGGCCTGGCTTAACTCTGGACCTCTGAGACCATTCTTTTTTTCCAGCCCTCCCCTGAGGAGGACCCGAGATCTGGGCACAGAGGAAGGTCCAACTCAGACAGCTGTCATTCCCGTCACGCTCTCTCTTCCCCATAAGGAAGTGTGGAGCAACAGGAAAAGGAAGCATGGCCATGGCAGCACTTGTTCCAGCAGCACCACCCTGTTGGCTGTGACAGGAATGGAGTAGGATACGTGCGGATGGAGGATAAAACCCCTGAGCAGATCCTTCTGCCTTGTGCCCTTACCCGTCCGGTAACGCCTGTGAGCTTTGCCTGCTTCAGTCCTTCCTGCAGAGCCCGCTCGCTGACATCCTTTGTGCTCCAGCGCAGATGATAAAGCTGTTCCTGGAGCTTACGGAGCTGAATGGGCAGGGACAGGGCTTCGCTGAGGTCTCCCAATTCGGTTGTGGTGCTCCAGGTTAAGGCGCCAAGTCGTCCCACATGGTAAACACCTGTCAGACACACACCAGAGCTTAGAACTCGGTCTCAGGCTGGGCTGTGCCTTGGGCTGCCCGCTCCCCTTTCTGTGTCTCTCCAAAGAGCCATAGTTGTCTCTCCTCTTGTTGTCTTTGACAGTGGCCATCATGGCGTACAGGCTCCACAATAGATGGACGTTCCCTGCCCTGGACTGTGCTCCATGTCCTGCAGAAGATCCTCAGCCCGTGGGGCAGGAGAGCTGAGCCACGGCCTCTCCCTGGGCTGAAGAGAACTGGCTCAGCCCTCCTGGGGAAGGCAACTCAGCCCTTCCTCACCCACACCCGTCCTGCTGGAGCAGGGACCGGCACAGCTCTGCGGGGACTTTCTGCTCTTGGCTGAGCTCCTCTGCTCACAGCGGAACAGGGCAGGATGGAGCCCCGAGTATCTCCTAAAGCACCGTCCTCAGGTCGGAGATCTGCAGAGACTCACCGAAAGAGAACAGACCGAGAAGCAGCACCAGGGTCGTTGCCTTGAGAGCCTTCATCGTCCTGCAGAGCAGATAAAGAAAAGGCTGGTGAAGCTGGCGGTTCCCGTGCAGATCAGCAGCAGACTGGAGAGCAGCAGCAGGGACTGCAGCCCTGGAGCCTGGCGTTCCTGCCGTGTGCATTGGCTTGGTCCTGCACCAGCTCCAGTCACTGCTGGAGGTGTCACCAGCTGCACCAGTGGGGGATTTGTCACGGCAAAGATTGTTTCCTTAGGGACAAAGGGCTCAAGGTTGACTCCGGACTAAGAGCAGGAGTTGCAACAAGAGCTGTGTCCACACTTCATGTCTGTGGGGCTGGAGAGGGATTCTCTGGAAATGGAAGGACATAACGAATGCCTGTTTCTCCTGCCCAGCATTCAATGGACACTTGTGCTGCTCCTGTTGTCCACCCTCTCAAGAGAAGGTTCAGCCTGTGCCCCTGCAGTTCAACAGCTGCCAGGGGGGTGTGTGTCTCCCCTCTCGCAGCGTTTCTTTAGCAGCCGGGTTATCTCTGGCCCTTCTCTTGGCAGAACTGCAGACAAATGCAGACTGGAAAGAGGGAGGGCGGCTGAATGTCAATGCGTCAACGGGCAACCAAGGAAGCGCCAAAGAAACGCTCTGATGTCTGGGCCCTGCTGCCCTGAGCCTGATCTGCCAAGACACAGCACACACCGCTCTGCAAGGGGGAAATTCCTCCTGCCTGTTCCAGGAGGCTCTCAACAGGCTCACAGTGACACGCATCAGGAATAAACAACCCCTTTTGTTCTCCTAGAGAACTCCTCGCACCCCTCAGAGGATCTCGAGCCCCTTTCCTGAGGCAGAGCCCTGGTGAGGAGCTGACCAGGTTTCCCAAGGAATCCTCCTCTGTCAGGAACACAAGTCAGAGCCGTGGCCAACAGAGGACACGCTGGTGTCCTGCTGGTCCCCGTGGAGAGGAAAACCAAGCAGGCTCAGGGACAGAACCCACCCTGCAGAGCACAACACAGGACGGGGCTGAGCTCTCACAATCACTGCGGCAGGCTGTGTCTGGGCCACCCCTGGGACTCTCTCTGTCCCATCCAAAATGGAGCTGTCCCTCATTCTGCAGAGATCAAGGGCTTTCTGGGCCCAGCCCTTGTGTTCATGAAGAGACTGAAAGGCGGCTGCTGCCTTCAGCAGCTCCAGACCCAGCTCCCAGGCTGCCCTCGTGTTCCTCTCCTGCCCACCCGCCACCCACCCCAGCTGGCGAGGTGGAAAACACACCTGGGGAAAGGGGAGGAGGAGTTTTCAAACATACCCGTTCAGACGTTCAACCTTCTCTGTGTGTCGCTTGGTACCTGCTGAGGTGCAGGTAACAAGCATCTCGCTCGCTCAGGAATGAGCCGGAAACTCTGCGATCTCAGTTCCCTCAAGATCCAGAGTGACCGAGGCGCAGGGAGACCCCTGGTCTTACACCTGCTGTGCCGACCTCAGCGCTGACGCTGCTTTGTGACACAACGGCAGCGGCTGATGTCACAATGGACGAGGCTGCGCCGCGTTTGGAGGGAAAGTCCCACCTGGCAGGAGCGGGTCTCGCAGTCCCGTCTGCCAGGGACGTCTCCCCCACGAGGTGACGCTGCCTCACATTGGTCCCCTGGGCCATCACTCTGCCCTGCTTGGGGCCCGCCCTTCCCTGAGAGCGGCCTCTGATTGGCCCCCAGCTGGTCAGGCTGCTCAGATGCAGTTCACCTGAAGTGACGCTCTCTCTGATTGGTCACCCGGGCTGTCACTCTGCCCTGGTTTGGGCCACCCTTTCCCTGAGGTGACGCTGGCTCTGATTGGTCACTGGCTGCTCAGGCTGCTGCACTGCAGTGCCCGCCCCTCAACTGAGATGTGACCTCTGATTGGCCACCTGTGCTGTCACTCTGTCTGGCTGTGTTACCTCTCCATGTGGTGGCCACAGCAGAGGAGATGAGGGTGAGAGGCACCAAATTCATCCTCAGGGCCCCAGGAGTTTTTCCTGACCTTGTGCTGACCGTGGATGTCGGGCTGTGCGCGATCAGCTTTTGTTACAACACTGCCAGCGACTTCTGCTTCGGTAGAAATGGTTTCAGCAGCTGATGCAGTAACAAGAGTCTCAACCTCACGGCTGAAGTCGGAACGAGCCTTCCTGGACTAAAGCTGGAGGAGCACTTGGAGCTTTCGAAACGTAACATTCTATACTGGCCGGCAGCCGCCTTTGTTGGCTTGGCCGGCTGCAGGAGGCACCGGCTGCTTCGTGCTGGCGCCTTTCGCTGACATTTGGCGCTGTAAGAATGAGCGCAGCTGGCAATGACTGCCATTCCCAGTGCTCCCCAAACGCACAGGTAAAGGCTGCAGATCTCAGAGTGCTGTGGATCCTTGATTTCCTGACACAGCCGTGTTGACAGGGAGGTCTGTTATGGAAACGTAGAAGCTGATACGTCTCTCTGGGTCATGGGGGGGAAAAGGGGGGAAAAGTGGGGGACGTGTCCCTTGCTGTGACCCTCTTGTGCTCCCCAGGTTCCCCATGTGCCCCCCTTCACACAGAGTTGAGGGCTCCGACACAGTTCCAAGAACTGGTGCCACCTTGTTTGGTTCCCGTCCGCAACCGTCCCCACGGTGGCCTTGACCCTGTGGTGACCCTGACCCCGCGGTGGCCTTGACCCCACAGTGGCCCCGACCGTCCCCGTAGTGGCCCTGACCCCACGGTGACCCTGCTCACGTCCCCAGTGGCCACGGCCACCGCTGCGGTGACCCTGGTGGCCCTGGCTGTCCCCTGTGGTGTCCCCTGATGGTGACCGTGCCCGTGGTGGCCATGGCCATCTGGCTGTCCCAATGGTGGCCTCTGATGGCCCTTGATGGCCCCGTTGTCCCCTGGGATTCCTCCAGTTTCATTGGTTTGACGCACTTGACCCAAAGCTGGTTTGGCAGAATTTGGGGGGGGGGACCTGGGGAGAGGGGAAAGGGGCCCCCCCAAACATGGAGGGGGAGGGGAGGGACCCCAGGATCCCGGGGGGAGGGGGGAAATTCTCCTTTCCCCCAAATGTGAGGGGTCCTTCAAGTGGCCAGTGGGTTTTGGGGTGTCCCCCTGGCCCTGGGGAGGGGGGCTAGACCCCCCTGACCGGGAGCTTGAGGGGATCCCCAAAATATGGGGGTGTGTGTAAATACTGGGGGGGAACACCCAAAGTCTGAGGAGGGGGGGGATCCCCAAAACTTGGAGGGTTCCCCAGATTCCAAGGGAGGATCCCAAAGCCCTGGGAGGGTCACATCAAACCATAGAGGGGATCCCCAAATTCGGGGGAGTTGCAGGGCCCAGAGGGGTCCCCAAAACTTGGGAAGGGTTCCCCAGATCCCTGGGGGGGGGATCCTCAAGCCCTGTGGGGGTGTCCCCAAAATATGTGGGGGGGGCCTAAATACTGGGGAGTTCCCAAATTGAACAGGGTCCCCAAAACTTGGGGGAGGGTCCCCAGATCCCGCGGGGGACCCCAAGCCCTGAGCGGGGGGTGTCATTGTCCCTTTGTCCCCCTCTCCATTTTTGGGGTTAATTCCTGGGGGTCCCCCCATCCCTCTGTACAGCACAGAGAGGTGCCCCAAAGCTGGGGGGGGGGGCTTGTGCTTGCAGGGGGGCCCCACCGGGATGGGGGGACCCTCGGTGGGGGGGGCTTTTGGATGGGGGGGCTGGTCCATTTACATCCATATTACAAGGAAAATGTGTCTCTTTTTGGGGGAGATTGTGAGGGGTTTTGGCAACAAAAAGTGTCAGTCGGGGGAGGTCCCCACTTTGGGTGGGGCCCCGTCAGTCTTGGGGGGTTCAGCCCCGCCCCCCCCCTCGCCCCAGCTCAGTGCTGCCAATGATACAGGGGCCCCCTCGATGGCTTTTGGTGGGGCCCCCCTTCAAAATAGGGCCGTGTCCTCCCCACCCCCACATGTGCAGGGTGGGGGGCACAAGGAGCCCCCACCCCCCCAGGTCCAGTGCTTTTGGGGGGGCACACGGACCCTCATGTCGACACGGGGTGGGGGGGCACGAGGGGCCCATGTCCAACTGGGGGGGCACAGAGGGGCCCTCGTGCGAGGCTGCGTCCTCGTACAAGGCCGGGTCTTTGCCTCAGGCTGGATCCTCGTGCAAGGCCAGGTCCCCGTGCAAGGCCGGGTCCTCGTGTGCGGGGAGGACGACGTGCGAGGCTGAGGCCCCGTGCAGAGCGAGGTCCCTGTGTGAGAACGGCCCCGGGGGCGAGGCCGAGCCCTCCTGCGAGGCCGCCATCCCCGCAGGCCCGGACCCCCTTCTGAGGCCGCTGCCCCCCGGGGCGGGTCCCTCGTGCAAACCCTCGTGCGAGGGGGGTCACAGCCCGTCGGGCTCGGCCCCCCCGGCCCCTCGCGACCCCCGCCCTCGGCTCCCCCGCAGGCTGCAGCTGTTGAGGTTGCTGTTGAGGGGAAGCGGCTCTGGGGGGTCGCGGAGGCCGCCCCGGGGGGCTCTGCAGGGAGGGGGGGTCAGTTGGGGAAATGGCGGGGGGGGAACGAAGTGGAGGGAGCAAGGGGACCTGGGAGACACGAGAGGGGGGAGCACAAGAGTTGAGGGGGGCACAAAGGGACTAGGGGGACACAAGGGGGGTCACAAGATGGGGGAGAAACACGGTGACTGGGGGGGGCTAAACAGGGGGGTACAAGGGAGGGAATGAAGTGCAGGGTACGAGGGCAGACGTGGGGCACAAGATTTGATGGTTCTGTGATTCTTGATTGATTTGATTCTTCTGTGATTCTTCGATTCGGTGATTCTTTGATTCTGTGATTTTGTGGTTCTTTGAATCTGTGATTCTGCGATTCTATCATTACATGATTCTATGGTTCTGCAATTCCATAATTCTTTGAGTCTTTGATTCTGTAATTCTGTGATTCTATGATTCTGTGTTTCTGTGATTTGATTATTATGTGGTTATTTGATTTTTATTATTCTTTGATGGTTTTAGTCTTTGATTTTTTTGATTCTATAATTAATTCATTCTATAATTTATTGATTCCAGGATATTGTGATTCTTTGATTCTTTGATTCTACGATTCTTTGATTCTATGGTTCTTTGATTTTCTGATTCTACAATTATTTCATTCGGTGACTCTGTGGTATGGATTTGGGTTTTTTTTGCTTCTGTGATTCTATGATTCTACAACCCTGTGATTCTGTAATTCCATGATTCTGTTATTCTCTGATTCTATGATTATATGATTCTACGATTCTTTGATTCTGGGATATTACGATTCCTTGATTCCCTGGTTCTTTCATTCTAAGATTCTACGACTCTAAGGTTCTATGATTCCTTGATTTCATGATTCCATGATTCCTTGATTCTGGGATATTACGATTCCTTGATTCCCTGATTCTTCAATTCCAAGGTTCTATGACTCCAAGGTTCTGCGATTCTTTTATTCCACGATTCTACAACTCTTCGATTCTTTCCTTTGAGCCCAGAGCAGTTTGAAGCCTCCAACCCTCCTGGACCCCCCGTGTGTCACCTGCTCCATCCTCGGCTTGGCTGGAGATCCCCAGTGGTCCCCTGTGGGGTGACAATGAGGCCCTTTGTCACCTCACTGGTGACACCGCCTGTGGTCACCATGGCGCCGGGCCCGGCTGCACTTTGTGGCAGGACGGCGACGGGACCAGTGTGAGCCCCGAGCACAGCCCACGTCTCTTTAGAGTCACAGACTCATTTGGTCTGGACGAGACCTTCGGATCGAGTCCAACCACAACCCGACTCGAGCTGCCGGGGGCAGATCCGTGTGAGGAGCTCCCGAGCTCATCCCGCGTCTTTTTTTGGGAGGAGCTCCCGAGCTCATTCCACATATTTTCGTGGCAAGGAGCTCTTGATCTCAATTCACGCCTCTTCGTGGGGAGGATCTCCCAGGACCATCTCACATCTTTCCCTGGTGAGGAGCTCCCGAGTGCGTCTCAAATCCTGAAGACTTTCCTTTTTGCTGAAGCTTTTCCTTTTCACCAAAGCTTCCCCGCGAGCTGGAGCAGAGACCCGCCCAGCCACCCCGGATGGCCTGGGAGGAGGTGAATGTTCCCCAGGCCATCAGACCTCGACGGCAGCCCGACGCGTGACCAGGTTCCGGCTGCTGCCGCATGAGTGAGGGGCCAGAGGGGACAGCGGGGACAGAGGGGACAGCAGAGACAGAGGGGACAGAGGGGACAGAGGGGACAGCGGGGACAGCAGGGACAGCAGGGACAGAGGGGACAGAGAGGACAGAGGGGACAGCGGGGACAGCAGGGACAGCAGGGACAGAGGGGACAGAGGGGACAGAGGGGACAGCGGGGACAGAGGGGACAGCAGGGACAGAGGGGACAGCGGGGACAGAGGGGACAGAGGGGACAGCGGGGACAGAGGGGACAGCAGGGACAGAGGGGACAGCGGGGACAGAGGGGACAGAGGGGACAGCGGGGTCAGCAGGGACAGCGGGGACAGTGGGGACAGAGGGGACAGCAGAGACAGAGGGGACAGAGGGGACAGAGGGGACAGCGGGGACAGCAGGGACAACAGGGACAGAGGGGACAGAGGGGACAGAGGGGACAGCGGGGACAGAGGGGACAGCAGAGACAGAGGGGACAGCGGGGACAGAGGGGACAGAGGGGACAGAGGGGACAGCGGGGACAGAGGGGACAGCAGGGACAGAGGGGACAGCGGGGACAGAGGGGACAGAGGGGACAGCGGGGTCAGCAGGGACAGCGGGGACAGCGGGGACAGAAGGGACAGCAGTGACAGCGGGGACAGAGGGGACGCGGCTCCTGCTCAGAGGCATAAAATCACCTCAAAACACAAAATGGTGGCCCCAGGGGCACAACATCACCTCAGGGCTCAACATGGCAGCAGAATCACCTCAGGGCTCAACTGGCGGCCCCAGGGGTTTTGGGATCACCTCACGCCATTAAAACCCTGAGGAGCGGGTTGAGAGGAGGGAACGGAGCTGGTGAGGGGCTGGAGAAGGAGGGTGAGGGTGGAAATTGGGGGTGATTTCTTCCCCAAAGGGCTGTGGGGCGTTGGAACAGGCTGCCCAGGGCAGTGCTGGAGTCGCCACCCCTGGAGGGTGAACAGACGAGCTTCTTGGGGACGTTTTAGTGCCGGGGCTGGGTTAATGGACTCGATGATCTTGAGGGGCTTTTCCACCCAAAACAGTTGGCTAATTGGCTGATTTTGGGCATTCCTGAGTAGCCACTCTCTCCTGGCTGGTCGGGCCGGCTCGGGGGGACATGGGGGTGTCTCTGCTGACATGGGGGTTCATCCCGGCTCCATTTCTCTCCCTGCAGCCCTCAGGATCCTGGAGCGGGACCCCGACCCCTCCACCCGTGCCCTGGCAGGTCAGACCATGCTCCTCCTCACCACCAGGACGAATCAGCCAAGACAGCAGCCGACCCTGTGGTCCCTCTGCTGCTGGCACCGCTAAGTCTGGCTTAAGGGCAGCTTTTCTCACCGAAACACCTGCATTTTCTGACAATAACTCTGGAAAAGGAGCCCGATCAATGGCGTCCTTCAGCCCTGGGGTGACGGCGGCGTTTCTGGCCTCTCCGGACGCCGTTTTTCTGGAAATCCCCCAGATCCTGAAGCTCAGGGACGTGAAGTCAGGATTTTTGTGCTTGCATCTCATTTGCTTTTTGCTTTTTTGGGGGTGTTTTGATTGTGCAGATGGTGTTGGCGCTCCCCTCTGAGCAGGGGTGGCACAGACCCCTTTTCACGTTGTTTAAATAAATTGTGTCAGATCAAGATTCTCCCACTGGAATCAACAGACACATTGTGGGGAAGATCCCAATTAAGGAAATTCACGCTGATAAAAATGCCAAGTTTATCTCCATTAAGCAGCAGCGAAGTCCAGCCCACAGGGCAGCGAAACCCCCGTTATTTTGTGTTTGAGAAGAGCCCAGGGAGTTCATCTCAGTTTGAGAAACAAAAACAGGGCAAAATGGGGATTTTGCTGCAAACGTGAGAACTTGAGCATTCAAATGTTTCATCCGGGGGTCGCTCAGGGGGAATAAAATGCTCAAGGCCCAAAGGGATCCGTGGTAAATCAGTGACGGGTGTTTTGATTTCGGGTGCAGGGGAACGGTTGGATCTTTTCGAACACAAATTATTTAGGGATTCTAAAACTGGAGGGAATTGGGGGTAAATTGTGGTGCAGGGAGGGAAAAGTGGGAGACGTGTCCCCCCCGTGATCCTCATGTCCCCTCCAGGTCCCCTGTGTTCCCCCAGCCACTGACTGCAGCCAGTGTAATGATATTGTTGGGCTTTGTGGGTGGGTTGTGCATTGGAGAGGGACTTTTGTGGGTTGTTGTATTTCATTGTTTTTTCTGTAAATAGTTTTATTTCTTTGTGTGCTTGTTGGTTTTGGTAAACATATTGGTTTATGTTTTTTCAGACCTGTGCTCTCCGTCATTTTCCTGTATCTGCAGAGCTGTGGTTTCTGCTCGCTCTGGGTTCCTGGGGCTGGAGGTGGCTGGGGATGCTGGCATGGCCACCCCGGGGACAGGGGGTCCCTGTGCACAGAGGGGTCCCACTTGCAGAGACATGGCACTGGGCACCAGTGGGGTTGGTTCATGAGTTGCTGGAGAGCGGTGTCCCCACCAGCAAAGCTGTCACCAGCAACGAGTGAGCCATGAGAGCCTTGGGAACGGCTTGTGCCAGGATCACGGAGAAGGTTTTGCAGCTGTAGGTGCTGCTCTTTAAGGCTCTGAACCTACACATGCGCAGGGCTCTGGAGCTGTTCCCCACCAGGCTGGTGTCAGGACCGCGGTTGCTCCCAGCTTGCAGAAGCGTCCGGGCTGGAGCCAGTGGGAGCTGTTCCTCTCCTCTGGACGCATGCAAGGGCATTTAAGTCCTTCTCAAATGATGGGGCCCAGCCCGACACACAGTGCTCCAGGTGAGGCTGCAGCAAGCCTGGACCCAGTGGGACAATCCCTTCTCTTGGCTGGCTGGTCAGGCCGTGTTTGACGTCCCCAAGACGCCGTTTGCCCTCTCCGAGCCCAGGCACGCTGCTGGCTCCTGAGCCGCTGCCCCCCCAGCACCCTAGATCCCTTTCTGCAGGGCTGCTCTCCAGCTGCTCCTCTCCCCGTTTAGACTTGTGCCACTGTTGCCCCCTTCCAGGGGCAGACACAGCATTTGGGTTTGTTACACATCAACCCATTCGTCATCGCCCAATGCTCCAGTCTGTCCAGATGCCTCTGCAGGGCCTCTCGTCTCCTGAGAAACTCAACAGGGAATCACAGACTGCTTGGGGTTGGGAAGGACCTCTGGAGATCACCTAGTCCAGCCCACATGCTAGACCGGGTTCACCAGAGCAGGTGGCACAGAATGGCCTCTACGTGTGTTCTGAGTGTTTCCATAGGCGGAGACTCTCCATCGTAGAGAAGGCAGCCTGTTCCAGGGCTCTGGCAACCTCACAGGAGAGAAGTTTCTCCTCCTGTTGAGACAGAACCTCCTGTGTGTCATACTGTGCCCGTTGCCTCTCACTCTGTCACTGGGCACCACTGAAAAGGGTCAGGCCCATCCTCTTCACACCCACCCTGGGGATATTTAGCAGCATAAACACGATCTCCTGTCAGCTTCTCTTCTCCAGGCCAAACAGACCCAGTTCTCTCAGTCTTGCCTCTTCAGAAAGAAGCTCCAGAGCCCTCATCATCTCTGTGTCTCTCCACTGGACTCTCTCCAGCAATTCCTTCTCCTTTGTAAGCTGGGGAGCCCAGAGCTGGACACACAACTCCAGATGCGGCCTCACCAGGGTAGATCAGAGAGGGAAGATAACCCGCCTCGACCTGCTGGTCACGCTCTTCCTAATGCTCCCCAGGAGACTCTTGGCCACAAGGGCACATTGCTGCCTCATGGTCAACCTGTTGTCCACCAACTTGGGAGAAGACTCGTCGGCTTCTCTTTCTGCTCAGGGCCTGTAGGAAACGCCCACAACACGTCACCCCACATTAGTCTGGCCCTTCATTTTTACCCATAAGCTCTGGACTCATTTTTCATCCCCTCAGGCAGAGTTTGATACATTCGAGTTGCTCTCTCACATAAAGCGCAACTCCCCCACCGCCCTTGCTGGCCTGTCTTTCTAAAAAAGTACAGACCCTCTGTGACAGCGTTCCAGTTGTGTGAGCTGTGCCACCGTGTCTCTGGAATGGCAAAGAGATGGTGGCTGTGTGACCATACACGGATCTCTCGTTGTCCCTGTTTGTTCCCCGTGCTGTGTGCGCTGGTGCACAGACATTTCAGAGAAGGAATGGAGTGTGCAGGTTTCCCGTGAGGTCTGCAGAAGTATCCACCACAGCCATACACACCCTGGAGCTGGTTGGCCTTCTGGTCCTCGTCTTGGGAGGCAGCTCAGCAACATTTGTCACTTCTCTGCTTGGCCTGGCTTATGTTCCCCAGTTTGGATGAGTTGGCATGAGTTTTGCCACTTTGGACACTGTCCCCAAGCCCTTCAGTTGGAAGCCCACCTCACCAAGTTGGTCAGCCTGCTGCCAAACATTCCCTCACCTCTTCTAGACAGGTAGATCCCATCCCTCCCTAGCTGCTTATAGTCATCAATGTCCCATTGTCATAGCAGCCAAAACCCTTAGGAGGCCACCAGCTACAAAGCATGGAGCTGATGTGCATTATACATCTATTTCTGGCTGCGCCCTTTCCTTTAACTGGTAGAAGGGAGGAAAAGATGACCTGGGCATCAGATTTATTCACTTGTACCCCCAAGGCTTTCTAGTCTTCCTTGACAGTACCCAGGCTGGGACTTGCGGTGCCATTGGTGCCCACGTGGAAGAGCAGCTGTGCTGTACAGGGGCAGAGCGAGACCAGAGCCTGCAAAGGGATGGCCATGAACAGGGAGGTGAACTTCAGCTACGGCAGGAAGCAACTGGAGAACAACATTTCTGAGGGGTGAGGATGGTTGCCGGGCATGACGGGATGGTTGGGAAGAACCGCTCAAGGCTGCATGGAAGTAGAACTGGTTGGGATTCAAAATTCGGTGGAGGAGGTAGAGTAGTACCTCTCTAACCACCACTGAGGGTGTGTCATCCCCATCCCTGCTGCGCAGCCAACCCCAGAGTGCCCATGCAACCCAGGTGTGATGTCACGGCCCGTGTTCCACCTGCAGCGCTGGTGCCCGGCAACGAGCACAACAAAGAGAATCCCACCAGCACTGAGCAAAGCCCATCCTGTCTTCCCTTTTTGCTTTCTTACCACTTGCCCTGTTCCCAGTCCAGCCCTTGTATCCCATTCCCCATGCCTTGGCTGCAAAATCCAACCTTCTCACCTGCTCCCACCAACTCAGTCCCGTCTTTCGCTTCCCACTTTTTTTTTGTTATGAAGGTCCTGAAGAAGAGGAAAACCGCGCTGCTGGAGGTACGGCCCCCGCTGCCTTGGGGGATGGCGTGGCATGGGACCCCACTCTGGGGAGCTCAGGGGCCAGGAGCTCAGCTTGTCTTCTCCACCCAGCCCTGCAAGGCCACGGGCTGGGAGAAGCCCTTCTGGGCTGCTCGTCCCCTGGTGAAATCGAGCATCCCTACCTGTGGGACACGTCCCCATGGGAGCCCAGGGCACCCCGGGCTCGTGTCAGAGGGATGCTCAGCGGGAGCAGCTGGTGCTGCCCGGAGCCTGAGCCCGTGCCTCCTCTGCCCCTTTCCAGGCTGGAGCCAGGGCAGCCCAGCCCTGCCCGGGGAGCAGCGCAGAGGCAAAAAACCCACCTGTGCAAGGTAAGGGGCTTCTGGGTCCCCAGGCAGGTGTGGGACTGGGCTCTGTGCTTGGGGCACCCCACAGGGCAGGGACATGGCTGCTCAGCCCTGCCCTCTCTGCTCCCGCACATCTGCAAGACCGCGTCACTCCCAAATCTGTTGAAGGGCACAAAGCGCAGAATCCCCTGGCTGCAGGTGCTGGCCCGTGGGTGTTGGTGGCCCAGGAGCTGCCCAAACTCCAGGCAGCTCCTGCTGGGGACATACCATGGGGTCCTGTCACACCACAGCTCTCCCTGGGCAGTGAGAGGGGTCAGGGGTGCTGAGAGCCCCGTTCCACAGATGCGCTGGGCTGGGCAGGGCAGGACCAATGCACTTTTCTGCTTGTATTTTGGCTTAGGATACACCACGTCTTGCTGGGGAGCTGCATGTCCGGCTGCTGGGATCAAGGAAGGAGAGATGGAGGAGAAGACAGACGTAGATGTGATGGTGGAAGAACAGATGGAGGTTGATGTGATGGTGGAGGAAGAGATGATGGATGTGGACGAAGGGACAGAGGAAGAAATGGAGGTAGATGCAGAGATCGAGGAGGCAATGGAGGTGGATGGATAGCTGAAGATCAAAGATGGACGTACCAGCAGCCGGATAGGAACATGCTCCCCAGCCACTGCCTGCAGCCGCTGCAATAATATTGGTGGGTGGGTTATACATTAGACAGGAGTTTTAGGTTTTTTTTGTACTTATCTGTAGTTGTTTTTTCTGTACATAGTTTTGTTTCTTTGTGTGTTGGTTTGTTTTGGAAAATATATTGATTTATGTTTTTTCAGACCTGTGCTCTCTGTCACTTTATTGCATCTGCAGAGCTGTGGTTTCGGCTCGCTCTGGGTTCCTGGGGCTGGAGGTGGCTGGGGGTGCTGGCACGGCCACCTCGGGGACAGGGGGTCCCTGTGCACAGAGGGGTCCCACTTGCAGAGACATGGCACTGGGCACCAGTGGGGTTGGTTCATGAGTTGCTGGAGAGCGGTGTCCCCACCAGCAAAGCTGTCACCAGCAACGAGTGAGCCGTGAGAGCCTTGGGAACGGCTTGTGCCAGGATCACGGAGAAGGTTTTGCAGCTGTAGGTGCTGCTGTTTAAGGCTCTGAACCTACACATGCGCAGGGCTCTGGAGCTGTTCCCCACCAGGCTGGTGTCAGGACCGCGGTTGCTCCCAGCTTGCAGAAGCGTCCGGGCTGGAGCCAGTGGGAGCTGTTCCTCTCCTCTGGACGCATGTAAGGGCATTCAAGTCCTTCTCAAATGGTGGAGCCCAGCCCGACACACAGTGCTCCAGGTGAGGCTGCAGCAAGCCTGGACCCAGTGGGACAATCCCTTCTCTTGGCTGGCTGGTCGGGCCGTGTTTGACGTCCCCAAGACGTCATTTGCCCTTTCCAAGCCCAGGCACGCTGCTGGCTCCTGAGCCGCTGCCCCCCAGCACCCCAGATCCCTTTCTGCAGGGCTGCTCTCCAGCTGCTCCTCTCCCCGTTTAGACTTGTGCCACTGTTGCCCCCTTCCAGGGGCAGACACAGCATTTGGGTTTGTTACACATCAACCCATTCGTCATCGCCCAATGCTCCAGTCTGTCCAGATGCCTCTGCAGGGCCTCTCGTCTCCTGAGAAACTCAACAGGGAATCACAGACTGCTTGGGGTTGGGAAGGACCTCTGGAGATCACCTAGTCCAGCCCACATGCTAGACCGGGTTCACCAGAGCAGGTGGCACAGAATGGCCTCTACGTGTGTTCTGAGTGTTTCCAGAGGCGGAGACTCTCCATCGTAGAGAAGGCAGCCTGTTCCAGGGCTCTGGCACCCTCACAGGAGAGAAGTTTCTCCTCCTGTTGAGACAGAACCTCCTGTGTGTCATTCTGTGCCCGTTGCCCCTCATCCTGTCACTGGGCACCACTGAAAAGGGTCAGGCCCATCCTCTTCACACCCACCCTGGGCATATTTAGCAGCATAAACACGATCCCCTGTCAGCTTCTCTTCTCCAGGCCAAACAGACCCAGTTCTCTCAGTCTTGCCTCTTCAGAAAGAAGCTCCAGAGCCCTCATCATCTCTGTGTCTCTCCACTGGACTCTCTCCAGCAATTCCTTCTCCTTTGTAAAGTGCTGTCGAGGGTTTAGATTGCGGGGGAGAATAAAACGTTGGCAGATGTATTGTTAACCTCCTCTCCTGCCTCCGCTTCCCCCTTTTGCCCCTCCCTCTCCCCCTTCCCTCTCAGGACAGGTGATCAGGAGGGAAAGAAGGACCGATAGAAGAGAGTTGGTAAAAATTAAAGATGTTTTACTAATGCTACTGATAAGAATAGAGAAAGTAATACAAAAGATACAAAACCAATCTTGAAAATCCCCGCAATTACAGAGCCGGCACCCAAAGTCCTGGATTGGACTCTGCAGCCAACCGGCGCTGGATTCAGTCTCTCACTAGGCCTCAGTTCGCAGGGATGACTCGCAAGGTCGTCTCCTAATGTCGGCCATAAGTAGAAGGGAAAAAGCAAAGGCAAAAAGGGAAAAAGGGGCGAGATCCTCATGATCTTCCACTTTTATATGAATTATCCAGGTGAATGGAATGTTATACTCAGTTGGTCAGTTTCTTGGTCACCTGTTTCTCCTTGCCCCTCTCACGAGATGTCCATCCATGCTTATCAATGACCTCGCATTGCATTGCTATGTTCACCAAAACATGTATCTGGTTTTCCAGGAAAATGCAGCTGATATGAAGCTTGAGCTGAGAGGCAAATCCACTAAAAGAGGATCTTGTTTTTTAACAAAACCAGGACATTCTACACCTTATAATATGCCATTCACCGAATATTTAAACCTTATCAATAAAATCTATCAATACAATCTAATTAATCACTACTATATACATATATATATATATACGTATATACACATATGTACATATATATTCAGGAGTAATTAATCTTAATCAGTGGACCATCCTTTGAAAAGTTCATTAAGTTCATTTTGTCACAGCAGCCTTCCAGGGCAGGAAAAATGGTACAAGTGCATCTCATGACCACTGTTTGTGGGTTAAAGACATCAACTTCGAAGAAGTTGTCAGGCACCACTCCAAGAAGCTAGCTTTGGTTTCATCATCACTGTCTTGATCTGGAAGACACTTATGAAACACTGTCAGGTCCTTGGGAAAAACAATCCCAGTAATGGGCTTGCCTTTGCCTGAGGCAGGAGTAACCCAGAGCACCTTTCCTAACATGTTTTTCATGTGTACTACAGGGACTTTATCTCCTTCCACAGGATGAAGAATCTCTGATTGGGCAGGCCCGGCTCGGTTGGTTGATCCCCTGGTGTTGGTCAACCACGTGGCTTTTGCTAAATGTGAATCCCAGTTTTTAGAGTTTCCACCACCAAGTGCCTTTAGTGTAGTTTTTAGCAAACCATTGTACCTTTCAGATTTCCCAGAGGCTTGTGCATGTTATGGAATATGATATACCCACTCAATACCATGTTCTTTGGCCCATTGGCTATAAGACTGTTTTTGAAATGAGTACCATTGTCTGATTCAATTCTTTCTGGCGTACCGTATCATCAAAGGACTTGCTTTTCAAGGCCCAAGATAGTATTTCAGGCTGTAGCATGAGGTACAGCATATGTTTCCAACCATCCAGTGGTTGCTTCCACCATTGTAAGCACATAACGCTTACCTTGACGTGTTTGTGGAAGTGTAATATAATCAATCTGCCAAGCTTCTCCATACTTATACTTTAACCATCGCCCCCCATACCATACAGGATTTGACCGTTCATCTTGTTTGATTTTGGCGCAAGTTTCACATTCAGGAATAACGTGTGAAATAGTGTCCATAGTTAAATCCACCCCTCCATCGCGAGCCCATTTATATGTTGCATCTCTACCTTGATGCCCTGAAGCATCATGGGCCCACCGGGCTAGGAAAAGTTCACCTTTATGTTGCCAGTCCAAGTCCACCTCAGCTACTTTAATCTTAGCAGCTTGATCCGCTTGTTGGTTGTTTAGATGTTCCTCGGTGGCTCGACTTTTAGGCACATGAGCATCTACATGCCGAACTTTCACAGGCAGGCTCTCTAGCCGAGCAGCAATGTCTTGCCACAGTGTGGCAGCCCAAATGGGTTTACCTCTGCGCTGCCAGTTGCTTTTCTTCCATTGCTGTAGCCACCCCCACAAGGCATTTGCTACCATCCATGAGTCAGTATAGAGATAAAGTATTGGCCACTTCTCTCTTCCAGCAATGTCCAAAGCCAGCTGGATGACTTTCACTTCTGCAAACTGGCTAGATTCACCTTGTCCTTCAGTGGCTTCTGTAACTTGTTGTGTGGGACTCCACACAGCAGCTTTCCACCTTCGATGTTTTCCTACAAGACGACAGGATCCATCTGTGAACAGTGCATACTGCTTATCAGTCTCTGAAAGTGTATTATACGGTGGTGCTTCTTCAGCACGTTTTACTTCCTCCTCATCTGGAGACATCCCAAAGTCTTTGCTTTCTGGCCAGTCTGTAATGACCTCTAAGATCCCTGGACGGTTGGGACTTCCATTTCGAGCTCGTTGCGTGATCAAAGCAATCCATTTACTCCACGTAACTTCGGTTGCATGATGTGGAGAGGGAACCGTCCCTTTGAACATCCAGCTCAGCACCGGCAGTCGAGGTGCTAGGAGCAGCTGTGCTTCAGTACCGATCACTTCTGAAGCAGCTCGAACTCCTTCATATGCTGCTAGTATCTCTTTTTCAGTTGGAGTACAGTTGGCCTCAGATCCTTTGTATCCTCGACTCCAAAAACCTAAGGGTCGACCTTGGGTTTCTCTTGGTGCTTTCTGCCAGAGGCTCCAGGTAAGTCCATTATCTCTGGCTGCAGTGTAGAGCACGTTTTTAACATCTAGTGCAGTCGGAACTGGTCCAAGGGCCACTGCATGAGTTATCTCACGCTTAATTTGTTCAAAGGCTTGTCGTTGTTCAGGGCCCCACTCAAATTGGTTCTTTTTACGAGTCACTCGATAGAGAGGGCTCACAATCTGGCTGTAGTCAGGAATATGCATTCTCCAAAAACCTACAACGCCCAAGAAAGTCTGTGTCTCCTTTTTATTAGTAGGTGGAGACATTGCAGCAATTTTGTTGATCACATCCATTGGGATCTGACGACAGCCATCCTGCCATTTTATTCCTAAAAACTGGATCTCTCGTGCAGGTCCCTTGACCTTGCTTCGTTTTATGGCAAAACCAGCATCCAAAAGAATCTGAATTATTCTCTCACCTTTCTCGAAGACTTCTTTCGCTGTGTCGCCCCATACGATGATGTCATCAATATACTGCAAGTGTTCTGGAGCTTTACCTTGCTGCAGCGTGGTCTGGATCAGTCCATGGCAGATGGTAGGACTGTGTTTCCACCCCTGGGGCAAGCGATTCCATGTGTCCTGGACGCCTCTCCAGGTGAAAGCAAACTGCGGCCTGCACTCTGCTGCTACAGGAATAGAGAAAAATGCATATGCAATGTCAATTGTAGCATGCCACTTAGCTGCCTTTGACTCCAGTTCAAATTGCAGTTCTAGCATGTCAGGCACAGCAGCACTCAGTGGTGGCATAACTTCATTCAGGCCACGATAGCCCACAGTTAGTCTCCACTCGTCACTAGACTTAGGCACTGGCCAGATTGGGCTGTTAAAAGGTGAGCGAGTCTTACTGATCACACCCTGGCTTTCCAATTGACGGATCAACTTCTGGATAGGAATCAAGGAGTCTCAATTGGTGCGATATTGCCGGCGATGCACTGTCGTGGTAGCAGTTGACACCTGCTGATCGTCAACCATCAGCAGTCCTACAACAGAAGGATCATCTGAAAGACCAGGCAAATCAGACAGCTCTTCAATTTTCTCAGTGTCCACAGCTGCTATACCAAATGCCCACCTATACCCTTTTGGGTCCTTAAAATACCCTCTCTTGAGGCAGTCTATGCCAAGGATGCATGGAGCATCTGGGCCAGTCACAATGGGATGCTTTTGCCAGTTTTTTCCAGTTATGCTCATTTCAGCCTTTACAACAGTCAGTTCCTGGGATCCCGCAGTCACTCCAACAATATTGATGGATTGCGTTCCTTTATAATTAGAAGGAATTATCGTGCACTGAGCAGCAGGGTCCACTAAAGCTTTGTACTCCTGGGAGTGTGTTGTACCAGGCCATCGTATTTGTACAGTCCAATAAACTCTGTTATCCCTTTCCTCCACCTGGTTGGAGGCAGGGCACCTCTAATTTCTGTTTTGCACAGTCTCTGGGTGTGAATTAGAGGTTCCTTCAAGAGCATCAGAATCTCTTCTGCTCCTTTTGTAAACTGGAGCAGCCACCTTCCTAG
The DNA here is from genome assembly GCF_963082525.1 of Nesoenas mayeri. Lineage (NCBI taxonomy): Eukaryota > Metazoa > Chordata > Aves > Columbiformes > Columbidae > Nesoenas > Nesoenas mayeri. The sequence goes on from NW_027659957.1 coordinate 563,828, forward strand.
GAGTTTTTCCTTTGATCTCACGTACTCGTTCTTTGAGTTCTGAGATAGGTCTTCCATGCCACTTATTCATGTTTTCTCCCTGCTCATGTAGGAAGAACCACAGTGAACCTCTTTATGTGGTCCTCTCTCTCGAGATTGGAAATGCCTTTTCCTAACAGCTGAAACATAGGTTTGTGCAGGTCGTGAATGGTATTTGTCTTCTCTGAGTTCTTTGATCTCTTGCAATAGCTTTTCAAACCGGTCATCAGATTTTTCACACAGTTTCTCCACAGCAGAGACACAAGCCCGTAGAGAACCAGCAAGGCTGTCCTCAAAGTCACGGAGCTGCTCAATCACTTCAGTAATATCTTGTCCACCTCTAGATGACCAGAGCATTCCTGCCAATGACTTAGCATATGCAGGTGATGCACTTTGTACAAATCTGCGCCACAGAGGTCGTGAACAATTGATTCTATCTGGGTCTGTTCCCTCTTGGCTGTTTGGTCCAAAATAGATGATCTCTCGCACAGCTAATTCTCTCAGGAACTGAATACCTTTCTCCATAGTATTCAATTTCCCTAACTTGGATATACAGTCTTCCTTGTAGGGAAATCTTACTTTCATAGCTGCCAGGAGTCGGGTCCAGAGAGTAGTGGCATTAGACTCTCTTGAAATTGCCCTATCAATGGTGGAATCTCTTGACAGAGATCCCAGCTGCCTGGCTTCACCACCTTCCAGTTCAATTGTATCTGCCCCATTGTCCCAGCATCGGAGCAGCCAGGTTAAAATATTCTCGCCTTCACGACGACTAAAGTCTTTTCGCAGATCTCTCAGCTCACCTGGAGAAAAGTACCGAGTGGTGGTCACTTCATCTCCTCCCTGTCCTGATGGTGCCCCTTGGGTTGATGTTGGCCCTGTGCCATCATCTGCTTCACGAGTAGTCTTTCTAGTGACTTTCTTACAACCAGCAACTGATGCTGATATGGGTTTACCATCATTTGATTCATTTCCAGAGTCTGAATGACTGTCACAGTGATCGCTATGGTTACAGTGGCAACAGTGCCCAGTGTGTGAAGAAGGGGGGGCTGCCTTTAAGGCTGCAGAATTATTGTTATCACTAGTGACCTTGGCAGAAGAACTCTACGGAGGAGCTGTAGCTTCAGCCTGCAAAGGCGTTGGGGGGACAGCTTTTGCTGTTTTGCTCTTCCTCGAGCGGCCAGGAGTGCTTTTTGCTGAAGCTTCCGAAGACGCACCGCAAATCTCAGGACAACAAAGAGATGCAAACCTCCTGTTGAACGCCATTTCTCTTAACAGAAGCACAAACTGACACACATTCAGCAAACCAGATAACACCATCACAGTTCTATCAAAACTCCAAGGATATTCAAAGCTCTCTAAAACATTTGCGAACTGGCCTAGCGAAAAAACAAAAGTATTGTTAGTCAGCCTTTCTAAAGATTCGCTTGACCAATTAGCAGACACAGAGTCGTACTGCTCTTTAATCTCTCCTGGAGGCTTTTCAAGGTAAAGCAGAAGCGAGTAGAAATTCATTAGTGGCTGCAGTATAATGAAATAAACCAGTGACAAACCACACAGTATCATCATGGCCATTGTCCAGTTCCTTGTTGTTATATAATGAATACTTTGATTTAAAAAGAAAGCCCAGCACAGATATGGAATCAGTGAGCACAATGTAGAAAATAACTGATACAACTTATGCCATAACATCATTAAATCAATGTAATTCACTTTGCTTTAATACAACCAAATAATATCCGAAGCAAACAGACGCGCGAGTATCACAACTCTATGAGTTGGCACCGTGCCAAGAAAATTGAAAGGTACGTCAGAGCAGTAGAAAAGCCAAAAATCTCCAGATTTACCCCTTTCTCTTGCCCCACGTTGGGCGCCAATTATCTGTCGAGGGTTAAGATTGCGGGGTGACAATAAAACCCTGGCAGATGTATTCTTAACCCCCTCTTCCCCCCCACTTCCCCCTTTTTGCCCCTCCCTCTCCCCCCTTCCACTAAGGACAGGCGATCGGGAGGGAAAAAGAAGGACAGAGAGAAGAGAGTTGGAAAAAATTGAAGATGTTTTACTAATGCTACTAATAAGAATAGAGAAAATAATACAAAATATACAAAACCAATCTTGAAAGTCTCAGCAACTGCAGAGCCAGCACCCAAAGTCCTAGATTAGACTCCACAGACAACCAGAGCTGGATTCAGTGTCTCACTAGGCCTCAGTTCGCAGGGATGACTAGCAAGGTTCTCTCCTAATGTCGGCCATAGGGAAAAAAGGAAAAAAGGGCCGAGATTCTCGTGATCTCCCATTTTATATGAAGTAGTCATGTGAATGGAATGTTATACACAGTTGGTCAGCTGTTTCTCATCGCCCCTCTCGCGAGATGTCCATCCGTGCTTATCAATATGTTTGCATTCCATTGCTAGGTTTACCAAAACATGTGTCTGGTTCTCCAGGAAAATGCAGTTAATATGAAGGCTTTAGCTGACAGGCAAAATTCACTGAAAGAGAAACTTGTTTTTAACAAAACCAGGACATTGGATCCACACCCCATCACTCCAGGAGGTTCATGGATCCACCAGGTTCATGAGTGATTCCTGAGGACCATCCAAGTGTGGGCAGTGTAAGAGAGGAGCAGAGCAGGGTCAGCTCATGGGTCATGACTGAGCACAGCCACCCCAGCAGCAGCCGTTCCCCATCTCCCAGGCACAGCCATGCCCACAGCATGCAAATGGCACTGCCATACATGATTAGCCCAAGAGAGGCCTTTCCTCCCTCCATATTCCCAGGAAAATCTCCCTCCTGTTCCTCCTCCACCTGCAGACATCAACTGCTTTCCATTTCTGGGCTCAGACATGGCTGGAAGGGTTCACTGAAGCCATCAGCCATCTCATTGCTTCTCCCTGGCATGCGCTGACCTCTCCCACACCTACAATGGCCAATCACGGCTGCTCAGGCCTCCCGCTCTTCAGAAGACGCCTCGAGCTTCTTGGTCCTTGATGGTGCTTATTATAAACTTCCTCGCCCTCTCCAGAGTTCACGGTGAGCTTTCTTGTCCACAACAGCCCTTTATGACCATGTCTTAGTAAATGGCTGTGTTTGTATGATCATTTGTGCAGAAAGGGCAGTCACAGGACAGCACTCAATATGTCAAAATTGATGCCGAGTGAAATGCCGTAAAGCCCCGACGAGTTCCCCCTGTGTCGGTGTCTCTCCTGGAAGGAGTCTGTCCCGAGAAGGGAATGCAGCTCCTGCCACTCTCTGCAGAGGCACATGAGCAGTGTCCATCACCTGGGGACACAAAGGGTGACGTTTGCCACACCACCCTTCATCTGAACCACTTAGATGTGTGCTTGTGGATGAGGTATGGAGCCTTATAGTGCAAATACCTATTTAACTGTCATTGCCAGAGGGGGACCACACATGCAGAGTACTATTTTACACGTATTTAAATATAAGCATGTTAAACATTTATTTTTCTTTTTAAAACCGTCATTCCCAGACAAATTACGCAAACACTTGAAGGATTACTCATGTCTTTTAACATGATTATCCTCAGAAGGCCACCAGCTTTGCTTCTCAGGAAATGGGATCCAGAGTCCAAGGGCAGGATGGTTTGGGCTCTGTGCTGGGATCTGGAAACTGAAATGTGCTCCCATCTCCCAGCCCCCTGCCCTCCTGAGTGAGGGTGTGAGACATTCTGCCAGCGAGGGCTGAACTCACAGCCATGACCAGTATCTTATGTCCAACTGCAGCCAACGGTGTCCTGTCAGCTCGGGATTGGAGCTTCCATTGCTGGACGTGTTTAAAAGATGTGGAGATGTGGCGATGAGGGATATGGTTTAGTTGTGGACTTGGCAGTGTTTCATTGACTGTTGGACTCCATGTTCTTAAGGGTCTTTTCCAGCCTAAATATTTCTATGATTACATGGTTCTATGTTGCTATGATTCCATGATTTGGGTTGGAACTATTCCAGTTCCCATCATTTCCAGCTTCCCTCAGAGGCAGCTGTTGTGTGGCACAACTGTCCTGGCTCTCCAGGCAGGTTGGGCACTGGGTTGGTGATGGCGTTAGGAGTTTTCCACTTCCTGGGATAAAAGACTGTTGAGCAGAGACAGTTGTAGAGATTTGGGTCACAGGGGTTTGCAGCAATCCTGTCAAAATCTGAGCAGGATGAGCTTTGGAGCCCAGGGAGGACAGAGACATTCTCAAGGATGTTTTTGAACAGTGGCACTATCTATCACTAATAACAGCACCAGGGAACTCCTCATTCTTGGTTATGCTGCTGAACTAAAGGTCTTTAGTGTCCCTCCCAGCAGTCATTCTCACTTCTCAAAACTACATCTCAGTAGTTATCCTCTTGCATGAGTTTCTGGTTCCAGCCAGGCGGAGGAAAGGGATAACAGAGTTTACTGGATGGTACAGATAAGATGGCCTGCTACAACACACCCCCAGGAGTACAAGGCTTTGGTGGACACTGCTGCTCAGTGCACAATAATTCCTTCAGACTGTAAGGTGACACAACTCATCAGTATTTTTGGAGTGACTTGGGGGATCCCAAGAGTTGACTGTTGTAGAGGCTGAAATGAGCCTAACTGGAAAAAAATGGCCAAAGCATCCCATTGTGACTGGCCCAGACGCTCCGTGCATTCTTGGCATAGACTACCTTAAGAGAGGGTATTTTAAGGACCCAAAAGGGTATAGGTGGGCATTTGGGACAGCAGCTATGGACACTGAGAGAATTGAAGAGCTGTCTGATTTGCCTGGTCTTTCAGATGACCCTTCTGTTGTAGGACTGCTGATGGTTGACGATCAGCAGGTGCCAGTTGCTAGCACAACGGTGCATCGTCGACAGTATTGCACCAATCGGGACTCTAGGATTCCTATTCAGAAATTGATTCGTCAACTGGAAAGCCAGGGTGTGATCAGTAAGACTCGCTCACCTTTCAGTAGCCCAATTTGGCCAGTGTGCGAGTCCAGCGATGAGTGGAGATTAACTGTAGACTACTGTGGCCTGAAGGGCGAAGGGGGAAAAAGGGTGAAGGGAAACCTTCTCCCATGGTTTTGATTGTCTCCCCACGATCAGACCACGACAAAAACAGAGAATCAGTGCGGTGAGGCTGTAGAGTGGCCCTTGGCTTGTCCTGCCAACAAGCTCTGAATGCGGATTCTTGCAGGTGTAGCGGAGCAGGCAGCAGCGTCTCTGAGCAAAGCTCTGGGGGACAGGGTCCTGTGTGCTGAGCACAGCTTCCCTCGCCATTCTCTGCTCCCTCCTCCGTCACGCAGGGGCTGCCCCACGCCGCGCACAGCCAGTCCCAGCCGGGCCCGGAGGTGGGTGTGTCCATGGCAACCGCCCGGGCTCTGTGACGTCATAACCAGAGCCATTGTGACACGAGGGTCCCCGCCCTGACCGTGGGGGTATTTAAGGAGCAGCTTCTCAGGAGCAGCAGCTTCTCAGGAGGCAGCAGCTTCTCAGGAGCAGCAGCTTCTCAGGAGGCAGCAGCTCCCCTGGGTGCTCGCCGCAGCTCTGTGGTAGACGAGACCCAAGATGCCCATTGACGAGGAGGCGTATGCCCACTCCCAGCCCCCCGTGCTCCATAGGCCACAAGGGAGGGTCGGGACAGGGCAGGAGGGAAAGGCCGACGACGCGGCTCTGTGGGACACAGCCCTGCGCATCGTCAGTGAGGCCATGCGCAGGGCTGTGGCTGAGGTCCTGGCAGCTGGCCAGGAACCGGAGGAACAGCAGAACCTGGCCCAGAGCATGGACTTGCAAGACAAGAACAGCAAAGAGGGGTGCCAAGGCGGAGACACCATCCACAGTACCTGGATCAAGCCCTCGGTCCAGGAGCACCTCCAGGACGCCCCTGCAGGTCCCCAGGAGGGGCCTGACTTGACCAGCTGCACAGACACAGAGGTGGCAGCAAAGGCAGAGCGCCCGGCACCTGCCCAGCACAGCCCCACAGAGGACGATGTGGCTCTGGCAGACATTGTGGAGTACATCGTCAGTGAGGCCGTGCGCAGGGCTGAGGCTGAGGTCCAGGGACCTGGCCAGCAACCGGTGGAACAGCAGCACCGGGCCCAATGCACGGACGTTCCAGTGGCAGCACCAGCACCCGCAGGACCTGAAGCCGTTGAAGCTCACTTGGTTGGAGAGGATGAGGGACAGGCCAGCACAGCCCCTCTCGTCCCAGCTGCAGAGGAGGAAGAAGAGAACACGGTTTCTCCAATGCCTGCGGGACATGGAGGAGAGACCAGCGCAGACATGGCCTGCCCAGCGCAGGGCCCAGCTCCACGGCGACGGCCTTCCCGGTTCAGGAGGGCGCTGCGGGCTCTGCGTAGGGCTTTCCGCTGCAGCTGCACCGCGGGACAGCAAGAGGAGTAGAGCCCGGCTGCCAGCGCCACGCAGGTGCCTGGACATGCGGCTGGTCCTGAGCCTGTGCAGCGTCCAGAGGGAGCGTCTGAGGGTGCCACGCCAGGGATGGGTGCATGCACGGTGACAGCGGCGTTCACCTGCCCTGAGGACGTGGTGCTGCCAGCCTCTGCTCGGCCTTGGATTGTTTTCAGAAATCAATAAAGCCCATTAAAAAAAAAATGACAGTTTTCCCCCTGTGCTCATCTGTTTCTGCTCCACCTCGGGACAAAGAAGGCTGCAGGAAATCTCTGTCCTCGGGGTGTTCCGGCATTGGTTGCGGGAAGCCCTGGGCTGGTGCTGCCGCAAGCCGACAGTTCGGCTGGATCCCCCTCAGGCTCCCTTCCCACCCGCCTGTCTCCAATTCCAGTCCAGGACTTGGAACATTTGAGATCTGTTGCTGACTTGGCCTGGTTGACCTGCACCGTACGGCATCCCTTTCATCTCATAAGGAACCTCCCCATTGCAGGGGTGTTTCGGAGCACCTACATGAGCTGATACAGGTGAGACCGTCCAAGCCCACATGTGGTCCCTCACCTCCACCGAGGGTCTTCCAAGTCAGGAAGAGCCGGCTGCTCGCTCCCTTGCTGGAAATCTGAGCCATGATCCATCTCTGCACAAGGCTTCCAGCATCACGAGAGCACGTTCAGGCCTGAGACACCGGGGAGAAGCGCTGCAAGCAGTGCTGGTCTTGAGAAGAAATCCACCCGCTCAGAGCTTTGTCTCAGATGCGAGTTATTCTGCACTGGGTTTCTGGGGCCCAGAAATGGAGGGAGGCTCAGGTATAAACCCCGTCAGCCAAGAGCCGCAGCAGCTGCTGATCCCTGCGTGGTGCATTGCAAACCAGCCATGGCTGCTGCATGCCCCGGGCTGCAGCCTTCGCAGCATCCTCCTCTTCCCCAGCACCCCCGTGCACTGCACAGAACCAGAGCTGATTGCAATGACTGGGGCAGCACCGGGCAGCAGCAGCATCTCTCTCCCCAGCCTCCAGCTGCCCAGTTGCCCTGCGGGGAATTTCTGCCTGGGAAGGGCAGAGTTGTATTGCGATCGGCTGGGGGCTCAGGACAAAGCACAGCACCGCCACGTCCCCGGAGCAGAGCCCTTCTTTTCCTGCCTTGGACCGGTGTATTCCTCCTGCTCACAGCGCGGTCCTTCTCTGGGATAAGGTGACGCCAGCACTTTCAGGGAAATTGCAACTTCATGATGGAGTGGACGTGAAACTGCGTCACTTCATGAAAAGTCAAAGGAGTAAAACTGACATGGAACAAAGCGAGTAACTTGCCACAGCTGTCCAACCTGCGCTCCTCAGGCAGGACGCGACCGGCGACATGTTCTGGTGCTGTGCCGGGGCTGTGCCGCAACAAGTCAGTTGGGGCCGTGGCCAGAAAGGTAGTGATGTACATCTAGATATACCCACATCGTCTTGTGGGAAGCATCTGTTTCCTCGGCACGATTTGGAACACTTTTGACACACGGGACTTGCTGGGCCCTAAATCACAGCAGCGTTGACTCCTCTAAGCCTCCCAGTTCCAATTCAGCAGGTGCCCAGTTCAAGGTGTTGACACAGCAATGTGTACTTCTCTTTAATCTGTATTATATGTTCTCTCTGAAGTCAACACGTCCTTCCTAGGAGCAATCTGGGTCCCAGTGTAGGCTACGAAGCCATTGGACTTGTTGACAGTAGATGACCAAGAGTAATTTGCCAACAGGAGGAGTTCTTGCTAAATTAACAGCAAAAGCCATGCTGAAAAATGCAAGGGAGCAATCAGGGAGGGCTGGAGTCGTACTCGGGAGCAGTGTCCGTGCGTGAAGGTTTATGTGTCTCGCTGGGTAGTGCCCAGAGAGTTGGTCTGATCACACTGCAGAGCTCCAGGAGACATCAGTTCGTTTGCTTTCTTTCCTACACCAAGCTTTAGAGGCTGGTTTTGATAGTCAAATGGGATTCAAACGTAACGTTCCTTCAAGAAGGCCTTGGGTAACTCATTTCCCAAAATTCAGACTTCTTTTCCCAGGGAGGCTGAATTTCCTCCATAGCAATCAAATGATCAGGTTGTGCACAGAAGAGCTGCTGTGGTTCTAAGCGTCTTTATTTTGTCTAGGCTGCCTTAAAGAAGCAGCTGTTCTGCCTTTTGCTTTTGGTGATGGAAGTCGGGAACGGCCAGCGCTGTGCTTCATGTCAGGACGGTTTCATTCTCGTTTTATTGAAACTGAACTTTTGCCAGATGCAACTCCAAGAAAACGCCTCAGCCTCTTCCAGGGCCCTGCTCTTTAGTCTGCTCTCAACATCACCGGCAAAGAGCTGCTGCTTCTCTTCTGCACTGGATGTTTGGACATCTCTTTGCTAGAGGGACAAAGTCCCTTCGATCAAGAGGCTGAAGCAGAAGCTTCAGAAATTGTCCTTCCTCCAAGTTTTCCCCCAGTGCCTCGAGTTCCAAAGCAAAGAGAAGGGCATGGCGATGGTGCCATTTTCTACCTCAGGGATAAAATTGTGGCAGGAATCGTAGTATGGAACATCTTCTACAGGATGCCTATTGCCGGCAAGTCAGCGCAGGACTGGTGTGCTGAACAGTGAGTCTTGCTTGGATTGGGGATTTTCTTGTGGAAAAATCCATCTGCCCATTTAAAATGATGAAAAAGAAATGGAGATGCTCTGTGTGTGTTGGTACGATACTTGTAAGAAACTTGTAGGTTGGTTGTGCTTTAGTTGTTAGCGGTGCAGGTCAGAGCGGCTTCACAGTATCACAGTATGTTTGGGATTGGAAGGGACCTCAAAAGATCATCTAGTCCAATCCCCCTGCTGGAGCAGAAACGCCCAGGTGAGGTCGCACAGGAACACGTCCAGGCGGGTTGGAATGTCTCCAGAGAAGGAGACTCCACCACCCCCCTGGGCAGCCTGTTCCAGTGCTCTGTCACCCTCACTGAGAAGAAGTTTTTTCTCAAATTTAAGTGGAACCTCTTGTATTCCAGCTTGATCCCATTACCCCTTGTCCTATCATTGTTTGCCACCGAGAAGAGCCTGGCTCCATCCTTGTGGCACTCTCCCTTTATGCATTTGTAAGCATTAATAAGGTCACCCCTCAGTCTCCTCTTCTCCAAACTAAAGAGCCCCAGCTCCCTCAGCCTTTTTTCATAAGGGAGGTGCTCCACTCCCTTAATCACCTTTGTTGCCCTATGCTGGACCTCCTCCAGCAGTTCCCCGTCCTTCTGGAACCGAGGGGCCCAGAACTGGACACAATATTCCAGATGGGGTCTCACCAGGGCAGAGTAGAGGGGAAGGAGGACCTCTCTGACCTACTAACCACCCCCCTTCTAATACACCCCAGGATGCCATTGGCCTTCCTGGCCACAAGGGCCCAGTGCTGGCTCATGGTCATCCTGTTGTCCACCAGGACCCCCAGGTCCCTTTCCCCTACACTGCTCTCTAATAAGTAAGTTCCCAACCTATACCGGAACCTGGGGCTGTTCCCGCCCAGATGCACTTGCCCTTGTTGAATTTCATCAGGTTATTCCCCGCCCAACTCTCCAGCCTGTCCAGGTCCTGCTGGATGGCAGCACAGCCTTCTGGCGTGTCTGCCACTCCTCCTAGCTTAGTGTCATCAGCAAACTTGCTGATAGTACACTCTATTCCCTCGTCCAAATCGTTAATGAATATATTGAATAATACTGGCCCCAGTACTGACCCCTGAGGCACTCCACTAGATACTGGCCTCCAACTAGACTCCGCACCATTGACTACCACTCTCTGGCTTCTCTCCTTCAGCCAGTTCGCAACCTTGCAACCCACCTCACTACTCTATTGTCCAGACCACCCCTCCTCAACTTAGCTGTGAGGATGCTGTGGGAGACTGTGTCAAAGGCTCTACTGAAGTCAAGGTAGACCACATCCACTGCTCTGCCATCATTCATCCACCTTGTTACATTCTCATAAAAGGCTTTGAGGCTGGTCAAGCATGACTTACACTTGGTGAAGCCATGCTGACTGCCCCTAATAACCCTCTTATCCTTGATATGCCTTGAGATGGCACCAAGGACAAGCTGTTCCATTACTTTCCCAGGGACAGAGGTGAGGCTGACCGGTCTATAATTACCCGGGTCCTCCTTCCTGCCCTTTTTGAAGACTGCAGTGACATTTGCTTTCCTCCAATCCTCAGGCACCTCTCCCGTTTCCCAAGACTTGGCAAAGGTGATGGAGAGCAGTCCAGCAATGACTTCAGCCAGCTCCCTCAGCACCCGCAGATGCATCTCATCTGGACCCATGGATTTATGGATGTCCAGACTGTTTAATTGCTCCCTAACCCAGTCCTCCTCGACTAAAGCAAACTCCTCCATTGACCTGGCTTCATCCGGGGTCTCAGGGGTACAGGGCTCCCCAGGACAGCCTCCGGCAGAGTAGACAGAGACAAAGAAGGCATTCAGTAATTCTGCCTTCTCTGTATCTTCCGCCACCAGGGCACCCACCCCATTCCTCAGTGGGCCTACATTGTCTCTGGTATTAGTTTTATCTGCTATGTATTTGAAAAAGTTCTTTTTGCTGTCCTTGACCCCTCTCTCCAGCTGTCATTCTAAGGAGGCCTTGGCTATCCTAGCTGCCTTCCTACATCCTCTAACAGCAGCCTTATATTCCTCCCAAGTGGCCAGCCCCTGCTTCCATGACCTGTAAACTCGCCTCTTGTGCTTGAGCATACCCAACAGATCCCTATTGAACCACGCAGGCCTCCTGGCTCTCTTCCTTGACTTCCTACGTGTGGGGATGCTCTGATCCTGAGCGTGGAAGAAGCAATCTCTGAATGCAGTCCAGCTCTCTTGGGCCCCTTTTCCTTCAAGCAGTCTTGCCCATGGGATTTCCCCCTGCAGTTGCTTGAAAAGGCCAAAGTTAGCCCTGCTACAGTTCAGGGTTGCAATTCTACTCACTATTCTGTTCCTGCCACACAAGATGCTGAACTCCACCATCTCGTGGTCACTGCAACCCAGGCAGCCCTCAATCTTTACTGCTTCAACCAGACCCTCCTTGTTAGTGAGGATGAGATCCAGCAGTGCACCTCTCCTAGTCGGCTCCTCCACCATCTGCATGAGGAAGTTCTCATCAAGGCACTGGAGAAACCTCCTGGCCTGTGGCTGGCTGGCTGAATGGTCCTTCCAGCAAACATCAGGGAAGTTAAAATCACCCACAACAACCAGGGCCTGTGACTGCGAGGCCACTCTCAGCTGCCCATAGAAGGCCTCATCAACTTCCTCAGCCTGATCTGGTGGCCTGTAACAGACGCCCACAACAGTGTCACCCCTGCCAGCCTGCCCCTTGATCCTGACCCATGCACTCTCAACTCGCTCGTCATCCACTCCTGGGCAGAATGTAGTACATTGTAGTTGCTCTCTCACATAGAGAGCAACTCCACCACCACGCCTGGCCGGCCTGTCTTTCCTGAAAAGGGCATAGCCATCCACGACCACATTCCCGTCATGTGAACTGTCCCACCATGTTTCTGTAATTGCCACCAGGTCATAATCTCCCGACCGATCACAGGATTCTGACTCCTCCTGCTTATTCCCCATGCTGCGCGCATTGGTGTACAGGCATTTCAGGGAGCGAGCAGAGCACACCGATTTCTCCCTAGGGGCACAGGAGGCCACCCGGTCCTCATCAGTTTTAAAATGCTGCCCGACTGGGACAAGCCCAGCTACAAACCCATCCCCCTTCGAGCCTAGTTTAAAGCTTTCCAAATGAGCCCAGCTAATTCCTGCCCCAGCATCCTTTTGCCCCTGCGAGATAAACCTTTCCCGCATGCATGACACTGTCCGGACTGGTGTCTTATAAAACCAACCATTATCAAAAAATCCAAAGCCCTGCCTGTAGCACCAGTCTTGGAGCCAACTCTTTAGAGACTGAATTTTCCTTTTCCATCCCACATCATCACTTGAAGATGGAAAGAGTGAAGAGAAGATCACTTGAGCCCCTGAGTCTTTCACCATCCTCCCCAAGACCTTGAAATCGTTCTTCATTCCCCTCAGACTACGGGAAGCAGCTTCCTCCCCGTCTGTCTGGAAGAGCAGCAGCGGGTAGTACTCTGTCGGGTGCACCAGTTTGGGGAGCTGTCTAGCGATATCCTTGATCCGGGCTCCAGGTAGACTACAAACTTCCCTACGATGAGGGTCAACTCTGCATATTGGACCCTCTGTTCCTTTCAGAAGGGAATTTCCTATGACAATCACCCTTCTTTCTTTCTTATCAGAGGCAGTCTTAAGTTGTGACATCAAGCGCCTCTTCCTATGTGATCTTGTAGGCAGGCTTGGCACCGCCTCCTCACCTACCTCTTCTTCAAGATCCAGGGCTTCAAAGCTATCACGGAGGGGCACCTGGGGAGACAAAGCAGGCAGGAAGGGCGGCTGCCCGTGACACTGACCCGGAATACGCTTCCAACGCTCGTCGTCTTTTAGGTCCCCTACCTCTGCCCGACAGCAACAAGGGTGGGGCCGTCTCAGGACTTCGGCCTCTGTCCGAGAGGGCAGGAGGTCCATCTCCTTTTGGGGGGTACCTCCCTGGGACCTTTCCGACTGGCACGTCAGGGTGTTACTCCACCAGTCGATGTCCCTTTCAAACTCCCTGATGGTCCTCAGAGTCTCAACCTCCTCCTTAAGTTTCATAACCATGTCGAGCAGACCTTGCACCTGCTCACACCTCACACAGGTGGAGTGCTGGCCTCCTTGCCCCGGCAGCAGCAGGCTCTGGCACTCCCTGCAGATGGAGACTGGAACAGCCACCATTCGGGACAGAACCTCAGTCTGCGTAGCCACAGTCTGTTTGGGACAAACTCTCCTCCTGGAGGCGACCATGGTCGTCAGCAGTCTGGGATGCTGGCAATAAGTTAGAGGGGCTGACAAGCGACAAGTGCTCTCTGCACCCTGCTGCACAAGCTACCACACCCGCTGCTGCAGCACAGTGTGGGTGGGACTCAGCCGCTACACAAGCTGGTTGCTCCTCCCTGCATCTGGAGGGCAGCGACTAGGATTTTTCAAGGCAAGGGGAGGGGAGGGGTTGTGGTCACCGTCACCGTGGAAGATGAGCTGACGAAGCTTCACTTGCAGTAAGAGAATAGACAGGGTGAACGTGGGCCTGCTGCTGAACTTCAGAAGAGTAGAATCAGACGGGACTGAGGTTCTTCATCCCAGCAGTGGATGGGGCTCAAGTCAGGGGTGACCTGAGCAAACTCAAACACCATTACAGAACAGGAGATGGGTCACTTGACCAGCTCCCTGAACACAAGCATCACTGTGCTGTGGCACCTGAGATTCCCAGGAACTCCCACCTCTTGGTCCAGAGGAGTGTGACTCCTCTCGAGGTGTCCTGGCCTCTCTCCTCACTCACATTGTGATTTAGGCAACCCATTTTGTGACATATTCAGTATTTATTAGGAGATGCTCCACACCAATATGAACTGGAGGCTGCTGAGACCACCTGTTCTGGAAAGGGAGGGAAGGGTGAGCAGAGAAGGAAATAGAAGAAATTTGGGTTAATTGCTATTTATTATGGAAATGCTCTGTGTTTGGTTATTCCTGAAATCTCCCTAATCATCCACACCAGACTTGAAGCCTTTAGGAAAATGATGCACAGAGCCTTGGCTTGTAAGAGCATTTTAGATGTCCATGAGCCCTCTGGTGCCATGAGCCTGAACTGCAGATACAGAGAGAATGAACAAACCTCCAATGAAGTGAAAGGCAGAAGCAAACCCCAAGTTTCTGAGGGTGTTTGGACCCCATGAAGGGCCATCACTTGACACAGCTGTGAAGGAAACAACCACTGCAGGTCCCTGTCCCTGGAGTCTGCTGAAGGAAAGACATGGAGACAGTGGTTCCAGGTGGTGAGGGCCATGTGGAGCTGGCTCTGATGCCATGTCAGCCCTTGATGCTTGTTCATCACCAGAATGGCTGAGCCCTGACCCCTGGGACCTGGTAGATCTTTCTCCAATGTTTTTCAAGGCTTTTCCTGTGGTCAGTGTGAGTGTTTTGTGTTTTGGGGGTGGGTTTTATGTCAAGTGCTGTTGCTTTAACTGCAAGTCTCTGGTTTTCTGTGGAGCTGGAAATGCCTGTGAGTTCCTCACAGCTCATCCAGCTTCTTTCATACACCTGGCAATGGTCACCAATCACCTCAATGTCCCACTCTAAAACTTGCTCGAATCCCCTATTTGGATCCACATCCCATCACTCCAGGAGGTTCATGGATCCACCAGGTTCATGGATGATTCCTGAGGACCATCCAAGTGTGGGCAGTGTAAGAGAGGAGCAGAGCAGGGGCAGCTCATGGGCCATGACTGAGCACAGCCACCCCAGCAGCAGCCGTTCCCCATCTCCCAGGCACAGCCATGCCCACAGCATGCAAATGGCACTGCCATACATGATTGGCCCAAGAGAGGCCTTTCCTCCTTCCATAATCCCAGGAAAATCTCCCTCCTGTTCCTCCTCCACCTGCAGACATCAACTGCTTTCCATTTCTGGGCTCAGACATGGCTGGAAGGGTTCACTGAAGCCATCAGCCATCTCATTGCTTCTCCCTGGCATGCGCTGACCTCTCCCACACCTACAATGGCCAATCACGGCTGCTCAGGCCTCCCGCTCTTCAGAAGACGCCTCGAGCTTCTTGGTCCTTGACGGTGCTTATTATAAACTTCCTCGCCCTCTCCAGAGTTCACGGTGAGCTTTCTTGTCCATAACAGCCCTTTATGACCATGTCTTAGTAAATGGTTGTGTTTGTATGATCATTTGTGCAGAAAGGGCAGTCACAGGACAGCACCCAATATGTCAAAACTGATGCCGAGTGAAATGCCGTAAAGTCCCAATGAGTTCCCCCTGTGTCTGTGTCTCTCCTGGAAGGAGTCTGTCCCGAGAAGGGGATCCAGCTCCTGCCACTCTCTGCAGAGGCACATGAGCAGTGTCCATCACCTGGGGACACAAAGGGTGACATTTGCCACACCACCCTTCATCTGAACCACTTAGATGTGTGCTTGTGGATGAGGTATGGAGCCTTATAGTGCAAATACCTATTTAACTGTCATTGCCACAGGGACGACCACACATGCAGAGTACTATTTTACACGTATTTAAATATAAGCATGTTAAACTTTTGTTTTTCTTTTTAAAACCGTCATTCCCAGACAAATTACACAAACACTTGAAGGATTATTCATGTCTTTTAACATGATTATCCTCAGAAGGCCACCAGCTTTGCTTCTCAGGAAATGGGATCCAGAGTCCAAGGGCAGGATGGTTTGGGCTCTGTGCTGGGATCTGGAAACTGAAACGTGCTCCCATCTCCCAGCCCCCTGCCCTCCTGAGTGAGGGTGTGAGACATTCTGCCAGCGAGGGCTGAACTCACAGTCATGACCAGTATCTTATGTCCAACTACAGTCAACGGTGTCCTGCCAGCTCGGGATTGGAGCTTCCATTGCTGGACGTGTTTAAGAGACATGGAGATGTGGCACTTAGGGATATGGTTTGTTGTTGGAGTTCTTATGTCGAGGTCTTATGTTTGAGTTCCATGTTCTTATGTGTCTTTTCCCAACTAAATGATTCTATAATGCTGTCATTCTATGATTGGAGTTTAAATATTTCAGTTCTCACTAACTGTAGCTTCTGTCCAGGCTGGCTCTTGTGTGGCACAACTGTCCTGGCTCTCCAGGCAGATTGGGCACTGGTGTGGTGCCTGCACTGGAAGTTTTTCCCTTCCTTGGGTAAAAGACTTGGGTCACAGATGTTTGAAGCAGTCCTGTCAAATACTGAGCAGGCTGAGCTTTGAAGCCAAGGGATGACAGTGACGTTTTCAAGGATGTTTTTGATAGTGGTACATTCACTAATAACAGCAACAGAAAATTCCCTATTCTTGGTTATGTTGATGAATTAAAGCTCTTTAATTTCGCTCCCAGCAGTCATTCTCACTTCTCACTTCTCAAAATACATCTTGCATCTCAGTAGTTGGCCTCTTCTACGAAGTTCTTGGAACAGTGCTTTCTCCCACTTCCACCTTTTTCTTATTGAAAGAATACCCTTCTTAGTCAGAACTTTTTCCCAAATCGTCCCTCTTCCATACATTTTCTCCTTTCTTTTTCTGGTGTGAGGGGCAGGTGGCATAGGAGAGTTGTTTCCTTTGTAGCCAATGAAAGCCAAGGAACAGATCCCAGCTAAGTGAAAAGGCACAAAGGAAGCCAGAATCTTTATGTGGTGTGCACTGGCAATACATTGTTCCCTACATTTCTAATCTCTGAAGAACTGTGCAGCAGATATTGGATTTATAAGTCCCCTTCATCTGCCCTGTTTGGCACCATGTGAAATGGAACTAGTCCAGTCAAGAAGTTGGTTTGGATTCTCTTCACAGCCTGGAGCACCACATGGGTCAGGAGATGAACCAGGATGCTCAGTGAGGACTAAAACTTCTCAGTTCTTAAAGTTCAGGTGTTCCCTGGAATCTCAGCAGACAAGGCATGCCAATTGCTCGGTGCAAGGAGTTGGTCAAGAGCCTCGTCTCTATTTCTATAATGATGGATTTGCTGCCTGGCTGATGAGCAGACTCTGTACATGGATGCTGACACTGGGGCACTTGTAAATCAGCCCTGCACCTCAGGTGAATTATTCCTGTGGTCAGGGAGAACCTCAGAGCTCTCCCTAACTTGAAAATCACAGAATCACAGAATTAACTGGGTTGGAAAAGACCTCAGAGATCATCCAGTCCAACCCTTGGTCCAACTCCAGTCCGTTTACTAGATCATGGCACTAAGTGCCATGGCCAATCTCGGTTTAAAAACGTCCAGGGATGGTGAGGCCAGCACCTCCCTGGGCAGCCATTCCAATGCCTGACCACTCTCTCTGGAAAGATGCCTAAATTTCCCCAGGCAGAGTTGAAGCCCATGCCCCCTTGTCCTATTGCTGATGCCTGGGAGAAGAGACCAATCCCCACCTGGCTAGAACTGCCCTTCAGGTAGTTCTAGAGAGTGCTGAGCTCACCTCTAAGCCTCCTCTTCTCCAGACTGAACAAGCCCAGCTCCCTCAGCCCCTCCTCATAGGGCTTGTGCTCAAGTCCTTTCCCCAGTCTTGTTGCTCTTCTCTGGACCCGCTCCAGCACTTCAATGTCTTTCCTGAACTGAGGGGCCCAGAACTGAACACAATACTCCAGGTGTGGCCTCCCCAGTGCAGAGCACAGGGGAAGGATCACTGCCCTTGTCCTGCTGACCACGCTGTTTTTGATACAGAGTCTCCTCACTCTCCATGAGCTTTCCAAGATGGTGGAAGGTGGCCTCACTGGGACATGGTCCTGCTGTCCCAGCTCTTGAGATGCTGCCCCTCCTGTCCCATAGACTGGAAAGGATTGTGTTAGTTCCAATGACCCCTGACTTGATCCCCATCCACTGCTGGTTGTTCTCCAGATTCTCGTCTCATGTCAGAGAGGCCTGGGACACATTGCTGGTGAAGACAGAGGACAAGAGGACATGGAAATTCTCACCTCTTTCTCTTATTAAAGTCATCAGTCACCGCACAGTATTTTTGTTTCTCCTTTAACTGTTCCTGCAGTAGTAACAGCTCATTATGGGCCCTGGAGTTTCCATACAGGTCTAGACTGAGTTCTGATCTGGACTGTTGCTGTGCTTGGAGGCTGCTGTCCTTGCAGACCAGATGAACTCACTCCTGCCACCCTGTCTGGCAGTTCATTCCCTCCGTATCACAGCTCTGTCTGCAGCACTGACAGCTCCAGTTCCCCCAGTCTGGTCCCTGGCTGAGGACATGGCCTCACATCTGGGCTGAACCACCCCAGCTGTGGCACCAGCCCAGCTCTGACCCGCCACAAGAAACCTGGTACCAAGTGTCCAAGAGCCCATGTGTGCAAAGGCTTTGCTGCAGAGCACAGACATGACATGGCCAAAGACTGATGAATGTCTCTCTAGACCTGGGAGTATAAAACCAGAATAAAATGCCTGAACTCATTCAACTGAGGATATTCCTCCCCCAGCCTGGAGAAATAAAATCCTTTGCTGTAACATTCCTGGTGTCCTGTCTAATGATGGGACAAGAAAAGATGATTCTCATAGCAATTGAATTTTTAATATGAAGAATACAATGCTGGTGAGAAGTGTCTCTTCAGAGGAGAGAGAATCAACATCACTGATTACTTGAAGTTGTTTGAAAGGATGTGCCCCTGGAGCCCCAGGGACACCTGGAGGAGCCCAGAGGGGACAGAGAAAGGGACATCATGGGCTGCTCCTGTGCTGCTGAGCTAGGCTGGGCTCCTGGGACACAGGGAGCTCATGGCAGCGGCAGCGCTGCAGAGAGACAGCTCTGCCCAGGAGCAGCTCCTCTGCACACGCAGCAGGGCTGAGGGCTCTGCCTGCAGCACCGAGAGCACAGGAGACAGGCACAGAGAGGGAAAGGCAATGTAGGGAGTTGGTTGCTGAGGGCTCATTGAGAGACCAGTCTTCAAAGTCCTTAGATGGTAAGTTTCTGCATGTAGGACAATGCAGCTGCATTTCCTGGCAGAATCTCCTAAAGCTCTCATGCTTTAAGAAGTCACTGAGACTCCTGAACTGTAACTCTGAGTGATCAGTACATCTGCCAGAAGGCTCATGACATCCCTTCACCACCCCTCTGCCTGTGCACGGCACCTGCATCACCTTGGCTGGACCCATCAGCCTTAGTCTGACCTGTCCTGTTTTCCAGCCTGCAAACAGGAAGATGCCCCCAGGCAGTGCCCTGTGAACAGGCAGGATCTGTAGGGCCAGGGGGAGGGCACAGAGGGTGGGATGGTCTGTGAGCACTGACAGGGAACAGACATGGACAGGCAAACACCTCCCAGGGGAGAATCTCCAGGCAGCAGGGAAATGATCAGAAATGAGAGGAAACCAAACCCAGAATTGTTATGGGAGGGAGAACAGAGAAAAGTCCCTGTGACCCCCTGCAGGTCAGATCCCTCCTGTGAGCAGCCCCCTGGCCTCCTGTCCCACCCAGCAAAGCCTCTGCCCTCAGGGCCGGGGGCTCCAAGGCATGAAGCAGCTCCTGTGCAGCCAGAGCTGCAGTTCCTCTGCAGAGCACAGGGGCTGAGAGCAGCTGCCCGGCACTGTTGGTGTCTGGGAGGTGGCTGCACAGCTGGGGAAGGGGGACGCTGTCTGAGTGCCCGGCTGCCTCTGCCCTGTCCTCTCTCACAGCCACCCTCAGCGCATTTTCCTTCTTGCTCCCCTGCTCTGGGTCACTGCTGTTGGGGTCTTGTTCTTGCTGTCAGGCTCTCTGGGGATGGCAGTTTCAGCTGCAGAGTCACAGCCTGATCTTGTGGGTCCTTTCCTGCAGGTGTGTCCATGGGCACGTGTGTCCCAGCTTTGCTCTGACCTGTGGGCTGTGGGCAATGCAGTCTGTGGGGCTGGGCAATGAGCTGAGTCTCCCTCAATCAAATGCCATCATTAGGACTCTAGGCTGTTTCTTTGAGGTTTCCTTCCACGCTGTGAGCTTCCCTCCAGGATGCAAACCTGTCCTACACCATTGTTGTGTACCTGAAAGCCCCATGGAGAAGTGCAGAGATTCTGCAACCAAGAAAATGCTTTTTAGGAAAGGCTGAGACATGTTGTGGTTCCATCTGACACAGCTAAACCCCAGTTCTGGCCCCTGCCCCCCGTTCCCATGCCCCCTGCTGCAGAGCAGGGCTGACTCCTCCGCAGACAGTTGGGCACAGGCCCTGCTCCTCATGGCACCTCCAGCCAGCACCACCCAGGGCTCAGACACTGAGCTGGAGGAAGGTCTGGAAAAGGACAAGGGGTGTGGAGCAGGGGAGAGTGTGTGAGAAATGGCTTTGATTTTGCTCAGAGAAGTCACTGATAACTTGTCACTGTCTTTTCCTCCTATGACAGGTTTCCCATGACCATCAGCAGCAAATGTCCAACAGCAGCTCCATCACCCAGTTCCTCCTCCTGCCGTTCACAGACACACGGGAGCTGCAGTTCTTGCACTTCTGGCTCTTCCTGGGCATCTACCTGGCTGCCCTCCTGGGCAACGGCCTCATCATCACCACCATAGCCTGGGACCAGCACCTCCACACCCCCATGTACTTCTTCCTGCTCAACCTCGCCCTCCTCGACCTGGGCTGCATCTCCACCATTGTCCCCAAAACCATGGCCAATTCCCTCTGGAACACCAAGGCCATCTCCTTTTTGTGATGTGCTGCTCAGCTCTTTTTGTTTGTCTTCTTGATAACAGCAGAGTATTTTATGCTCACAGTCATGTCGTACGACCGCTACGTTGCCATCTGCAAACTCCTGCACTACGGGACCCTCCTGGGCAGCAGAGCTTGTGTCCACATGGCAGCAGCTGCCTGGGCCACTGAGTTTCTCACTGCTCTGCTGCACATGGCCAGTACATTTTCACTGCCCCTGTGCAAGGGCAATGCCCTGGGCCAGTTCTGTGAAATCCCCCAGATCCTCAGGCTCTCCTGCTCACACTCCTACCTCAGGGAACTTGGGCTTATTGTGTTTAGTCTGTTAATCGGTTTTGGCTGGTTTGTGTTCATTGTGGTGTCCTATGTGTAGATCTTGAGGGCCGTGATGAGGATCCCCTCTGAGCAGGGACGGCACAAAGCCTTTTCCACCTGCCTCCCTCACTTGGCCGTGGTCTCCCTGTTCCTCAGTACTGTCATGTTTGCCCACCTGAAGCCCCCTTCCATCTCTTCCACATCTATGGTCCTGGTGGTGTCAGTTCTGTACTCAGTGGTGCCTCCAGCAGTGAACCCCCTCATCTACAGCATGAGGAACAGTTAACTCAAGGAAGCCCTGTGGAAACTCATATCTTAGTGTTTTCTAAAGCAATAAACTGCCCATCTGCTTAGCCTTTTAAATGTAGCTAATTACAGGTCCAGCCTGTCATTCGGATTTTTTCTTATTCTTAGTTGTTTTCTTATTGTGATAATGTTGTCATCCCCTTTCTAATTCACTGTCAGCTTTTCTTTTATAACTGTTGGCTGTGTAAATGAGGAGCCGTGCTCTCCTTGTCTCTAAACACAATAAAGGGCTCTTTAGTGACTTGTTTTTCACTATATCCTTCCTGCAAGGCCTTTTTAGAGCTGTAGGGACAGTTCCTGTGTTCATGGGAGGAGGGTAAAAGAGTCCATCCTGGCAGCCCTGCCAGGGAGCAGCAGCGCTTGTTCTTCCAGAGCTGTTCTGGTTCCACTCCCACACTCTCCTTCTCATCCCTTGTGTTGGTGCAAGGCCTGAGTGCTCTGGCAGCTTGGTCACCGTCTTGCTGTGTGTCAGTGCTGTGAGCGCAGGCAGGGACAGGCAATGGGCACTGCTGTGACAGAGCTGGCCCCAGAACAGCCTTTCCAGATAGAAAGGTGATCTCCTATGGGCAGGGCCTGAAGGTTTAGGTCTTCTTCCAAACCTTCTCTCAAGAATATACCCAAGAAACTGGCCCACAGATGAAACACCATTGTACAGCTGAACAGTGTGTGAGTGCAGGGCTGGCACACAGCAGTGTCCTCTCACAGCCAGGCTCCTGCCAGAGACCTGCAGGACCAGCAGAGCAGGGGCTGGGCTGTGCCCCTGTGCACTGGACACCCCATAGAAGGAGCCTCAATCACCATGGACTGACGCCTCACAACCACCATTTCCAGCACTGGCTTCTCACCCACAGAGGCTGTTTTCTCTCCATGGATGGACACTCAATGAATAGTTCAGTAATCCACGTTTGCTTTGTACAGACGAGATGTGAGCATGCACATCATGTACGTGAGGTGACATGAACCTGAGTGAGCATAAACACCATCAACTCTTCCTTTCCATTCCGTGAAGGCCTGTGAGACAGACGAGGTCCTGAGGTCACTTCATATTGGGAGGAACAACCTATGGGAAATCACCTGCATGCAGTACTGGGATGTGCTTCCTTGAATTGTGATCCCTGTGTCCATTCCTCAGGACGCGGGACATCTCAGATGAGTGCAGAGCAGGTGACACACCACAGGGCTGAGGTGTCTCCCACCCCTTTGGAGCGGCAACAGGAGGCCAGAGGGACACTGTGACTCCTGCCTCTGTGTGTAAAAGGGACAGACTCTGTCTCTGAGCATCCCTGGGTGCATAAGGAGTCCTGAGACCAACTCAGACATGGATGCCTGATGGAACCCTGGCATTTCTGTGTGTGACTCCAGGAACAAACCTCAGTGGCCCAGTGAGATTCATCTCAGCTGCTGGGACAGGCTCATTGCAAGTGCTCCTGTCTGCTCTGTCACCCTTGCCTGTGATTCTGGGTTGTGCTCTCAAAGTAAGACAAAGTGGTAAGAGGGTTTCCGAGGTCTTTGGAAAAGGCAGATATCGAACCTATCTGCATGAAAAGCATGAAGGAGAATTAACAGCTGGTCAACCTGCCGCCATACCTGGAATTTTGCAGGGTCACAGACGTGGTGTTCCTTGGTGTCCTAGTAGCCAGATCAGTGATCTCTGGGCTGGAGATTTGGAAGCTGGGTGGGAAGTTGGCTGGACAATCAAGCCAAATGTCATCAGCGGTACAAAGCCCTCCGTGCAGCCAGTTACTAGTAGCATCCCTCAGTGACCAGCACTTGGACCAACACTGTTAAACATCTTTATTCTCCCTCTGTATGATGTGACGAGTGCACTTTCAGCTTCTCTGTGGATGATGCATAGTTGTGAGGAACCCTTGGACAACCTCACCTGGTTAACCCTGCCTGGAGCAGGACAGTGAGACAAGTGAGACAAGGGCTCTCTTCAAACCTGAAGTTATTCTGCGATTCAATGAATCTTTCCCTTGGAGAGGATTTTGAAGGCAGAATAGGCAGAGGAAGAATAGAAAGAATAAAAGACAGAAAAGGAGTTGGAAATGTTGTCAACAAAAATACAGCAGTTCCTCTGAAGAGTGTTTTTCAACTCAAATCTCTAGTAGGGAATATAATTGATGAATTTGATAAAATAAGTGTACTTTTATCTGACTGGGTCCTAGGCCATAAAAAAGGTGATGGATAGTTATGGTATTATGAGTTCAGTTGTGTCTTAGACACTCATAATCCAGTCAGAATCCTGTGGCTGTGAAGGGGACAGTGAGGCCAGTTCTGTGTCTGGAGGTGACAGCCCAGCAGCAGGGACATGGCTGGGAAAGAACCTCTGCCTAAGTATGACAGATCCTACCCAGGAAGAGATCTTGGAGACAGGTTGTCACATCCATCCCACCTGAGAACATGATGGGACAGCAGCAGGGTCACGATTGTGTGTATTAGAGAAGCTGAAAGGCCAGCAGCACTCATGGGATTTAGGAGATCACAGTGAGGTTACTTCTCTCTGGTCAAGTGCAAGACGACTAGAAGAATAACAGGTTGGGATCTCTGCTTGATGGGCAGTTTCTGAGGTGGTAAAGCTTCCAAAGGAGTGGGAAAAAGCAGCAGAGAAAAAAAAACAAAGCCACCAAGTGCAGATGTGGAAGTAGAGACTGGTTATCAGGAGGAAGAAATGTCACTGGAAGGGCAGTGCTGTAGGGCAAGAGCTCACTCAGAAGGAGCTGGATCAGCCCATGGTTTGTGTGCCAAAGAGCAGCCAGTGAGGATGCAGACACATCAGTGAAGGTGCAGAAATGCTGGGGTGAGAGCAGGTGGGGAAGCGAGATGGGTGTCTGCAGCCTGCAGGGAAAGAGGGGCAGGGGTAGGACCATGTAGAACAGCCTGTGATGGAGATGGCAAAGGGCGCTGTAAGGCTGGAAGGGACCCACAGAACCCAGGTCTCTGTCCCCTTGGCCATGGCAGTTGTCTCTGTAAAAAAAGTCTAAGAGAAGACATGTTGTCCTCATGGCACTGGGGCCTTGTTGCCTCCTTGCAGCCCCATGGGGAAGCTGGAAGTTGTACCAGTGTTGTCCTTCCCTTGGCCTTGCACACCCACATCCCACGGTCCCAGGAAGAGCTCTGAGCCATGTGTTTACATCTCATCTGTGCATGGACTTTTGATCTAGTGTTTCATAGAATCATAGAATGTCCTGAGTTGGAAGGACCCACAAGGGTCATCAAATCCAACTCCTGTCCCTGCATAGGACACCCCATAGGTCACCCCGTGTGTCCGAGGACGTTGTCCAGTCTCTTCTTGAACACTGTCAGGTTGGGGCCATGACACCTCCCTGGGGAGCCTGTTCAGTGTCCAGCACCTCTGGGTGAAGAACCTTTTCCTCATGTCCAACCTGACCCTCCCCTGGCACATCTTCCTGTCATTGAGTGAAGCAGGAATTTCAAGGATGTTTGAGGAGGTGTCTTTAAGATTTCACAAGTCTATGTTCTATAAAGACAGAGGTTCAACTTGTGAAGCACACAAGGCTAAACCTAAATTAGTGTGATTTGTGTTTTCTAAACTCTGGGTACAGTCACTTAAGCGTATTTACAAATCTCCTTCTTGCCAATCTTCCCTTATCTTCCCACACCTACAATTAGTGTCATGCTCAGTACAAAGCTGGAGCTGACATTTCTGGCTGGTTAATTCAGATTTGCCAGGTACTTTGGTTAGTTTAGTTTGGAAGTTCCGTTCTGTTGGGAGATTTGAGTGAGTTTTTGGCTGTTCTGCCATTTTGCAGTTGGCCCTTGGGCCTTTTTGCTCTGTCTTGCTGGGATTGGTTGTTTGGGACCAAGGTGCTCCTTTCTCCAGGACTGGCTGTTCCGTGTGACTGGAGTTACGTGACAGATTGCACTGAGTATATTTTTATAAATTTAATTTAGTTTGATTTTTTATATTTAATTTTAATTTTTAAATTTCATTTCATTTAATTATATACATAGTAGTAGTATATTATACTATTTTTATTGTCTTATTAAAATGCTATTTCTGAACCCACGGGTTTCTCCATTCCCTTTGGTTATCTTCCATATCACACTTAATATATTGGGGGAGTACGTGAGCAGCTATTGTGGTCTTAGTTGCTGGCTGGGGTAGAACATTGAGAGGGAAAGATAGTAGTGGCTCAAGAACTCTTGAAAATCACTTTCCAAGATGACGGCACTTTTTTTTTTTTTTTTTTTTTTTTTTTTGGTAATGGGAAACAGCATGAGAAAATAAAACCATTGAAACTGCAGTTCTGGAGGTCCAGAGTGGAGCTCAGGATAAAGAAATGTCATTCTGAGCGCAGTGCTGTGGTCATTCAGAGGGACTCTGGATCAGCCATGGCTTTGTGTTTCCAGGAACAGCTGGTGAGGATGGAGAGACAGCAGCACAGGTGGGGACACACTGGGCTGAGAACAAGGTGGGGAAGCGCATGGGGTGTCTGCAGCCTGTGGGGAAACAGCCACAGGCCTGGGACAGTGCAGGATGGACTGTGGTGGACATGGCCAAGGGTGCTGGCAAGGCTGGGTGTCCCTGCAAGAGCCAAGGTCTTTGTCCCCTTGGCTATGGCTGATGTTCCTGCCAGTGAGGCCTAAGAGGAGACACATGGTTGTCATGGCCATGGCACCCCATTGCCTCCTTGCACCCCCAGGGAGTGTCACACCGTTGTCCTGCACTGGGCATCGCACTCCCCACAGCCCCAGGAAGAGCCCTGAGCCACCCGTGAGGGACAGGATCTCCCTTCCCAGGGGCAGGGGCTCAAGGCTTGGCCATTGTCCTTCATCAAACAAACCAAGGGCTTTCTCAGCATCAGAGCTGCTGCACTTTGCCTTTGCCTGATGCAATCACTGCCTCCAATTATCTGCTCTAAGGAGTCCCTGGGGAGGCTTTGTCAGTAACAGACCTCAGTGGGGCCCATTAATGCTTCAAGGTACTTTGGAGTTTGTTCTGGCTTGGACTTCTTGAGCAGATTCCTCAGTCTGTCCTTGGTATCTGAGGTTCATGGACTCAGCACCAAATACACCATGGGGCTCATTAAAACACAGAAAGCCCTAACGAGCGATGTTTCTTTCCCTAATTTTTTTCAAATCTTCAAGACTTGCAGAACTAACTGGAGAGGTTTCAATGGGACACTTGCTGATGAAGGTTTCAAAGAAGATTTCATAAAGGAGGGTTTTTCTTTCAATGGTATTTTCTGACATTTTTCAGTGTATGGAAGAAGTGACAGCAGCATTCTACACTGGGCATTGATCCTGAGGGTCTCCTGAAGACATCTATACAGGCAGGAGAACAGTCCCTTGAGGCTGGACACTGTATGGGCAACCTGGCTCCTCACCCCCACCTCCAGTCTGCCGGTTCCCTCATTGGCCACCAGAGATTGCATCACTTTTCCTCCATCAGACTTCTCCACTGAACTCTGCAGGAGATGCTGCAGCTCCTGTGCACCAGCTCCACCTGCTCTCCTGTGCAAACACTGCACAGTTCAATCAACAGCAAAACACTTTCCTCAGCTGTGTGTGTAAGTGGATCTGATGAGGTCCAGCATCCACAAGGGACACCCACACAAGAACTGCTTTAGACAGAGAGACAGAAGAGGATAGAAACAAACACAATGAACGTGTTGACTGCCATGTCAATTAGAGCTCTGAAGAACGGGGCAAGTTTGTAACTCCCTGAAGCTCAAAGCAGAAACCAGACATTTGAGAGGCCACTGAATGACCAAAGAGTAAGTGGAGGAGAAACCTGAGAGCACTGGGAAGGGCAAACGTCCAGACAGTGCTGGAAAGTTGTCCTTGGACAGGGACATTGAATCAGGAGAGGTGGGAACTCCTGAATGACGAGGGAGATGAAATACTAGAGTGTTGGTAATAGAAGTACAGGGGAAGACCAATATTTCTTCTCCTTCCCTTGTTAAACTTCCCCATAATTCCCTTTTTGGCTTTTTTCTTTTAAATTTTAATATGTTAAAAAAAAAAAAAAAACCAACTAAAAAAGACTCTCCAAGAAAAGAAAATAACAAACCAAACAAAATAAACAAAAACAGCCACAATACAAAAGCAAAACAAAAACCAAACCAACCCACCAAGAACAACAACCAAAACCAAAACCCAAACCAACCAAGGAACCAACCAAACAAAAAGCCCCAAACAAAAAAACAACAACAAAATAGTGGAGGTTTCCAGGCAGAGATCAGTCATCAGCTGTCTCAACATAAACAGCCAGGGCCATTTTGGGGCCCAGTGTACCTGAGGTGCAGGCCTGGGATTGACATCTCTCACACAGGACCTGGGGATAGCAGAGCACCTTGCAGTGCAGGTGGAGCCTGGGCAGGGGTTCCCAGGGCATCTACACTGGCACCAGGTGTTTGTGTCCCTGGCGCTGAAGACATTTGTGTCTTAGATCCATGCCCAGGTCTGGAAAACACTTTCCATTTTCAACAAAAGAAACAACACCAAAGAAAAATAAATTATGTCGACACCTTCCTTTGCTTTGGATCTTTGTCTTCACTTCTTCTTATTTTAATATCCATTGACATCAACTGGCATCTGATGGGCCTGCAGGCATGAAGCCAAGATCATGTTGTGTCTTCACAGAATCACAGAATCACAGAATCGACTGGGTTGGACAAGACCTCAGAGATCATCGAGTCCAACCCTCGGTCCAACTCTAGTCTGTTTACTAGATCATGGCACTAAGTGCCATGTCCAACCTCACTTTAAAAACCTCCAGGGACGGCGAGTCCAGCACCTCCCTGGGCAGCCATTCCAATGCCTGACCACTCTCTCTGGAAAGAATTTCTTCCTAATATCCAGTCGAAATTTCCCCTGGCAGAGTTTAAGCCCATGCCCCCTTGTCCTATTGTTGACTGCCTGGGAGAAGAGACCAATCCCCACCTGGCTAGAACTTCCCTTCAGATAGTTATAGAGAGTGATGAGGTCACCTCTGAGCCTCCTCTTCTCCAGACTAAACAACCCCAGCTCCCTCAGCCTCTCCCCATAGGGCTTGTGCTCAAGTCCCTTCACCAGTCTTGTTGCTCTTCTCTGGACCCGCTCCAGCACTTCAATGTCTTTCCTGAACTGAGGGGCCCAGAACTGAACACAATACTCCAGGTGTGGCCTCCCCAATGCAGAGTACAGGGGAAGGATCACTGCCCTTGTCCTGCTGACCACGCTTGTTTGGATACAGGACAGGACACCATTGGCCTTCTTGGCCACCTGGGCACACTATTGGCTCATGCTGGGCTTCCTGTCCATTAGTCCCCCCAGGTTCCTTTCTGCCTGACTGCTTTCCAGCCACTCTGTGCCCAGCCTGGAGCGCTGCAGGGGGTTGTTGTGGCCAAAGTGCAGGACCCGGCACTTGGCCTTGTTGAACTTCATCCCATTGGAATCAGCCTATTTTTCCAGTCTCTCCAGATCCCTCTGCAGAGCCCTCCTGCCTTCCAGCAGGTCCACACTCCCTCCCAACTTGGTGTCATCAGCAAATTTGCTGATGATGGTCTCAATCCCCTCATCTAAATCGTCAATAAAGATGGTACACAGGACTGGACCCAACACTGACCCCTGGGGACACCACTAGTGACTGGCCGCCAGCTGGATGCGGCCCCATTCACCAGCACTCTCTGGGCCCGGCCCTCCAGCCAGTTCTTCACCCAGCGTGGAGTGCACTTGTCCAAGCCACGGGCTACCAGCTTTTGCTCGAGTATATTATGGGAAACAGTGTCAAAGGCTTTGCTGAAGTCCAGATAGACCACATCCACGGCTTTCCCCTCATCCACCAGGTGAGTCACCTGATCATAAAAGGAGAGCACCTGAAGGTGCTGTGTGATTCCATTCAGGATGATCTGCTCCATAACCCTGCCAGGCACGGAGGTCAGACTGACAGGCCTGTAGTTACCAGGGTCAGGTTTGCAGCCCTTTTTGTGGGCTGGGGTAACATTGGCCAATTTCCAATCATATGGGACCTCCCCAGTGAGCCAGGACTGTTGGAAGATGATGGAGAGCGGCTTGGCAAGTTCTTCCGCCAGCTCCCTCATCACCCTAGGATGGATCCCATCTGGTCCCATAGACTTGTGAGGATCCAGATGGCTCAGTAAATCACCAACTGTTTCCTCCTGGAATACAAGGGACCTGTTCGGCTTCCTGTCTCTGTCAACCACCTCCAGAGGCCAGTTGTCCTGAGGGCCACCTGTCTTTCTGGTGAAAACTGAGGCAAAGTAGGTATTAAGTACCTCAGCTTTCTCCTCATCTTTGTTAACTATATTTCCCTCAAAGTCCAGCAGAGAATGGAGGTTTTCCTTGCCCCTTCTTTTGTTATTAACATATTTAAAGAAGGACTTTTTATTATCCCTGACAGAATTGGCCAAATTAACCTCAAATTGCACTTTTGTTTCCCTGATTTTTTTCCTGCATGATCTAGCTATTTCCATAAATTCTTCATAAGTAGCCAGCCCTTTTTTCCACAGTTGGTAAAGTCTCTTTTTATTTCCGATTTCCTTCAGAATCTCCCTGTTTAGCCAAGCCGGTTGTCTTCCCCGACGGCTAGCCTTTCGGCACACTGGTATAGCCTGTACCTGTGCACTCAAAACCTCCTGCTTGAAACATGTCCACCCCTCCTGGGCCCCCTTGTTTTTAAGCATTGTTTCCCAGGGTATGCTCTGAACTAGGCTTCTGAATAGGCAAAAGTCTGCCCTCCGGAAGTCCAGTGTAGAGGTTTTGTTAATGGTTCTCCCTGCATCTCTGAGTATTGAAAATTCTATTATTTCATGGTCGCTATGACCCAGGCGGCCTCCAACCACTACATCTCCCACCAGCCCTTCTCTGTTTGTAAACAGTAGGTCTAGTGGGGCCTTGCCCCTCGTAGGCTCATTTACCAGCTGATGAAGGAAATTGTCCTCTACACACTCTAGGAACTTCCTAGACTGCCTCTTCTGTGCAGTATTGAGCTCCCAGCAGATATCCGGCAGGTTAAAGTCACCCACAAGAACAAGGGCTGTCGACTTTGAGACATCTGCCAGCTGCTTGTAGAATAATTCATCTCCTTCATCGTCCTGGTTGGGTGGTCTATAACAGACACCCACGAGAATGTCAGCCTTGTTGAACTTCCCTCTGATTCTGGTCCACAGGCACTCAACCTTGTCGCTGCTGACCTCAAGTTTAACAGAGTCGAGTGACTCTCTAACATATAAAGCCACCCCTCCACCTCTCCTACCCTGCCTATCTTTTCTGAAGAGCTTGTAGCCACACATAGCAGCACTCCAGTCATGAGAGTCATCCCACCATGTTTCTGTGATGGCAACTATGTCATAGCTTTCCTGCTGCACAATGGCTTCCAGCTCCTCTTGTTTGTTGCCCATACTGCGTGCATTAGTGTACATGCACTTCAGGTGGGCTGCTGATTTCACTCTTAATTTGGGCTTTCCATCCTTAGGCTGATCTTTGCAGAGCCCAGTTTCAATCCCTTCCCACTTCAAACCTAGTTTAACGCCCTCCTGATCAGCCCTGCCAACTTATGGGCTATAGTCCTCTTGCTCTGCCTAGCACCCCATGCCCTCTGAACCTTCCCTGCCCAGGACTCCTCACACGTTGCCCAGAGCGAGTCACACTGAGGTGTTGGCTGGTTCCCTGGCTGAGATGTTGGTTTAGATGGTCACCTACAGCACAGGTGGGTCCTGCCCCATCATCACCTGCTCTGCTCCAGTCTGAAACAGAGCCCAACATCACAATGGGATCATGAGAGAACTGAGGTTGAAGGGGCCTCGGGAGTCTGCAGTCCAACCTGTCACCAACTGGGTCACACTAAGCTGTTCAAGCCTTGATTCAATCAGAGCTTTAGCAGGACTAGAGAAGTGATCATCCCTTTGTACTGGGCACTGGTGAGGCTGCACCTTGAATCCTGGGGTCAGTTTGAGGCCCCTCATGGCAAGGAAGACATTGAGGTGCTGGAGAGAGTTCAGAGGAGGGTGACAAGGCTGGTGAAGGGTCTGGAGCACCAGTCTTACGAGGAGCGGTTGAGGGAGCTGGGGCTGTTCAGCCTTGAGAACAAGAGGCTGAGGGGAGACCTTGTTGCTGTCTACAGCTACCTGAAAGGAGGTTTAATCATGGAGGGTGTTGGTCTCTTCTCCCAAGTAGCAAGTGATAGGACAAGAGGAAATGACCTCAAGTTGCACACGGGGACGTTTAAATTGGATATGAGGAAAAAATTCTTCAGGGAAAGGGTTTTGAAGCAATGGAGCAGACTGCCCAGTGAGGTTGTGGAGTCACCATCACTGAAGGTGTTTAAAAGACATACAGAAGAGGTTCTTAGGGACATGGTTTAGTGCTAGATTTAGCACTCGATGATCTTAAGGGTCTTTTCCAACCACAATTATTCTACGATAAGTCACTTTTGCTATTTTCTTTCTCAGAGGACCATGCAGCCTCCCTGAGAGCCAGGACTTTTCTGAGGTGTTGGAGAGATGTCTCACGGTCACACCAGCCAGTTCCACCAGCCCCTGTCTGTCCCTTCCCAGACCAAACCTTTTCTCCATAAGGCAACCTTCCAGGCGAGTTTCTGGGACACAGCAAATGCTGTCCAGGTCCTCTGGGCCTGTTCAGAGAGAACAGCTTGCCAACATGGTGATGGCCTCCCTGTGCACCTCAAAGCTTTCCTGACCATTTCTCTCCATGTCCCGCTTGTACCCAACCTTTCTGGTCCTTAAGCTTTACATGAGGAGATTGAGCAGGGATGTGGGGAAGGTGTAGAAAAAATGCTTTGTCAAACTGTCTTGGGAGGGCTGTTCTGGGCATCCCACAGTCCAGGATGAGGGTGCTGGAGAAAACAGTGGCATTGGTGAGAGGTCCAGGTGGAGAAGGCCTTGTGCCTGTCTACACTGGGGTAGAGAGCAGTAATGCATTCAATGGCATGCCCATGTGAACAGGAAGGGGACAAATGGCTCTGAAATGCCTTCCATCCAGTTCTTTACCCATCGCAGATACACCATCCAGGCCATGAGCTGCAGCTTCTCCAGGAGATGCTGTGGGACACGGTGTCAAAGGCTTCACTGCATCTAAGGACACAACACCCACAGCCCGTGTGGCGGATTCACTCCCCACAACAGACTTTCCCTCATCTGCTCAGCCGGTCACCTTGTCACAGAAGGAGATCAGGGTGGTCAAGCAGGACCTGCCTTTCATCAAGCCATGCTGGTTGGGCCCCATTGCTCGTCTCGTGTGTGTAACCTCACAGTCCTTTCCCAGCCGTGTTCCTGCTGTTGGCCAATCCCCTGCAGAGACAGAAGTGACCTCACAGTGCCCTCCACACTCATTGATTCCTACTGGACTATGAGTTCCTGAGACACAGTGACCACATGACGTCGTACTCACCATCACCCTCTTTGTGGTCCAGTGTGTGAGCAGATCAAACTGAGCTGCTTTCATGAAATGTATCTAATAGATTCCTATCAAGGGTTTGAGTGGAGAAACGTTCCTCAGAGGAGCTGCTGTATTTACTCTGAGACATTTTACATCTCTGCTTCTGCCTTTTTTTCTTCTTCCTATTTCTATTTTGACGTGAAAGAGCTCTCCAAGGAAAAGATTCATGGAATCCTACACTAACATAGGTCGGAAGAGACCCCTGAACACCATCTCTGTCCCACTGACCTTTATGGCACCCCAAGGAATAGCTGATAGCATTTGTGCTCCCTTGGGTTCATCTCACCACGTGAACACACTGGGCATGCACATCATGTGTATGTTTGCAACTCATCTGCAAAATGAAAACACGGACTTTTGACCTAGTGTTTTATAGAATCATAGAATGTCCTGAGTTGGAAGGACTCAAAGGATCATGGAGTCCAACTGCTGTCCCTGCACAGGACACCCCACAGGTCACCCCGTGTGTCTGAGGACGTTGTCCAGTCTCTTCTTGAACACTGTCAGGTTGGGGCCGTGACACCTCCCTGGGGAGCCTGTTCAGTGTCCAGCACCCTGTGGGTGAAGAACCTTTTCTCATGTCTCTCTGACCCTCCCCTGACACACCCTTCTTCCATTCCCTTGGGTATTGTCATTGGTCACCACAGAGAACAGATCATTACCTTCCCTTCCTTCTCCCCTTGTGAGGAAGCTGTAGCCACCAGGAGGTCTCCTTTGAGTCTTTTCTTCAGCTCTGATGCTCAGAAACCACTTGCTTTGCTTTCTGAAGCAGAAAGGAGAAGCCATGAGCTCCAGGCAATGGGAAGGGGATCCTGTCTCTCACACACGGCTCAGGGCTCTTCCTGGGACCGTGGGATGTGGGTGTGCAAGGCCAAGGGAAGGACAACAGCTTCCAGCTTCCCCATGGGGCTGCAAGGAGGCAGCGAGGCCCCAGTGCCATGAGAACAACGTGTCTTCTCCTGGGCCTCAGTGGCAGAGACAACCGCCATAGCTAAGGGGACAGAGACCTGGGTTTTGTGGGTCCCTTCCAGCCTTACAGTGCCCTTTGCCATCTCCACCACAGGCTGTTCTACATGGTCCTACCCCTGCCCCTCTTTCCCTGCAGGCTGCAGACATACATCTCACTTCCTCACCTGCTCTCACCCCAGCATTTCTGCACCTTCACTGCTGTGTCTGCACCTTCACTGGCTGCTCTTTGGAACACAAACCATGGGCTGATGCAGCTCCCTCTGGGTCACCTCTTGCACCACAGCACTGCCTTTCCAGTGACATTTCTTACTTCTCATATCCTGTCCCCTTCACAGCCACATGATTCTGACTGGATTATGAGTGTCTGAGATGCAACTGACCTCAAAACACCGTACCCCTCCATCATCCGCCGCGTGGCAATGCGCCACGCAGGGATCAGCAGCTGCTGCGGCTCTTGGCTGACGGGGTTTATACCTGAGCCTCCCTCCATTTTTGGGCCCCAGAAACCCAGTGCAGAATAACTCGCATCTGAGACGAAGCTCTGAGCGGGTGGATTTCTTCTCAAGACCAGCACTGCTTGCAGCGCTCCTCCCCGGTGTCTCCGGCCTGAACGTGCTCTCGTGATGCTGGAAGCCTTGTGCAGAGATGGATCATGGCTCAGATTTCCAGCAAGGGAGCGAGCAGCCGGCTCTTCCTGACTTGGAAGACCCTCGGTGAAGGTGAGGGACCACATGTGGGCTTGGACTGTCTCGCCTGTATCAGCTCATGTAGGTGCTCCGAAACACCCCTGCAATGGGGAGGTTCCTTATGAGATGAAAGGGATGCCGTACGGTGCAGGTCAACCAGGCCAAGTCAGCAACAGATCTCAAATGTTCCAAGTCCTGGACTGGAATTGGAGACAGGTGGGTGGGAAGGGAGCCTGAGGGGGATCCAGCCGAACTGTCGGCTTGCGGCAGCACCAGCCCAGGGCTTCCCGCAACCAATGCCGGAACACCCCGAGGACAGAGATTTCCTGCAGCCTTCTTTGTCCCGAGGTGGAGCAGAAACAGATGAGCACAGGGGGAAAACTGTCATTTTTTTTTTAATGGACTTTATTGATTTCTGAAAACAATCCAAGGCCGAGTAGAGGCTGGCAGCACCACGTCCTCAGGGCAGGTGAACGCCGCTGTCACCGTGCATGCACCCATCCCTGGCGTGGCACCCTCAGACGCTCCCTCTGGACGCTGCACAGGCTCAGGACCAGCCGCATGTCCAGGCACCTGTGTGGCGCTGGCAGCCGGGCTCTACTCCTCTTGCTGTCCCGCGGTGCAGCTGCAGCGGAAAGCCCTGCGCAGAGCCCGCAGCGCCCTCCTGAACCGGGAAGGCCGTCGCCGTGGAGCTGGGCCCTGCGCTGGGCAGGCCATGTCTGCGCTGGTCTCTCCTCCATGTCCCGCAGGCATTGGAGAAACCGTGTTCTCTTCTTCCTCCTCTGCAGCTGGGACGAGAGGGGCTGTGCTGGCCTGTCCCTCATCCTCTCCAGCCAAGTGAGCTTCAACAGCTTCAGGTCCTGCGGGTGCTGGTGCTGCCACTGGAACGTCCGTGCATTGGGCCCGGTGCTGCTGTTCCACCGGTTGCTGGTCAGGTCCCTGGACCTCAGCCTCAGCCCTGCGCACGGCCTCACTGACGATGTACTCCACAATGTCTGCCAGAGCCACATCGTCCTCTGTGGGGCTGTGCTGGGCAGGTGCCGGGCGCTCTGCCTTTGCTGCCACCTCTGTGTCTGTGCAGCTGGTCAAGCCAGGCCCCTCCTGGGGACCTGCAGGGGCGTCCTGGAGGTGCTCCTGGACCGAGGGCTTGATCCAGGTACTGTGGATGGTGTCTCCGCCTTGGCACCCCTCTTTGCTGTTCTTGTCTTGCAAGTCCATGCTCTGGGCCAGGTTCTGCTGTTCCTCCGGTTCCTGGCCAGCTGCCAGGACCTCAGCCACAGCCCTGCGCATGGCCTCACTGACGATGCGCAGGGCTGTGTCCCACAGAGCCGCGTCGTCGGCCTCTCCCTCCTGCCCTGTCCCGACCCTCTCCTGTGGCCTATGGAGCACGGGGGGCTGGGAGTGGGCATATGCCTCCTCGTCAATGGGCATCTTGGGTCTCGTCTACCACAGAGCTGCGGCGAGCACCCAGGGGAGCTGCTGCCTCCTGAGAAGCTGCTGCTCCTGAGAAGCTGCTGCCTCCTGAGAAGCTGCTGCTCCTGAGAAGCTGCTCCTTAAATACCCCCACGGTCAGGGCGGGGACCCTCGTGTCACAATGGCTCTGGTTATGACGTCACAGAGCCCAGCCCGGGCGGTTGCCATGGACACACCCACCTCCGGGCCCGGCTGGGACTGGCTGTGCGCGGCGTGGGGCAGCCCCTGCGTGACGGAGGAGGGAGCAGAGAATGGCGAGGGAAGCTGTGCCCAGCACACAGGACCCTGTCCCCCAGAGCTTTGCTCAGAGACGCTGCTGCCTGCTCCGCTACACCTGCAAGAATCCGCATTCAGAGCTTGTTGGCAGGACAAGCCAAGGGCCACTCTACAGCCTCACCGCACTGATTCTCTGTTTTTGTCGTGGTCTGATCGTGGGGAGACAATCAAAACCGTGGGAGAAGGTTTCCCTTCACCCTTTTTCCCCCTTCGCCCTTCAGGCCACAGTAGTCTACAGTTAATCTCCACTCATCGCTGGACTCGCACACTGGCCAAATTGGGCTACTTTAAAGGTGAGCGAGTCTTACTGATCACACCCTGGCTTTCCAGTTGACGAATCAATTTCTGAATAGGAATCCAAGAGTCCCGATTGGTGCGATACTTTCGACGATGCACCGTTGTGCTAGCAACTGGCACCTGCTGATCATCAACCATCAGCAGTCCTACAACAGAAGGGTCATCTGAAAGACCAGGCAAATCAGACAGCTCTTCAATTCTCTCAGTGTCCATAGCTGCTGTCCCAAATGCCCACCTATACCCTTTTGGGTCCTTAAAATACCCTCTCTTAAGGTAGTCTATGCCAAGAATGCATGGAGCGTCTGGGCCAGTCACAATGGGATGCTTTGGCCATTTTTTTCCAGTTAGGCTCATTTCAGCCTCTACAACAGTCAGCTCTTGGGATCCCCCAAGTCACTCCAAAAATACTGATGAGTTGTGTCACCTTACAGTCTGAAGGAATTATTGTGCACTGAGCAGCAGTGTCCACCAAAGCCTTGTACTCCTGAGGGTGTGTTGTAGCAGGCCATCTTATCTGTACCATCCAGTAAACTCTGTTATCCCTTTCCTCCGCCTGGCTGGAACCAGAAACTCATGTAAGAGGATAACTACTGAGATGTAGTTTTGAGAAGTGAGAATGACTGCTGGGAGGGACACTAAAGACCTTTAGTTCAGCAGCATAACCAAGAATGAGGAGTTCCCTGGTGCTGTTATTAGTGATAGATAGTGCCACTGTTCAAAAACATCCTTGAGAATGTCTCTGTCCTCCCTGGGCTCCAAAGCTCATCCTGCTCAGATTTTGACAGGATTGCTGCAAACCCCTGTGACCCAAACCTCTATAACTGTCTCTGCTCAACAGTCTTTTATCCCAGGAAGTGGAAAACTCCTAATGCCAACACCAACCCAGTGCCCCACCTGCCTGGAGAGCCAGGACAGTTGTGCCACACAACAGCTGCCTCTGAGGGAAGCTGGAAATGATGGGAACTGGAATAGTTCCAACCCAAATCATGGAATCATAGCAACATAGAACCATATAATCATAGAAATATTTAGGCTGGAAAAGACCTTTAAGAACATGGAGTCCAACTGTCAATGAAACACTGCCAAGTCCACAACTAAACCATATCCCTCATCGCCACATCTCCATGTCTCTTAAACACGTGCAGCAATGGAAGCTCCAATCCCCAGCTGGCAGGACACCGTTGGCTGCAGTTGGACATAAGATACTGGTCATGGCTGTGAGTTCAGCCCTCGCTGGCAGAATGTCTCACACCCTCACTCAGGAGGGCAGGGGGCTGGGAGATGGGAGCACGTTTCAGTTTCCAGATCCCAGCACAGAGCCCAAACCATCCTGCCCTTGGACTCTGGATCCCATTTCCTGAGAAGCAAAGCTGGTGGCCTTCTGAGGATAATCATGTTAAAAGACATGAGTAATCCTTCAAGTGTTTGTGTAATTTGTCTGGGAATGACGGTTTTAAAAAGAAAAACAAAAGTTTAACATGCTTATATTTAAATACGTGTAAAATAGTACTCTGCATGTGTGGTCGTCCCTGTGGCAATGACAGTTAAATAGGTATTTGCACTATAAGGCTCCATACCTCATCCACAAGCACACATCTAAGTGGTTCAGATGAAGAGTGGTGTGGCAAATGTCACCCTTTGTGTCCCCAGGTGATGGACACTGCTCATGTGCCTCTGCAGAGAGTGGCAGGAGCTGCATCCCCTTCTCGGGACAGACTCCTTCCAGGAGAGACACCGACACAGGGGGAACTCGTCGGGGCTTTACGGCATTTCACTCGGCATCAGTTTTGACATATTGGGTGCTGTCCTGTGACTGCCCTTTCTGCACAAATGATCATACAAACACAACCATTTACTAAGACATGGTCATAAAGGGCTGTTGTGGACAAGAAAGCTCACCGTGAACTCTGGAGAGGGCGAGGAAGTTTATAAGAAACACCATCAAGAACCAAGAAGCTCGAGGCGTCTTCTGAAGAGCGGGAGGCCTGAGCAGCCGTGATTGGCCATTGTAGGTGTGGGAGAGGTCAGCGCATGCCAGGGAAAAGCAATGAGATGGCTGATGGCTTCAGTGAACCCTTCCAGCCATGTCTGAGCCCAGAAATGGAAAGCAGTTGATGTCTGCAGATGGAGGAGGAACAGGAGGGAGATTTTCCTGGGAATATGGAAGGAGGAAAGACCTCTCTTGGGCTAATCATGTATGGCAGTGCCATTTGCATGCTGTGGGCATGGCTGTGCCTGGGAGATGGGGAACGGCTGCTGCTGGGGTGGCTGTGCTCAGTCATGACCCATGAGCTGACCCTGCTCTGCTCCTCTCTTACACTGCCCACACTGGGATGGTCCTCAGGAATCATCCATGAACCTGGTGGATCCATGAACCTCCTGGAGTGATGGGATGTGGATCCAAATAGGGGATTCGAGCAAGTTTTAGAGTGGGACATTGAGGTGATTGGTGACCATTGCCAGGTGTATGAAAGAAGCTGGATGAGCTGTGAGGAACTCACAGGCATTTCCAGCTCCACAGAAAACCAGAGACTTGCAGTTAAAGCAACAGCACTTGACATAAAACTCACCCCCAAAACACAAAACACTCACACTGACCACAGGAAAAGCCTTGAAAAACATTGGAGAAAGATCTACCAGGTCCCAGGGGTCAGGGCTCAGCCATTCTGGTGATGAACAAGCATCAAGGGCTGACATGGCATCAGAGCCAACTCCACATGGCCCTCACCACCTGGAACCACTGTCTCCATGTCTTTCCTTCAGCAGACTCCAGGGACAGGGACCTGCAGTGGTTGTTTCCTTCACAGCTGTGTCAAGTGATGGCCCTTCATGGGGTCCAAACACCCTCAGAAACTTGGGGTTTGCTTCTGCCTTTCACTTCATTGGAGGTTTGTTCATTCTCTCTGTATCTGCAGTTCAGGCTCATGGCACCAGAGGGCTCATGGACATCTAAAATGCTCTTACAAGCCAAGGCTCTGTGTATCATTTTCCTAAAGGCTTCAAGTCTGGTGTGGATGATTAGGGAGATTTCAGGAATAACCAAACACAGAGCATTTCCATAATAAATAGCAATTAACCCAAATTTCTTCTATTTCCTTCCCTGCTCACCCTTCCCTCCCTTTCCAGAACAGGTGGTCTCAGCAGCCTCCAGTTCATATTGGTGTGGAGCATCTCCTAATAAATACTGAATATGTCACAAAATGGGTTGCCTAAATCACAATGTGAGTGAGGAGAGAGGCCAGGACACCTCGAGAGGAGTCACACTCCTCTGGACCAAGAGGTGGGAGGTCCTGGGAATCTCAGGTGCCACAGCACAGTGATGCTTGTGTTCAGGGAGCTGGTCAAGTGACCCATCTCACCGTGCTGTATCTAGGATGCTGAATCTGGGATATTGTATCTGGGATGCTGTATCAAGGATGCTGTATCTGGGATTCTGTATCTAGGATGCTGTATCTGGGGTGCTGTATCTTAGATGCTGTATCTGGGATGCTCTACATTGGATGCTGTATTTAGGATGCTGTATCTCAGATGCTGTATCTGGGGTGCTGTATCGAGGATGCTGTATCTAGGACGCTGTATCTAGTGTGATACATCTGGGATACTGTAACTGGGATGCTGTATCTAGGATGCTTTTTCTGGGATGCCGCATCTGGAATGCTATATGTAGGATACTGTATCTAGGATACTGTATCTAGTATGCTGTATCTGGGATGCTGGATCTGGGATGCTCTATTTGGGATCCTGTATCTAGGTTGTTATATCTGGGGGAGTGTATCTAGGATGCTGTGTCTAGGATGCTGTGTCTAGGATACTGTATATGGGATGCTGTATATAGAATGCTGTATCTAGGATGCTGTATCTGGGATGCTGTATCTGGGGTGCTGTATTCTAGAATGCTGTATCTAGTATGCTGTATGTAGTGTGATGTGTCTGGGTTGCTGTATCTGGGCGGCTATATCTAGGATGCTGTATCTGGGATTCTGTATCTAGGATGCCATATCTGGGATGCCGTATCTGGGATGCTGTATCTTAGATGTTGTATCTCAGATGCTGTATCTTGGATGCTGTATCTGGGGTGCTGTATCTAGTAAGATGTATCTAGGATGTTCTCCCTAGTGTGATGTATCTAGTATGCTGAGTCTTGTAAGCTGTATCTGGAAATCTGTATCTGGGATGATGTATTTGGGATGCCTTATCTGGGATGCAGTATCAAGTATGATGTATCTGGGATGCTGTATCCAGTATGTTGTATTTGGGATCTTGTATGTAGGTTGTTGTATCTAGGATGCTGTATCTAGGATGCTGTATGTAGGATACTGTATCTAGGATGCTGTATGTAGGATACTGTATCTGTGATGCTGTATCTGGGATGCTGTATCTGGGATGCTGTATCTAGCATGCTGTATACAGGATGATGTATCTGGGATGGTTTATCTAAGATGGTGTATCTGGGATGCTGTATCTAGGATGCTGTATCTGGGCTGCAGTATCTAGGATGCTGTATCTAGGATTCTGTATCTGGGATGCCGTATCTAGAATGCTGTATCTGGGATGCTGTATCTAGGACACTGTATCTAGAATGCTGTATCTGGGATGTTGTATCTAGGATGCTTTGCCTCAGATGCTGTATCTGGGCTGCTGTATCGGTGATGCTTTATCTGGCATGCTATATCTTTGTGCTGTATCCGGGATACTGTAGCTAGGATGCTGAATCTGGGATGCTGTATCTAAGATGCCGTATCTGGGATGCTGAATCTTGGATGGTATATCTAGGATGCTGTATCTAGGATGCTGAATCTGGGATATTGTATCTGGGATGCTGTATCTGGGATGCTGTATCAAGGATGCTGTATTTCGGATTCTGTATCTGGGATGCCGTATCTGGAATGTTGTATGTAGGATGCTGTATCTAGGATGCAGTATCTGAGATGCTGTATCAAGGATGCTGTATCTGGGATTCTGTATCTAGGATGCCATATCTGGGATGCCGTATCTGGGATGCTGTATCTTAGATGCTGTATCTCAGATGCTGTATCTTGGATGCTGTATCTGGGCTGCTGTATCTAGTAAGATGTATCTAGGATGTTCTATCTAGTGTGATGTATCTAGTATGCTGAGTCTTGTAAGCTGTATCTGGAAATCTGTATCTGGGATGATGTATTTGGGATGCCTTCCAAGATTCCGCATACTAGTTACATCACACTAGGCAGAGAATCCTAGATACATCATACTAGATACAGCACCCAAGATAAAGCATCCTAGATACAGCATCACAGATATAACAAGCTAGATAAAGGATCGCAAATACAGCATCCCTGAGCCATCATCTCAGATACAGCATCCCAGATACATCACACTAGTTACAGCATCCTAGACACAGCATCCCAGATACCGCACCCCAGATACAGCATTCTAGATACAGCATCCCAGATACAGCATCCTACATACAGCATCCCAGGTACAGCATCCTAGATACACCATCCTAGATACATCATCCTGTATACAGCATCCCAGATACATCACACTAGATACAGCATCCTAGATACAGCATCCTAGATACAGCATCCCAGATACAGCATCCCAGATACATCACACTAGATACAGCTTCTAGATACAGCATCCTAGAATACAGCACCACAGATACAGCATCCCAGATACAGCATCCTTCAAACAGCATCCCACATACAGCATCCCAGATACAGTGTCCTAGATACAGCATCCTACATACAGCATTCCAGATACGGCATCCCAGATACAGCATTCTAGATACAGCATCCTTCATACAGCATCCCAGATACACCATCGCAGATATAGCATCCTCGATGCAGCATCCTAGATACAGCATCCCAGATACAGCATCCCAGATATATCACACTAATTACAGAATCCTAGATACAGCATCCCAGAACACAGCACCTCAGATACAGCATCCCAGACACATCATCTGGATACAGCAATCTAGATACAGCATTCTAGATACAGCATTCAAGATACAGCATCCCAGATACAGCATCTAAGTTACAGCATCCCAGATACAGCATCCCAAATACGGCATCCTAGATACAGAATCCCACATACAGCATTCTTGATACAGCATCCCAGATACTGCATCCTACATACAGCATCCCAGATACAGCATCCTAGATACAGCATCCTAGATACATCATCTTACATACAGCATCCCAGATACAGCATCCGAGGTACATCATCCTAGATACAATATCCCAGATACAGCATCCCATATACGGCATCTTAGATACAGCATCCCAGATTCAGCGTCCTAGATACAGAGTCCTAGATACAGCATCCGAGAAACAGCATCCCAGATACAGCATTCTAGATACTGATATATGTTCTTAACTATTAACTAATAAACCATTAAAAAACTAACACTTGATACTTGAAGAACTAACCCTACCCCACATCACTAAAGACTCTTAGAGAGCCGACCCTTTAACCCACATCACTATTGCCCAGCCTTGCTTAGCTCTGTGTAACTTACTGTACAAAAAACAGGACGTCACTGACGCCCTGCAAGGACAATAATCCTTGGTGCGTCCTTGGGTGAACTAGATTACAGGAACTCAGGCACAGGACAGGAGATACGCCAGTTTAACCAACTCCGCAGCCTGAGACCCAGCCAACTCATCACCAAAGGTGACCGTGTACAGAGAAGAGGACCCGGGGTCACGATCACTGCGCAGCTGCAACCAGGAGGAGCCAGAGCTGGAGACTGTGGAAATGGTCTCCTGAACTCATTTCAATAAGATCCACCTGCTCGGGGACAGGTTCTGAACGTGTACAGGCGTTCCTAGAACTGTCATGAATATGTAACACTTTACTGCATTTAACCAAGCTCACAGCTACTGTAATTTTACACACGCACTAGGTGAAATGATTCCCCGTGTGTCCGGCGTTGTAAATAAATGCATACCTTCCTTATAACTTCAACAACCCAGCTGTCAGGATGAGTTTACCCAGGGCAGTTCCGTATTCTGTATTAGGCCCTCTGATTCCAGTCTGAG
The DNA here is from genome assembly GCF_963082525.1 of Nesoenas mayeri. Taxonomy (NCBI): domain Eukaryota; kingdom Metazoa; phylum Chordata; class Aves; order Columbiformes; family Columbidae; genus Nesoenas; species Nesoenas mayeri. The sequence continues at coordinate 607,182 of NW_027659957.1, forward strand.
ATACAAATTCTGTAGAGGCACCATATAGACACAACCAACCTAAAACCACCTCGTGAAATCCCTCCACCAGGTTTGCTGCTGCGTTTGGGTTCTTTGTGCAAGTTCCATATACGCTTGAGAAGGTTTTAGAGAAAAAAAAACTGGAGCAGGACATTTTCAAGCACGGGTGAATTATAGTAGGATGATTTTTTTTCCCTGTTGCTTCTAGAACTGTTGAAAGTTTAATTTTTAAAATGTTTCTGAAACAGTATATAGTTTTGCTCTAATAAATCACGCACAAAACGTTATCTATATCTATTTTTCCAGAGGAGCCAAAGAGACTTGGAAGCAAATAACAAAGGAGAACGATATGTAGACATGAGCAAGAGATGAAATGAGTGTGTTAGTTTACAAGAAATTCAACTGGAAAATCTAAAGATGAAAAAGCGGCAAATTCAAAAAATAAGATGCAGGAAGTACAGTGTAACATTTCAGAACTGATAGAAATGGAAATTTAAAAACTGTGCTCTGGATGGTCACATATAAAGGTCTTCAATAAATTTTATCTGTTTTGAAAATTTGATAATTGAAATTATTTTTACAGACTGTATTTAATGCACAGTTACTAAAAGGAATTGATACTATCAGTTTTACTTAGGACTTTCAGAGGACTTTTAATGTCAACAGCAACACTCATGCATTCTAGAAAGTCGTTGTTTCCGTGTGAAAGCCGGATCCTTAGATGGTTCAGCTGTTCGCTGCATGTTCGAGGGCTCAGTCTGAGTGTGATCTGGAGATTTTGCCACTTGAGCAGGGCAGCAGAACTATGTGATGAACTAAATGAACTGTGCAACAAAACTTTCAGAATTAACTGAAATACGCTGTACACACACTTTAAAGCATAAAATATTTTATTTTTACCCCAATCCACAAAAAGGGCTGCAACTCCAGGCCTGGCAACTTCAGGCCCATCCGCCTGACCTCGGTGCCTGGCAGGGTTATGGAGCAGATCATCCTGAATGCAATCAGCACCTTCAGGATGGACAAGGGATCAGACCCAGCCAGCATGGGTTTAGGAGGGGCAGGTCCTGTCTGAACAACCTGATCTCCTTTTGCGATCAGGTGACCCACCTGGTGGACGAGGGGAAAGCTGTAGATGTGGTCTATCTAGACTTCAGCAAAGCCTTTGACACTGTCTCCCATAATATACTCGAGCAAAAGCTGGTAGCCCGTGGCTTGGACAAGTGCACTCCACGCTGGGTGAAGAACTGGCTGGAGGGCCGGGCCCAGAGAGTGCTGGTGAATGGGGCCGCATCCAGCTGGCGGCCAGTCACTAGTGGTGTCCCCAGGGGTCAGTGTTGGGTCCAGTCCTGTGTACCATCTTTATTGACGATTTAGATGAGGGGATTGAGACCATCATCAGCAAATTTGCTGATGACACCAAGTTGGGAGGGAGTGTGGACCTGCTGGAAGGCAGGAGGGCTCTGCAGAGGGATCTGGAGAGACTGGAAAAATAGGCTGATTCCAATGGGATGAAGTTCAACAAGGCCAAGTGCCGGGTCCTGCACTTTGGCCACAACAACCCCCTGCAGCGCTCCAGGCTGGACGCAGAGTGGCTGGAAAGCAGTCAGGCAGAAAGGGACCTGGGGGTACTAATGGACAGGAAGCTCATGAGCCAATAGTGTGCCCAGGTGGCCAAGAAGGCCAATGGTGTCCTGTCCTGTATCCAAACAAGCGTGGTCAGCAGGACAAGGGCAGTGATCCTTCCCCTGTACTCTGCATTGGGGAGGCCACACCTGGAGTATTGTGTTCAGTTCTGGGCCCCTCAGTTCAGGAAAGACATTGAAGTGCTGGAGCAGGTGCAGAGAAGAGCAACAAGACTGGTGAAGGGACTTGAGCACAAGCCCTATGGGGAGAGGCTGAGGGAGCTGGGGTTGTTTAGTCTGGAGAAGAGGAGGCTCAGAGGTGACCTCATCACTCTCTATAACTATCTGAAGGGAAGTTCTAGCCAGGTGGGGATTGGTCTCTTCTCCCAGGCAGTCAGCAATAGGACAAGGGGGCATGGGCTTAAACTCTGCCAGGGGAAATTTCGACTGGATATTAGGAAGAAATTCTTTCCAGAGAGAGTGGTCAGGCATTGGAATGGCTGCCCAGGGAGGTGCTGGACTCACTGTCCCTGGAGGTTTTTAGACTGAGATTGGACATGGCACTTAGTGCCGTGATCTAGTCAATGGGCTGGAGTTGGACCGAGGGTTGGACTGGATGATCTCTGAGGTCTTTTCCAAATTAGTTGATTCTGTGATTCTGTGAATTAACTTAAGTTTTAAGAAAAACAAAAAAAAACAACTAAAGTATACTTCTGGGTGAGGATGGACCAGGTTCGGGATCAGGACCAGGGGTGCTGCAGGAGCAGGTGTCTCCCAGCACGGACACACCGGGGGGACCTGTTGACCTCAGCACCCTGGGCCCCACCATGGCCCAGGGACAGCCCCACAACCAGGGTCAGAGCAGTTCCTGCTGCTGCCCCGAGGGTCACCAGCCCCATGCAGCCCTGAGCCAGAGTGCAGGTGTCTGAGCTGGGCTGAGCTGGAAGGGGCTGAAAATCAGCTCATCGGAGGAGGCGATGGAAGAAGGTGCCATGTGTGTGGCACCGGGGTGAACCGACACCCTCCGTTTGGTATCTGGACCCGTGCTGGGCTTGCACATGGACTAAGCCCCAGCTCAGAGCACAAACTGCTGTTCCCAGCCCCGGCTGCCAAGCGCTGGTCCTGCTCTCTCCTCCCTGGTGCGGCCCCAGCGCACGACTGCCCTGCCTGCTCCTGCCTTGGGGCTTGGGGAGCTCGGGTCCAAAGGAAAGACAGACTGGGGTGGGTATGGGATCTCTTAAGTGTCCTGGCGTTGCTTTGCTAATCACTCTGTGACGGTTCCTGGGCTACTCACTAGATTATGTGCCCAGAGAGGCAAATGAGGCATAAAGTGACTTTCCAGTTAAGGGTTTCCACCTTACAAAAAAACACAGGTGCATTTTCTCATCAGCAACAGACTGAAAGATGGCAGCTGAAGCAGCATGTGCCTCTTGTGAAAACAGGTAACAACAGATGGTTCCATTCAGTCAATCCTTCATTTATTCCTGCACAAGAAAACTGTCCATTAATTTAATCTCTGGTGTCCAGGCAGGGCCTTGCTGATGTTCCTGTGTCGCAGCAAGTGTGTGCATGTCAGGCTTCCTGCAGGTTTGTGGCTGAGTTTTCCATTTTCCCTAAGACGGACAATCTTGCTGTGGACTCCTGAAGTCTCCCATAAGCTGGTGGTTGAGAGAAGGCCGGGGAGCTCCAGTGAGCTCAGGGAGGACCAGGCAGCATCACAGGCAAAGCAGACGGGAACTCGACTGGGTGAACATTAATGGAATTTATTGATAGAAGAAACAGGAACGTCTCCCCCATCTCTGGGCGGATCACCGTGCACCCTGAACCGATACAGGCAGGTGTAGTCCGGGTGGCCCCAGTTGCTCAGCACCTGCAGCCTGATGTAATTCACGACCCCAGGGAGCTCGTTCTGCAAGGACAAAGAGAAATGAGTCGCCTTTTCCTCTCTGGCCCGTGAGCACTGACAGAAGTGCCGCAGCGACGGCCTCGATCAGCAGCTTCCTCCCTGCTGCCCTGCGGAGGCTTTGACCTGTCGTGGTGCAGATGTTCCCTCATTGGGCCATGAGAACAGCAAAGGAAGAAGCAGCGACCAGGTACCTCAGCAAATACACTGGAAAGTTCTCGCCTGCTTTGGGGCACAGGCTTCCACAGTCAGAAGACCCAGTGCTGGGGTCAGTATAACGTCTCGTTGCCTTCTCTAGAAAGCCACGGAAACAGAATGGCCTCCCTGTCACTGCTCACTGCCAGCACCAACAGAACCCTCAGGAAGCCCAGTATTTCTGGTCTCTAACTGGCAGACCAGCAGTCCCGCATCCTACGGGATGTGGCCGCTTGTGTGCACTTGGGGTCCAGACAGTCAAACTGATTCCAGCTTCAACTATGGTGCTTCTAAGCACTGAAGTTTAACCCCAAAATGAAAGAGAAGACGGCAGTGCAGCCATCCGCCACCAGGAAGTCAAAGCAGAAGAAAGGCAGCGTGGCACTCGCTCAAGGACAGGGCTGCCTGTATCCTTTGGCAGGGAAGCCTCTCCCTATCCAGCCGTATTTCTCCTCCTCTCCTGCAGTTCTCCTCCCTCTGTGTCCCCATACCTTCAGCTGGAAGGTCTGACTGGGATTCAGCGCTGCCAGGAAAGTGAACTGTCCCAGGAACGTTCCCTGCTCCTCGTGTTCTTCCTTGAAGCCCTACAGAACAACAGCGGTGGAGAAAACAAGAGCATCTGGTGCACCATGGGAGACTGAACTTCAGCTGGTGAAGTATGGGGTTATTTCAGCTACGGAGTCCAAGGACCATGAGCACAAGGACAAGACGAGAAGCTGCAGGTGGGCAGCACGTCACACTTGCCCACTCAACGAGTCCAGGCTGCTTGTCAGAAAAGGAGCAGACGCTCCCAGTGAGAGGGAGGTGACCTGAGGATCACAAATGCACTGGGACTGGAAGACAAGAAGGTCTAGGACCAAGCACTGTCCAGCTCCTTTTCCCTGTGGCTCCTGGAGTAGCATCTTGCCCCAGAAGCTTTGAGTGGTACACTGAATAAAAGAGGAATACAATGGGAAGGAAGCAACTCCAAGGAGCCTGTTTGTTCTGAGAGACAGGAGGAAGCTTCAGGCCACCAGAATCTTCGACCCATCTTCACCCCCTGCTTAGCAATGCTGTGCAACCCCTGCCCCCGACTCCAGAGAAATCACTTACATAGACAGCAAAGTCCTTGGGAGCTCCGGAGATGCTTTCTCCATGGAACGCTGTCCCTGAGACATGGGCCATGGTGACGGCTCTGGGAACAACCGGCATGGACAGCTTGATGAAGACGTGTCCCTGACTCCCTGGGAAGGGCCAGCAGTTGCCAGGATGATTGTCCGGCTGAAAGGACAAGAAACACTCAACAGGGAGACACAGGAGGAGAGCAGGTTCATGCGGGAAGGGGGCAGGAGAAGAAGCTTCAAGGAGCAAAGACAGGGGGGAAGGACACTCGGAGCAGTGTGTGTGGTTCATTCTCCCAGCCTTTGTGTTACTGCTTCCTGGTGCTCCTACCTCCAGAATCAGCTCAGGAGACCTCATGTAATCCATCAATGGCAGGGAATACAAGAACACCTTTGCTTTGTCAGTCCGGAGGGATGGAGAAGTCTTGGACCGAATGACGGCTGCCCCTGGAAATTCAAACATGAGCACAGTCATCAGACAATGTCAAAGGAATATTACACTGTTGTCTTGGAAAAGGCTTCTCAGTTGTCATCCATGTCCTACAGTGGGTTCCTCTCTGTCTTGCTGGCACAACCCCTCTGGAACACACAGTAGTGAGTCATCAAACTGTCATATTTGACCGTGGAAATAGGCAAGAATGTGAACCAGCCTTTCTGTTCCTCCCATGGGGTCTGGCCCGTTACAGGCTCTGTCAGTGGGGGCACTTTTAGGACACAAGGTGACCCGTGACTTCTCGCCCCTTCTCTCCCACCCCTGGGCACATTCTAATGCCCATCTTGTCAATCTGGACAGGAGGTGCTTTGAAACTGGTTTGTTTGTACAATGTCACGGCACCTGCTGATTTCAGGGCGTAATCCGGCATCGGGACCTGCATTTCTTCCAGCTTCTCCAGGGCTTGATTGATGATCTCGTGAACAGCCTGGGAAGGAACACAAAGGAGAGCACCTGTTGGAAGGAGAAGGACCGGGGCAAGCAGCTCCCCTGCAAGGCCAGCCAAGGTGAGCGGGGACAAGGCCCGTTTCAGATGGAGGGAACGCCCACATTGCCTGGAAGCCTCCCAGGTTTGCTCTGATTGTCGGAATCAGGAAGCGGGGGCTGCTCACTCCAGTGCTCTGAATGCTGGAGCTGCAGGAAGGGGCTGTTCCTGTGGAGAGGCCCCAGGCCAGGCAGCAAGGACAGACAAGCCTTCTGGGCATGAGATAGGCCTGGCTTAACTCTGGACCTCTGAGACCATTCTTTCTTTCCAGCCCTCCCCTGAGGAGGACCCGAGATCTGGACACAGAGGAAGGTCCAACTCAGACAGCTGTCATTCCCGTCATGCTCTCTCTTCCCCATAAGGAAGTGTGGAGCAACAGGAAAAGGAAGCATGGCCATGGCAGCACTTGTTCCAGCAGCACCAGCCTGTTGGCTGTGACAGGAATGGAGTAGGATACGTGCGGATGGAGGATAAAACCCCTGAGCAGATCCTTCTGCCTTGTGCTCTTACCCATCCGGTAACGCCTGGGAGCTTTGCCTGCTTCAGTCCTTCCTGCAGAGCCCGCTCGCTGACATCCTTTGTGCTCCAGCGCAGATGATAAAGCTGTTCCTGGAGCTTACGGAGCTGAATGGGCAGGGACAGTGCTTCGCTGAGGTCTCCCAATTCGGTTGTGGTGCTCCAGGAGATCTGCAGAGACTCACCGAAAGAGAACAGACCGAGAAGCAGCACCAGGGTCGTTGCCTTGAGAGCCTTCATCGTCCTGCAGAGCAGATAAAGAAAAGGCTGGTGAAGCTGGCGGTTCCCGTGCAGATCAGCAGCAGACTGGAGAGCAGCAGCAGGGACTGCAGCCCTGGAGCCTGGCGTTCCTGCCGTGTGCATTGGCTTGGTCCTGCACCAGCTCCAGTCACTGCTGGAGGTGTCACCAGCTGCACCAGTGGGGGATTTGTCACGGCAAAGATTGTTTCCTTAGGGACAAAGGGCTCAAGGTTGACTCCGGACTAAGAGCAGGAGTTGCAACAAGAGCTGTGTCCACACTTCATGTCTGTGGGGCTGGAGAGGGATTCTCTGGAAATGGAAGGACATAACGAATGCCTGTTTCTCCTGCCCAGCATTCAATGGACACTTGTGCTGCTCCTGTTGTCCACCCTCTCAAGAGAAGGTTCAGCCTGTGCCCCTGCAGTTCAACAGCTGCCAGGGGGTGTGTGTCTCCCCTCTCGCAGCGTTTCTTTAGCAGCCGGGTTATCTCTGGCCCTTCTCTTGGCAGAACTGCAGACAAATGCAGACTGGAAAGAGGGAGGGCGGCTGAATGTCAATGCGTCAACGGGCAACCAAGGAAGCGCCAAAGAAACGCTCTGGTGTCTGGGCCCTGCTGCCCTGAGCCTGATCTGCCAAGACACAGCACACACCGCTCTGCAAGGGGGAAATTCCTCCTGCCTGTTCCAGGAGGCTCTCAACAGGCTCACAGTGACACGCATCAGGAATAAACAACCCCTTTTGTTCTCCTAGAGAACTCCTCGCACCCCTCAGAGGATCTCGAGCCCCTTTCCTGAGGCAGAGCCCTGGTGAGGAGCTGACCAGGTTTCCCAAGGAATCCTCCTCTGTCAGGAACACAAGTCAGAGCCGTGGCCAACAGAGGACACGCTGGTGTCCTGCTGGTCCCCGTGGAGAGGAAAACCAAGCAGGCTCAGGGACAGAACCCACCCTGCAGAGCACAACACAGGACGGGGCTGAGCTCTCACAATCACTGCGGCAGGCTGTGTCTGGGCCACCCCTGGGACTCTCTCTGTCCCATCCAAAATGGAGCTGTCCCTCATTCTGCAGAGATCAAGGGCTTTCTGGGCCCAGCCCTTGTGTTCATGAAGAGACTGAAAGGCGGCTGCTGCCTTCAGCAGCTCCAGACCCAGCTCCCAGGCTGCCCTCGTGTTCCTCTCCTGCCCACCCGCCACCCACCCCAGCTGGCGAGGTGGAAAACACACCTGGGGAAAGGGGAGGAGGAGTTTTCAAACATACCCGTTCAGACGTTCAACCTTCTCTGTGTGTCGCTTGGTACCTGCTGAGGTGCAGGTAACAAGCATCTCGCTCGCTCAGGAATGAGCCGGAAACTCTGCGATCTCAGTTCCCTCAAGATCCAGAGTGACCGAGGCGCAGGGAGACCCCTGGTCTTACACCTGCTGTGCCGACCTCAGCGCTGACGCTGCTTTGTGACACAACGGCAGCGGCTGATGTCACAATGGACGAGGCTGCGCCGCGTTTGGAGGGAAAGTCCCACCTGGCAGGAGCGGGTCTCGCAGTCCCGTCTGCCAGGGACGTCTCCCCCACGAGGTGACGCTGCCTCACATTGGTCCCCTGGGCCATCACTCTGCCCTGCTTGGGGCCCGCCCTTCCCTGAGAGCGGCCTCTGATTGGCCCCCAGCTGGTCAGGCTGCTCAGATGCAGTTCACCTGAAGTGACGCTCTCTCTGATTGGTCACCCGGGCTGTCACTCTGCCCTGGTTTGGGCCACCCTTTCCCTGAGGTGACGCTGGCTCTGATTGGTCACTGGCTGCTCAGGCTGCTGCACTGCAGTGCCCGCCCCTCAACTGAGATGTGACCTCTGATTGGCCACCTGTGCTGTCACTCTGTCTGGCTGTGTTACCTCTCCATGTGGTGGCCACAGCAGAGGAGATGAGGGTGAGAGGCACCAAATTCATCCTCAGGGCCCCAGGAGTTTTTCCTGACCTTGTGCTGACCGTGGATGTCGGGCTGTGCGCGATCAGCTTTTGTTACAACACTGCCAGCGACTTCTGCTTCGGTAGAAATGGTTTCAGCAGCTGATGCAGTAACAAGAGTCTCAACCTCACGGCTGAAGTCGGAACGAGCCTTCCTGGACTAAAGCTGGAGGAGCACTTGGAGCTTTCGAAACGTAACATTCTATACTGGCCGGCAGCCGCCTTTGTTGGCTTGGCCGGCTGCAGGAGGCACCGGCTGCTTCGTGCTGGCGCCTTTCGCTGACATTTGGCGCTGTAAGAATGAGCGCAGCTGGCAATGACTGCCATTCCCAGTGCTCCCCAAACGCACAGGTAAAGGCTGCAGATCTCAGAGTGCTGTGGATCCTTGATTTCCTGACACAGCCGTGTTGACAGGGAGGTCTGTTATGGAAACGTAGAAGCTGATACGTCTCTCTGGGTCATGGGGGGGAAAAGGGGGGAAAAGTGGGGGACGTGTCCCTTGCTGTGACCCTCTTGTGCTCCCCAGGTTCCCCATGTGCCCCCCTTCACACAGAGTTGAGGGCTCCGACACAGTTCCAAGAACTGGTGCCACCTTGTTTGGTTCCCGTCCGCAACCGTCCCCACGGTGGCCTTGACCCTGTGGTGACCCTGACCCCGCGGTGGCCTTGACCCCACAGTGGCCCCGACCGTCCCCGTAGTGGCCCTGACCCCACGGTGACCCTGCTCACGTCCCCAGTGGCCACGGCCACCGCTGCGGTGACCCTGGTGGCCCTGGCTGTCCCCTGTGGTGTCCCCTGATGGTGACCGTGCCCGTGGTGGCCATGGCCATCTGGCTGTCCCAATGGTGGCCTCTGATGGCCCTTGATGGCCCCGTTGTCCCCTGGGATTCCTCCAGTTTCATTGGTTTGACGCACTTGACCCAAAGCTGGTTTGGCAGAATTTGGGGGGGGGGACCTGGGGAGAGGGGAAAGGGGCCCCCCCAAACATGGAGGGGGAGGGAAGGCACCCCAGGATCCCGGGGGGAGGGGGGAACTTCTCCTTTCCCCCAAATGTGAGGGGTCCTTCAAGTGGCCAGTGGGTTTTGGGGTGTCCCCCTGGCCCTGGGGAGGGGGGCTAGACCCCCCTGACCGGGAGCTTGAGGGGATCCCCAAAATATGGGGGTGTGTGTAAATACTGAGGGGGAACACCCAAAGTCTGAGGAGGGGGGGGATCCCCAAAACTTGGAGGGTTCCCCAGATTCCAAGGGAGGATCCCAAAGCCCTGGGAGGGTCGCATCAAACCATAGAGGGGATCCCCAAATTCGGGGGAGTTGCAGGGCCCAGAGGGGTCCCCAAAACTTGGGAAGGGTTCCCCAGATCCCTGAGGGGGGATCCTGAAGCCCTGTGGGGGTGTCCCCAAAATATGTGGGGGGGGCCTAAATACTGGGGAGTTCCCAAATTGAACAGGGTCCCCAAAACTTGGGGGAGGGTCCCCAGATCCCGCGGGGGACCCCAAGCCCTGAGCGGGGGGTGTCATTGTCCCTTTGTCCCCCTCTCCATTTTTGGGGTTAATTCCAGGGGGTCCCCCCATCCCTCTGTACAGCACAGAGAGGTGCCCCAAAGCTGGGGGGGGGGCTTGTGCTTGCAGGGGGGCCCCACCGGGATGGGGGGACCCTCGGTGGGGGGGGCTTTTGGATGGGGGGGCTGGTCCATTTACATCCATATTACAAGGAAAATGTGTCTCTTTTTGGGGGAGATTGTGAGGGGTTTTGGCAACAAAAAGTGTCAGTCGGGGGAGGTCCCCACTTTGGGTGGGGCCCCGTCAGTCTTGGGGGGTTCAGCCCCGCCCCCCCCCTCGCCCCAGCTCAGTGCTGCCAATGATACAGGGGCCCCCTCGATGGCTTTTGGTGGGGCCCCCCTTCAAAATAGGGCCGTGTCCTCCCCACCCCCACATGTGCAGGGTGGGGGGCACAAGGAGCCCCCACCCCCCCAGGTCCAGTGCTTTTGGGGGGGCACACGGACCCTCATGTCGACACGGGGTGGGGGGGCACGAGGGGCCCATGTCCAGCTGGGGGGGCACAGAGGGGCCCTCGTGCGAGGCTGCGTCCTCGTGCAAGGCCGGGTCTTTGCCTCAGGCTGGATCCTCGTGCAAGGCCAGGTCCACGTGCAAGGCCGGGTCCTCGTGTGCGGGGAGGACGACGTGCGAGGCTGAGGCCCCGTGCAGAGCGAGGTCCCTGTGTGAGAACGGCCCCGGGGGCGAGGCCGAGTCCTCCTGCGAGGCCGCCATCCCCGCAGGCCCGGACCCCCTTCTGAGGCCGCTGCCCCCCGGGGCGGGTCCCTCGTGCAAACCCTCGTGCGAGGGGGGTCACAGCCCGTCGGGCTCGGCCCCCCCGGCCCCTCGCGACCCCCGCCCTCGGCCCCCCCGCAGGCTGCAGCTGTTGAGGTTGCTGTTGAGGGGAAGCGGCTCTGGGGGGTCGCGGAGGCCGCCCCGGGGGGCTCTGCGGGGAGGGGGGGTCAGTTGGGGAAATGGCGGGGGGGGAACGAAGTGGAGGGAGCAAGGGGACCTGGGAGACACGAGAGGGGGGAGCACAAGAGTTGGGGGGGGCACAAAGGGACTAGGGGGACACAAGGGGGGTCACAAGATGGGGGAGAAACACGGTGACTGGGGGGGGCTAAACAGGGGGGTACAAGGGAGGGAATGAAGTGCAGGGTACGAGGGCAGACGTGGGGCACAAGATTTGATGGTTCTGTGATTCTTGATTGATTTGATTCTTCTGTGATTCTTCGATTCCGTGATTCTTTGATTCTGTGATTTTGTGGTTCTTTGAATCTGTGATTCTGCGATTCTATCATTACATGATTCTATGGTTCTGCAATTCCATAATTCTTTGAGTCTTTGATTCTGTAATTCTGTGATTCTATGATTCTGTGTTTCTATGATTTGATTATTATGTGGTTATTTGATTTTTATTATTCTTTGATGGTTTTAGTCTTTGATTTTTTTGATTCTATAATTAATTGATTCTATAATTTATTGAGTCCAGGATATTATGATTCTTTGATTCTACGATTCTTTGATTCTATGGTTCTTTGATTTTCTGATTCTACAATTATTTCATTCGATGACTCTGTGGTATGGATTTGGGTTTTTTTTGCTTCTATGATTCTATGATTCTACAACCCTGTGATTCTGTAATTCCATGATTCTGTTATTCTCTGATTCTATGATTATATGATTCTACGATTCTTTGATTCTGGGATATTATGATTCCTTGATTCCCTGGTTCTTTCATTCTAAGATTCTACGACTCTAAGGTTCTATGATTCCTTGATTTCATGATTCCATGATTCCTTGATTCTGGGATATTACGATTCCTTGATTCCCTGATTCTTCAATTCCAAGGTTCTATGACTCCAAGGTTCTACGATTCTTTTATTCCACGATTCTACAACTCTTTGATTCTTTCCTTTGAGCCCAGAGCAGTTTGAAGCCTCCAACCCTCCTGGACCCCCCGTGTGTCACCTGCTCCATCCTTGGCTTGGCTGGAGATCCCCAGTGGTCCCCTGTGGGGTGACAATGGGGCCCTTTGTCACCTCACTGGTGACACCGCCTGTGGTCAACACGGCACCGGGCCCGGCTGCACTTTGTGGCAGGACGGCGACGGGACCAGTGTGAGCCCTAAGCACAGCCCACGTCTCTTTAGAGTCACAGACTCATTTGGGCTGGACGAGACCTTCGGATCGAGTCCAACCACAACCCGACTCGAGCTGCTGGGGGCAGATCCGTGTGAGGAGCTCCCGAGCTCATCCCATGTCTTTTTTTGGGAGGAGCTCCCGAGCTCATTCCACATATTTTCGTGGCAAGGAGCTCTTGATCTCAATTCACGCCTCTTCGTGGGGAGGATCTCCCAGGACCATCTCACATCTTTCCCTGGTGAGGAGCTCCCGAGTGCGTCTCAAATCCTGAAGACTTTCCTTTTTGCTGAAGCTTTTCCTTTTCACCAAAGCTTCTCCGCGAGCTGGAGCAGAGACCCGCCCAGCCACCCCGGGTGGCCTGGGAGGAGGTGAATGTTCCCCAGGCCATCAGACCTCGACGGCAGCCCGACGCGTGACCAGGTTCCGGCTGCTGCCGCATGAGTGAGGGGCCAGAGGGGACAGCGGGGACAGAGGGGACAGCAGGGACAGAGGGGACAGAGGGGACAGAGGGGACAGCGGGGACAGCAGGGACAGCAGGGACAGAGGGGACAGAGGGGACAGAGGGGACAGCAGGGACAGCGGGGACAGAGGGGACGCGGCTCCAGCTCAGAGGCATAAAATCACCTCAAAACACAAAATGGTGGCCCCAGGGGCACAAAATCACCTCAGGGCTCAACATGGCAGCAGAATCACCTCAGGGCTCAACTGGCGGCCCCAGGGGTGTTGAGATCACCTCACGCCATTAAAACCCTGAGGAGCGGGTTGAGAGGAGGGAACGGAGCTGGTGAGGGGCTGGAGAAGGAGGGTGAGGGTGGAAATTGGGGGTGATCTCTTCCCCAAAGGGCTGTGGGGCGTTGGAACAGGCTTCCCAGGGCAGTGCTGGAGTCGCCACCCCTGGAGGGTGAACAGATGAGCTTCTTGGGGACGTTTTAGTGCCGGGGCTGGGTTAATGGACTCGATGATCTTGAGGGGCTTTTCCACCCAAAACAGTTGGCTAATTGGCTGATTTTGGGCATTCCTGAGTAGCCGCTCTCTCCTGGCTGGTCGGGCCGGCTCGGGGGGACACGGGAGTGTCTCTGCCGACATGGGGGTTCATCCCGGCTCCATTTCTCTCCCTGCAGCCCTCAGGATCCTGGAGCGGGACCCCGACCCCTCCACCCGTGCCCTGGCAGGTCAGACCATGCTCCTCCTCACCACCAGGACGAATCAGCCAAGACAGCAGCCGACCCTGTGGTCCCTCTGCTGCTGGCACCGCTAAGCCTTGCTTAAGGGCAGCTTTTCTCACCGAAACACCTGCATTTTCTGACAATAACTCTGGAAAAGGAGCCCGATCAATGGCGTCCTTCAGCCCTGGGGTGACGGCGGCGTTTCTGGCCTCTCCGGACGCCGTTTTTCTGGAAATCCCCCAGATCCTGAAGCTCAGGGACGTGAAGTCAGGATTTTTGTGCTTGCATCTCATTTGCTTTTTGCTTTTTTGGGGGTGTTTTGATTGTGCAGATGGTGTTGGCGCTCCCCTCTGAGCAGGGGTGGCACAGACCCCTTTTCACGTTGTTTAAATAAATTGTGTCAGATCAAGATTCTCCCACTGGAATCAACAGACGCATTGTGGGGAAGATCCCAATTAAGGAAATTCACGCTGATAAAAATGCCAAGTTTATCTCCATTAAGCAGCAGCGAAGTCCAGCCCACAGGGCAGCGAAACCCCCGTTATTTTGTGTTTGAGAAGAGCCCAGGGAGTTCATCTCAGTTTGAGAAACAAAAACAGGGCAAAATGGGGATTTTGCTGCAAACGTGAGAACTTGAGCATTCAAATGTTTCATCCGGGGGTCGCTCAGGGGGAATAAAACGCTCAAGGCCCAAAGGGATCCGTGGTAAATCAGTGACGGGTGTTTTGATTTCGGGTGCAGGGGAACGGTTGGGTCTTTTCGAACACAAATTATTTAGGAAGGAATTGAGGGTAAATTGTGGTGCAGGGAGGGAAAAGTGGGAGACGTGTCCCCCCCGTGATCCTCATGTCCCCTCCAGGTTCCCTGTGTTCCCCCAGCCACTGACTGCAGCCAGTGTAATGATATTGTTGGGCTTTGTGGGTGGGTTGTGCATTGGAGAGGGACTTTTGTGGGTTGTTCTATTTCATTGTTTTTTCTGTAAATAGTTTTGTTTCTTTGTGTGCTTGTTGGTTTTGGTAAATATATTGGTTTATGTTTTTTCAGACCTGTGCTCTCCGTCATTTTTCTGTATCTGCAGAGCTGAGCCTGAGCCCGTGCCTCCTCTGCCCCTTTCCAGGCTGGAGCCAGGGCAGCCCAGCCCTGCCCGGGAAGCAGCGCAGAGGCAAAAAACCCACCTGTGCAAGGTAAGGGGCTTCTGGGTCCCCAGGCAGGTGTGGGGCTGGGCTCTGTGCTTGGGGCACCCCGCAGGGCAGGGACATGGCTGCTCAGCCCTGCCCTCTCTGCTCCCGCACATCTGCAAGACCGCGTCACTCCCAAATCTGTTGAAGGGCACAAAGCGCAGAATCCCCTGGCTGCAGGTGCTGGCCCGTGGGTGCTGGTGGCCCAGGAGCTGCCCAAACTCCAGGCAGCTCCTGCTGGGGACATACCATGGGGTCCTGTCACACCACAGCTCTCCCTGGGCAGTGAGAGGGGTCAGGGGTGCTGAGAGCCCCGTTCCACAGATGCGCTGGGCTGGGCAGGGCAGGACCAATGCACTTTTCTGCTTGTATTTTGGCTTAGGATACACCACCTCTTGCTGGGGAGCTGCATGTCCGGCTGCTGGGATCAAGGAAGGAGAGATGGAGGAGAAGACAGACGTAGATGTGATGGTGGAAGAACAGATGGAGGTTGATGTGATGGTGGAGGAAGAGATGATGGATGTGGACGAAGGGACAGAGGAAGAAATGGAGGTAGATGCAGAGATCGAGGAGGCAATGGAGGTGGATGGATAGCTGAAGATCAAAGATGGACGTACCAGCAGCCGGATAGGAACATGCTCCCCAGCCACTGCCTGCAGCCGCTGCAATAATATTGGTGGGTGGGTTATACATTAGACAGGAGTTTTAGGGTTTTTTTGTACTTATCTGTAGTTGTTTTTTCTGTACATAGTTTTGTTTCTTTGTGTGTTGGTTTGTTTTGGAAAATATATTGATTTATGTTTTTTCAGACCTGTGCTCTCTGTCACTTTCTTGCATCTGCAGAGCTGTGGTTTCGGCTCGCTCTGGGTTCCTGGGGCTGGAGGTGGCTGGGGGTGCTGGCACGGCCACCCCGGGGACAGGGGGTCCCTGTGCACAGAGGGGTCCCACTTGCAGAGACATGGCACTGGGCACCAGTGGGGTTGGTTCATGAGTTGCTGGAGAGCGGTGTCCCCACCAGCAAAGCTGTCACCAGCAACGAGTGAGCCATGAGAGCCTTGGGAACGGCTTGTGCCAGGATCACGGAGAAGGTTTTGCAGCTGTAGGTGCTGCTGTTTAAGGCTCTGAACCTACACATGCGCAGGGCTCTGGAGCTGTTCCCCACCAGGCTGGTGTCAGGACCGCGGTTGCTCCCAGCTTGCAGAAGCGTCTGGGCTGGAGCCAGTGGGAGCTGTTCCTCTCCTCTGGGCGCATGCAAGGGCATTCAAGTCCTTCTCAAATGGTGGGGCCCAGCCCGACACAAAGTGCTCCAGGTGAGGCTGCAGCAAGCCTGGACCCAGTGGGACAATCCCTTCTCTTGGCTGGCTGGTCGGGCCGTGTTTGACGTCCCCAAGACGCCGTTTGCCCTCTCCGAGCCCGGGCACGCTGCTGGCTCCTGAGCCGCTGCCCCCCAGCACCCTAGATCCCTTTCTGCAGGGCTGCTCTCCAGCTGCTCCTCTCCTCGTTTAGACTTTTGCAGCTGTTGCCCCCTTCCAGGGGCAGAAACAGCATTTGGGTTTGTTACACATCAACCCATTTGTCATCGCCCAATGCTCCAGTCTGTCCAGATGCCTCTGCAGGGCCTCTCGTCTCCTGAGAAACTCAACATGGAATCACAGACTGCTTGAGGTTGGGAAGGACCTCTGGAGATCACCTAGTCCAGCCCACCTGCTAGACCGGGTTCACCAGAGCAGGTGGCACAGAATGGCCTCTACGTGTGTTCTGAGTGTTTCCAGAGGCGGAGACTCTCCATCCTAGAGAAGGCAGCCTGTTCCAGGGCTCTGGCACCCTCACAGGAGAGAAGTTTCTCCTCCTGTTGAGACAGAACCTCCTGTGTGTCATTCTGTGCCCGTTGCCCCTCACCCTGTCATTGGGCACCACTGAAAAGAGTCAGGCCCATCCTCTTCACACCCACCCTGGGGATATTTAGCAGCATAAACACGATCCCCTGTCAGCTTCTCTTCTCCAGGCCAAACAGACCCAGTTCTCTCAGTCTTGCCTCTTCAGAAAGAAGCTCCAGAGCCCTCATCATCTCTGTGTCTCTCCACTGGACTCTCTCCAGCAATTCCTTCTCCTTTGTAAGCTGGGGAGCCCAGAGCTGGACACACAACTCCAGATGCGGTCTCACCAGGGTAGATCAGAGAGGGAAGATAACCCGCCTCGACCTGCTGGTCACGCTCTTCCTAATGCTCCCCAGGAGACTCTTGGCTACAAGGGCACATTGCTGCCTCATGGTCAACCTGTTGTCCACCAACTTGGGAGAAGACTCGTCGGCTTCTCTTTCTGCTCAGGGCCTGTAGGAAACGCCCACAACACGTCACCCCACATTAGTCTGGCCCTTCATTTTTACCCATAAGCTCTGGACTCATTTTTCATCCCCTCAGGCAGAGTTTGATACATTCGAGTTGCTCTCTCACATAAAGCGCAACTCCCCCACCGCCCTTGCTGGCCTGTCTTTCTAAAAAAGTACAGACCCTCTGTGACAGCGTTCCAGTTGTGTGAGCTGTGCCACCGTGTCTCTGGAATGGCAAAGAGATGGTGGCTGTGTGACCATACACGGATCTCTCGTTGCCCCTGTTTGTTCCCCGTGCTGTGTGCGCTGGTGCACAGACATTTCAGAGAAGGAATCGAGTGTGCAGGTTTCCCGTGAGGTCTGCAGAAGGATCCACCACAGCCATACACACCCTGGAGCTGGTTGGCCTTCTGGTCCTCGTCTTGGGAGGCAGCTCAGCAACATTTGTCACTTCTCTGCTTGGCCTGGCTTATGTTCCCCAGTTTGGATGTGTTGGCATGAGTTTTGCCACTTTGGACACTGTCCCCAAGCCCTTCAGTTGGAAGCCCACCTCACCAAGTTGGTCAGCCTGCTGCCAAACATTCCCTCACCTCTTCTAGACAGGTAGATCCCATCCCTCCCTAGCTGCTTATAGTCATCAATGTCCCATTGTCATAGCAGCCAAAACCCTTAGGAGGCCACCAGCTACAAAGCATGGAGCTGATGTGCATTATACATCTATTTCTGGCTGCGCCCTTTCCTTTAACTGGTAGAAGGGAGGAAAAGATGACCTGGGCATCAGATTTATTCACTTGTACCCCCAAGGCTTTCTAGTCTTCCTTGACAGTACCCAGGCTGGGACTTGCGGTGCCATTGGTGCCCACGTGGAAGAGCAGCTGTGCTGTACAGGGGCAGAGCGAGACCAGAGCCTGCAAAGGGATGGCCATGGACAGGGAGGTGAACTTCAGCTACGGCAGGAACCAACTGGAGAACAACATTTCTGAGGGGTGAGGATGGCTGCCGGGCATGACGGGATGGTTGGGAAGAACCGCTCAAGGCTGCATGGAAGTAGAACTGGTTGGGATTCAAAATTCGGTGGAGGGGGTAGAGTAGTACCTCCATAATCACCACTGAGGGGGTGTCATCCCTATCCCTGCTGCGCAGCCAACCCCAGAGTGCCCATGCAACCCAGGTGTGATGTCACGGCCCGTGTTCCATCCGCAGCGCTGGTGCCCGGCAACGAGCACAGCAAAGAGAATCCCACCAGCACTGAGCAAAGCCCATCCTGTCTTCCCTTTTTGCTTTCTTACCACTTGCCCTGTTCCCAGTCCAGCCCTTGTATCCCATTCTCAGTGCCTTGGCTGCAAAATCCAACCTTCTCACCTGCTCCCACCAACTCAGTCCCGTCTTTTCCTTCCCACTTTTTTTTTGTTATGAAGGTCCTGAAGAAGAGGAAAACCGCGCTGCTGGAGGTACGGCCCCCGCTGCCTGGGGGGATGGCGTGGCATGGGACCCCCCTCTGGGGAGCTCAGGGGCCAGGAGCTCAGCTTGTCTTCTCCACCCAGCCCTGCAAGGCCACGGGCTGGGAGAAGTCCTTCTGGGCTGCTCGTCCCCTGGTGAAATCGAGCATCCCTGCCTGTGAGACACGTCCCCATGGGAGCCCAGGGCACCAAGGGCTCGTGTCAGAGGGATGCTCAGCGGGAGCAGCTGGTGCTGCCCGGAGCCTGAGCTCGTGCCTCCTCTGCCCCTTTCCAGGCTGGAGCCAGGGCAGCCCAGCCCTGCCCGGGAAGCAGCGCAGAGGCAAAAAACCCACCTGTGCAAGGTAAGGGGCTTCTGGGTCCCGAGGCAAGTGTGGGGCTGGGCTCTGTGCCTGGGGCACCTTGCAGCGCAGGGACATGGCTGCTCAGCCCTGCCCTCTCTGCTCCCACACATCTGCAAGACTGCGTCACTCCCAAATCTGTTGAAGGGCACAAAGCGCAGAATCCCCTGGCTGCAGGTGCTGGCCCGTGGGTGCTGGTGGCCCAGGAGCTGCCCAAACTCCAGGCAGCTCCTGCTGGGGACATACCATGGGGTCCTGTCACACCACAGCTCTCCCTGGGCAGTGAGAGGGGTCAGGGGTGCTGAGAGCCCCGTTCCACAGATGCGCTGGGCTGGGCAGGGCAGGACCAATGCACTTTTCTGCTTGTATTTTGGCTTAGGATACACCACCTCTTGCTGGGGAGCTGCATGTCCGGCTGCTGGGATCAAGGAAGGAGAGATGGAGGAGAAGACAGACGTAGATGTGATGGTGGAAGAACAGATGGAGGTTGATGTGATGGTGGAGGAAGAGATGATGGATGTGGACGAAGGGACAGAGGAAGAAATGGAGGTAGATGCAGAGATCGAGGAGGCAATGGAGGTGGATGGATAGCTGAAGATCAAAGATGGACGTACCAGCAGCCGGATAGGAACATGCTCCCCAGCCACTGCCTGCAGCCGCTGCAATAATATTGGTGGGTGGGTTATACATTAGACAGGAGTTTTAGGGTTTTTTTGTACTTATCTGTAGTTGTTTTTTCTGTACATGGTTTTGTTTCTTTGTGTGTTGGTTTGTTTTGGAAAATATATTGATTTATGTTTTTTCAGACCTGTGCTCTCTGTCACTTTCTTGCATCTGCAGAGCTGTGGTTTCGGCTCGCCCTGGGTTCCTGGGGCTAGAGGTGGCTGGGGGTGCTGGCACGGCCACCCCGGGGACAGGGGGTCCCTGTGCACAGAGGGGTCCCACTTGCAGAGACATGGCACTGGGCACCAGTGGGGTTGGTTCATGAGTTGCTGGAGAGCGGTGTCCCCACCAGCAAAGCTGTCACCAGCAACGAGTGAGCCGTGAGAGCCTTGGGAACGGCTTGTGCCAGGATCACGGAGAAGGTTTTGCAGCTGTAGGTGCTGCTGTTTAAGGCTCTGAACCTACACATGCGCAGGGCTCTGGAGCTGTTCCCCACCAGGCTGGTGTCAGGACCGCGGTTGCTCCCAGCTTGCAGAAGCGTCTGGGCTGGAGTCAGTGGGAGCTGTTCCTCTCCTCTGGACGCATGCAAGGGCATTCAAGTCCTTCTCAAATGGTGGGGCCCAGCCCGACACACAGTGCTTCAGGTGAGGCTGCAGCAAGCCTGGACCCAGTGGGACAATCCCTTCTCTTGGCTGGCTGGTCGGGCCGTGTTTGACGTCCCCAAGACGCCGTTTGCCCTCTCCGAGCCCGGGCACGCTGCTGGCTCCTGAGCCGCTGCCCCTCAGCACCCCAGATCCCTTTCTGCCGGTCTGCTCTCCAGCTGCTCCTCTCCTCGTTTAGACTTTTGCAGCTGTTGCCCCCTTCCAGGGGCAGAAACAGCATTTGGGTTTGTTACACATCAACCCATTCGTCATCGCCCAATGCTCCAGTCTGTCCAGATGCCTCTGCAGGGCCTCTCGTCTCCTGAGAAACTCAACATGGAATCACAGACTGCTTGAGGTTGGGAAGGACCTCTGGAGATCACCTAGTCCAGCCCACCTGCTAGACCGGGTTCACCAGAGCAGATGGCACAGAATGGCCTCTACGCGTGTTCTGAGTGTTTCCAGAGGTGGAGACTCTCCATCCTAGAGAAGGCAGCCTGTTCCAGGGCTCTGGCACCCTCACAGGAGAGAAGTTTCTCCTCCTGTTGAGACAGAACCTCCTGTGTGTCATTCTGTGCCCGTTGCTCCTCACCCTGTCATTGGGCACCACTGAAAAGAGTCAGGCCCATCCTCTTCACACCCACCCTGGGGATATTTAGCAGCATAAACACGATCCCCTGTCAGCTTCTCTTCTCCAGGCCAAACAGACCCAGTTCTCTCAGTCTTGCCTCTTCAGAAAGAAGCTCCAGAGCCCTCATCATCTCTGTGTCTCTCCATTGGACTCTCTCCAGCAATTCCTTCTCCTTTGTAAAGTGCTGTCGAGGGTTTAGATTGCGGGGGAGAATAAAACGTTGGCAGATGTATTGTTAACCTCCTCTCCTGCCTCTGCTTCCCCCTTTTGCCCCTCCCTCTCCCCCTTCCCTCTCTGGACAGGTGATCAGGAGGGAAAGAAGGACCGATAGAAGAGAGTTGGTAAAAATTAAAGGTGTTTTACTAATGCTACTGATAAAAATAGAGAAAATAATACAAAATATACAAAACCAGTCTTGAAAATCCCCGCAATTACAGAGCCGGCACCCAAAGTCCTGGATTGGACTCTGCAGCCAACTGGAGCTGGATTCAGTCTCTCACTAGGCCTAAGTTCGCAGGGATGACTCGCAAGGTCGTCTCCTAATGTCGGCCATAAGTAGAGGGGAAAAGCAAAGGCAAAAAGGGAAAAAGGGGCGAGATCCTCATGATCTTCCACTTTTATATGAATTATCCAGGTGAATGGAATGTTATACTCAGTTGGTCAGTTTCTTGGTCACCTGTTTCTCCTTGCCCCTCTCACGAGATGTCCATCCATGCTTATCAATGACCTCGCATTGCATTGCTATGTTCACCAAAACATGTATCTGGTTTTCCAGGAAAATGCAGCTGATATGAAGCTTGAGCTGAGAGGCAAATTCACTAAAAGAGGATCTTGTTTTTTAACAAAACCAGGACATTCTACACCTTATAATATGCCATTCACCGAATATTTAAACCTTATCAATAAAATCTATCAATACAATCTAATTAATCACTACTATATACATATATATATATATATATGTATAGACACATATGTACATATATATTCAGGAGTAATTAATCTTAATCAGTGGACCATCCTTTGAAAAGTTCATTAAGTTCATTTTGTCACAGCAGCCTTCCAGGGCAGGAAAAATGGTACAAGTGCATCTCATGACCACTGTTTGTGGGTTAAAGACATCAACTTCGAAGAAGTTGTCAGGCACCACTCCAAGAAGCTAGCTTTGGTTTCATCATCACTGTCTTGACCTGAAAGACACTTATGAAACACTGTCAGGTCCTTGGGAAAAACAATCCCAGTAATGGGCTTGCCTTTGCCTGAGGCAGGAGTAACCCAGAGCACCTTTCCTAACATGTTTTTCATGTGTACTACAGGGACTTTATCTCCTTCCACAGGATGAAGAATCTCTGATTGGGCAGGCCCGGCTCGGTTGGTTGATCCCCTGGTGTTGGTCAACCACGTGGCTTTTGCTAAATGTGAATCCCAGTTTTTAGAGTTTCCACCACCAAGTGCCTTTAGTGTAGTTTTTAGCAAACCATTGTACCTTTCAGATTTCCCAGAGGCTTGTGCATGTTATGGAATATGATATACCCACTCAATACCATGTTCTTTGGCCCAATTGTCTATAAGACTGTTTTTGAAATGAGTACCATTGTCTGATTCAATTCTTTCTGGCGTACCGTATCATCAAAGGACTTGCTTTTCAAGGCCCAAGATAGTATTTCAGGCTGTAGCATGAGGTACAGCATATGTTTCCAACCATCCAGTGGTTGCTTCCACCATTGTAAGCACATAACGCTTACCTTGACGTGTTTGTGGAAGTGTAATATAATCAATCTGCCAAGCTTCTCCATACTTATACTTTAACCATCGCCCCCCATACCATACAGGATTTGACCGTTCATCTTGTTTGATTTTGGCGCAAGTTTCACATTCATGAATAACGTGTGAAATAGTGTCCATAGTTAAATCCACCCCTCCATCGCGAGCCCATTTATATGTTGCATCTCTACCTTGATGCCCTGAAGCATCATGGGCCCACCGGGCTAGGAAAAGTTCACCTTTATGTTGCCAGTCCAAGTCCACCTCAGCTACTTTAATCTTAGCAGCTTGATCCGCTTGTTGGTTGTTTAGATGTTCCTCGGTGGCTCGACTTTTAGGCACATGAGCATCTACATGCCGAACTTTCACAGGCAGGCTCTCCAGCCGAGCAGTAATGTCTTGCCACAGTGTGGCAGCCCAAATGGGTTTACCTCTGCGCTGCCAGTTGCTTTTCTTCCACTGCTGTAGCCACCCACACAAGGCATTTGCTACCATCCATGAGTCAGTATAGAGATAAAGTATTGGCCACTTCTCTCTTCCAGCAATGTCCAAAGCCAGCTGGATGGCTTTCACTTCTGCAAACTGGCTAGATTCACCTTGTCCTTCAGTGGCTTCTGTAACTTGTTGTGTGGGACTCCACACAGCAGCTTTCCACCTTCGATGTTTTCCTACAAGACGACAGGATCCATCTGTGAACAGTGCATACTGCTTATCAGTCTCTGAAAGTGTATTATACGGTGGTGCTTTTTCAGCACGTTTTACTTCCTCCTCATCTGGAGACATCCCAAAGTCTTTGCTTTCTGGCCAGTCTGTAATCACTTCTAAGATCCCTGGACGGTTGGGACTTCCAATTCGAGCTCGTTGCGTGATCAGTGCAATCCATTTACTCCACGTAACTTCGGTTGCATGATGTGGAGAGGGAACCGTCCCTTTGAACATCCAGCTCAGCACCGGCAGTCGCGGTGCCAGGAGGAGCTGTGCTTCAGTACCGATCACTTCTGAAGCAGCTCAAACTCCTTCATATGCTGCTAGTATCTCTTTTTCAGATGGAGTATAGTTGCCCTCAGATCCTTTGTATCCTCAACTCCAAAAACCTAAGGGTCGACCTCGGATTTCTCCTGGTGCTTTCTGCCAGAGGCTCCAGGTAAGTCCATTATCTCTGGCTGCGGTGTAGAGCACATTTTTAACATCTAGTGCAGTCGGAACTGGTCCAAGGGCCACTGCATGAGTTATCTCACGCTTAATTTGTTCAAAGGCTTGTCGTTGTTCAGGGCCCCACTCAAATTGGTTCTTTTTACGAGTCACTCGATAGAGAGGGCTCACAATCTGGCTGTAGTCAGGAATATGCATTCTCCAAAAACCTACAACGCCCAAGAAAGTCTGTGTCTCCTTTTTATTAGCAGGTGGAGACATTGCAGCAATTTTGTTGATCACATCCATTGGGATCTGACGACGGCCATCTTGCCATTTTATTCCTAAAAACTGGATCTCTCGTGCAGGTCCCTTGACCTTGCTTCGTTTTATGGCAAAACCAGCATCCAAAAGAATCTGAATTATTCTCTCACCTTTCTCGAAGACTTCTTTCGCTGTGTCGCCCCATACGATGATGTCATCAATATACTGCAAGTGTTCTGGAGCTTTACCTTGCTCCAGCGTGGTCTGGATCAGTCCATGGCAGATGGTAGGACTGTGTTTCCACCCCTGGGGCAAGTGATTCCACGTATACTGGATGCCTCTCCAGGTGAAAGCAAACTGCGGCCTGCACTCTGCTGCTACAGGAATAGAGAAAAATGCATTAGCAATGTCCATTGTAGCATGCCACTTAGCTGCCTTTGACTCCAGTTCAAATTGCAGTTCTAGCATGTCAGGCACAGCAGCACTCAGTGGTGGCGTAACTTCATTCAGGCCACAATAGCCCACAGTTAGTCTCCACTCGTCACTAGACTTACGCACTGGCCAGATTGGGCTGTTAAAAGGTGAGCGAGTCTTACTGATCACACGCTGGCTTTCCAATTGACGGATCAACTTCTGGATAGGAATCAAGGAGTCCCGATTGGTGCTATATTGCCGGCGATGCACTGTCGTGGTAGCAGTTGGCACCTGCTGATCGTCAACCATCAGCAGTCCTACAACAGAAGGATCATCTGAAAGACCAGGCAAATCAGACAGCTCTTCAATTTTCTCAGTGTCCACAGCTGCTATACCAAATGCCCACCTATACCCTTTTGGGTCCTTAAAATACCCTCTCTTGAGGTAGTCTATGCCAAGGATGCATGGAGCATCTGGGCCAGTCACAATGGGATGCTTTTGCCAGTTTTTTCCAGTTATGCTCATTTCAGCCTTTACAACAGTCAGTTCCTGGGATCCCGCAGTCACTCCAACAATATTGATGGATTGCGTTCCTTTATAATTAGAAGGAATTATCGTGCACTGAGCAGCAGGGTCCACTAAAGCTTTGTACTCCTGGGAGTGTGTTGTACCAGGCCATCGTATTTGTACAGTCCAATAAACTCTGTTATCCCTTTCCTCCACCTGGTTGGAGGCAGGGCACCTCTAATTTCTGTTTTGCACAGTCTCTGGGTGTGAATTAGAGGTTCCTTCAAGAGCATCAGAATCTCTTCTGCTCCTTTTGTAAACTGGAGCAGCCACCTTCCTAGGAGTTTTTCCTTTGATCTCACGTACTCGTTCTTTGAGTTCTGAGATAGGTCTTCCATGCCACTTATTCATGTTTTCTCCCTGCTCATGTAGGAAGAACCACAGTGAACCTCTTTTGGTGGGCTGCCTCTGTCCTCTCTCTCGAGATTGGAAACACCTTTTCCTAACAGCTGAAACATAGGTTTGTGCAGGTCGTGAATGGTACGTGTCTTCTCTGAGTTCTTTGATTTCTTGCAATAGCTTTTCAAACCGGTCATCAGATTTTTCACACAGTTTCTCCACAGCAGAGACACAAGCCCGTAGAGAACCAGCAAGGCTGTCCTCAAAGTCACGGAGCTGCTCAATCATTTCAGTAATATCTTGTACACCTCTAGATGACCAGAGCATTCCTGCCAATGACTTAGCATATGCAGGTGATGCACTTTGTACAAATCTGCGCCACAGAGGTCGTGAACAATTGATTCTATCCGGGTCTGTTCCCTCTTGGCTGTTTGGTCCAAAATAGATGATTTCTCGCACAGCTGATTCTCTCAGGAACTAAATACCTTTCTCCATAGTATTTCCCTAACTTGGATATACAATCTTCCTTGTAGGGAAATCTTACTTTCATAGCTGCCAGGAGTCGGGTCCAGAGAGTAGTGGCATTAGACTCTCTTGAAATTGCCCTATCAATGGTGGAATCTCTTGACAGAGATCCCAGCTGCCTGGCTTCACCACCTTCCAGTTCAATTGTATCTGCCCCATTGTCTCAGCATCCAGGAGCAGCCAGGTTAAAATATTCTCTCCTTCACGACGACTAAAGTCTTTTTGCAGATCTCTCAGCTCACCTGGAGAAAAGTACCGAGTGGTGGTCACTTCATCTCCTCCCTGTCCTGATGGTGCCCCTTGGGTTGATGTTGGCCCTGTGCCATCATCTGCTGCACGGGTGGTCTTTCTAGTGACTTTCTTACAACCAGCAACTGATGCTGATATGGGTTTACCATCATTTGATTCATTTCCAGAGTCTGAATGACTGTCACAGTGATCGCTATGGTTACAGTGGCAACAGTGCCCAGTGTGTGAAGAAGGGGGGGCTGCCTTTAAGGCTGCAGAATTATTGTTATCACTAGTGACCTTGGCAGAAGAACTCTACGGAGGAGCTGTAGCTTCAGCCTGCGAAGGTGTTGGGGGGGCAGCTTTTGCTGTTTTGCTCTTCCTCGAGCGGCCAGGAGTGCTTTTTGCTAAAGCTTCCGAAGATGCACCGCAAATCTCAGGACAACAAAGAGACGCAAACCTCCTGTTGAACGCCATTTCTCTTAACAGAAGCACAAACTGACACACATTCAGCAAACCAGATAACACCATCACAGTTCTATCAAAACTCCAAGGATATTCAAAGCTCTCTAAAATATTTGCGAACTGTCCTAGCGAAAAAACGAAAGTATTGTTAGCCAGCCTTTCTAAAGATTCGCTTGACCAATTAGCAGACACAGAGCCGTACTGCTCTTTAATCTCTCCTGGAGGCTTTTCAAGGTAAAGCAGAAGCAAGTAGAAATTCATTAGTGGCTGCAGTATAATGAAATAAACCAGTGACAAACCACACAGTATCATCATGGCCATTGTCCAGTTCCTTGTTGTTATATAATGAATACTTTGATTTAAAAAGAAAGCCCAGCACAGATATGGAATCAGTGAGCACAATGTAGAAAATAACTGATACAACTTATGCCATAACATCATTAAATCAATGTAATTCACTTTGCTTTAATACAACCAAATAATATCCGAAGCAAACAGACGCGCGAGTATCACAACTCTATGAGTTGGCACCGTGCCAAGAAAATTGAAAGGTACGTCAGAGCAGTAGAAAAGCCAAAAATCTCCAGATTTACCCCTTTCTCTTGCCCCACGTTGGGCGCCAATTATCTGTCGAGGGTTACGATTGCGGGGTGACAATAAAACCCTGGCAGATGTATTCTTAACCCCCTCTTCCCCCCCACTTCCCCCTTTTTGCCCCTCCCTCTCCCCCCTTCCACTAAGGACAGGCGATCGGGAGGGAAAAAGAAGGACAGAGAGAAGAGAGTTGGAAAAAATTGAAGATGTTTTACTAATGCTACTAATAAGAATAGAGAAAATAATACAAAATATACAAAACCAATCTTGAAAGTCTCAGCAACTGCAGAGCCGGCACCCAAAGTCCTGGATTAGACTTCACAGCCAACCGGAGCTGGGTTCTGTCTCTCACTAGGCCTCAGTTCGCTAGGATGACTAGCAAGGTCCTCTCCTAATGTCGGCCATAGGGAAAAAAGGAAAAAGGGCTGAGATCCTCGTGATCTCCCATTTTATATGAAGTATTCACGTGAATGGAATGTTATACACAGTTGGTCAGCTGTTTCTCATCGCCCCTCTCGCGAGATGTCCATCCGTGCTTATCAATATGTTTGCATTCCATTGCTAGGTTTACCAAAACATGTGTCTGGTTCTCCAGGAAAATGCAGTTAATATGAAGGCTTTAGCTGACAGGAAAAATTCACTGAAAGAGAAACTTGTTTTTAACAAAACCAGGACATTGGATCCACGCCCCATCACTCCAGGAGGTTCATGGATCCACCAGGTTCATGAGTGATTCCTGAGAACCATCCAAGTGTGGGCAGTGTAAGAGAGGAGCAGAGCAGGGTCAGCTCATGGGCCATGACTGAGCACAGCCACCCCAGCAGCAGCCGTTCCCCATCTTCCAGGCACAGCCATGCCCACAGCATGCAAATGGCACTGCCATACATGATTAGCCCAAGAGAGGCCTTTCCTCCCTCCATATTCCCAGGAAAATCTCCCTCCTGTTCCTCCTCCACCTGCAGACATCAACTGCTTTCCATTTCTGGGCTCAGACATGGCTGGAAGGGTTCACTGAAGCCATCAGCCGTCTCATTGCTTCTCCCTGGCATGCCCTGACCTCTCCCACACCTACAGTGGCCAATCACGGCTGCTCAGGCCTCCTGCTCTTCAGAAGATGCCTCAAGCTTCTTGGTTCTTGATGGTGTTTCTTATAAACTTCCTCGCCCTCTCCAGAGTTCACGGTGAGCTTTCTTGTCCATAACAGCCCTTTATGACCATGTCTTAGTAAATGGTTGTGTTTGTATGATCATTTGTGCAGAAAGGGCAGTCACAGGACAGCACCCAATATGTCAAAACTGATGCCGAGTGAAATGCCGTAAAGCCCTGATGAGTTCCCCTTGTGTCGGTGTCTCTCCTGGAAGGAGTCTGTCCCGAGAAGGGGATCCAGCTCCTGCCACTCTCTGCAGAGGCACATGAGCAGTGTCCATCACCTGGGGACACAAAGGGTGACATTTGCCACACCACCCTTCATCTGAACCACTTAGATGTGTGCTTGTGGATGAGGTATGGAGCCTTATAGTGCCAATACCTATTTAACTGTCATTGCCAGAGGGGCGACCACACATGCAGAGTACTATTTTACATGTATTTAAATATAAACATGTTAAACTTTTATTTTTCTTTTTAAAACCGTCATTCCCAGACAAATTACGCAAACACTTGAAGGATTATTCATGTCTTTTAACATGATTATCCTCAGAAGGCCACCAGCTTTGCTTCTCAGGAAATGGGATCCAGAGTCCAAGGGCAGGATGGTTTGGGCTCTGTGCTGGGATCTGGAAACTGAAACATGCTCCCATCTCCCAGCCCCCTGCCCTCCTGAGTGAGGGTGTGAGACATTCTGCCAGCGAGGGCTGAACTCACAGCCATGACCAGTATCTTATGTCCAACTGCAGCCAACGGTGTCCTGCCAGCTCGGGATTGGAACTTCCATTGCTGGACGTGTTTAAGAGACATGGAGATGTGGCACTTAGGGATATGGTTTATTGTTGGAGTTCTTATGTCAAGGTCTTATGTTTGAGTTCCATGTTCTTATGTGTCTTTTCCCAACTAAATGATTCTATAATGCTGTCATTCTATGATTGGAGTTTAAATATTTCGGTTCTCACTAACTGTAGCTTCTGTCCAGGCTGGCTCTTGTGTGGCACAACTGTCCTGGCTCTCCAGGCAGATTGGGCACTGGTGTGGTGCCTGCACTGGAAGTTTTTCCCTTCCTTCGGTAAAAGACTTGGGTCACAGATGTTTGAAGCAGTCCTGTCAAATACTGAGCAGGCTGAGCTTTGAAGCCAAGGGATGACAGTGACGTTTTCAAGGATGTTTTTGATAGTGGTACTATCACTAATAACAGCAACAGAAAATTCCCTATTCTTGGTTATGTTGATGAATTAAAGCTCTTTAATTTCCCTCCCAGCAGTCATTCTCACTTCTCACTACTCAAAATACATCTTGCATCTCAGTAGTTGGCCTCTTCTACGAAGTTCTTGGAACAGTGCTTTCTCCCACTTCCACCTTTTTCTTATTGAAAGAATACACTTCTTAGTCA
This sequence comes from Nesoenas mayeri, assembly GCF_963082525.1. Taxonomy (NCBI): domain Eukaryota; kingdom Metazoa; phylum Chordata; class Aves; order Columbiformes; family Columbidae; genus Nesoenas; species Nesoenas mayeri. Next base: position 636,602 of record NW_027659957.1, read on the forward strand.
GAACTTTTTCCCAAATCGTCCCTCTTCCATACATTTTCTCCTTTCTTTTTCTGGTGTGAGGGGCAGGTGGCATAGGAGAGTTGTTTCCTTTGTAGCCAATGAAAGCCAAGGAACAGATCCCAGCTAAGTGAAAAGGCACAAAGGAAGCCAGAATCTTTATGTGGTGTGCACTGACAATACATTGTTCCCTACATTTCTAATCTCTGAAGAACTGTGCAGCAGATATTGGATTTATAAGTCCCCTTCATCTGCCCTGTTTGGCACCATGTGAAATGGAACTAGCCCAGTCAAGAAGTTGGTTTGGATTCTCTTCACAGCCTGGAGCACCACATGGGTCAGGAGATGAACCAGGATGCTCAGTGAGGACTAAAACTTCTCAGTTCTTAAAGTTCAGGTGTTCCCTGGAATCTCAGCAGACAAGGCATGCCAATTGCTCGGTGCAAGGAGCTGGTCAAGAGCCTCGTCTCTATTTCTATAATGATGAATTTGCTGCCTGGCTGATGAGCAGACTCTGTACATGGATGCTGACACTGGGGCACTTGTAAATCAGCCCTGCACCTCAGGTGAATTATTCCTGTGGTCAGGGAGAACCTCAGAGCTCTCCCTAACTTGAAAATCACAGAATCACAGAATTAACTGGGTTGGAAAAGACCTCAGAGATCATCCAGTCCAACCCTTGGTCCAACTCCAGTCCGTTTACTAGATCATGGCACTAAGTGCCATGGCCAATCTCGGTTTAAAAACGTCCAGGGATGGTGAGTCCAGCACCTCCCTGGGCAGCCATTCCAATGCCTGACCACTCTCTCTGGAAAGATGCCTAAATTTCCCCAGGCAGAGTTGAAGCCCATGCCCCCTTGTCCTATTGCTGATGCCTGGGAGAAGAGACCAATCCCCACCTGGCTAGAACTGCCCTTCAGGTAGTTCTAGAGAGTGCTGAGCTCACCTCTAAGCCTCCTCTTCTCCAGACTAAACAAGCCCAGCTCCCTCAGCCCCTCCTCATAGGGCTTGTGCTCAAGTCCCTTCCCCAGTCTTGTTGCTCTTCTCTGGACCCGCTCCAGCACTTCAATGTCTTTCCTGAACTGAGGGGCCCAGAACTGAACACAATACTCCAGGTGTGGCCTCCCCAGTGCAGAGCACAGGGGAAGGATCACTGCCCTTGTCCTGCTGACCACGCTGTTTTTGATACAGAGTCTCCTCACTCTCCATGAGCTTTCCAAGATGGTGGAAGGTGGCCTCACTGGGACATGGTCCTGCTGTCCCAGCTCCTGGGATGCTGCCCCTCCTGTCCCATAGACTGGAAAGGATTGTGTTAGTTCCAATGACCCCTGACTTGATCCCCATCCACTGCTGGTTGTTCTCCAGATTCTCGTCTCATGTCAGAGAGGCCTGGGACACATTGCTGGTGAAGACAGAGGACAAGAGGACATGGAAATTCTCACCTCTTTCTCTTATTAAAGTCATCAGTCACCGCACAGTATTTTTGTTTCTCCTTTAACTGTTCCTGCAGTAGTAACAGCTCATTATGGGCCCTGGAGTTTCCATACAGGTCTAGACTGAGTTCTGATCTGGACTGTTGCTGTGCTTGGAGGCTGCTGTCCTTGCAGACCAGATGAACTCACTCCTGCCACCCTGTCTGGCAGTTCATTCCATCCGTATCACAGCTCTGTCTGCAGCACTGACAGCTCCAGTTCCCCCAGTCTGGTCCCTGGCTGAGGACATGGCCTCACATCTGGGCTGAACCACCCCAGCTGTGGCACCAGCCCAGCTCTGACCCGCCACAAGAAACCTGGTACCAAGTGTCCAAGAGCCCATGTGTGCAAAGGCTTTGCTGCAGAGCACAGACATGACATGGCCAAAGACTGATGAATGTCTCTCTAGACCTGAGAGTATAAAACCAGAATAAAATGCCTGAACTCATTCAACTGAGGATATTCCTTCCCCAGCCTGGAGAAATAAAATCCTTTGCTGTAACATTCCTGGTGTCCTGTCTAATGATGGGACAAGAAAAGATGATTCTCATAGCAATTGAATTTTTAATATGAAGAATACAATGCTGGTGAGAAGTGTCTCTTCAGAGGAGAGAGAATCAACATCACTGATTACTTGAAGTTGTTTGAAAGGATGTGCCCCTGGAGCCCCAGGGACACCTGGAGGAGCCCAGAGGGGACAGAGAAAGGGACATCATGGGCTGCTCCTGTGCTGCTGAGCTGGGCTGGGCTCCTGGGACACAGGGAGCTCATGGCAGCGGCAGTGCTGCAGAGAGACAGCTCTGCCCAGGAGCAGCTCCTCTGCACACGCAGCAGGGCTGAGGGCTCTGCCTGCAGCACCGAGGGCACAGGAGACAGGCACAGAGAGGGAAAGGCAATGTGGGGAGTTGGTTGCTGAGGGCTCATTGAGAGATCAGTCTTCAAAGTCCTTAGATGGTAAGTTTCTGCATGTAGGACAATGCAGCTGCATTTCCTGGCAGAATCTCCTAAAGCTCTCATGCTTTAAGAAGTCACTGAGACTCCTGAACTGTAACTCTGAGTGATCAGTACATCTGCCAGAAGGCTCATGACATCCCTTCACCACCCCTCTGCCTGTGCACAGCACCTGCATCACCTTGGCTGGACCCATCAGCCTTAGTCTGACCTGTCCTGTTTTCCAGCCTGCAAACAGGAAGATGCCCCCAGGCAGTGCCCTGTGAACAGGCAGGATCTGTAGGGTCAGGGGGAGGGCACAGAGGGTGGGATGGTCTGTGAGCACTGACAGGGAACAGACATGGACAGGGAAATACCTCCCAGTGGAGAATCTCCAGGCAGCAGGGAAATGATCAGAAATGAGAGGAAACCAAACCCAGAATTGTTATGGGAGGGAGAACAGAGAAAAGTCCCTGTGACCCCCTGCAGATCAGATCCCTCCTGTGAGCAGCCCCCTGGCCTCCTCTCCCACCCAGCAAAGCCTCTGCCCTCAGGGTCGGGGGCTCCAAGGCATGAAGCAGCTCTTGTGCAGCCAGAGCTGCAGTTCCTCTGCAGAGCACAGGGGCTGAGAGCAGCTGCCCGGCACTGTTGGTGTCTGGGAGGTGGCTGCACAGCTGGGGAAGGGGGACGCTGTCTGAGTGCCCGGCTGCCTCTGCCCTGGCCTCTCTCACCCCCACCCTCACCGCATTTTCCTTCTTGCTCCCCTGCTCTGGGTCACTGCTGTTGGGGTCTTGTTCTTGCTGTCAGGCTCTCTGGGGATGGCAGTTTCAGCTGCAGAGTCACAGCCTGATCTTGTGGGTCCTTTCCTGCAGATGTGTCCATGGGCACATGTGTTCCCGCTTTGCTCTGACCTGTGGGGTGTGGGCAATGCAGTCTGTGGGGCTGGGCAATGGGCTGAGTCTCCCTCAATCAAATGCCATCATTAGGACTCCAGGCTGTTTCTTTGAGGTTTCCTTCCACGCTGTGAGCTTCCCTCCAGGATGCAAACCTGTCCTACACCATCGTTGTGTACCTGAAAGCCCCATGGAGAAGTGCAGAGATTCTGCAACCAAGAAAATGCTTTTTAGGAAAGGCTGAGACATGTTGTGGTTCCATCTGACACAGCTAAACCCCAGTTTTGTCCCCTTCCCCCCGTTCCCATGCCCCCTGCTGCAGAGCAGGGCTGACTCCTCCGCAGACAGTGGGCACAGGCCCTGCTCCTCATGGCACCTCCAGCCAGCACCACCCAGGGCTCAGACACCGAGCTGGAGGAAGGTCTGGAAAAGGACAAGGGGCGTGGAGCAGGGGAGAGTGTGTGAGAAATGGCTTTGATTTTGCTCAGAGAAGTCACTGATAACTTGTCACTGTCTTTTCCTCCTATGACAGGTTTCCCATGACCATCAGCAGCAAATGTCCAACAGCAGCTCCATCACCCAGTTCCTCCTCCTGCCGTTCACAGACACACGGGAGCTGCAGCTCTTGCACTTCTGGCTCTTCCTGGGCATCTACCTGGCTGCCCTCCTGGGCAACGGCCTCATCATCACCACCATAGCCTGGGACCAGCACCTCCATACCCCCATGTACTTCTTCCTGCTCAACCTCGCCCTCCTCGACCTGGGCTGCATCTCCACCATTGTCCCCAAAACCATGGCCAATTCCCTCTGGAACACCAAGGCCATCTCCTTTTTGTGATGTGCTGCTCAGCTCTTTTTGTTTGTCTTCTTGATAACAGCAGAGTATTTTATGCTCACAGTCATGTCGTACGACCGCTACGTTGCCATCTGCAAACTCCTGCACTACGGGACCCTCCTGGGCAGCAGAGCTTGTGTCCACATGGCAGCAGCTGCCTGGGCCACTGAGTTTCTCACTGCTCTGCTGCACATGGCCAGTACATTTTCACTGCCCCTGTGCAAGGGCAATGCCCTGGGCCAGTTCTGTGAAATCCCCCAGATCCTCAGGCTCTCCTGCTCACACTCCTACCTCAGGGAACTTGGGCTTATTGTGTTTAGTCTGTTAATCGGTTTTGGCTGGTTTGTGTTCATTGTGGTGTCCTATGTGTAGATCTTGAGGGCCGTGATGAGGATCCCCTCTGAGCAGGGACGGCACAAAGCCTTTTCCACCTGCCTCCCTCACTTGGCCGTGGTCTCCCTGTTCCTCAGCACTGTCATGTTTGCCCACCTGAAGCCCCCTTCCATCTCTTCCACATCTATGGTCCTGGTGGTGTCAGTTCTGTACTCAGTGGTGCCTCCAGCAGTGAACCCCCTCATCTACAGCATGAGGAACAGTTAACTCAAGGAAGCCCTGTGGAAACTCATATCTTAGTGTTTTCTAAAGCAATAAACTGCTCATCTGCTTAGCCGTTTAAATGTAGCTAATTACAGGTCCAGCCTGTCATTCGGATTTTTTCTTGTTCTTAGTTGTTTTCTTATTGTGATAATGTTGTCATCCCCTTTCTAATTCACTGTCAGCTTTTCTTTTATAACTGTTGGCTGTGTAAATGAGGAGCCGTGCTCTCCTTGTCTCTAAACACAATAAAGGGCTCTTTAGTGACTTGTTTTTCACTATATCCTTCCTGCAAGGCCTTTTTAGAGCTGCAGGGACAGTTCCTGTGTTCATGGGAGGAGGGTAAAAGAGTCCATCCTGGCAGCCCTGCCAGGGAGCAGCAGCGCTTGTTCTTCCAGAGCTGTTCTGGTTCCACTCCCACACTCTCCTTCTCATCCCTTGTGTTGGTGCAAGGCCTGAGTGCTCTGGCAGCTTGGTCACCGTCTTGCTGTGTGTCAGTGCTGTGAGCGCAGGCAGGGACAGGCAATGGGCACTGCTGTGACAGAGCTGGCCCCAGAACAGCCTTTCCAGATAGAAAGGTGATCTCCTATGGGCAGGGCCTGAAGGTTTAGGTCTTCTTCCAAACCTTCTCTCAAGAATATACCCAAGAAACTGGCCCACAGATGAAACACCATTGTACAGCTGAACAGTGTGTGAGTGCAGGGCTGGCACACAGCAGTGTCCTCTCACAGCCAGGCTCCTGCCAGAGACCTGCAGGACCAGCAGAGCAGGGGCTGGGCTGTGCCCCTGTGCACTGGACACCCCATAGAAGGAGCCTCAATCACCATGGACTGACGCCTCACAACCACCATTTCCAGCACTGGCTTCTCACCCACAGAGGCTGTTTTCTCTCCATGGATGGACACTCAATGAATAGTTCAGTAATCCACGTTTGCTTTGTACAGATGAGATGTGAGCATGCACATCATGTACGTGAGGTGACATGAACCTGAGTGAGCATAAACACCATCAACTCTTCCTTTCCATTCCGTGAAGGCCTGTGAGACAGACGAGGTCCTGAGGTCACTTCATATTGGGAGGAACAACCTATGGGAAATCACCTGCACGCAGTACTGGGATGTGCTTCCTTGAATTGTGATCCCTGTGTCCATTCCTCAGGACGCGGGACATCTCAGATGAGTGCAGAGCAGGTGACACACCACAGGGCTGAGGTGTCTCCCACCCCTTTGGAGTGGCAACAGGAGGCCAGAGGGACACTGTGACTCCTGCCTCTGTGTGTAAAAGGGACAGACTCTGTCTCTGAGCATCCCTGGGTGCATAAGGAGTCCTGAGACCAACTCAGACATGGATGCCTGATGGAACCCTGGCATTTCTGTGTGTGACTCCAGGAACAAACCTCAGTGGCCCAGTGAGATTCATCTCAGCTGCTGGGACAGGCTCATTGCAAGTGCTCCTGTCTGCTCTGTCACCCTTGCCTGTGATTCTGGGTTGTGCTCTCAAAGTAAGACAAAGTGGTAAGAGGGTTTCCGAGGTCTTTGGAAAAGGCAGATATCGAACCTATCTGCATGAAAAGCATGAAGGAGAATTAACAGCTGGTCAACCTGCCGCCATACCTGGAATTTTGCAGGGTCACAGACGTGGTGTTCCTTGGTGTCCTAGTAGCCAGATCAGTGATCTCTGGGCTGGAGATTTGGAAGCTGGGTGGGAAGTTGACTGGACAATCAAGCCAAATGTCATCAGCGGTACAAAGCCCTCCGTGCAGCCAGTTACTAGTAGCATCCCTCAGTGACCAGCACTTGGACCAACACTGTTAAACATCTTTATTCTCCCTCTGTATGATGTGACGAGTGCACTTTCAGCTTCTCTGTGGATGATGCATAGTTGTGAGGAACCCTTGGACAACCTCACCTGGTTAACCCTGCCTGGAGCAGGACAGTGAGACAAGTGAGACAAGGGCTCTCTTCAAACCTGAAGTTATTCTGCGATTCAATGATTCTTTCCCTTGGAGAGGATTTTGAAGGCAGAATAGGCAGAGGAAGAATAGAAAGAATAAAAGACAGAAAAGGAGTTGGAAATGTTGTCAACAAAAATACAGCAGTTCCTCTGAAGAGTGTTTTTCAACTCAAATCTCTAGTAGGGAATATAATTGATGAATTTGATAAAATAAGTGTACTTTTATCTGACTGGGTCCTAGGCCATAAAAAAGGTGATGGATAGTTATGGTATTATGAGTTCAGTTGTGTCTCAGACACTCATAATCCAGTCAGAATCCTGTGGCTGTGAAGGGGACAGTGAGGCCAGTTCTGTGTCTGGAGGTGACAGCCCAGCAGCAGGGACATGGCTGGGAAAGAACCTCTGCCTAAGTATGACAGATCCTACCCAGGAAGAGATCTTGGAGACAGGTTGTCACATCCATCCCACCTGAGAACATGATGGGACAGCAGCAGGGTCATGGTTGTGTGTATCAGAGAAGCTGAAAGGTCAGCAGCACTCATGGGATTTAGGAGATCACAGTGAGGTTACTTCTCTCTGGTCAAGTGCAAGACGACTAGAAGAATAACAGGTTGGGATCTCTGCTTGATGGGCAGTTTCTGAGGTGGTAAAGCTTCCAAAGGAGTGGGAAAAAGCAGCAGAGAAAAAAAAACAAAGCCACCAAGTGCAGATGTGGAAGTAGAGATTGGTTATCAGGAGGAAGAAATGTCACTGGAAGGGCAGTGCTGTAGGGCAAGAGCTCACTCAGAAGGAGCTGGATGAGCCCATGGTTTGTGTGCCAAAGAGCAGCCAGTGAGGATGCAGACACATCAGTGAAGGTGCAGAAATGCTGTGGTGAGAGCAGGTGGGGAAGCGAGATGGGTGTCTGCAGCCTGCAGGGAAAGAGGGGCAGGGGTAGGACCATGTAGAACAGCCTGTGATGGAGATGGCAAAGGGCGCTGTAAGGCTGGAAGGGACCCACAGAACCCAGGTCTCTGTCCCCTTGGCCATGGCAGTTGTCTCTTTAAAAAAAGTCTAAGAGAAGACATGTTGTCCTCATGGCACTGGGGCCTTGTTGCCTCCTTGCAGCCCCATGGGGAAGCTGGAAGTTGTACCAGTGTTGTCCTTCCCTTGGCCTTGCACACCCACATCCCACGGTCCCAGGAAGAGCTCTGAGCCATGTGTTTACATCTCATCTGTGCATGGACTTTTGATCTAGTGTTTCATAGAATCATAGAATGTCCTGAGTTGGAAGGACCCACAAGGGTCATCAAATCCAAGTCCTGTCCCTGCATAGGACACCCCACAGGTCACCCCGTGTGTCCGAGGACGTTGTCCAGTCTCTTCTTGAACACTGTCAGGTTGGGGCCATGACACCTCCCTGGGGAGCCTGTTCAGTGTCCAGCACCTCTGGGTGAAGAACCTTTTCCTCATGTCCAACCTGACCCTCCCCTGGCACATCTTCCTGTCATTGAGTGAAGCAGGAATTTCAAGGATGTTTGAGGAGGTGTCTTTAAGATTTCACAAGTCTATGTTCTATAAAGACAGAGGTTCAACTTGTGAAGCACACAAGGCTAAACCTAAATTAGTGTGATTTGTGTTTTCTAAACTCTGGGTACAGTCACTTAAGCGTATTTACAAATCTCTTTCTTGCCAATCTTCCCTTATCTTCCCACACCTACAATTAGTGTCATGCTCAGTACAAAGCTGGAGCTGACATTTCTGGCTGGTTAATTCAGATTTGCCAGGTACTTTGGTTAGTTTAGTTTGGAAGTTCCGTTCTGTTGGGAGATTTGAGTGAGTTTTTGGCTGTTCTGCCATTTTGCAGTTGGCCCTTGGGCCTTTTTGCTCTGTCTTGCTGGGATTGGTTGTTTGGAACCAAGGTGCTCCTTTCTCCAGGACTGGCTATTCCGTGTGACTGGAGTTACGTGACAGATTGCACTGAGTATATTTTTATAAATTTAATTTAGTTTGATTTTTTATATTTAATTTTAATTTTTAAATTTCATTTCATTTAATTATATACATAGTAGTAGTATATTATACTATTTTTATTGTCTTATTAAAATGCTATTTCTGAACCCACGGGTTTCTCCATTCCCTTTGGTTATCTTCCATATCGCACTTAATATATTGGGGGGAGTACGTGAGCAGCTATTGTGGTCTTAGTTGCTGGCTGGGGTAGAACATTGAGAGGGAAAGATAGTAGTGGCTCAAGAACTCTTGAAAATCACTTTCCAAGATGACGGCACTTTTTTTTTTTTTTTTTTTTTTTTGGTAGTGGGAAACAGCATGAGAAAATAAAACCATTGAAACTGCAGTTCTGGAGGTCCAGAGTGGAGCTCAGGATCAAGAAATATCATTCTGAGCGCAGTGCTGTGGTCATTCAGAGGGACTCTGGATCAGCCATGGCTTTGTGTTTCCAGGAACAACTGATGAGGATGGAGAGACAGCAGCACAGGTGGGGACACACTGGGGTGAGAAGAAGGTGGGGAAGCGCATGGGGTGTCTGCAGCCTGTGGGGAAACAGCCACAGGCCTGGGACAGTGCAGGATGGACTGTGGTGGACATGGCCAAGGGTGCTGGCAAGGCTGAGTGTCCCTGCAAGAGCCAAGGTCTTTGTCCCCTTGGCTATGGCTGATGTTCCTGCCAGCGAGGCCTAAGAGGAGACACATGGTTGTCATGGCCATGGCACCCCATTGCCTCCTTGCACCCCCAGGGAGTGTCACACCATTGTCCTGCACTGGGCATCGCACTCCCCACAGCCCCAGGAAGAGCCCTGAGCCACCCGTGAGGGACAGGATCTCCCTTCCAGGGGCAGGGGCTCAAGGCTTGGCCATTGTCCTTCATCAAACAAACCAAGAGCTTTCTCAGCATCAGAGCTGCTGCACTTTGCCTTTGCCTGATGCAATCACTGCCTCCAATTATCTGCTCTAAGGAGTCCCTGGGGAGGCTTTGTCAGTAAGAGGCCTCAGTGGGGCCCATTAATGCTTCAAGGTACTTTGGAGTTTGTTCTGGCTTGGACTTCTTGAGCAGATTCCTCAGTCTGTCCTTGGTATCTGAGGTTCATGGACTCAGCACCAAATACACCATGGGGCTCATTAAAACACAGAAAGCCCTAACGAGCGATGTTTCTTTCCCTAATTTTTTTCAAATCTTCAAGACTTGCAGAACTAACTGGAGAGGTTTCAATGGGACACTTGCTGATGAAGGTTTCAAAGAAGATTTCATAAAGGAGGGTTTTTCTTTCAATGGTATTTTCTGACATTTTTCAGTGTATGGAAGAAGTGACAGCAGCATTCTACACTGGGCATTGATCCTGAGGGTCTCCTGAAGACATCTATACAGGCAGGAGAACAGTCCCTTGAGGCTGGACACTGTATGGGCAACCTGGCTCCTCACCCCCACCTCCAGTCTGCCGGTTCCCTCATTGGCCACCAGAGATTGCATCACTTTTCCTCCATCAGACTTCTCCACTGAACTCTGCAGGAGATGCTGCAGCTCCTGTGCACCAGCTCCACCTGCTCTCCTGTGCAAACACTGCACAGTTCAATCAACAGCAAAACACTTTCCTCAGCTGTGTGTGTAAGTGGATCTGATGAGGTCCAGCATCCACAAGGGACACCCACACAAGAACTGCTTTAGACAGAGAGACAGGAGAGGATAGAAACAAACACAATGAACGTGTTGACTGTCATGTCAATTAGAGCTCTGAAGAACGGGGCAAGTTTGTAACTCCCTGAAGCTCAAAGCAGAAACCAGACATTTGAGAGGCCACTGAATGACCAAAGAGTAAGTGGAGGAGAAACCTGAGAGCACTGGGAAGGGCAAATGTCCAGACAGTGCTGGAAAGTTGTCCTTGGACAGGGACACTTAATCAGGAGAGGTGGGAACTCCTGAATGACGAGGGAGATGAAATACTAGAGTGTTGGTAATAGAAGTACAGGGGAAGACCAATATTTCTTCTCCTTCCCTTGTTAAACTTCCCCATAATTCCCTTTTTGGCTTTTTTCTTTTAAATTTTAATATGTTAAAAAAAAAAAAAAAAAAACCAACAACTAAAAAAGACTCTCCAATAAAGGAAAATAACAAATCAAACAAAATAAACAAAAACAGCCACAATACAAAAGCAAAACAAAAACCAAACCAACCAACCAAGAACAACAACCAAAACCAAAACCCAAACCAACCAAGGAACCAACCAAACAAAAAGCCCCAAACAAAAAAACAACAACAAAATAGTGGAGGTTTCCAGGCAGAGATCAGTCATCAGCTGTCTCAACATAAACAGCCAGGGCCATTTTGGGGCCCAGTGTACCTGAGGTGCAGGCCTGGGATTGACATCTCTCACATAGGACCTGGGGATAGCAGAGCACCTTGCAGTGCAGGTGGAGCCTGGGCAGGGGTTCCCAGGGCATCTACACTGGCACCAGGTGTTTGTGTCCCTGGCGCTGAAGACATTTGTGTCTTAGATCCATGCCCAGGTCTGGAAAACACTTTCCATTTCCAACAAAAGAAACAACACCAAAGAAAAATAAATTATGTCGACACCTTCCTTTGCTTTGGATCTTTGTCTTCACTTCTTCTTATTTTAATATCCATTGACATCAACTGGCATCTGATGGGCCTGCAGGCATGAAGTCAAGATCATGTTGTGTCTTCACAGAATCACAGAATCACAGAATCGACTGGGTTGGACAAGACCTCAGAGATCATCGAGTCCAACCCTCGGTCCAACTCTAGTCTGTTTACTAGATCATGGCACTAAGTGCCATGTCCAACCTCACTTTAAAAACCTCCAGGGACGGCGAGTCCAGCACCTCCCTGGGCAGCCATTCCAATGCCTGACCACTCTCTCTGGAAAGAATTTCGTCCTAATATCCAGTCGAAATTTCCCCTGGCAGAGTTTAAGCCCATGCCCCCTTGTCCTATTGCTGACTGCCTGGGAGAAGAGACCAATCCCCACCTGGCTAGAACTTCCCTTCAGATAGTTATAGAGAGTGATGAGGTCACCTCTGAGCCTCCTCTTCTCCAGACTAAACAACCCCAGCTCCCTCAGCCTCTCCCCATAGGGCTTGTGCTCAAGTCCCTTCACCAGTCTTGTTGCTCTTCTCTGGACCCGCTCCAGCACTTCAATGTCTTTCCTGAACTGAGGGGCCCAGAACTGAACACAATACTGCAGGTGTGGCCTCCCCAATGCAGAGTACAGGGGAAGGATCACTGCCCTTGTCCTGCTGACCACGCTTGTTTGGATACAGGACAGGACACCATTGGCCTTCTTGGCCACCTGGGCACACTATTGGCTCATGCTGGGCTTCCTGTCCATTAGTCCCCCCAGGTCCCTTTCTGCCTGACTGCTCTCCAGCCACTCTGTGCCCAGCCTGGAGCGCTGCAGGGGGTTGTTGTGGCCAAAGTGCAGGACCCGGCACTTGGCCTTGTTGAACTTCATCCCATTGGAATCAACCTATTTTTCCAGTCTCTCCAGATCCCTCTGCAGAGCCCTCCTGCCTTCCAGCAGGTCCACACTCCCTCCCAACTTGGTGTCATCAGCAAATTTGCTGATGATGGTCTCAATCCCCTCATCTAAATCGTCAATAAAGATGGTACACAGGACTGGACCCAACACTGACCCCTGGGGACACCACTAGTGACTGGCCGCCAGCTGGATGCGGCCCCATTCACCAGCACTCTCTGGGCCCGGCCCTCCAGCCAGTTCTTCACCCAGCGTGGAGTGCACTTGTCCCAGCCACGGACTACCAGCTTTTACTCGAGTATATTATGGGAAACAGTGTCAAAGGCTTTGCTGAAGTCCAGATAGACCACATCCATGGCTTTCCCCTCATCCACCAGGTGAGTCACCTGATCATAAAAGGAGATCAGGTTGTTCAGACAGGACCTGCCCCTCCTAAGCCCATGCTGGCTGGGTCTGATCCCTTGTCCATCCTGAAGGTGCTGTGTGATTGCATTCAGGATGATCTGCTCCATAACCCTGCCAGGCACGGAGGTCAGACTGACAGGCCTGTAGTTACCAGGGTCAGGTTTGCAGCCCTTTTTGTGGGCTGGGGTAACATTGGCCAATTTCCAATCATATGGGACCTCCCCAGTGAGCCAGGACTGTTGGAAGATGATGGAGAGCGGCTTGGCAAGTTCTTCCGCCAGCTCCCTCATCACCCTAGGATGGATCCCATCTGGTCCCATAGACTTGTGAGGATCCAGATGGCTCAGTAAATCACCAACTGTTTCCTCCTGGAATACAAGGGACCTGTTTGGCTTCCTGTCTCTGTCAACCACCTCCAGAGGCCAGTTGTCCTGAGGGCCACCTGTCTTTCTGGTGAAAACTGAGGCAAAGTAGGTATTAAGTACCTCAGCTTTCTCCTCATCTTTGTTAACTATATTTCCCTCAAAGTCCAGCAGAGAATGGAGGTTTTCCTTGCCCCTTCTTTTGTTATTAACATATTTAAAGAAGGACTTTTTATTATCCCTGACAGAATTGGCCAAATTAACCTCAAATTGCGCTTTTGTTTCCCTGATTTTTTTCCTGCATGATCTAGCTATTTCCATAAATTCTTCATAAGTAGCCAGCCCTTTTTTCCACAGTTGGTAAAGTCTCTTTTTATTTCCGATTTCCTTCAGAATCTCCCTGTTTAGCCAAGCCGGTTGTCTTCCCCGACGGCTAGCCTTTCGGCACACTGGTATAGCCTGTACCTGTGCACTCAAAACCTCCTGCTTGAAACATGTCCACCCCTCCTGGGCCCCCTTGTTTTTAAGCATTGTTTCCCAGGGTATGCTCTGAACTAGGCTTCTGAATAGGCAAAAGTCTGCCCTCCGGAAGTCCAGTGTAGAGGTTTTGTTAATGGTTCTCCCTGCATCTCTGAGTATTGAAAATTCTATTATTTCATGGTCGCTATGACCCAGGCGGCCTCCAACCACTACATCTCCCACCAGCCCTTCTCTGTTTGTAAACAGTAGGTCTAGTGGGGCCTTGCCCCTCGTAGGCTCATTTACCAGCTGATGAAGGAAATTGTCCTCTACACACTCTAGGAACTTCCTAGACTGCCTCTTCTGTGCAGTATTGAGCTCCCAGCAGATATCCGGCAGGTTAAAGTCACCCACAAGAACAAGGGCTGTCGACTTTGAGACATCTGCCAGCTGCTTGTAGAATAATTCATCTCCTTCATCGTCCTGGTTGGGTGGTCTATAACAGACACCCACGAGAATGTCAGCCTTGTTGAACTTCCCTCTGATTCTGGTCCACAGGCACTCAACCTTGTCGCTGCTGACCTCAAGTTTAACAGAGTCGAGTGACTCTCTAACATATAAAGCCACCCCTCCACCTCTCCTACCCTGCCTATCTTTTCTGAAGAGCTTGTAGCCACACATAGCAGCACTCCAGTCATGAGAGTCATCCCACCATGTTTCTGTGATGGCAACTATGTCATAGCTTTCCTGCTGCACAATGGCTTCCAGCTCCTCTTGTTTGTTGCCCATACTGCGTGCATTAGTGTACATGTACTTCAGGTGGGCTGCTGATTTCACTCTTAATTTGGGCTTTCCATCCTTAGGCTGATCTTTGGAGAGCCCAGTTTCAATCCCTTCCCACTTCAAACCTAGTTTAACGCCCTCCTGATCAGCCCTGCCAACTTATGGGCTATAGTCCTCTTGCTCTGCCTAGCACCCCATGCCCTCTGAACCTTCCCTGCCCAGGACTCCTCACACGTTGCCCAGAGCGAGTCACACTGAGGTGTTGGCTGGTTCCCTGGCTGAGATGTTGGTTTAGATGGTCACCTACAGCACAGGTGGGTCCTGCCCCATCATCACCTGCTCTGCTCCAGTCTGAAACAGAGCCCAACATCACAATGGGATCATGAGAGAACTGAGGTTGAAGGGGCCTCGGGAGTCTGCAGTCCAACCTGTCACCAACTGGGTCACACTAAGCTGTTCAAGCCTTGATTCAATCAGAGCTTTAGCAGGACTAGAGAAGTGATCATCCCTTTGTACTGGGCACTGGTGAGGCTGCACCTTGAATCCTGGGGTCAGTTTGAGGCCCCTCATGGCAAGGAAGACATTGAGGTGCTGGAGAGAGTTCAGAGGAGGGTGACAAGGCTGGTGAAGGGTCTGGAGCACCAGTCTTACGAGGAGCGGTTGAGGGAGCTGGGGCTGTTCAGCCTTGAGAACAAGAGGCTGAGGGGAGACCTTGTTGCTGTCTACAGCTACCTGAAAGGAGGTTTAATCATGGAGGTTGTTGGTCTCTTCTCCCAAGTAGCAAGTGATAGGACAAGAGGAAATGACCTCAAGTTGCACACGGGGACGTTTAAATTGGATATGAGGAAAAAATTCTTCAGGGAAAGGGTTTTGAAGCAATGGAGCAGACTGCCCAGTGAGGTTGTGGAGTCACCATCACTGAAGGTGTTTAAAAGACATACAGAAGAGGTTCTTAGGGACATGGTTTAGTGCTAGATTTAGGTTATGGTTGGACTCGATGATCTTAAGGGTCTCTTCCAACCACAATTATTCTACGATAAGTCATTTTTGCTATTTTCTTTCTCAGAGGACCATGCAGCCTCCCTGAGAGCCAGGACTTTTCTGAGGTGTTGGAGAGATGTCTCACGGTCACACCAGCCAGTTCCACCAGCCCCTGTCTGTCCCTTCCCAGACCAAACCTTTTCTCCATAAGGCAACCTTCCAGGCGAGTTTCTGGGACACAGCAAATGCTGTCCAGGTCCTCTGGGCCTGTTCAGAGAGAACAGCTTGCCAACATGGTGATGGCCTCCCTGTGCACCTCAAAGCTTTCCTGACCATTTCTCTCCATGTCCCGCTTGTACCCAACCTTTCTGGTCCTTAAGCTTTACATGAGGAGATTGAGCAGGGATGTGGGGAAGGTGTAGAAAAAATGCTTTGTCAAACTGTCTTGGGAGGGCTGTTCTGGGCATCCCACAGTCCAGGATGAGGGTGCTGGAGAAAACAGTGGCATTGGTGAGAGGTCCAGGTGGAGAAGGCCTTGTGCCTGTCTACACTGGGGTAGAGAGCAGTAATGCATTCAATGGCATGCCCATGTGAACAGGAAGGGGACAAATGGCTCTGAAATGCCTTCCATCCAGTTCTTTACCCATCGCAGATACACCATCCAGGCCATGAGCTGCAGCTTCTCCAGGAGATGCTGTGGGACACGGTGTCAAAGGCTTCACTGCATCTAAGGACACAACACCCACAGCCCGTGTGGCGGATTCACTCCCCACAACAGACTTTCCCTCATCTGCTCAGCCGGTCACCTTGTCACAGAAGGAGATCAGGGTGGTCAAGCAGGACCTGCCTTTCATCAAGCCATGCTGGTTGGGCCCCATTGCTCGTCTCGTGTGTGTAACCTCACAGTCCTTTCCCAGCCGTGTTCCTGCTGTTGGCCAATCCCCTGCAGAGACAGAAGTGACCTCACAGTGCCCTCCACACTCATTGATTCCTACTGGACTATGAGTTCCTGAGACACAGTGACCACATGACGTCGTAACCACCATCACCCTCTTTGTGGTCCAGTGTGTGAGCAGATCAAACTGAGCTGCTTTCATGAAATGTATCTAATAGATTCCTATCAAGGGTTTGAGTGGAGAAACGTTCCTCAGAGGAGCTGTTTGCAACTCATCTGCACAATGAAAACACGGACTTTTGACCTAGTGTTTTATAGAATCATAGAATGTCCTGAGTTGGAAGGACTGAAAGGATCATGGAGTCCAACTGCTGTCCCTGCACAGGACAACCCACAGGTCACCCCGTGTGTCTGAGGATGTTGTCCAGTCTCTTCTTGAACACTGTCAGGTTGGGGCCGTGACACCTCCCTGGGGAGCCTGTTCAGTGTCCAGCACCCTGTGGGTGAAGAACCTTTTCTCATGTCTCTCTGACCCTCCCCTGACACACCCTTCTTCCATTCCCTTGGGTATTGTCATTGGTCACCACAGAGAACAGATCATTACCTTCCCTTCCTTCTCCCCTTGTGAGGAAGCTGTAGCCACGAGGAGGTCTCCTTTGAGTCTTTTCTTCAGCTTTGATGCTCAGAAACCACTTGCTTTGCTTTCTGAAGCAGAAAGCAGAAGCCATGAGCTCCAGGCAATGGGAAGGGGATCCTGTCCCTCACACACGGCTCAGGGCTCTTCCTGGGACCGTCGGAGGTGGGTGTGCAAGGCACAGGGAAGGACAACAGCTTCCAGCTTCCCCATGGGGCTGCAAGGAGGCACCAAGGCCCCAGTGCCATGAGAACAACGTGTCTTCTCCTGGGCCTCAGTGGCAGAGACAACCGCCATAGCCAAGGGGACAGAGACCTGGGTTTTGTGGGTCCCTTCCAGCCTTACAGTGCCCTTTGCCATCTCCACCACAGGCTGTTCTACACGGTCCTACCCCTGCCCCTCTTTCCCTGCAGGCTGCAGACACACATCTCACTTCTCCACCTGCTCTCACCCCAGCATTTCTGCACCTTCACTGCTGTGTCTGCACCTTCACTGGCTGCTCTTTGGAACACAAACCATGGGCTGATCCAGCTCCCTCTGGGTCACCTCTTGCACCACAGCACTGCCTTTCCAGTGACATTTCTTACTTCTCATATCCTGTCCCCTTCACAGCCACATGATTCTGACTGGATTATGAGTGTCTGAGATGCAACTGACCTCAAAACACCGTACCCCTCCATCATCCGCCGCGTGGCAATGCGCCACACAGGGATCAGCAGCTGCTGCGGCTCTTGGCTGACGGGGTTTATACCTGAGCCTCCCTCCATTTTTGGGCCCCAGAAACCCAGTGCAGAATAACTCGCATCTGAGACGAAGCTCTGAGCGGGTGGATTTCTTCTCAAGACCAGCACTGCTTGCAGCGCTCCTCCCCGGTGTCTCCGGCCTGAACGTGCTCTCGTGATGCTGGAAGCCTTGTGCAGAGATGGATCATGGCTCAGATTTCCAGCAAGGGAGCGAGCAGCCGGCTCTTCCTGACTTGGAAGACCCTCGGTGGAGGTGAGGGACCACATGTGGGCTTGGACTGTCTCACCTGTATCAGCTCATGTAGGTGCTCCGAAACACCCCTGCAATGGGGAGGTTCCTTATGAGATGAAAGGGATGCCGTACGGTGCAGGTCAACCAGGTCAAGTCAGCAACAGATCTCAAATGTTCCAAGTCCTGGACTGGAATTGGAGACAGGCGGGTGGGAAGGGAGCCTGAGGGGGATCCAGCCGAACTGCCGGCTTGCGGCAGCACCAGCCCAGGGCTTCCCGCAACCAATGCCGGGACACCCCGAGGACAGAGATTTCCTGCAGCCTTCTTTGTCCCGAGGTGGAGCAGAAACAGATGAGCACAGGGGGAAAACTGTCATTTTTTTTTTAATGGGCTTTATTGATTTCTGAAAACAATCCAAGGCCGAGCAGAGGCTGGCAGCACCACGTCCTCAGGGCAGGTGAACGCCGCTGTCACCGTGCATGCACCCATCCCTGGCGTGGCACCCTCAGACGCTCCCTCTGGACGCTGCACAGGCTCAGGACCAGTCGCATGTCCAGGCACCCGCGTGGCGCTGGCAGCCGGGCTCTACTCCTCTTGCTGTCCCGCGGTGCAGCTGCAGCGGAAAGCCCTGCGCAGAGCCCGCAGCGCCCTCCTGAACCGGGAAGGCCGTCGCCGTGGAGCTGGGCCCTGCGCTGGGCAGGCCATGTCTGCGCTGGTCTCTCCTCCATGTTCCGCAGGCATTGGAGAAACCGTGTTCTCTTCTTCCTCCTCTGCAGCTGGGACGAGAGGGGCTGTGCTGGCCTGTCCCTCATCCTCTCCAGCCAAGTGAGCTTCAACGGCTTCAGGTCCTGCGGGTGCTGGTGCTGCCACTGGAACGTCCGTGCATTGGGCCCGGTGCTGCTGTTCCACCGGTTGCCGGCCAGGTCCCTGGACCTCAGCCTCAGCCCTGCGCACGGCCTCACTGACGATGTACTCCACAATGTCTGCCAGAGCCACATCGTCCTCTGTGGGGCTGTGCTGGGCAGGTGCCGGGCGCTCTGCCTTTGCTGCCACCTCTGTGTCTGTGCAGCTGGTCAAGCCAGGCCCCTCCTGGGGACCTGCAGGGGCGTCCTGGAGGTGCTCCTGGACCGAGGGCTTGATCCAGGTACTGTGGATGGTGTCTCCGCCTTGGCACCCCTCTTTGCTGTTCTTGTCTTGCAAGTCCATGCTCTGGGCCAGGTTCTGCTGTTCCTCCGGTTCCTGGCCAGCTGCCAGGACCTCAGCCACAGCCCTGCGCATGGCCTCAGTGACGATGCGCAGGGCTGTGTCCCACAGAGCCGCGTCGTCGGCCTCTCCTTCCTGCCCTGTCCCGACCCTCCCCTGTGGCCTATGGAGCACGGGGGGCTGGGAGTGGGCATACGCCTCCTCGTCAATGGGCATCTTGGGTCTCGTCTACCACAGAGCTGCGGCGAGCACCCAGGGGAGCTGCTGCCTCCTGAGAAGCTGCTGCTCCTGAGAAGCTGCTGCCTCCTGAGAAGCTGCTCCTTAAATACCCCCACGGTCAGGGCGGGGACCCCCGTGTCACAATGGCTCTGGTTATGACGTCACAGAGCCCGGGCGGTTGCCATGGACACACCCACCTCCGGGCCCGGCTGGGACTGGCTGTGCGCGGCGTGGGGCAGCCCCTGCGTGACGGAGGAGGGAGCAGAGAATGGCGAGGGAAGCTGTGCTCAGCACACAGGACCCTGTCCCCCAGAGCTTTGCTCAGAGACGCTGCTGCCTGCTCCGCTACACCTGCAAGAATCCGCATTCAGAGCTTGTTGGCAGGACAAGCCAAGGGCCACTCTACAGCCTCACCGCACTGATTCTCTGTTTTTGTCGTGGTCTGATCGTGGGGAGACAATCAAAACCGTGAGAGAAGGTTTCCCTTCACCCTTTTTCCCCCTTCGCCCTTCAGGCCACAGTAGTCTACAGTTAATCTCCACTCATCGCTGGACTCGCACACTGGCCAAATTGGGCTACTGAAAGGTGAGCGAGTCTTACTGATCACACCCTGGCTTTCCAGTTGATGAATCAATTTCTGAATAAGAATCCTAGAGTCCCGATTGGTGCGATACTGTCGACGATGCACCGTTGTGCTAGCAACTGGCACCTGCTGATCATCAACCATCAGCAGTCCTACAACAGAAGGGTCATCTGAAAGACCAGGCAAATCAGACAGCTCTTCAATTCTCTCAGTGTCCATAGCTGCTATACCAAATGCCCATCTATACCCTTTTGGGTCCTTAAAATACCCTCTCTTAAGGTAGTCTATGCCAAGAATGCACGGAGCGTCTGGGCCAGTCACAATGGGATGCTTTGGCCATTTTTTTCCAGTTAGGCTCATTTCAGCCTCTACAACAGTCAGCTCTTGGGATCCCCCAAGTCACTCCAAAAATACTGATGAGTTGTGTCGCCTTACAGTCTGAAGGAATTATTGTGCACTGAGCAGCAGTGTCCACCAAAGCCTTGTACTCCTGGGGGTGTGTTGTAGCAGGCCATCTTATCTGTACCATCCAGTAAAC
This sequence comes from Nesoenas mayeri, assembly GCF_963082525.1. NCBI lineage: Eukaryota > Metazoa > Chordata > Aves > Columbiformes > Columbidae > Nesoenas > Nesoenas mayeri. Next base: position 656,804 of record NW_027659957.1, read on the forward strand.
TCTGTTATCCCTTTCCTCCGCCTGGCTGGAACCAGAAACTCATGCAAGAGGATAACTACTGAGATGTAGTTTTGAGAAGTGAGAATGACTGCTGGGAGGGACACTAAAGACCTTTAGTTCAGCAGCATAACCAAGAATGAGGAGTTCCCTGGTGCTGTTATTAGTAATAGATAGTGCCACTGTTCAAAAACATCCTTGAGAATGTCTCTGTCCTCCCTGGGCTCCAAAGCTCATCCTGCTCAGATTTTGACAGGATTGCTGCAAACCCCTGTGACCCAAACCTCTACAACTGTCTCTGCTCAACAGTCTTTTATCCCAGGAAGTGGAAAACTCCTAACGCCAACACCAACCCAGTGCCCAACCTGCCTGGAGAGCCAGGACAGTTGTGCCACACAACAGCTGCCTCTGAGGGAAGCTGGAAATGATGGGAACTGGAATAGTTCCAACCCAAATCATAGAATCATAGCAACATAGAACCATATAATCATAGAAATATTTAGGCTGGAAAAGACCCTTAAGAACATGGAGTCCAACTGTCAATGAAACACTGCCAAGTCCACAACTAAACCATATCCCTCATCGCCACATCTCCACATCTTTTAAACACCTCCAGCAATGGAAGCTCCAATCCCGAGCTGGCAGGACACCGTTGGCTGCAGTTGGACATAAGATACTGGTCATGGCTGTGAGTTCAGCCCTCGCTGGCAGAATGTCTCACACCCTCACTCAGGAGGGCAGGGGGCTGGGAGATGGGAGCACGTTTCAGTTTCCAGATCCCAGCACAGAGCCCAAACCATCCTGCCCTTGGACTCTGGATCCCATTTCCTGAGAAGCAAAGCTGGTGGCCTTCTGAGGATAATCATGTTAAAAGACATGAATAATCCTTCAAGTGTTTGCGTAATTTGTCTAGGAATGACGGTTTTAAAAAGAAAAATAAAAGTTTAACATGCTTATATTTAAATACGTGTAAAATGGTACTCTGCATGTGTGGTCGTCCCTGTGGCAATGACAGTTAAATAGGTATTTGCACTATAAGGCTCCATACCTCATCCACAAGCACACATCTAAGTGGTTCAGATGAAGGGTGGTGTGGCAAACGTCACCCTTTGTGTCCCCAGGTGATGGACACTGCTCATGTGCCTCTGCAGAGAGTGGCAGGAGCTGGATCCCCTTCTCGGGACAGACTCCTTCCAGGAGAGACACCGACACAGGGGGAACTCGTCGGGGCTTTACGGTATTTCACTCGGCATCAGTTTTGACATATTGGGTGCTGTCCTGTGACTGCCCTTTCTGCACAAATGATCATACAAACACAATCATTTACTAAAACATGGTCATAAAGGGCTGTTATGGACAAGAAAGCTCACCGTGAACTCTGGAGAGGGCGAGGAAATTTATAATAAGCACCATCAAGAACCAAGAAGCTCGAGGCGTCTTCTGAAGAGCGGGAGGCCTGAGCAGCCGTGATTGGCCATTGTAGGTGTGGGAGAGGTCAGGGCATGCCAGGGAGAAGCAATGAGATGGCTGATGGCTTCAGTGAACCCTTCCAGCCATGTCTGAGCCCAGAAATGGAAAGCAGTTGATGTCTGCAGGTGGAGGAAGAACAGGAGGGAGATTTTCCTGGGAATATGGAAGGAGGAAAGGCCTCTCTTGGGCTAATCATGTATGGCAGTGCCATTTGCATGCTGTGGGCATGGCTGTGCCTGGGAGATGGGGAACGGCTGCTGCTGGGGTGGCTATGCTCAGTCATGACCCATGAGCTGACCCTGCTCTGCTCCTCTCTTACACTGCCCACACTTGGATGGTCCTCAGGAATCATCCATGAACCTGGTGGATCCATGAACCTCCTGGAGTGATGGGGTGTGGATCCAAATAGGGGATTCGAGCAAGTTTTAGAGTGGGACATTGAGGTGATTGGTGACCATTGCCAGGTGTATGAAAGAAGCTGGATGAGCTGTGAGGAACTCACAGGCATTTCCAGCTCCACAGAAAACCAGAGACTTGCAGTTAAAGCAACAGCACTTGACATAAAACCCACCCCCAAAACACAAAACACTCACACTGACCACAGGAAAAGCCTTGAAAAACATTGGAGAAAGATCTACCAGGTCCCAGGGGTCAGGGCTCAGCCATTCTGGTGATGAACAAGCATCAAGGGCTGACATGGCATCAGAGCCACCTCCACATGGCTCTCACCACCTGGAACCACTGTCTCCATGTCTTTCCTTCAGCAGACTCCAGGGACAGGGACCTGCAGTGGTTGTTTCCTTCACAGCTGTGTCAAGTGATGGCCCTTCATGGGGTCCAAACACCCTCAGAAACTTGGGGTTTGCTTCTGCCTTTCACTTCATTGGAGGTTTGTTCATTCTCTCTGTATCTGCAGTTCAGGCTCATGGCACCAGAGGGCTCATGGACATCTAAAATGCTCTTACAAGCCAAGGCTCTGTGCATCATTTTCCTAAAGGCTTCAAGTCTGGTGTGGATGATTAGGGAGATTTCAGGAATAACCAAACACAGAGCATTTCCATAATAAATAGCAATTAACTCAAATTTCTTCTATTTCCTTCCCTGCTCGCCCTTCCCTCCCTTTCCAGAACAGGTGGTCTCAGCAGCCTCCAGTTCATATTGGTGTGGAGCATCTCCTAATAAACACTGAATATGTCACAAAATGGGTTGCCTAAATCACAATGTGAGTGAGGAGAGAGGCCAGGACACCTCGAGAGGAGTCACACTCCTCTGGACCAAGAGGTGGGTGTTCCTGGGAATCTCAGGTGCCACAGCACAGTGATGCTTGTGTTCAGGGAGCTGGTCAAGTGACCCATCCTACCGTGCTGTATCTGGGATATTGTATCTGGGATGCTGTATCAACGATGCTGTATCTGGGATTCTGTATCTAGGATGCCGTATCTGGGGTGCTGTATCTTAGATGCTGTATCTGGGATGCTCTACATTGGATGCTGTATCTGAGATGCTGTATCTGGGGTGATGTATCGAAGATGCTGTATCTAGGACGCTGTATCTAGTGTGATTCATCTGGGATACTGTAACTGGGATACTGTATCTAGGATGCTTTTTCTGGGATGCTGTATCTGGAATGCTGTATGTAGGATGCTGTATCTAGGATACTGTATCTAGTATGCTGTATCTGGGATGCTGGATCTGGGATGCTCTATTTGGGATCCTGTATCTAGGTTGTTATATCTGGGGGGGTGTATCTAGGATGCTGTGTCTAGGATGCTGTGTCTAGGATACTGTATCTAGGATGCTGTATATAGAATGCTGTATCTAGGATGCTGTATCTGGGATGCTATATCTGGGGTGCTGTATTCTAGAATGCTATATCTAGTATGCTGTAAGTAGTGTGATGTGTCTGGGTTGCTGTATCTGGGCGGCTATATCTAGGATGCTGTATCTGGGATTCTGTATCTAGGATGCCATATCTGGGATGCCGCATCTGGGATGCTGTATCTTAGATGCTGTATCTCAGATGCTGTATCTTGGATGCTGTATCTGGGGTGCTGTATCTAGTAAGATGTATCTAGGATGTTCTCTCTAGTGTGATGTATCTAGTATGCTGAGTCTTGGAAGCTGTATCTGGAAATCTGTATCTGGGATGATGTATTTGGGATGCCTTATCTGGGATGCAGTATCAAGTATGATGTATCTGGGATGCTATATCCAGGATGCTGTATTTGGGATCTTGTATGTAGGTTGTTGTATCAGGGATGCTGTATCTAGGATGCTGTATGTAGGATACTGTATCTAGGATGCTGTATGTAGGATACTGTATCTGGGATGCTGTATCTGGGATGCTGTATCTAGCATGCTGTATACAGGATGATGTATCTGGGATGGTTTATCTAAGATGGTGTATCTGGGATGCTGTATCTAGGATGCTCTATCTGGGACGCTGTATCTAGAATGCTGTATCTGGGTTGCAGTATCTACGATGCTGTATCTAGGATTCTGTATCTGGGATGCCGTATCTAGAATGCTGTATCTGGGATGCTGTATCTAGGACACTGTATCTAGAATGCTGTATCTGGGATGTTGTATCTAGGATGCTTTGTCTCAGATGCTGTATCTGGGCTGCTGTATCGGTGATGCTTTATCTGGCATGCTATATCTTTGTGCTGTATCCGGGATACTGTCGCTAGGATGCTGAATCTGGGATGCTGTATCTAAGATGCCGTATCTGGGATGCTGAATCTTGGATGGTATATCTAGGATGCTGTATCTAGGATGCTGAATCTGGGATATTGCATCTGGGATGCTGTATCAAGGATGCTGTATCTCGGATTCTGTATCTGAGATGCCATATCTGGAATGTTGTATGTAGGATGCTGTATCTAGGATGCAGTATCTGAGATGCTGTATCAAGGATGCTGTATCTGGGATTCTGTATCTAGGATGCCGTATCTGGGATGCCGTATCTGGGATGCTGTATCTTAGATGCTGTATCTCAGATGCTGTATCTTGGATGCTGTATCTGGAGTGCTGTATCTAGTAAGATGTATCTAGGATGTTCTATCTAGTGTTATGTATCTAGTATGCTGAGTCTTGGAAGCTGTATCTGGAAATCTGTATCTGGGATGATGTATTTGGGATGCCTTCCAAGATTCCGCATACTAGTTACATCACACTAGGCAGAGAATCCTAGATACATCATACTAGATACAGCACCCAAGATACAGCATCCTAGATACAGCATCACAGATATAACAAGCTAGATAAAGGATCGCAAATACAGCATCCCTGAGCCATCATCTCAGATACAGCATCCCAGATACATCACACTAGTTACAGCATCCTAGATACAGCATCCCAGATACCGCACCCCAGATACAGCATTCTAGATACAGCATCCCAGATACAGCATCCTACATACAGCATCCCAGATACAGCATCCTAGATACACCATCCTAGATACATCATCCTGTATACAGCATCCCAGATACATCACAAAAGATACAGCATCCTAGATACAGCATCCTAGATACAGCATCCCAGATACAGCATCCCAGATACATCACACTAGATACAGCTTCTAGATACAGCATCCTAGATACAGCATCCCATATATAGCATCCCAGATACATCACACTAGATACAGCTTCTAGATACAGCATCCTAGATACAGCACCCCAGATACAGCATCCCAGATATGGCATCCTAGATACAGTATTCTAGATACAGCATCCAAGATACAGCTTCCCAGATACAGCATCCTAGATACAGCATCCAGATATGGCATCCCAGATACTGCATCCTAGATACAGCATCCTAGATACGGGATCTCAGATACAGCGTCCTTGATACAGCATCTCAGATACAGCATCCCAGATACAGCATCCCAGATACCGCATCTAAGACATAGCATCCTAGAAACAGCATCCCAGATACTGCATCCTAGATACAGAATCCCAGATGCAACATCCTTCATACAGCATCCCAGATACAGCATCCTAGAATACAGCACCACAGATACAGCATCCCAGATACAGCATCCTTCAAACAGCATCCCACATACAGCATCCCAGATACAGTGTCCTAGATACAGCATCCTACATACAGCATTCCAGATACGGCATCCCAGATACAGCATTCTAGATACAGCATCCCAGATACAGTATTTTACATACGGCATCCCAGATAAGGCATCCTAGATACAGCATCGTACATACCGCAACCCAGATACAGCATTCTAGATACAGCGTCCCAGATACAGCATCCTACATACAGCATCCCAGATACAGCATCCTAGATACACCATCCCAGATACATCATCCTGTATACAGCATGCTAGATACATCATCCTACATAGAGCAACCCAGATACAACAACCGATCTACATCATCCTAAATACAATATCCCAGATACAGCATCTCAGATACAGTATCCCAGATTCAACATCCTAGATACAGCATCCTAGATATAGCATCCAAGATTCAGCATCCCAGATACAGCAACTCAGATACAGCATCTAAGACAGAGCATCCTAGATACAGTATCCTAGATACCAAACCACAGATACATCATTCTGTATACAGCATCGCAGATACGAGATCCTACATACAGATACAGCATCCCAGATACCGCATCTAACACAGAGCATCTTAGATACAGCATCCCAGATACTGCATCCTAGATACAGAATCCCAGATGCAGCATCCTTCATACAGCATCCCAGATACAGCATCCCAGATATATCACACTAATTACAGAATCCTAGATACAGCATCCCAGAATACAGCACCTCAGATACAGCATCCCAGACACATCATCTGGATACAGCAATCTAGATACAGCATTCTAGATACAGCTTTCAAGATACAGCATCCCAGATACGGCATCCCAAATACGGCATCCTAGATACAGAATCTCACATACAGCATTCTTGATACAGCATCCCAGATACAGTATCCTACATACAGCATCCCAGATACAGCATCCTAGATACAGCATCCTAGATACATCATCCTACATACAGCCTGTATACAGCATCCTAGATACATCATCTTACATACAGCATCCCAGATACAGCATCCGAGGTACATCATCCTAGATACAATATCCCAGATACAGCATCCCATATACGGCATCTTAGATACAGCATCCCAGAGTCAGCGTCCTAGATACAGAGTCCTAGATACAGCATCCGAGAAACAGCATCCCAGATACAGCATTCTAGATACTGATATATGTTCTTAACTATTAATAAATAAACCATTAAAAAACTAACACTTGACACTTGAAGAACTAACCCTACCCCACATCACTAAAGACTCTTAGAGAGCCGACCCTTTAACCCACATCACTATTGCCCAGCCTTGCTTAGCTCTGTGTAACTTACTGTACAAAAAACAGGACGTCACTGACGCCCTGCAAGGACAATAATCCTTGGTGCGTCCTTGGGTGAACTAGATTACAGGAACTCAGGCACAGGACAGGAGATACGCCAGTTTAACCAACTCCGCAGCCTGAGACCCAGCCAACTCATCACCAAAGGTGACCGTGTACAGAGAAGAGGACCCGGGGTCACGATCACTGCGCAGCTGCAACCAGGAGGAGCCAGAGCTGGAGACTGTGGAAATGGTCTCCTGAACTCATTCCAATAAGATCCACCTGCTCGGGGACAGGTTCTGAACATGTACAGGCGTTCCTAGAACTGTCATGAATATGTAACACTTTACTGCATTTAACCAAGCTCACAGCTACTGTAATTTTACACAGGCACTAGGTGAAATGATTCCCCGTGTGTCCGGCGTTGTAAATAAATGCATACCTTCCTTATAACTTCAACAACCCAGCTGTCAGGATGAGTTTACCCAGGGCAGTTCCGTATTCTGTATTAGGCCCTCTGATTCCAGTCTGAGATACAAATTCTGTAGAGGCACCATATAGACACAACCAACCTAAAACCACCTCGTGAAATCCCTCCACCAGGTTTGCTGCTGCGTTTGGGTTCTTTGTGCAAGTTCCATATACGCTTGAGAAGGTTTTAGAGAAAAAAAAACTGGAGCAGGACATTTTCAAGCACGGGTGAATTATAGTAGGATGATTTTTTTTCCCTGTTGCTTCTAGAACTGTTGAAAGTTTAATTTTTAAAATGTTTCTGAAACAGTATGTAGTTTTGCTCTAATAAATCACGCACAAAACGTTATCTATATCTATTTTTCCAGAGGAGCCAAAGAGACTTGGAAGCAAATAACAAAGGAGAACGATATGTAGACATGAGCAAGAGATGAAATGAGTGTGTTAGTTTACAAGAAATTCAACTGGAAAATCTAAAGATGAAAAAGCGGCAAATTCAAAAAATAAGATGCAGGAAGTACAGTGTAACATTTCAGAACTGATAGAAATGGAAATTTAAAAACTGTGCTCTGGATGGTCACATATAAAGGTCTTCAATAAATTTTATCTGTTTTGAAAATTTGATAATTGAAATTATTTTTACAGACTGTATTTAATGCACAGTTACTAAAAGGAATTGATACTATCAGTTTTACTTTGGACTTTCAGAGGACTTTTAATGTCAACAGCAACACTCATGCATTCTAGAAAGTCATTATTTCCGTGTGAAAGCCGGATCCTTAGATGGTTTAGCTGTTCGCTGCATGTTCGAGGGCTCAGTCTGAGTGTGATCTGGAGATTTTGCCACTTGAGCAGGGCAGCAGAACTATGTGATGAACTAAATGAACTGTGCAACAAAACTTTCAGAATTAACTGAAATACGCTGTACACACACTTTAAAGCATAAAATATTTTATTTTTACCCCAATCCACAAAAAGGGCTGCAACTCCAGGCCTGGCAACTTCAGGCCCATCAGCCTGACCTCGGTGCCTGGTAGGGTTATGGAGCAGATCATCCTGAATGCAATCAGCACCTTCAGGATGGACAAGGGATCAGACCCAGCCAGCATGGGCTTAGGAGGGGCAGGTCCTGTCTGAACAACCTGATCTCCTTTTGCGATCAGGTGACCCACCTGGTGGACGAGGGGAAAGCTGTAGATGTGGTCTATCTAGACTTCAGCAAAGCCTTTGACACTGTCTCCCATAATATACTCGAGCAAAAGCTGGTAGCCCGTGGCTGGGACAAGTGCACTCCACGCTGGGTGAAGAACTGGCTGGAGGGCCGGGCCCAGAGAGTGCTGGTGAATGGGGCCGCATCCAGCTGGCGGCCAGTCACTAGTGGTGTCCCCAGGGGTCAGTGTTGGGTCCAGTCCTGTGTAACATCTTTATTGACGATTTAGATGAGGGGATTGAGACCATCATCAGCAAATTTGCTGATGACACCAAGTTGGGAGGGAGTGTGGACCTGCTGGAAGGCAGGAGGGCTCTGCAGAGGGATCTGGATAGACTGGAAAAGTGGGCTGATTCCAATGGGATGAAGTTCAACAAGGCCAAGTGCCGGGTCCTGCACTTTGGCCACAACAACCCCCTGCAGAGCTCCAGGCTGGACGCAGAGTGGCTGGAAAGCAGTCAGGCAGAAAGGGACCTGGGGGTACTAATGGACAGGAAGCTCATGAGCCAATAGTGTGCCCAGGTGGCCAAGAAGGCCAATGGTGTCCTGTCCTGTATCCAAACAAGCGTGGTCAGCAGGACAAGGGCAGTGATCCTTCCCCTGTACTCTGCATTGGGGAGGCCACACCTGGAGTATTGTGTTCAGTTCTGGGCCCCTCAGTTCAGGAAAGACATTGAAGTGCTGGAGCAGGTGCAGAGAAGAGCAACAAGACTGGTGAAGGGACTTGAGCACAAGCCCTATGGGGAGAGGCTGAGGGAGCTGGGGTTGTTTAGTCTGGAGAAGAGGAGGCTCAGAGGTGACCTCATCACTCTCTATAACTATCTGAAGGGAAGTTATAGCCAGGTGGGGATTGGTCTCTTCTCCCAGGCAGTCAACAATAGGACAAGGGGGCATGGGCTTAAACTCTGCCAGGGGAAATTTCGACTGGATATTAGGAAGAAATTCTTTCCAGAGAGAGTGGTCAGGCATTGGAATGGCTGCCCAGGGAGGTGCTGGACTCACTGTCCCTGGAGGTTTTTAAACTGAGATTGGACATGGCACTTAGTGCCGTGATCTAGTCAATGGGCTGGAGTTGGACCGAGGGTTGGACTGGATGATCTCTGAGGTCTTTTCCAAATTAGTTGATTCTGTGATTCTGTGAATTAACTTAAGTTTTAAGAAAAACAAAAAAAAACAACTAAAGTATACTTCTGGGTGAGGATGGACCAGGTTCGGGATCAGGACCAGGGGTGCTGCAGGAGCAGGTGTCTCCCAGCACGGACACACCGGGGGGACCTGTTGACCTCAGCACCCTGGGCCCCACCATGGCCCAGGGACAGCCCCACAACCAGGGTCAGAGCAGTTCCTGCTGCTGCCCCGAGGGTCACCAGCCCCAGGCAGCCCTGAGCCAGAGTGCAGGTGTCTGAGCTGGGCTGAGCTGGAAGGGGCTGAAAATCAGCTCATCGGAGGAGGCGATGGAAGAAGGTGCCATGTGTGTGGCACCGGGGTGAACCGACACCCTCCGTTTGGTATCTGGACCCGTGCTGGGCTTGCACATGGACTAAGCCCCAGCTCAGAGCACAAACTGCTGTTCCCAGCCCCGGCTGCCAAGCGCTGGTCCTGCTCTCTCCTCCCTGGTGCGGCCCCAGCGCACGACTGCCCTGCCTGCTCCTGCCTTGGGGCTTGGGGAGCTCGGGTCCAAAGGAAAGACAGACTGGGGTGGGTATGGGATCTCTTAAGTGTCCTGGCGTTGCTTTGCTAATCACTCTGTGACGGTTCCTGGGCTACTCACTAGATTATGTGCCCAGAGAGGCAAATGAGGCATAAAGTGACTTTCCAGTTAAGGGTTTCCACCTTACAAAAAAACACAGGTGCATTTTCTCATCAGCAACAGACTGAAAGATGGCAGCTGAAGCAGCATGTGCCTCTTGTGAAAACAGGTAACAACAGATGGTTCCATTCAGTCAATCCTTCATTTATTCCTGCACAAGAAAACTGTCCATTAATTTAATCTCTGGTGTCCAGGCAGGGCCTTGCTGATGTTCCTGTGTCGCAGCAAGTGTGTGCATGTCAGGCTTTCTGCAGGTTTGTGGCTGAGTTTTCCATTTTCCCTAAGACGGACAATCTTGCTGTGGACTCCTGAAGTCTCCCATAAGCTGGTGGTTGAGAGAAGGCCGGGGAGCTCCAGTGAGCTCAGGGAGGACCAGGCAGCATCACAGGCAAAGCAGACGGGAACTCGACTGGGTGAACATTAATGGAATTTATTGATAGAAGAAACAGGAACGTCTCCCCCATCTCTGGGCGGATCACCGTGCACCCTGAACCGATACAGGCAGGTGTAGTCCGGGTGGCCCCAGTTGCTCAGCACCTGCAGCCTGATGTAATTCACGACCCCAGGGAGCTCGTTCTGCAAGGACAAAGAGAAATGAGTCGCCTTTTCCTCTCTGGCCCGTGAGCACTGACAGAAGTGCCGCAGCGACGGCCTCGATCAGCAGCTTCCTCCCTGCTGCCCTGCGGAGGCTTTGACCTGTCGTGGTGCAGATGTTCCCTCATTGGGCCATGAGAACAGCAAAGGAAGAAGCAGCGACCAGGTACCTCAGCAAATACACTGGAAAGTTCTCGCCTGCTTTGGGGCACAGGCTTCCACAGTCAGAAGACCCAGTGCTGGGGTCAGTATAACGTCTCGTTGCCTTCTCTAGAAAGCCACGGAAACAGAATGGCCTCCCTGTCACTGCTCACTGCCAGCACCAACAGAACCCTCAGGAAGCCCAGTATTTCTGGTCTCTAACTGGCAGACCAGCAGTCCCGCATCCTACGGGATGTGGCCGCTTGTGTGCACTTGGGGTCCAGACAGTCAAACTGATTCCAGCTTCAACTATGGTGCTTCTAAGCACTGAAGTTTAACCCCAAAATGAAAGAGAAGACGGCAGTGCAGCCATCCGCCACCAGGAAGTCAAAGCAGAAGAAAGGCAGCGTGGCACTCGCTCAAGGACAGGGCTGCCTGTATCCTTTGGCAGGGAAGCCTCTCCCTATCGAGCCATATTTCTCCTCCTCTCCTGCAGTTCTCCTCCCTCTGTGTCCCCATACCTTCAGCTGGAAGGTCTGACTGGGATTCAGCGCTGCCAGGAAAGTGAACTGTCCCAGGAACGTTCCCTGCTCCTCGTGTTCTTCCTTGAAGCCCTACAGAACAACAGCGGTGGAGAAAACAAGAGCATCTGGTGCACCATGGGAGACTGAACTTCAGCTGGTGAAGTATGGGGTTATTTCAGCTACGGAGTCCAAGGACCATGAGCACAAGGACAAGACGAGAAGCTGCAGGTGGGCAGCACGTCACACTTGCCCACTCAACGAGTCCAGGCTGCTTGTCAGAAAAGGAGCAGACGCTCCCAGTGAGAGGGAGGTGACCTGAGGATCACAAATGCACTGGGACTGGAAGACAAGAAGGTCTAGGACCAAGCACTGTCCAGCTCCTTTTCCCTGTGGCTCCTGGAGTAGCATCTTGCCCCAGAAGCTTTGAGTGGTACACTGAATAAAAGAGGAATACAATGGGAAGGAAGCAACTCCAAGGAGCCTGTTTGTTCTGAGAGACAGGAGGAAGCTTCAGGCCACCAGAATCTTCGACCCATCTTCACCCCCTGCTTAGCAATGCTGTGCAACCCCTGCCCCCGACTCCAGAGAAATCACTTACATAGACAGCAAAGTCCTTGGGAGCTCCGGAGATGCTTTCTCCATGGAACGCTGTCCCTGAGACATGGGCCATGGTGACGGCTCTGGGAACAACCGGCATGGACAGCTTGATGAAGACGTGTCCCTGACTCCCTGGGAAGGGCCAGCAGTTGCCAGGATGATTGTCCGGCTGAAAGGACAAGAAACACTCAACAGGGAGACACAGGAGGAGAGCAGGTTCATGCGGGAAGGGGGCAGGAGAAGAAGCTTCAAGGAGCAAAGACAGGGGGGAAGGACACTCGGAGCAGTGTGTGTGGTTCATTCTCCCAGCCTTTGTGTTACTGCTTCCTGGTGCTCCTACCTCCAGAATCAGCTCAGGAGACCTCATGTAATCCATCAATGGCAGGGAATACAAGAACACCTTTGCTTTGTCAGTCCGGAGGGATGGAGAAGTCTTGGACCGAATGACGGCTGCCCCTGGAAATTCAAACATGAGCACAGTCATCAGACAATGTCAAAGGAATATTACACTGTTGTCTTGGAAAAGGCTTCTCAGTTGTCATCCATGTCCTACAGTGGGTTCCCCTCTGTCTTGCTGGCACAACCCCTCTGGAACACACAGTAGTGAGTCATCAAACTGTCATATTTGACCGTGGAAATAGGCAAGAATGTGAACCAGCCTTTCTGTTCCTCCCATGGGGTCTGGCCCGTTACAGGCTCTGTCAGTGGGGGCACTTTTAGGACACAAGGTGACCCGTGACTTCTCGCCCCTTCTCTCCCACCCCTGGGCACATTCTAATGCCCATCTTGTCAATCTGGACAGGAGGTGCTTTGAAACTGGTTTGTTTGTACAATGTCACGGCACCTGCTGATTTCAGGGCGTAATCCGGCATCGGGACCTGCATTTCTTCCAGCTTCTCCAGGGCTTGATTGATGATCTCGTGAACAGCCTGGGAAGGAACACAAAGGAGAGCGCCTGTTGGAAGGAGAAGGACCGGGGCAAGCAGCTCCCCTGCAAGGCCAGCCAAGGTGAGCGGGGACAAGGCCCGTTTCAGATGGAGGGAACGCCCACATTGCCTGGAAGCCTCCCAGGTTTGCTCTGATTGTCGGGATCAGGAAGCGGGGGCTGCTCACTCCAGTGCTCTGAATGCTGGAGCTGCAGGAAGGGGCTGTTCCTGTGGAGAGGCCCCAGGCCAGGCAGCAAGGACAGACAAGCCTTCTGGGCATGAGATAGGCCTGGCTTAACTCTGGACCTCTGAGACCATTCTTTCTTTCCAGCCCTCCCCTGAGGAGGACCCGAGATCTGGGCACAGAGGAAGGTCCAACTCAGACAGCTGTCATTCCCGTCATGCTCTCTCTTCCCCATAAGGAAGTGTGGAGCAACAGGAAAAGGAAGCATGGCCATGGCAGCACTTGTTCCAGCAGCACCAGCCTGTTGGCTGTGACAGGAATGGAGTAGGATACGTGCGGATGGAGGATAAAACCCCTGAGCAGATCCTTCTGCCTTGTGCTCTTACCCATCCGGTAACGCCTGTGAGCTTTGCCTGCTTCAGTCCTTCCTGCAGAGCCCGCTCGCTGACATCCTTTGTGCTCCAGCGCAGATGATAAAGCTGTTCCTGGAGCTTACGGAGCTGAATGGGCAGGGACAGTGCTTCGCTGAGGTCTCCCAATTCGGTTGTGGTGCTCCAGGAGATCTGCAGAGACTCACCGAAAGAGAACAGACCGAGAAGCAGCACCAGGGTCGTTGCCTTGAGAGCCTTCATCGTCCTGCAGAGCAGATAAAGAAAAGGCTGGTGAAGCTGGCGGTTCCCGTGCAGATCAGCAGCAGACTGGAGAGCAGCAGCAGGGACTGCAGCCCTGGAGCCTGGCGTTCCTGCCGTGTGCATTGGCTTGGTCCTGCACCAGCTCCAGTCACTGCTGGAGGTGTCACCAGCTGCACCAGTGGGGGATTTGTCACGGCAAAGATTGTTTCCTTAGGGACAAAGGGCTCAAGGTTGACTCCGGACTAAGAGCAGGAGTTGCAACAAGAGCTGTGTCCACACTTCATGTCTGTGGGGCTGGAGAGGGATTCTCTGGAAATGGAAGGACATAACGAATGCCTGTTTCTCCTGCCCAGCATTCAATGGACACTTGTGCTGCTCCTGTTGTCCACCCTCTCAAGAGAAGGTTCAGCCTGTGCCCCTGCAGTTCAACAGCTGCCAGGGGGTGTGTGTCTCCCCTCTCGCAGCGTTTCTTTAGCAGCCGGGTTATCTCTGGCCCTTCTCTTGGCAGAACTGCAGACAAATGCAGACTGGAAAGAGGGAGGGCGGCTGAATGTCAATGCGTCAACGGGCAACCAAGGAAGCGCCAAAGAAACGCTCTGGTGTCTGGGCCCTGCTGCCCTGAGCCTGATCTGCCAAGACACAGCACACACCGCTCTGCAAGGGGGAAATTCCTCCTGCCTGTTCCAGGAGGCTCTCAACAGGCTCACAGTGACACGCATCAGGAATAAACAACCCCTTTTGTTCTCCTAGAGAACTCCTCGCACCCCTCTGAGGATCTCGAGCCCCTTTCCTGAGGCAGAGCCCTGGTGAGGAGCTGACCAGGTTTCCCAAGGAATCCTCCTCTGTCAGGAACACAAGTCAGAGCCGTGGCCAACAGAGGACACGCTGGTGTCCTGCTGGTCCCCGTGGAGAGGAAAACCAAGCAGGCTCAGGGACAGAACCCACCCTGCAGAGCACAACACAGGACGGGGCTGAGCTCTCACAATCACTGCGGCAGGCTGTGTCTGGGCCACCCCTGGGACTCTCTCTGTCCCATCCAAAATGGAGCTGTCCCTCATTCTGCAGAGATCAAGGGCTTTCTGGGCCCAGCCCTTGTGTTCATGAAGAGACTGAAAGGCGGCTGCTGCCTTCAGCAGCTCCAGACCCAGCTCCCAGGCTGCCCTCGTGTTCCTCTCCTGCCCACCCGCCACCCACCCCAGCTGGCGAGGTGGAAAACACACCTGGGGAAAGGGGAGGAGGAGTTTTCAAACATACCCGTTCAGACGTTCAACCTTCTCTGTGTGTCGCTTGGTACCTGCTGAGGTGCAGGTAACAAGCATCTCGCTCGCTCAGGAATGAGCCGGAAACTCTGCGATCTCAGTTCCCTCAAGATCCAGAGTGACCGAGGCGCAGGGAGACCCCTGGTCTTACACCTGCTGTGCCGACCTCAGCGCTGACGCTGCTTTGTGACACAACGGCAGCGGCTGATGTCACAATGGACGAGGCTGCGCCGCGTTTGGAGGGAAAGTCCCACCTGGCAGGAGCGGGTCTCGCAGTCCCGTCTGCCAGGGACGTCTCCCCCACGAGGTGACGCTGCCTCACATTGGTCCCCTGGGCCATCACTCTGCCCTGCTTGGGGCCCGCCCTTCCCTGAGAGCGGCCTCTGATTGGCCCCCAGCTGGTCAGGCTGCTCAGATGCAGTTCACCTGAAGTGACGCTCTCTCTGATTGGTCACCCGGGCTGTCACTCTGCCCTGGTTTGGGCCACCCTTTCCCTGAGGTGACGCTGGCTCTGATTGGTCACTGGCTGCTCAGGCTGCTGCACTGCAGTGCCCGCCCCTCAACTGAGATGTGACCTCTGATTGGCCACCTGTGCTGTCACTCTGTCTGGCTGTGTTACCTCTCCATGTGGTGGCCACAGCAGAGGAGATGAGGGTGAGAGGCACCAAATTCATCCTCAGGGCCCCAGGAGTTTTTCCTGACCTTGTGCTGACCGTGGATGTCGGGCTGTGCGCGATCAGCTTTTGTTACAACACTGCCAGCGACTTCTGCTTCGGTAGAAATGGTTTCAGCAGCTGATGCAGTAACAAGAGTCTCAACCTCACGGCTGAAGTCGGAACGAGCCTTCCTGGACTAAAGCTGGAGGAGCACTTGGAGCTTTCGAAACGTAACATTCTATACTGGCCGGCAGCCGCCTTTGTTGGCTTGGCCGGCTGCAGGAGGCACCGGCTGCTTCGTGCTGGCGCCTTTCGCTGACATTTGGCGCTGTGAGAATGAGCGCAGCTGGCAATGACTGCCATTGCCAGTGCTCCCCAAACGCACAGGTAAAGGCTGCAGATCTCAGAGTGCTGTGGATCCTTGATTTCCTGACACAGCCGTGTTGACAGGGAGCTCTGTTATGGAAACGTAGAAGCTGATACGTCTCTCTGGGTCATGGGGGGGAAAAGGGGGGAAAAGTGGGGGACGTGTCCCTTGCTGTGACCCTCTTGTGCTCCCCAGGTTCCCCATGTGCCCCCCTTCACACAGAGTTGAGGGCTCCGACACAGTTCCAAGAACTGGTGCCACCTTGTTTGGTTCCCGTCCGCAACCGTCCCCACGGTGGCCTTGACCCTGTGGTGACCCTGACCCCGCGGTGGCCTTGACCCCACAGTGGCCCCGACCGTCCCCGTAGTGGCCCTGACCCCACGGTGACCCTGCTCACGTCCCCAGTGGCCACGGCCACCGCTGCGGTGACCCTGGTGGCCCTGGCTGTCCCCTGTGGTGTCCCCTGATGGTGACCGTGCCCGTGGTGGCCATGGCCATCTGGCTGTCCCAATGGTGGCCTCTGATGGCCCTTGATGGCCCCGTTGTCCCCTGGGATTCCTCCAGTTTCATTGGTTTGACGCACTTGACCCAAAGCTGGTTTGGCAGAATTTGGGGGGGGGGACCTGGGGAGAGGGGAAAGGGGCCCCCCCAAACATGGAGGGGGAGGGAAGGCACCCCAGGATCCCGGGGGGAGGGGGGAACTTCTCCTTTCCCCCAAATGTGAGGGGTCCTTCAAGTGGCCAGTGGGTTTTGGGGTGTCCCCCTGGCCCTGGGGAGGGGGGCTAGACCCCCCTGACCGGGAGCTTGAGGGGATCCCCAAAATATGGGGGTGTGTGTAAATACTGAGGGGGAACACCCAAAGTCTGAGGAGGGGGGGGATCCCCAAAACTTGGAGGGTTCCCCAGATTCCAAGGGAGGATCCCAAAGCCCTGGGAGGGTCGCATCAAACCATAGAGGGGATCCCCAAATTCGGGGGAGTTGCAGGGCCCAGAGGGGTCCCCAAAACTTGGGAAGGGTTCCCCAGATCCCTGGGGGGGGATCCTGAAGCCCTGTGGGGGTGTCCCCAAAATATGTGGGGGGGGCCTAAATACTGGGGAGTTCCCAAATTGAACAGGGTCCCCAAAACTTGGGGGAGGGTCCCCAGATCCCGCGGGGGACCCCAAGCCCTGAGCGGGGGGTGTCATTGTCCCTTTGTCCCCCTCTCCATTTTTGGGGTTAATTCCAGGGGGTCCCCCCATCCCTCTGTACAGCACAGAGAGGTGCCCCAAAGCTGGGGGGGGGGCTTGTGCTTGCAGGGGGGCCCCACCGGGATGGGGGGACCCTCGGTGGGGGGGGCTTTTGGAGGGGGGGGCTGGTCCATTTACATCCATATTACAAGGAAAATATGTCTCTTTTTGGGGGAGATTGTGAGGGGTTTTGGCAACAAAAAGTGTCAGTCGGGGGAGGTCCCCACTTTGGGTGGGGCCCCGTCAGTCTTGGGGGGTTCAGCCCCGCCCCCCCCCTCGCCCCAGCTCAGTGCTGCCAATGATACAGGGGCCCCCTCGATGGCTTTTGGTGGGGCCCCCCTTCAAAATAGGGCCGTGTCCTCCCCACCCCCACATGTGCAGGATGGGGGGCACAAGGAGCCCCCACCCCCCCAGGTCCAGTGCTTTTGGGGGGGCACACGGACCCTCATGTCGACACGGGGTGGGGGGGCACGAGGGGCCCATGTCCAGCTGGGGGGGCACAGAGGGGCCCTCGTGCGAGGCTGCGTCCTCGTGCAAGGCCGGGTCTTTGCCTCAGGCTGGATCCTCGTGCAAGGCCAGGTCCACGTGCAAGGCCGGATCCTCGTGTGCGGGGAGGACGACGTGCGAGGCTGAGGCCCCGTGCAGAGCGAGGTCCCTGTGTGAGAACGGCCCCGGGGGCGAGGCTGAGCCCTCCTGCGAGGCCGCCATCCCCGCAGGCCCGGACCCCCTTCTGAGGCCGCTGCCCCCTGGGGCGGGTCCCTCGTGCAAACCCTCGTGCGAGGGGGGTCACAGCCCGTCGGGCTCGGCCCCCCCGGCCCCTCGCGACCCCCGCCCTCGGCCCCCCCGCAGGCTGCAGCTGTTGAG
Organism: Nesoenas mayeri; assembly: GCF_963082525.1. NCBI lineage: Eukaryota > Metazoa > Chordata > Aves > Columbiformes > Columbidae > Nesoenas > Nesoenas mayeri. The sequence goes on from NW_027659957.1 coordinate 675,108, forward strand.
GTTGCTGTTGAGGGGAAGCGGCTCTGGGGGGTCGCGGAGGCCGCCCCGGGGGGCTCTGCGGGGAGGGGGGGTCAGTTGGGGAAATGGCGGGGGGGGAACGAAGTGGAGGGAGCAAGGGGACCTGGGAGACACGAGAGGGGGGAGCACAAGAGTTGGGGGGGGCACAAAGGGACTAGGGGGACACAAGGGGGGTCACAAGATGGGGGAGAAACACGGTGACTGGGGGGGGCTAAACGGGGGGGTACAAGGGAGGGAATGAAGTGCAGGGTACGAGGGCAGACGTGGGGCACAAGATTTGATGGTTCTGTGATTCTTGATTGATTTGATTCTTCTGTGATTCTTCGATTCCGTGATTCTTCGATTCTTTGATTCTGTGATTTTGTGGTTCTTTGAATCTGTGATTCTGCGATTCTATCATTACATGATTCTATGGTTCTGCAATTCCATAATTCTTTGAGTCTTTGATTCTGTAATTCTGTGATTCTATGATTCTGTGTTTCTATGATTTGATTATTATGTGGTTATTTGATTTTTATTATTCTTTGATGGTTTTAGTCTTTGATTTTTTTGATTCTATAATTAATTGATTCTATAATTTATTGAGTCCAGGATATTATGATTCTTTGATTCTACGATTCTTTGATTCTATGGTTCTTTGATTTTCTGATTCTACAATTATTTCATTCGATGACTCTGTGGTATGGATTTGGGTTTTTTTTGCTTCTATGATTCTATGATTCTACAACCCTGTGATTCTGTAATTCCATGATTCTGTTATTCTCTGATTCTATGATTATATGATTCTACGATTCTTTGATTCTGGGATATTATGATTCCTTGATTCCCTGGTTCTTTCATTCTAAGATTCTACGACTCTAAGGTTCTATGATTCCTTGATTTCATGATTCCATGATTCCTTGATTCTGGGATATTACGATTCCTTGATTCCCTGATTCTTCAATTCCAAGGTTCTATGACTCCAAGGTTCTACGATTCTTTTATTCCACGATTCTACAACTCTTTGATTCTTTCCTTTGAGCCCAGAGCAGTTTGAAGCCTCCAACCCTCCTGGAACCCCCGTGTGTCACCTGCTCCATCCTTGGCTTGGCTGGAGATCCCCAGCGGTCCCCTGTGGGGTGACAATGGGGCCCTTTGTCACCTCACTGGTGACACCGCCTGTGGTCAACACGGCACTGGGCCCGGCTGCACTTTGTGGCAGGACGGCGACGGGACCAGTGTGAGCCCTGAGCACAGCCCACGTCTCTTTAGAGTCACAGACTCATTTGGGCTGGACGAGACCTTCGGATCGAGTCCAACCACAACCCGACTCGAGCTGCTGGGGGCAGATCCGTGTGAGGAGCTCCCGAGCTCATCCCATGTCTTTTTTTGGGAGGAGCTCCCGAGCTCATTCCACATATTTTCGTGGCAAGGAGCTCTTGATCTCAATTCACGCCTCTTCGTGGGGAGGATCTCCCAGGACCATCTCACATCTTTCCCTGGTGAGGAGCTCCCGAGTGCGTCTCAAATCCTGAAGACTTTCCTTTTTGCTGAAGCTTTTCCTTTTCACCAAAGCTTCCCCGCGAGCTGGAGCAGAGACCCGCCCAGCCACCCCGGGTGGCCTGGGAGGAGGTGAATGTTCCCCAGGCCATCAGACCTCGACGGCAGCCCGACGAGGTGACCAGGTTCCGGCTGCTGCCGCATGAGTGAGGGGCCAGAGGGGACAGCGGGGACAGAGGGGACAGCAGGGACAGAGGGGACAGAGGGGACAGAGGGGACAGCGGGGACAGCAGGGACAGCAGGGACAGAGGGGACAGAGGGGACAGCAGGGACAGCGGGGACAGAGGGGACGCGGCTCCAGCTCAGAGGCATAAAATCACCTCAAAACACAAAATGGTGGCCCCAGGGGCACAAAATCACCTCAGGGCTCAACATGGCAGCAGAATCACCTCAGGGCTCAACTGGCGGCCCCAGGGGTGTTGGGATCACCTCACGCCATTAAAACCCTGAGGAGCGGGTTGAGAGGAGGGAACGGAGCTGGTGAGGGGCTGGAGAAGGAGGGTGAGGGTGGAAATTGGGGGTGATTTCTTCCCCAAAGGGCTGTGGGGCGTTGGAACAGGCTGCCCAGGGCAGTGCTGGGGTCGCCACCCCTGGAGGGTGAACAGACGAGCTTCTTGGGGACGTTTTAGTGCCGGGGCTGGGTTAATGGACTCGATGATCTTGAGGGGCTTTTCCACCCAAAACAGTTGGCTAATTGGCTGATTTTGGGCATTCCTGAGTAGCCGCTCTCTCCTGGCTGGTCGGGCCGGCTCGGGGGGACACGGGGGTGTCTCTGCCGACATGGGGGTTCATCCCGGCTCCATTTCTCTCCCTGCAGCCCTCAGGATCCTGGAGCGGGACCCCAACCCCTCCACCCGTGCCCTGGCAGGTCAGACCATGCTCCTCCTCACCACCAGGACGAATCAGCCAAGACAGCAGCCGACCCTGTGGTCCCTCTGCTGCTGGCACCGCTAAGCCTTGCTTAAGGGCAGCTTTTCTCACCGAAACACCTGCATTTTCTGACAATAACTCTGGAAAAGGAGCCCGATCAATGGCGTCCTTCAGCCCTGGGGTGACGGCGGCGTTTCTGGCCTCTCCGGACGCCGTTTTTCTGGAAATCCCCCAGATCCTGAAGCTCAGGGACGTGAAGTCAGGATTTTTGTGCTTGCATCTCATTTGCTTTTTGCTTTTTTGGGGGTGTTTTGATTGTGCAGATGGTGTTGGCGCTCCCCTCTGAGCAGGGGTGGCACAGACCCCTTTTCACGTTGTTTAAATAAATTGTGTCAGATCAAGATTCTCCCACTGGAATCAACAGACGCATTGTGGGGAAGATCCCAATTAAGGAAATTCACGCTGATAAAAATGCCAAGTTTATCTCCATTAAGCAGCAGCGAAGTCCAGCCCACAGGGCAGCGAAACCCCCGTTATTTTGTGTTTGAGAAGAGCCCAGGAAGTTCATCTCAGTTTGAGAAACAAAAACAGGGCAAAATGGGGATTTTGCTGCAAACGTGAGAACTTGAGCATTCAAATGTTTCATCCGGGGGTCGCTCAGGGGGAATAAAACGCTCAAGGCCCAAAGGGATCCGTGGTAAATCAGGGACGGGTGTTTTGATTTCGGGTGCAGGGGAACGGTTGGGTCTTTTCGAACACAAATTATTTAGGAAGGAATTGAGGGTACATTGTGGTGCAGGGAGGGAAAAGTGGGAGACGTGTCCCCCCCGTGATCCTCATGTCCCCTCCAGGTTCCCTGTGTTCCCCCAGCCACTGACTGCAGCCAGTGTAATGATATTGTTGGGCTTTGTGGGTGGGTTGTGCATTGGAGAGGGACTTTTGTGGGTTGTTCTATTTCATTGTTTTTTCTGTAAATAGTTTTGTTTCTTTGTGTGCTTGTTGGTTTTGGTAAATATATTGGTTTATGTTTTTTCAGACCTGTGCTCTCCGTCATTTTTCTGTATCTGCAGAGCTGAGCCTGAGCCCGTGCCTCCTCTGCCCCTTTCCAGGCTGGAGCCAGGGCAGCCCAGCCCTGCCCGGGAAGCAGCGCAGAGGCAAAAAACCCACCTGTGCAAGGTAAGGGGCTTCTGGGTCCCCAGGCAGGTGTGGGGCTGGGCTCTGTGCTTGGGGCACCCCGCAGGGCAGGGACATGGCTGCTCAGCCCTGCCCTCTCTGCTCCCGCACATCTGCAAGACCGCGTCACTCCCAAATCTATTGAAGGGCACAAAGCGCAGAATCCCCTGGCTGCAGGTGCTGGCCCGTGGGTGCTGGTGGCCCAGGAGCTGCCCAAACTCCAGGCAGCTCCTGCTGGGGACATACCATGGGGTCCTGTCACACCACAGCTCTCCCTGGGCAGTGAGAGGGGTCAGGGGTGCTGAGAGCCCCGTTCCACAGATGCGCTGGGCTGGGCAGGGCAGGACCAATGCACTTTTCTGCTTGTATTTTGGCTTAGGATACACCACCTCTTGCTGGGGAGCTGCATGTCCGGCTGCTGGGATCAAGGAAGGAGAGATGGAGGAGAAGACAGACGTAGATGTGATGGTGGAAGAACAGATGGAGGTTGATGTGATGGTGGAGGAAGAGATGATGGATGTGGACGAAGGGACAGAGGAAGAAATGGAGGTAGATGCAGAGATCGAGGAGGCAATGGAGGTGGATGGATAGCTGAAGACCAAAGATGGACGTACCAGCAGCCGGATAGGAACATGCTCCCCAGCCACTGCCTGCAGCCGCTGCAATAATATTGGTGGGTGGGTTATACATTAGACAGGAGTTTTAGGGTTTTTTTGTACTTATCTGTAGTTGTTTTTTCTGTACATAGTTTTGTTTCTTTGTGTGTTGGTTTGTTTTGGAAAATATATTGATTTATGTTTTTTCAGACCTGTGCTCTCTGTCACTTTCTTGCATCTGCAGAGCTGTGGTTTCGGCTCGCTCTGGGTTCCTGGGGCTGGAGGTGGCTGGGGGTGCTGGCACGGCCACCCCGGGGACAGGGGGTCCCTGTGCACAGAGGGGTCCCACTTGCAGAGACATGGCACTGGGCACCAGTGGGGTTGGTTCATGAGTTGCTGGAGAGCGGTGTCCCCACCAGCAAAGCTGTCACCAGCAACAAGTGAGCCGTGAGAGCCTTGGGAACGGCTTGTGCCAGGATCACGGAGAAGGTTTTGCAGCTGTAGGTGCTGCTGTTTAAGGCTCTGAACCTACACATGCGCAGGGCTCTGGAGCTGTTCCCCACCAGGCTGGTGTCAGGACCGCGGTTGCTCCCAGCTTGCAGAAGCATCTGGGCTGGAGCCAGTGGGAGCTGTTCCTCTCCTCTGGGCGCATGCAAGGGCATTCAAGTCCTTCTCAAATGGTGGGGCCCAGCCCGACACACAGTGCTCCAGGTGAGGCTGCAGCAAGCCTGGACCCAGTGGGACAATCCCTTCTCTTGGCTGGCTGGTCGGGCCGTGTTTGACGTCCCCAAGACGCCGTTTGCCCTCTCCGAGCCCGGGCACGCTGCTGGCTGCTGAGCCGCTGCCCCCCAGCACCCCAGATCCCTTTCTGCAGGGCTGCTCTCCAGCTGCTCCTCTCCCCGTTTAGACTTGTGCAGCTGTTGCCCCCTTCCAGGGGCAGAAACAGCATTTGGGTTTGTTACACATCAACCCATTCGTCATCGCCCAATGCTCCAGTCTGTCCAGATGCCTCTGCAGGGCCTCTCGTCTCCTGAGAAACTCAACAGGGAATCACAGACTGCTTGGGGTTGGGAAGGACCTCTGGAGATCACCTAGTCCAGCCCACCTGCTAGACCGGGTTCACCAGAGCAGGTGGCACAGAATGGCCTCTACGTGTGTTCTGAGTGTTTCCAGAGGCGGAGACTCTCCATCGTAGAGAAGGCAGCCTGTTCCAGGGCTCTGGCACCCTCACAGGAGAGAAGTTTCTCCTCCTGTTGAGACAGAACCTCCTGTGTGTCATTCTGTGCCCGTTGCTCCTCACCCTGTCATTGGGCACCACTGAAAAGGGTCAGGCCCATCCTCTTCACACCCACCCTGGGCATATTTAGCAGCATAAACACGATCCCCTGTCAGCTTCTCTTCTCCAGGCCAAACAGACCCAGTTCTCTCAGTCTTGCCTCTTCAGAAAGAAGCTCCAGAGCCCTCATCATCTCTGTGTCTCTCCACTGGACTCTCTCCAGCAATTCCTTCTCCTTTGTAAAGTGCTGTCGAGGGTTTAGATTGCGGGGGAGAATAAAACGTTGGCAGATGTATTGTTAACCTCCTCTCCTGCCTCCGCTTCCCCCTTTTGCCACTCCCTCTCCCCCTTTCCTCTCAGGACAGGTGATCAGGAGGGAAAGAGGGACCGATAGAAGAGAGTTGGTAAAAATTAAAGATGCTACTAAGATAAGAATAGAGATGCTACTGATAAGAATAGAGAAAATAATACAAAATATACAAAACCAATCTTGAAAATCCCCGCAATTACAGAGCCGGCACCCAAAGTCCTGGATTGGACTCTGCAGCCAACTGGAGCTGGATTCAGTCTCTCACTAGGCCTCAGTTCGCAGAGATGACTCGCAAGGTCGTCTCCTAATGTCGGCCATAAGTAGAAGGGAAAAAGCAAAGGCAAAAAGGGAAAAAGGGGCGAGATCCTCATGATCTTCCACTTTTATATGAATTATCCAGGTGAATGGAATGTTATACTCAGTTGGTCAGTTTCTTGGTCACCTGTTTCTCCTTGTCCCTCTCACGAGATGTCCATCCATGCTTATCAATGACCTCGCATTGCATTGCTATGTTCACCAAAACATGTATCTGGTTTTCCAGGAAAATGCAGCTGATATGAAGCTTGAGCTGAGAGGCAAATTCACTAAAAGAGGATCTTGTTTTTTAACAAAACCAGGACATTCTACACCTTATAATATGCCATTCACCGAATATTTAAACCTTATCAATAAAATCTATCAATACAATCTAATTAATCACTACTATATACATATATATATATATATATATGTATAGACACATATGTACATATATATTCAGGAGTAATTAATCTTAATCAGTGGACCATCCTTTGAAAAGTTCATTAAGTTCATTTTGTCACAGCAGCCTTCCAGGGCAGGAAAAAATGATACAAGTGCATCTCATGATCACTGTTTGTGGGTTAAAGACATCAACTTCGAAGAAGTTGTCAGGCACCACTCCAAGAAGCTAGCTTTGGTTTCATCATCACTGTCTTGATCTGGAAGACACTTATGAAACACTGTCAGGTCCTTGGGAAAAACAATCCCAGTAATGGGCTTGCCTTTGCCTGAGGCAGGAGTAACCCAGAGCACCTTTCCTAACATGTTTTTCATGTGTACTACAGGGACTTTATCTCCTTCCACAGGATGAAGAATCTCTGATTGGGCAGGCCCGGCTCGGTTAGTTGATCCCCTGGTGTTGGTCAACCACGTGGCTTTTGCTAAATGTGAATCCCAGTTTTTAAAGTTTCCACCACCAAGTGCCTTTAGTGTAGTTTTTAGCAAACCATTGTACCTTTCAGATTTCCCAGAGGCTTGTGCATGTTATGGAATATGATATACCCACTCAATACCATGTTCTTTGGCCCAATTGTCTATAAGACTGTTTTTGAAATGAGTACCATTGTCTGATTCAATTCTTTCTGGCGTACCGTATCATCGAAGGACTTGCTTTTCAAGGCCCAAGATAGTATTTCGGGCTGTAGCATGAGGTACAGCATATGTTTCCAACCATCCAGTGGTTGCTTCCACCATTGTAAGCACATAACGCTTACCTTGACGTGTTTGTGGAAGTGTAATATAATCAATCTGCCAAGCTTCTCCATACTTATACTTTAACCATCGCCCTGAAGCATCATGGGCCCACCGGGCTAGGAAAAGTTCACCTTCATGTTGCCAGTCGAAGTCCACCTCAGCTACTTTAATCTTAGCAGCTTGATCCGCTTGTTGGTTGTTTAGATGTTCCTCGGTGGCTCGACTTTTAGGCACATGAGCATCTACATGCCGAACTTTCACAGGCAGGCTCTCTAGCCGAGCAGCAATGTCTTGCCACAGTGTGGCAGCCCAAATGGGTTTACCTCTGCGCTGCCAGTTGCTTTTCTTCCACTGCTGTAGCCACCCCCACAAGGCATTTGCTACCATCCATGAGTCAGTATAGAGATAAAGTATTGGCCACTTCTCTCTTCCAGCAATGTCCAAAGCCAGCTGGATGGCTTTCACTTCTGCAAACTGGCTAGATTCACCTTGTCCTTCAGTGGCTTCTGTAACTTGTTGTGTGGGACTCCACACAGCAGCTTTCCACCTTCGATGTTTTCCTACAAGATGACAGGATCCATCTGTGAACAGTGCATACTGCTTATCAGTCTCTGAAAGAGTATTATACGGTGGTGCTTCTTCAGCACGTTTTACTTCCTCCTCATCTGGAGACATCCCAAAGTCTTTGCTTTCTGGCCAGTCTGTAATCACCTCTAAGATCCCTGGACGGTTGGGACTTCCAATTTGAGCTCGTTGTGTGATCAAAGCAATCCATTTACTCCACGTAACTTCGGTTGCATGATGTGGAGAGGGAACCGTCCCTTTGAACATCCAGCTCAGCACCGGCAGTCGCGGTGCCAGGAGGAGCTGTGCTTCAGTACCGATCACTTCTGAAGCAGCTCAAACTCCTTCATATGCTGCTAGTATCTCTTTTTCAGATGGAGTATAGTTGGCCTCAGATCCTTTGTATCCTCAACTCCAAAAACCTAAGGGTCGACCTCGGGTTTCTCCTGGTGCTTTCTGCCAGAGGCTCCAGGTAAGTCCATTATCTCCGGCTGCGGTGTAGAGCACATTTTTAACATCTAGTCCAGTCCAAACTGGTCCAAGGGCCACTGCATGAGTTATCTCACGCTTAATTTGTTCAAAGGCTTGTCGTTGTTCAGGGCCCCACTCAAATTGGTTCTTTTTACGAGTCACTCGATAGAGAGGGCTCACAATCTGGCTATAGTCAGGAATATGCATCCTCCAAAAACCTACAATGCCCAAGAAAGTCTGTGTCTCCTTTTTATTAGTAGGTGGAGACATTGCAGCAATTTTGTTGATCACATCCATTGGGATCTGACGACGGCCATCTTGCCATTTTATTCCTAAAAACTGGATCTCCCGTGCAGGTCCCTTGACCTTGCTTCGTTTTATGGCAAAACCAGCATCCAAAAGAATCTGAATTATTCTCTCACCTTTCTCGAAGACTTCTTTCGCTGTGTCGCCCCATACGATGATGCCATCAATATACTGCAAGTGTTCTGGAGCTTTACCTTGCTCAAGCGTGGTCTGGATCAGTCCATGGCAGATGGTAGGACTGTGTTTCCACCCCTGGGGCAAGCGATTCCACGTGTCCTGGATGCCTCTCCAGGTGAAAGCAAACTGCGGCCTGCACTCTGCTGCTACAGGAATAGAGAAAAATGCATTAGCAATGTCCATTGTAGCATACCACTTAGCTGCCTTTGACTCCAGTTCAAATTGCAGTTCTAGCATGTCAGGCACAGCAGCACTCAGTGGTGGCGTAACTTCATTCAGGCCACGACAGCCCACAGTTAGTCTCCACTCGTCACTAGACTTACGTACTGGCCAGATTGGGCTGTTAAAAGGTGAGCGAGTCTTACTGATCACACCCTGGCTTTCCAATTGACGGATCAACTTCTGGATAGGAATCAAGGAGTCTCGACTGGTGCGATATTGCCGGCGATGCACTGTCGTGGTAGCAGTTGGCACCTGCTGATCATCAACCATCAGCAGTCCTACAACAGAAGGATCATCTGAAAGACCAGGCAAATCAGACAGCTCTTCAATTTTCTCAGTGTCCACAGCTGCTATACCAAATGCCCACCTATACCCTTTTGGGTCCTTAAAATACCCTCTCTTGAGGTAGTCTATGCCAAGGATGCATGGAGCATCTGGGCCAGTCACAATGGGATGCTTTTGCCAGTTTTTTCCAGTTAGGCTCATTTCAGCCTCTACAACAGTCAGTTCCTGGGATCCCGCAGTCACTCCAACAATATTGATGGATTGCGTTCCTTTATAATTAGAAGGAATTATCGTGCACTGAGCACCAGTGTCCACTAAAGCTTTGTACTCCTGGGGGTGTGTTGTACCAAGCCATCGTATTTGTACAGTCCAATAAACTCTGTTATCCCTTTCCTCCACCTGGTTGGAGGCAGGGCACCTCTAATTTCTGTTTTGCACAGTCTCTGGGTGTGAATTAGAGGTTCCTTCAAGAGCATCAGAATCTCTTCTGCTCCTTTTGTAAACTGGAGCAGCCACCTTCCTAGGAGTTTTTCCTTTGATCTCACGTACTCGTTCTTTGAGTTCTGAGATAGGTCTTCCATGCCACTTATTCATGTTTTCTCCCTGCTCATGTAGGAAGAACCACAGTGAACCTCTTTTGGTGGGCTGCCTCTGTCCTCTCTCTCGAGATCGGAAACGCCTTTTCCTAACAGCTGAAACATAGGTTTGTGCAGGTCGTGAATGGTACGTGTCTTCTCTGAGTTCTTTGATTTCTTGCAATAGCTTTTCAAACCGGTCATCAGATTTTTCACACAGTTTCTCCACAGCAGAGACACAAGCCCGTAGAGAATCAGCAAGGCTGTCCTCAAAGTCATGGAGCTGCTCAATCACTTCAGTAATATCTTGTCCACCTCTAGATGACCAGACCATTCCTGCCAATGACTTAGCATATGCAGGTGATGCACTTTGTACAAATCTGCGCCACAGAGGTCGTGTACAATTGATTCTATCTGGGTCTGTTCCCTCTTGGCTGTTTGGTCCAAAATAGATGATCTCTCGCACAGCTAATTCTCTCAGGAACTGAATACCTTTCTCCATAGTATTCAATTTCCCTAACTTGGATATACAATCTTCCTTGTAGGGAAATCTTACTTTCATAGCTGCCAGGAGTCGGGTCCAGAGAGTAGTGGCATTAGACTCTCTTGAAATTGCCCTATCAATAGTGGAATCTCTTGACAGAGATCCCAGCTGCCTGGCTTCACCACCTTCCAGTTCAATTGTATCTGCCCCATTGTCCCAGCATCCAGGAGCAGCCAGGTTAAAATATTCTCGCCTTCACGATGACTAAAGTCTTTTCGCAGATCTCTCAGCTCACCTGGAGAAAAGTACCGAGTGGTGGTCACTTCATCTCCTCCCTGTCCTGATGGTGCCCCTTGGGTTGATGTTGGCCCTGTGCCATCATCTGCTGCACGGGTGGTCTTTCTAGTGACTTTCTTACAACCAGCAACTGATGCTGATATGGGTTTACCATCATTTGATTCATTTCCAGAGTCTGAATGACTGTCACAGTGATCGCTATGGTTACAGTGGCAACAGTGCCCAGTGTGTGAAGAAGGGGGGGCTGCCTTTAAGGCTGCAGAATTATTGTTATCACTAGTGACCTTGGCAGAAGAACTCTACGGAGGAGCTGTAGCTTCAGCCTGCAAAGGCGTTGGGGGGACAGCTTTTGCTGTTTTGCTCTTCCTCGAGCGGCCAGGAGTGCTTTTTGCTAAAGCTTCCGAAGACGCACCGCAAATCTCAGGACAACAAAGAGATGCAAACCTCCTGTTGAACGCCATTTCTCTTAACAGAAGCACAAACTGACACACATTCAGCAAACCAGATAACACCATCACAGTTCTATCAAAACTCCAAGGATATTCAAAGCTCTCTAAAACATTTGCGAACTGGCCTAGCGAAAAAACAAAAGTATTGTTAGTCAGCCTTTCTAAAGATTCGCTTGACCAATTAGCAGACACAGAGTCGTACTGCTCTTTAATCTCTCCTGGAGGCTTTTCAAGGTAAAGCAGAAGCGAGTAGAAATTCATTAGTGGCTGCAGTATAATGAAATAAACCAGTGACAAACCACACAGTATCATCATGGCCATTGTCCAGTTCCTTGTTGTTATATAATGAATACTTTGATTTAAAAAGAAAGCCCAGCACAGATATGGAATCAGTGAGCACAATGTAGAAAATAACTGATACAACTTATGCCATAACATCATTAAATCAATGTAATTCACTTTGCTTTAATACAACCAAATAATATCCGAAGCAAACAGACGCGCGAGTATCACAACTCTATGAGTTGGCACCGTGCCAAGAAAATTGAAAGGTACGTCAGAGCAGTAGAAAAGCCAAAAATCTCCAGATTTACCCCTTTCTCTTGCCCCACGTTGGGCGCCAATTATCTGTCGAGGGTTAAGATTGCGGGGTGACAATAAAACCCTGGCAGATGTATTCTTAACCCCCTCTTCCCCCCCACTTCCCCCTTTTTGCCCCTCCCTCTCCCCCCTTCCACTAAGGACAGGCGATCGGGAGGGAAAAAGAAGGACAGAGAGAAGAGAGTTGGAAAAAATTGAAGATGTTTTACTAATGCTACTAATAAGAATAGAGAAAATAATACAAAATATACAAAACCGATCTTGAAAGTCTCAGCAACTGCAGAGCCGGCACCCAAAGTCCTAGATTAGACTCCACAGCCAACCAGAGCTGGATTCAGTGTCTCACTAGGCCTCAGTTCGCAGGGACGACTAGCAAGGTTCTCTCCTAATGTCGGCCATAGGGAAAAAAGGAAAAAAGGGCCGAGATTCTCGTGATCTCCCATTTTATATGAAGTAGTCATGTGAATGGAATGTTATACACAGTTGGTCAGCTGTTTCTCATCGCCCCTCTCGCGAGATGTCCATCCGTGCTTATCAATATGTTTGCATTCCATTGCTAGGTTTACCAAAACATGTGTCTGGTTCTCCAGGAAAATGCAGTTAATATGAAGGCTTTGGCTGACAGGAAAAATTCACTGAAAGAGAAACTTGTTTTTAACAAAACCAGGACATTGGATCCACGCCCCATCACTCCAGGAGGTTCATGGATCCACCAGGTTCATGGATGATTCCTGAGGACCATCCAAGTGTGGGCAGTGTAAGAGAGGAGCAGAGCAGGGTCAGCTCATGGGTCATGACTGAGCACAGCCACCCCAGCAGCAGCCATTCCCCATCTCCCAGGCACAGCCATGCCCACAGCATGCAAATGGCACTGCCATACATGATTAGCCCAAGAGAGGCCTTTCCTCCCTCCATATTCCCAGGAAAATCTCCCTCCTGTTCCTCCTCCACCTGCAGACATCAACTGCTTTCCATTGCTGGGCTCAGACATGGCTGGAAGGGTTCACTGAAGCCATCAGCCATCTCATTGCTTCTCCCTGGAATGCGCTGACCTCTCCCACACCTACAATGGCCAATCACGGCTGCTCAGGCCTCCCGCTCTTCAGAAGACGCCTCGAGCTTCTTGGTTCTTGATGGTGCTTATTATAAACTTCCTCGCCCTCTCCAGAGTTCACGGTGAGCTTTCTTGTCCACAACAGCCCTTTATGACCATGTCTTAGTAAATGGTTGTGTTTGTAGGATCATTTGTGCAGAAAGGGCAGTCACAGGACAGCACCCAATATGTCAAAACTGATGTCGAGTGAAATGCCGTAAAGCCCCGACGAGTTCCCCCTGTGTCGGTGTCTCTCCTGGAAGGAGTCTGTCCCGAGAAGGGAATGCAGCTCCTACCACTCTCTGCAGAGGCACATGAGCAGTGTCCATCACCTGGGGACACAAAGGGTGACATTTGCCACACCACCCTTCATCTGAACCACTTAGATGTGTGCTTGTGGATGAGGTATGGAGCCTTATAGTGCAAATACCTATTTAACTGTCATTGCCAGAGGGGGACCACACATGCAGAGTACTATTTTACACGTATTTAAATACAAGCATGTTAAACGTTTATTTTTCTTTTTAAAACCGTCATTCCCAGACAAATTACGCAAACACTTGAAGGATTACTCATGTCTTTTAACATGATTATCCTCAGAAGGCCACCAGCTTTACTTCTCAGGAAATGGGATCCAGAGTCCAAGGGCAGGATGGTTTGGGCTCTGTGCTGGGATCTGGAAACTGAAACGTGCTCCCATCTCCCAGCCCCCTGCCCTCTTGAGTGAGGGTGTGAGACATTCTGCCAGCGAGGGCTGAACTCACAGCCATGACCAGTATCTTATGTCCAACTGCAGCCAACGGTGTCCTGCCAGCTGGGGATTGGAGCTTCCATTGCTGGAGGTGTTTAAAAGATGTGGATGAGGGACAGGCCAGCACAGCCCCTCTCGTCCCAGCTGCAGAGGAGGAAGAAGAGAACACGGTTTCTCCAATGCCTGCGGGACATGGAGGAGAGACCAGCGCAGACATGGCCTGCCCAGCGCAGGGCCCAGCTCCACGGCGACGGCCTTCCCGGTTCAGGAGGGCGCTGCGGGCTCTGCGCAGGGCTTTCCGCTGCAGCTGCACCGCGGGACAGCAAGAGGAGTAGAGCCCGGCTGCCAGCGCCACGCGGATGCCTGGACATGCGGCTGGTCCTGAGCCTGTGCAGCGTCCAGAGGGAGCGTCTGAGGGTGCCACGCCAGGGATGGGTGCATGCACGGTGACAGCGGCGTTCACCTGCCCTGAGGACGTGGTGCTGCCAGCCTCTGCTCGGCCTTGGATTGTTTTCAGAAATCAATAAAGCCCATTAAAAAAAAAAATGACAGTTTTCCCCCTGTGCTCATCTGTTTCTGCTCCACCTCGGGACAAAGAAGGCTGCAGGAAATCTCTGTCCTCGGGGTGTCCCGGCATTGGTTGCGGGAAGCCCTGGGCTGGTGCTGCCGCAAGCCGGCAGTTCGGCTGGATCCCCCTCAGGCTCCCTTCCCACCCGCCTGTCTCCAATTCCAGTCCAGGACTTGGAACATTTGAGATCTGTTGCTGACTTGGCCTGGTTGACCTGCACCGTACGGCATCCCTTTCATCTCACAAGGAACCTCCCCATTGCAGGGGTGTTTCGGAGCACCTACATGAGCTGATACACGCGAGACCGTCCAAGCCCACATGTGGTCCCTCACCTCCACCGAGGGTCTTCCAAGTCAGGAAGAGCCGGCTGCTCGCTCCCTTGCTGGAAATCTGAGCCATGATCCATCTCTGCACAAGGCTTCCAGCATCACGAGAGCACGTTCAGGCCGGAGACACCGGGGAGGAGCGCTGCAAGCAGTGCTGGTCTTGAGAAGAAATCCACCCGCTCAGAGCTTTGTCTCAGATGCGAGTTATTCTGCACTGGGATTCTGGGGCCCAAAAGTGGAGGGAGGCTCAGGTATAAACCCCGTCAGCCAAGAGCCGCAGCAGCTGCTGATCCCTGCGTGGCGCATTGCAAACCAGCCATGGCTGCTGCATGCCCTGGGCTGCAGCCTTCGCAGCATTCTCCTCTTCCCCAGCACCCCCGTGCACTGCACAGAATCAGAGCTGATTGCAATGACTGGGGCAGCACCGGGCAGCAGCAGCATCTCTCTCCCCAGCCTCCAGCTGCCCAGTTGCCCTGCGGGGAATTTCTGCCTGGGAAGGGCCGAGTTGTATTGCGATCGGCCGGGGGCTCAGGACAAAGCACAGCACCGCCACGTCTCCGGAGCAGAGCCCTTCTTTTCCTGCCTTGGACCGGTGTATTCCTCCTGCTCACAGCGCGGTTCTTCACTGGGATAAGGTGACGCCAGCACTTTCAGGGAAATTGGAACTTCATGATGGAGTGGACGTGAAACTGCGTCACTTCATGAAAAGCCAAAGGAGTAAAACTGACATGGAACAAAGCGAGTAACTTGCCACAGCTGTCCAACCTGCGCTCCTCAGGCAGGACGCGACCGGCGACATGTTCTGGTGCTGTGCTGGGGCTGTGCCGCAACAAGTCAGTTGGGGCCGTGGCCAGAAAGGTAGTGATGTACATCTAGATATACCCACATCGTCTTGTGGGAAGCATCTGTTTCCTCGGCACGATTTGGAACACTTTTGACACACGGGACTTGCTGGGCCCTAAATCACAGCAGCGTTGACTCCTCTAAGCCTCCCAGTTCCAATTCAGCAGGTGCCCAGTTCAAGGTGTTGACACAGCAATGTGTACTTCTCTTTAATCTGTATTATATGTTCTCTCTGAAGTCAACACGTCCTTCCTAGGAGCAATCTGGGTCCCAGTGTAGGCTACGAAGCCATTGGACTTGTTGACAGTAGATGACCAAGAGTGATTTGCCAACAGGAGGAGTTCTTCCTAAAGTAACAGCAAAAGCCATGCTGAAAAATGCAAGGGAGCAATCAGGGAGGGCTGGAGTTGTGCTCGGGAGCTGTGTCTGTGCGTGAAGGTTTATGTGTCTCGCTGGGTAGTGCCCAGAGAGTTGGTCTGATCACACTGCAGAGCTCCAGGAGACATCAGTCCGTTTGCTTTCTTTCCTACACCAAGCTTTAGAGGCTGGTTTTGATAGTCAAATGGGATTCAAACGTAACGTTCCTTCAAGAAGGCCTTGGGTAACTCATTTCCCAAAATTCAGACTTCTTTTCCCAGGGAGGCTGAATTTCCTCCATAGCAATCAAATGATCAGGTTGTGCACAGAAGAGCTGCTGTGGTTCTAAGCGTCTTTATTTTGTCTAGGCTGCCTTAAAGAAGCAGCTGTTCTGCCTTTTACTTTTGGTGATGGAAGTCGGGAACGGCCAGCGCTGTGCTTCATGTCAGGACGGTTTCATTCTCGTTTTATTGAAACTGAACTTTTGCCAGATGCAACTCCAAGAAAACGCCTCAGCCTCTTCCAGGGCCCTGCTCTTTAGTCTGCTCTCAACATCACCGGCAAAGAGCTGCTGCTTCTCTTCTGCACTGGATGTTTGGACATCTCTTTGCTAGAGGGACAAAGTCCCTTCGATCAAGAGGCTGAAGCAGAAGCTTCAGAAATTGTCCTTCCTCCAAGTTTTCCCCCAGTGCCTCGAGTTCCAAAGCAAAGAGAAGGGCATGGCGATGGTGCCATTTTCTACCTCAGGGAGAAAATTGTGGCAGGAATCGTAGTATGGAACATCTTCTACAGGATGCCTATTGCCGGCAAGTCAGCGCAGGACTGGTGTGCTGAACAGTGAGTCTTGCTTAGATTGGGGATTTTCTTGTGGAAAAATCCATCTGCCCATTTAAAATGATGAAAAAGAAATGGAGATGCTCTGTGTGTCTTGGTACGATACTTGCAAGAAACTTGTAGGTTGGTTGTGCTTTAGTTGTTAGCGGTGCAGGTCAGAGCGGCTTCACAGTATCACAGTATGTTTGGGATTGGAAGGGACCTCAAAAGATCATCTAGTCCAATCCCCCTGCTGGAGCAGGAACGCCCAGGTGAGGTCGCACAGGAACACGTCCAGGCGGGTTGGAATGTCTCCAGAGAAGGAGACTCCACCACCCCCCTGGGCAGCCTGTTCCAGTGCTCTGTCACCCTCACTGAGAAGAAGTTTTTTCTCAAATTTAAGTGGAACCTCTTGTGTTCCAGCTTGATCCCATTACCCCTTGTCCTATCATTGTTTGCCACCGAGAAGAGCCTGGCTCCATCCTTGTGGCACTCTCCCTTTATGCATTTGTAAGCATTAATAAGGTCACCCCTCAGTCTCCTCTTCTCCAAACTAAAGAGCCCCAGCTCCCTCAGCCGTTCTTCATAAGGGAGGTGCTCCACTCCCTTAATCACCTTTGTTGCCCTATGCTGGACCTCCTCCAGCAGTTCCCCGTCCTTCTGGAACCGAGGGGCCCAGAACTGGACACAATATTCCAGATGGGGTCTCACCAGGGCAGAGTAGAGGGGAAGGAGGACCTCTCTGACCTACTAACCACCCCCCTTCTAATACACCCCAGGATGCCATTGGCCTTCCTGGCCACAAGGGCCCAGTGCTGGCTCATGGTCATCCTGTTGTCCACCAGGACCCCCAGGTCCCTTTCCCCTACACTGCTCTCTAATAAGTAAGTTCCCAACCTATACCGGAACCTGGGGCTGTTCCTGCCCAGATGCAGGACTCTACACTTTTCCTTGTTAAATTTCATTAGGTTATTCCCCGCCCAACTCTCCAGCCTGTCCAGGTCCTGCTGGATGGCAGCACAGCCTTCTGGCGTGTCAGCCACTCCTCCTAGCATAGTGTCATCAGCAAACTTGCTGATAGTACACTCTATTCCCTCGTCCAAATCGTTAATGAATATATTGAATAATACTGGCCCCAGTACTGACCCCTGAGGCACTCCACTAGATACTGGCCTCCAACTAGACTCCGCACCATTGACTGCCACTCTCTGGCTTCTCTCCTTCAGCCAGTTTGCAACCTTGCAACCCACCTCACTACTCTATTGTCCAGACCACCCCTCCTCAACTTAGCTGTGAGGATGCTGTGGGAGACTGTGTCAAAGGCTCTACTGAAGTCAAGGTAGACCACATCCACTGCTCTGCCATCATTCATCCACCTTGTTACACTCTCATAAAAGGCTTTGAGGCTGGTCAAGCATGACTTACACTTGGTGAAGCCATGCTGACTGCCCCTAATAACCCTCTTATCCTTGATATGCCTTGAGATGGCACCAAGGACAAGCTGTTCCATTACTTTCCCAGGGACAGAGGTGAGGCTGACCGGTCTATAGTTACCCGGGTCCTCCTTCCTGCCCTTTTTGAAGACTGCAGTGACATTTGCTTTCCTCCAATCCTCAGGCACCTCTCCCGTTTCCCAAGACTTGGCAAAGATGATGGACAGCAGTCCAGCAATGACTTCAGCCAGCTCCCTCAGCACCCGCGGATGCATCCCATCTGGACCCATGGATTTATGGATGTCCAGACTGTTTAATTGCTCCCTAACCCAGTCCTCACTGATTAAAGCAAACTCCTCCATTGACCTGGCTTCATCCGGGGTCTCAGGGGTACAGGGCTCCCCAGGACAGCCTCCGGCAGAGTAGACAGAGACAAAGAAGGCATTCAGTAATTCTGCCTTCTCTGTATCTTCCGCCACCAGGGCACCCACCCCATTCCTCAGTGGGCCTACATTGTCTCTGGTATTAGTTTTATCTGCTATGTATTTGAAAAAGTTCTTTTTGCTGTCCTTGACCCCTCTCTCCAGCTGTCATTCTAAGGAGGCCTTGGCTATCCTAGCTGCCTTCCTACATCCTCTAACAGCAGCCTTATATTCCTCCCAAGTGGCCAGCCCCTGCTTCCATGACCTGTAAACTCGCCTCTTGTGCTTGAGCATACCCAACAGATCCCTATTGAACCACGCAGGCCTCCTGGCTCTCTTCCTTGACTTCCTACGTGTGGGGATGCTCTGATCCTGAGCGTGGAAGAAGCAATCTCTGAATGCAGTCCAGCTCTCTTGGGCCCCTTTTCCTTCAAGCAGTCTTGCCCATGGGATTTCCCCCTGCAGTTGCTTGAAAAGGCCAAAGTTAGCCCTGCTACAGTTCAGGGTTGCAATTCTACTCACTATTGTGTTCCTGCCACACAAGATGCTGAACTCCACCATCTCGTGGTCACTGCAACCCAGGCAGCCCTCAACCTTTACTGCTTCAACCAGACCCTCCTTGTTAGTGAGGATGAGGTCCAGCAGTGCACCTCTCCTAGTCGGCTCCTCCACCATCTGCATGAGGAAGTTCTCATCAAGGCACTGGAGGAACCTCCTGGCCTGTGGCTGGCTGGCTGAATGGTCCTTCCAGCAAACACCAGGGAAGTTAAAATCACCCACAACAACCAGGGCCTGTGACTGTGAGGCCACTCTCAGCTGCCCATAGAAGGCCTCATCAACTTCCTCAGCCTGATCTGGTGGCCTGTAACAGACGCCCACAACAGTGTCACCCCTGCCAGCCTGCCCCTTGATCCTGACCCATGCACTCTCAACTCGCTCGTCATCCACTCCTGGGCAGAATGTAGTATATTGTAGTTGCTCTCTCACATAGAGAGCAACTCCACCACCACGCCTGGCCGGCCTGTCTTCCTGAAAAGGGCATAGCCATCCACGACCACATTCTCGTCATGTGAATTGTCCCACCATGTTTCTGTAATTGCCACCAGATCATAATCTCCCGACCGATCACAGGATTCTGACTCCTCCTGCTTATTCCCCATGCTGCGCGCATTGGTGTACAGGCATTTCAGGGAGCGAGCAGAGCACACCGATTTCTCCCTAGGGGCACAGGAGGCCACCCGGTCCTCATCAGTTTTAAAATGCTGCCCGACTGGGACAAGCCCAGCTATAAACCCATCCCGATTCGAGCCTAGTTTAAAGCTTTCCAAATGAGCCCAGCTAATTCCTGCCCCAGCATCCTTTCGCCCCTGCGAGATAAACCTTTCCCGCATGCATGACACTGTCCGGACTGGTGTCTTATAAAACCAGCCATTATCAAAAAATCCAAAGCCCTGCCTGTAGCACCAGTCTTGGAGCCAACTCTTTAGAGACTGAATTTTCCTTTTCCATCCCACATCATCACTTGAAGATGGAAAGAGTGAAGAGAAGATCACTTGAGCCCCTGAGTCTTTCACCATCCTCCCCAAGACCTTGAAATCGTTCTTCATTCCCCTCAGACTACGGGAAGCAGCTTCCTCCCCGTCTGTCTGGAAGAGCAGCAGCGGGTAGTACTCTGTCGGGTGCACCAGTTTGGGGAGCTGTCTAGCGATATCCTTGATCCGGGCTCCAGGTAGACTACAAACTTCCCTACGATGAGGGTCAACTCTGCATATTGGACCCTCTGTTCCTTTCAGAAGGGAATTTCCTATGACAATCACCCTTCTTTCTTTCTTATCAGAGGCAGTCTTAAGTTGTGACGTCAAGCGCCTCTTCCTATGTGATCTTGTAGGCAGGCTTGGCACCGCCTCCTCACCTACCTCTTCTTCAAGATCCAGGGCTTCAAAGCTATCACGGAGGGGCACCTGGGGAGACAAAGCAGGCAGGAAGGGCGGCTGCCCGTGACACTGACCCGGAATACGCTTCCAACGCTCGTCGTCTTTTAGGTCCCCTACCTCTGCCCGACAGCAACAAGGGTGGGGCCGTCTCAGGACTTCGGCCTCTGTCCGAGAGGGCAGGAGGTCCATCTCCTTTTGGGGGGTACCTCCCTGGGACCTTTCCGACTGGCACGTCAGGGTGTTACTCCACCAGTCGATGTCCCTTTCAAACTCCCTGATGGTCCTCAGCGTCTCAACCTCCTCCTTAAGTTTCATAACCATGTCGAGCAGACCTTGCACCTGCTCACACCTCACACAGGTGGAGTGCTGGCCTCCCTGCCCCGGCAGCAGCAGGCTCTGGCACTCCCTGCAGATGGAGACTGGAACAGCCACCATTCGGGACAGAACCTCAGTCTGCGTAGCCACAGTCTGTTTGGGACAAACTCTCCTCCTGGAGTCGACCATGGTCGTCAGCAGTCTGGGATGCTGGCAATAAGTTAGAGGGGCTGACAAGCGACAAGTGCTCTCTGCACCCTGCTGCACAAGCTACCACACCCGCTGCTGCAGCACAGTGTGGGTGGGACTCAGCCGCTACACAAGCTGGTTGCTCCTCCCTGCATCTGGAGGGCAGCAACTAGGATTTTTCAAGGCAAGGGGAGGGGAGGGGTTGTGGTCACCGTCACCGTGGAAGATGAGCTGACTAAGCTTCACTTGCAGTAAGAGAATAGACAGGGTGAACGTGGGCCTGCTGCTGAACTTCAGAAGAGTAGAATCAGACAGGACTGAGGTTCTTCATGGCTTCTTTTCCTCCGTCTTCACCAGCAAGGTCTCCTGGGACTTGACTCCTGAAGGCAGGAGTCTGGAGAACACCCAGCAGTGGATGGGGCTCAAGTCAGGGGTGACCTGAGCAAACTCAAACACCATTACAGAACAGGAGATGGGTCACTTGACCAGCTCCCTGAACACAAGCATCACTGTGCTGTGGCACCTGAGATTCCCAGGAACACCCACCTCTTGGTCCAGAGGAGTGTGACTCCTCTCGAGGTGTCCTGGCCTCTCTCCTCACTCACATTGTGATTTAGGCAACCCATTTTGTGACATATTCAGTATTTATTAGGAGATGCTCCACACCAATATGAACTGGAGGCTGCTGAGACCACCTGTTCTGGAAAGGGAGGGAAGGGCGAGCAGGGAAGGAAATAGAAGAAATTTGGATTAATTGCTATTTATTATGGAAATGCTCTGTGTTTGGTTATTCCTGAAATCTCCCTAATCATCCACACCAGACTTGAAGCCTTTAGGAAAATGATGCACAGAGCCTTGGCTTGTAAGAGCATTTTAGATGTCCATGAGCCCTCTGGTGCCATGAGCCTGAACTGCAGATACAGAGAGAATGAACAAACCTCCAATGAAGTGAAAGGCAGAAGCAAACCCCAAGTTTCTGAGGGTGTTTGGACCCCATGAAGGGCCATCACTTGACACAGTTGTGAAGGAAACAACCACTGCAGGTCCCTGTCCCTGGAGTCTGCTGAAGGAAAGACATGGAGACAGTGGTTCCAGGTGGTGAGGGCCATGTGGAGGTGGCTCTGATGCCATGTCAGCCCTTGATGCTTGTTCATCACCAGAATGGCTGAGCCCTGACCCCTGGGACCTGGTAGATCTTTCTCCAATGTTTTTCAAGGCTTTTCCTGTGGTCAGTGTGAGTGTTTTGTGTTTTGGGGGTGGGTTTTATGTCAAGTGCTGTTGCTTTAACTGCAAGTCTCTGGTTTTCTGTGGAGCTGGAAATGCCTGTGAGTTCCTCACAGCTCATCCAGCTTCTTTCATACACCTGGCAATGGTCACCAATCACCTCAATGTCCCACTCTAAAACTTGCTCGAATCCCCTATTTGGATCCACACCCCATCACTCCAGGAGGTTCATGGATCCACCAGGTTCATGGATGATTCCTGAGGACCATCCCAGTGTGGACAGTGTAAGAGAGGAGCAGAGCAGGGTCAGCTCATGGGTCATGACTGAGCACAGCCACCCCAGCAGCAGCCGTTCCCCATCTCCCAGGCACAGCCATGCCCACAGCATGCAAATGGCACTGCCATACATGATTAGCCCAAGAGAGGCCTTTCCTCCTTCCATATTCCCAGGAAAATCTCCCTCCTGTTCCTCCTCCACCTGCAGACATCAACTGCTTTCCATTGCTGGGCTCAGACATGGCTGGAAGGGTTCACTGAAGCCATCAGCCATCTCATTGCTTCTCCCTGGCATGCCCTGACCTCTCCCACACCTACAATGGCCAATCACGGCTGCTCAGGCCTCCCGCTCTTCAGAAGACGCCTCGAGCTTCTTGGTTCTTGATGGTGCTTATTATAAACTTCCTCGCCCTCTCCAGAGTTCACGGTGAGCTTTCTTGTCCACAACAGCCCTTTATGACCATGTCTTAGTAAATGGTTGTGTTTGTATGATCATTTGTGCAGAAAGGGCAGTCACAGGACAGCACCCAATATGTCAAAACTGATGTCGAGTGAAATGCCGTAAAGCCCCGACGAGTTCCCCCTGTGTCGGTGTCTCTCCTGGAAGGAGTCTGTCCCGAGAAGGGGATCCAGCTCCGGCCACTCTCTGCAGAGGCACATGAGCAGTGTCCATCACCTGGGGACACAAAGGGTGACGTTTGCCACACCACCCTTCATCTGAACCACTTAGATGTGTGCTTGTGGATGAGGTATGGAGCCTTATAGTGCAAATACCTATTTAACTGTCATTGCCAGAGGGGGACCACACATGCAGAGTACTATTTTACACGTATTTAAATATAAGCATGTTAAACTTTTATTTTTCTTTTTAAAACCGTCATTCCTAGACAAATTACGCAAACACTTGAAGGATTATTCATGTCTTTTAACATGATTATCCTCAGAAGGCCACCAGCTTTGCTTCTCAGGAAATGGGATCCAGAGTCCAAGGGCAGGATGGTTTGGGCTCTGTGCTGGGATCTGGAAACTGAAACGTGCTCCCATCTCCCAGCCCCCTGCCCTCCTGAGTGAGGGTGTGAGACATTCTGCCAGCGAGGGCTGAACTCACAGCCATGACCAGTATCTTATGTCCAACTGCAGCCAACGGTGTCCTGCCAGCTCGGCATTGGAGCTTCCATTGCTGGACGTGTTTAAGAGACATGGAGATGTGGCACTTAGGGATATGATTTATTGTTGGAGTTCTTATGTCGAGGTCTTATGTTTGAGTTCCATGTTCTTATGTGTCTTTTCCCAACTAAATGATTCTATAATGCTCTCATTCTATGATTGGAGTTTAAATATTTCGGTTCTCACTAACTGTAGCTTCTGTCCAGGCTGGCTCTTGTGTGGCACAACTGTCCTGGCTCTCCAGGCAGATTGGGCACTGGTGTGGTGCCTGCACTGGAAGTTTTTCCCTTCCTTGGGTAAAAGACTTGGGTCACAGATGTTTGAAGCAGTCCTGTCAAATACTGAGCAGGCTGAGCTTTGAAGCCAAGGGATGACAGTGACGTTTTCAAGGATGTTTTTGATAGTGGTACTATCACTAATAACAGCAACAGAAAATTCCCTATTCTTGGTTATGTTGATGAATTAAAGCTCTTTAATTTCCCTCCCAGCAGTCATTCTCACTTCTCAAAATACATCTTGCATCTCAGTAGTTGGCCTCTTCTACGAAGTTCTTGGAACAGTGCTTTCTCCCACTTCCACCTTTTTCTTATTGAAAGAATACACTTCTTAGTCAGAACTTTTTCCCAAATCGTCCCTCTTCCATACATTTTCTCCTTTCTTTTTCTGGTGTGAGGGGCAGGTGGCATAGGAGAGTTGTTTCCTTTGTAGCCAATGAAAGCCAAGGAACAGATCCCAGCTAAGTGAAAAGGCACAAAGGAAGCCAGAATCTTTATGTGGTGTGCACTGACAATACATTGTTCCCTACATTTCTAATCTCTGAAGAACTGTGCAGCAGATATTGGATTTATAAGTCCCCTTCATCTGCCCTGTTTGGCACCATGTGAAATGGAACTAGCCCAGTCAAGAAGTTGGTTTGGATTCTCTTCACAGCCTGGAGCACCACATGGGTCAGGAGATGAACCAGGATGCTCAGTGAGGACTAAAACTTCTCAGTTCTTAAAGTTCAGGTGTTCCCTGGAATCTCAGCAGACAAGGCATGCCAATTGCTCGGTGCAAGGAGCTGGTCAAGAGCCTCGTCTCTATTTCTATAATGATGAATTTGCTGCCTGGCTGATGAGCAGACTCTGTACATGGATGCTGACACTGGGGCACTTGTAAATCAGCCCTGCACCTCAGGTGAATTATTCCTGTGGTCAGGGAGAACCTCAGAGCTCTCCCTAACATGAAAATCACAGAATCACAGAATTAACTGGCTTGGAAAAGACCTCAGAGATCATCCAGTCCAACCCTTGGTCCAACTCCAGTCCATTTACTAGATCATGACACTAAGTGCCATGGCCAATCTCGGTTTAAAAACGTCCAGGGATGGTGAGTCCAGCACCTCTCTGGGCAGCCATTCCAATGCCTGACCACTCTCTCTGGAAAGATGCCTAAATTTCCCCAGGCAGAGTTGAAGCCCATGCCCCCTTGTCCTATTGCTGATGCCTGGGAGAAGAGACCAATCCCCACCTGGCTAGAACTGCCCTTCAGATAGTTCTAGGGAGTGCTGAGCTCACCTCTAAGCCTCCTCTTCTCCAGACTGAACAAGCCCAGCTCCTTCAGCCCCTCCTCATAGGGCTTATGCTCAAGTCCCTTCCCCAGCCTTGTTGCTCTTCTCTGGACCTGCAAACAGGAAGATGGCCCCAGGCAGTGCCCTGTGAACAGGCAGGATCTGTAGGGCCAGGGGGAGGGCACAGAGGGTGGGATGGTCTGTGAGCACTGACAGGGAACAGACATGGACAGGGAAACACCTCCCAGTGGAGAATCTCCAGGCAGCAGGGAAATGATCAGAAATGAGAGGAAACCAAACCCAGAATTGTTATGGGAGGGAGAACAGAGAAAAGTCCCTGTGACCCCCTGCAGGTCAGATCCCTCCTGTGAGCAGCCCCCTGGCCTCCTCTCCCACCCAGCAAAGCCTCTGCCCTCAGGGCCGGGGGCTCCAAGGCATGAAGCAGCTCCTGTGCAGCCAGAGCTGCAGTTCCTCTGCAGAGCACAGGGGCTGAGAGCAGCTGCCCGGCACTGTTGGTGTCTGGGAGGTGGCTGCACAGCTGGGGAAAGGGGACGCTGTCTGAGTGCCCGGCTGCCTCTGCCCTGTCCTCTCTCACACCCACCCTCAGCGCATTTTCCTTCTTGCTCCCCTGCTCTGGGTCACTGCTGTTGGGGTCTTGTTCTTGCTGTCAGGCTCTCTGGGGATGGCAGTTTCAGCTGCAGAGTCACAGCCTGATCTTGTGGGTCCTTTCCTGCAGGTGTGTCCATGGGCACCTGTGTCCCAGCTTTGCTCTGACCTGTGGGCTGTGGGCAATGCAGTCTGTGGGGCTGGGCAATGAGCTGAGTCTCCCTCAATCAAATGCCATCATTAGGACTCTAGGCTGTTTCTTTGAGGTTTCCTTCCACGCTGTGAGCTTCCCTCCAGGATGCAAACCTGTCCTACACCATCGTTGTGTACCTGAAAGCCCCATGGAGAAGTGCAGAGATTCTGCAACCAAGAAAATGCTTTTTAGGAAAGGCTGAGACATGTTATGGTTCCATCTGACACAGCTAAACCCCAGTTCTGGCCCCTTCCCCCCGTTCCCATGCCCCCTGAGCAGAGCAGGGCTGACTCCTCCGCAGACAGTGGGCACAGGCCCTGCTCCTCATGGCACCTCCAGCCAGCACCACCCAGGGCTCAGACACCGAGCTGGAGGAAGGTCTGGAAAAGGACAAGGGGTGTGGAGCAGGGGAGAGTGTGTGAGAAATGGCTTTGATTTTGCTCAGAGAAGTCACTGATAATTTGTCACTGTCTTTTCCTCCTATGACAGGTTTCCCATGACCATCAGCAGCAAATGTCCAACAGCAGCTCCATCACCCAGTTCCTCCTCCTGCCGTTCACAGACACACGGGAGCTGCAGTTCTTGCACTTCCGGCTCTTCCTGGGCATCTACCTGGCTGCGCTCCTGGGCAACGGCCTCATCATCACCACCATAGCCTGGGACCAGCACCTGCACACCCCCATGTACTTCTTCCTGCTCAACCTCGCCCTCCTCCACCTGGGCTGTATCTCCACCATTGTCCCCAAAAACATGGCCAATTCCCTCTGGAACACCAAGGCCATCTCCTTTTTGTGATGTGCTGCTCAGCTCTTTTTGTTTGTCTTCTTGATAACAGCAGAGTATTTTATGCTCACAGTCATG
The DNA here is from genome assembly GCF_963082525.1 of Nesoenas mayeri. NCBI lineage: Eukaryota > Metazoa > Chordata > Aves > Columbiformes > Columbidae > Nesoenas > Nesoenas mayeri. The sequence goes on from NW_027659957.1 coordinate 701,734, forward strand.
TCGTACGACCGCTACGTTGCCATCTGCAAACTCCTGCACTACGGGACCCTCCTGGGCAGCAGAGCTTGTGTCCACATGGCAGCAGCTGCCTGGGCCACTGGGTTTCTCACTGCTCTGCTGCACATGGCCAGTACATTTTCACTGCCCCTGTGCAAGGGCAATGCCCTGGGCCAATTCTGTGAAATCCCCCAGATCCTCAGGCTCTCCTGCTCACACTCCTACCTCAGGGAACTTGGGCTTATTGTGTTTAGTCTGTTAATCGGTTTTGGCTGGTTTGTGTTCATTGTGCTGTCCTATGTGTAGATCTTGAGGGCCGTGATGAGGATCCCCTCTGAGCAGGGACGGCACAAAGCCTTTTCCACCTGCCTCCCTCACTTGGCCGTGGTCTCCCTGTTCCTCAGCACTGTCATGTTTGCCCACCTGAAGCCCCCTTCCATCTCTTCCACATCTATGGTCCTGGTGGTGTCAGTTCTGTACTCAGTGGTGCCTCCAGCAGTGAACCCCCTCATCTACAGCATGAGGAACAGTTAACTCAAGGATGCCCTGTGGAAACTCATATCTTAGTGTTTTCTAAAGCAATAAACTGCCCATCTGCTTAGCCGTTTAAATGTAGCTAATTACAGGTCCAGCCTGTCATTCGGATTTTTTCTTGTTCTTAGTTGTTTTCTTATTGTGATAATGTTGTCATCCCCTTTCTAATTCACTGTCAGCTTTTTTTTTGTAACTGTTGGCTGTGTAAATGAGGAGCCAGCCGTGCTCTCCTTGTCTCTAAACACAATAAAGGGCTCTTTAGTGACTTGTTTTTCACTATATCCTTCCTGCAAGGCCTTTTTAGAGCTGCAGGGACAGTTCCTGTGTTCATGGGAGGAGGGTAAAAGAGTCCATCCTGGCAGCCCTGCCAGGGAGCAGCAGCGCTTGTTCTTCCAGAGCTGTTCTGGTTCCACTTCCACACTCTCCTTCTCATCCCTTGTGTTGGTGCAAGGCCTGAGTGCTCTGGCAGCTTGGTCACCGTCCTGCTCTGTGTCAGTGCTGTGAGCGCAGGCAGGGACAGGCAATGGGCACTGCTGTGACAGAGCTGGCCCCAGAACAGCCTTTCCAGATAGAAAGGTGATCTCCTATGGGCAGGGCCTGAAGGTTTAGGTCTTCTTCCAAACCTTCTCTCAAGAATATACCCAAGAAACTGGCCCACAGATGAAACACCATTGTACAGCTGAACAGTGTGTGTGTGCAGGGCTGGCACACAGCAGTGTCCTCTCACAGCCAGGCTCCTACCAGAGACCTGCAGGACCAGCAGAGCAGGGGCTGGGCTGTGCCCCTGTGCACTGGACACCCCATAGAAGGAATCTCAATCACCATGGACTGACCCCTCACAACCACCATTTCCAGCACTGGCTTCTCACCCACAGAGGCTGTTTTCTCTCCATGGATGGACACTCAATGAATAGTTCAGTAATCCACGTTTGCTTTGTACAGACGAGATGTGAGCATGCACATCATGTACGTGAGGTGACATGAACCTGAGTGAGCATAAACACCATCAACTCTTCCTTTCCATTCCGTGAAGGCCTGTGAGACAGACGAGGTCCTGAGGTCACTTCATATTGGGAGGAACAACCTATGGGAAATCACCTGCACGCAGTACTGGGATGTGCTTCCTTGAATTGTGATCCCTGTGTCCATTCCTCAGGACACGGGACATCTCAGATGAGTGCAGAGCAGGTGACACACCACAGGGCTGAGGTGTCTCCCACCCCTTTGGAGTGGCAACAGGAGGCCAGAGGGACACTGTGACTCCTGCCTCTGTGTGTAAAAGGGACAGACTCTGTCTCTGAGCATCCCTGGGTGCATAAGGAGTCCTGAGACCAACTCAGACATGGATGCCTGATGGAACCCTGGCATTTCTGTGTGTGACTCCAGGAACAAACCTCAGTGGCCCAGTGAGATTCATCTCAGCTGCTGGGACAGGCTCATTGCAAGTGCTCCTGTCTGCTCTGTCACCCTTGCCTGTGATTCTGGGTTGTGCTCTCAAAGTAAGACAAAGTGGTAAGAGGGTTTCCGAGGTCTTTGGAAAAGGCAGATATCGAACCCATCTGCATGAAAAGCATGAAGGAGAATTAACAGCTGGTCAACCTGCCGCCATACCTGGAATTTTGCAGGGTCACAGACGTGGTGTTCCTTGGTGTCCTAGTAGCCAGATCAGTGATCTCTGGGCTGGAGATTTGGAAGCTGGGTGGGAAGTTGGCTGGACAATCAAGCCAAATGTCATCTGCGGTACAAAGCCCTCCGTGCAGCCAGTTACTAGTAGCATCCCTCAGTGACCAGCACTTGGACCAACACTGTTAAACATCTTTATTCTCCCTCTGTATGATGTGACGAGTGCACTTTCAGCTTCTCTGTGGATGATGCATAGTTGTGAGGAACCCTTGGACAACCTCACCTGGTTAACCCTGCCTGGAGCAGGACAGTGAGACAAGTGAGACAAGGGCTCTCTTCAAACCTGAAGTTATTCTGCGATTCAATGAATCTTTCCCTTGGAGAGGATTTTGAAGGCAGAATAGGCAGAGGAAGAATAGAAAGAATAAAAGACAGAAAAGGAGTTGGAAATGTTGTCAACAAAAATACAGCAGTTCCTCTGAAGAGTGTTTTTCAACTCAAATCTCTAGTAGGGAATATAATTGATGAATTTGATAAAATAAGTGTACTTTTATCTGACTGGGTCCTAGGCCATAAAAAAGGTGATGGATAGTTATGGTATTATGAGTTCAGTTGTGTCTCAGACACTCATAATCCAGTCAGAATCCTGTGGCTGTGAAGGGGACAGTGAGGCCAGTTCTGTGTCTGGAGGTGACAGCCCAGCAGCAGGGACATGGCTGGGAAAGAACCTCTGCCTAAGTATGACAGATCCTACCCAGGAAGAGATCTTGGAGACAGGTTGTCACATCCATCCCACCTGAGAACACGACGGGACAGCAGCAGGGTCATGGTTGTGTGTATCAGAGAAGCTGAAAAGCCAGCGGCACTCATGGGATTTAGGAGATCACAGTGAGGTTACTTCTCTCTGGTCAAGTGCAAGACGACTAGAAGAATAACAGGTTGGGATCTCTGCTTGATGGGCAGTTTCTGAGGTGGTAAAGCTTCCAAAGGAGTGGGAAAAAGCAGCAGAGAAAAAAAAACAAAGCCACCAAGTGCAGATGTGGAAGTAGAGACTGGTTATCAGGAGGAAGAAATGTCACTGGAAGGGTAGTGCTGTAGGGCAAGAGCTCACTCAGAAGGAGCTGGATTAGCCCATGGTTTGTGTGCCAAAGAGCAGCCAGTGAGGATGCAGACACATCAGTGAAGGTGCAGAAATGCTGGGGTGAGAGCAGGTGGGGAAGCGAGATGTATGTCTGCAGCCTGCAGGGAAAGAGGGGCAGGGGTAGGACCGTGTAGAACAGCCTGTGATGGAGATGGCAAAGGGCGCTGTAAGGCTGGAAGGGACCCACAGAACCCAGGTCTCTGTCCCCTTGGCCATGGCAGTTGTCTCTTTAAAAAAAGTCTAAGAGAAGACATGTTGTTCTCATGGCACTGGGGCCTTGTTGCCTCCTTGCAGCCCCATGGGGAAGCTGGAAGTTGTACCAGTGTTGTCCTTCCCTGGGCCTTGCACACCCACATCCCACGGTCCCAGGAAGAGCTCTGAGCCATGTGTTTACATCTCATCTGTGCATGGACTTTTGCACAGGCTCAGGACCAGCCGCATGTCCAGGCACCCGCGTGGCGCTGGCAGCCGGGCTCTACTCCTCTTGCTGTCCCGCGGTGCAGCTGCAGCGGAAAGCCCTGCGCAGAGCCCGCAGCGCCCTCCTGAACCGGGAAGGCCGTCGCCGTGGAGCTGGGCCCTGCGCTGGGCAGGCCATGTCTGCGCTGGTCTCTCCTCCATGTCCCGCAGGCATTGGAGAAACCGTGTTCTCTTCTTCCTCCTCTGCAGCTGGGACGAGAGGGGCTGTGCTGGCCTGTCCCTCATCCACATCTTTTAAACACCTCCAGCAATGGAAGCTCCAATCCCCAGCTGGCAGGACACCGTTGGCTGCAGTTGGACATAAGATACTGGTCATGGCTGTGAGTTCAGCCCTCACTGGCAGAATGTCTCACACCCTCACTCAGGAGGGCAGGAGGCTGGGAGATGGGAGCACGTTTCAGTTTCCAGATCCCAGCACAGAGCCCAAACCATCCTGCCCTTGGACTCTGGATCCCATTTCCTGAGAAGCAAAGCTGGTGGCCTTCTGAGGATAATCATGTTAAAAGACATGAGTAATCCTTCAAGTGTTTGCGTAATTTGTCTGGGAATGACGGTTTTAAAAAGAAAAATAAAAGTTTAACATGCTTATATTTAAATACGTGTAAAATAGTACTCTGCATGTGTGGTCGCCCCTCTGGCAATGACAGTTAAATAGGTATTTGCACTATAAGGCTCCATACCTCATCCACAAGCACACATCTAAGTGGTTCAGATGAAGGGTGGTGTGGCAAATGTCACCCTTTGTGTCCCCAGGTGATGGACACTGCTCATGTGCCTCTGCAGAGAGTGGCAGGAGCTGGATCCCCTTCTCGGGATAGACTCCTTCCAGGAGAGACACCGACACAGGGGGAACTCATTGGGACTTTACAGCATTTCACTCGGCATCAGTTTTGACATATTGGGTGCTGTCCTGTGACTGCCCTTTCTGCACAAATGATCATACAAACACAACCATTTAGTAAGACATGGTCATAAAGGGCTGTTGTGGACAAGAAAGCTCACCGTGCTGTATCTAGGATGCTGAATCTGGGATATTGTATCTGGGATGCTGTATCAAGGATGCTGTATCTGGGATTCTGTATCTATGATGCTGTATCTGGGGTGCTGTATCTTAGATGTTGTATCTAGGATGCTGTATCTGAGATGCTGTATCTGGGGTGCTGTATCGAGGATGCTGTATCTAGGACGCTGTATCTAGTGTGATTCATCTGGGATACTGTAACTGGGATGCTGTATCTAGGATGCTTTTTCTGGGATGTCGTATCTGGAATGCTGTATGTAGGATGCTGTATCTAGGATACTGTATCTAGTATGCTGTACCTGGGATGCTGGATCTGGGATGCTCTATTTGGGATCCTGTATCTAGGTTGTTATATCTGGGGGGGTGTATGTAGGATGCTGTGTCTAGGATGCTGTGTCTAGGATACTATATCTGGGATGCTGTATATAGAATGCTGTATCTAGGATGCTGTATCTGGGATGCTGTATCTGGGGTGCTGTATTCTAGAATGCTGTATCTAGTATGCTGTAAGTAGTGTGATGTGTCTGGGTTGCTGTATCTGGGCGGCTGTATCTAGGATGCTGTATCTAGGATGCTGTATCTGGGATGCTGTATCTGGGATGCCGTATCTGGAATGTTGTATGTAGGATGCTGTATCCAGGATGCAGTATCTGAGATGCCGTATCAAGGATGCTGTATCTGGGATTCTGTATCTAGGATGCCATATCTGGGATGCCGTATCTGGGATGCTGTATCTTAGATGCTGTATCTCAGACGCTGTATCTTGGATGCTGTATCTGGGCTGCTGTATCTAGTAAGATGTATCTAGGATGTTCTCTCTAGTGTGATGTATCTAGTATGCTGAGTCTTGGAAGCTGTATCTGGAAATCTGTATCTGGGATGATGTATTTGGGATGCCTTCCAAGATTCCGCATACTAGTTACATCACACTAGGCAGAGAATCCTAGATACATCATACTAGATACAGCACCCAAGATACAGCATCCTAGATACAGCATCACAGATATAACAAGCTAGATAAAGGATCGCAAATACAGCATCCCTGAGCCATCATCTCAGATACAGCATCCCAGATACATCACACTAGTTACAGCATCCTAGATACAGCATCCCAGATACCGCACCCCAGATACAGCATTCTAGATACAGCATCCCAGATACAGCATCCTACATACAGCTTCCCAGGTACAGCATCCTAGATACACCATCCTAGATACAACATCCCAGATACAGCATCCCAGATCCATCACACTAGATACAGCTTCTAGATACAGCATCCTAGATACAGCACCCCAGATACAGCATCCCAGATACGGCATCCTAGATACAGTATTCTAGATACAGCATCCAAGATACAGCTTCCCAGATACAGCATCCTAGATACAGCATCCTAGATACGGAATCTCAGATACAGCGTCCTTGATACAGCATTGCAGATACAGCATCCCAGATACAGTTTCCTAGATACAGCATCCCAGATACAGCATGCCAGATACCGCATCTAACACAGAGCATCCTAGATACAGCATCCCAGATACTGCATCCTAGATACAGAATCCCAGATGCAGCATCCTTCATACAGCATCCCAGATACACCATCGCAGATACAACATCCTAGATACAGCATCCCAGATACAGCATCCCAGATACATCACACTAATTACAGAATCCTAGAGACAGTATCCCAGAATACAGCACCTCAGGTACAGCATCCCAGACACATCATCTGGATACAGCCATCTAGATACAGCATTCTAGATACAGCATTCAAGATACAGCATTCAAGATACAGCATCCCAGATACAGCATCTAAGTTACAGCATCCCAGATACGGCATACCAAATACGGCATCCTAGATACAGAATCCCACATACAGCATTCTTGATACAGCATCCCAGATACAGCATCCTTCATACAGCATCCGAGATACAGTATCCTAGATACATCACACTAGATACAGTATCCTAGATACAACATTGTAGATACCGCATCCCAGATACAGCATTCTAGATACAACATCCCAGATACAGCATCCAACATACATCACACTAGATACAGCATCCTAGTAACAACATCGTAGATACCGCACCCCAGATACAGCATTCTAGATACAGCATCCCAGATACAGTTTCCTACATAGAGCATCCCAGATACAGCATCCTAGATACAGTGTCCCAGATACAGCATCCTACATACAGCATTCCAGATACGGTATCCCAGATATAGCATTATACATACAGCATCTCAGATACAGCATTCCAGATATATCACACTAGATACAGCATCCTAGATACCAAAGCCCAGATACATCATTCTGTATACAGCATCCCAGATACAGGATCCTACATACAGCATCCCAGATACAGCATCGTAGATACAGCAATCTAGATAAAGCATCCAAGATACTGCATCCCAGACACAGCATTCCACATACAGCTTCCATGAATCCGCATACTAGATACATTACCCTAGATAGAGAATCCTAGATACATCATACTAGATAGAGCACCCCAGATACAGCATCCTTGATTCAGAAGCCTAGATACAGCATCCCAGATGCAGCATCCCATATACAGTATCCTAGATACAGCTTCCTACATACATCATTCCATATAAGGTATCCCAGATACAGCATTCCACATACAGCATCCTAGATACAGCATTTCAGATACAGCATTCTTGATATATCACACTAGATACAGCATCCTACATACAGCATCCCAGATACACCATCCAAGACACAGCATCCCAGATAGAGCATCCTAGATACAGCATGCAAGATACAGCATCCCAGATACAGTATCCCAGATACAGCATCCCAGATGCACCATCCCAGATACAGCATGCAAGATACAGCATCCCAGATACAGCATCCTAGATACAGCATGCAAGATACAGCATCCTAGATACAGCATCCCAGAGTACAGCACCCCAGATACAGCATCCCAGATACAGCATTCCAGATACCGCACCCCAGATACAGCATTCTAGATACAGCATCCCAGATACAGCATCCTACATACAGCATCCCAGATACAGCATCCTAGATACACCATCCTAGATACATCATCCTGTATACAGCATCCCAGATACATCACACTAGATACAGCATCCTAGATACAGCATCCTAGATACAGCAACCCAGATATAGCATCCCAGATACATCACACTAGATACAGCGTCCTAGATACAGCATCCTAGATACAGCATCCCAGATACAGCATCCCATATACGGCATCCTAGATACAGTATGCTAGATACAGCATCCCAGATACAGCATCCCAGATACAGTTTCCTAGATACAGCATCCCAGATACAGCAGGCCAGATACCGCATCTAACACAGAGCATCCTAGATACAGCGTCCCAGATACTGCATCCTAGATACAGAATCCCAGATGTAAAATCCTTCATACAGCATCCCAGATACACCATCCCAGATACAGCATCCTAGAATACAGCACCACAGATACAGCATCTCAGATACAGCATCCTTCATACAGCATCCCACATACGGCATCCCAGATACAGCATTCTAGATACAGCATCCTAGATACAGCATCCCAGATACAGAATTTTACATACGGCATCCCAGATAAGGCATCCTAGATACAGCATCGTAGATACCGCAACCCAGATACAGCATTCTAGATACAGCGTCCCAGATACAGCATCCTACATACAGCATCCCAGATACAGCATCCTCGATACACCATCCCAGATACATCATCCTGTATACAGCATGCTAGATACATCATCCTACATAGAGCAACCCAGATACAACAACCGATCTACATCATCCTAAATACAATACCCCAGATACAGCATCCCAGATACAGTATCCCAGATTCAGCATCCTAGATACAGCATCCTAGATACAGCATCCAAGATTCAACATCCCAGATACAGCAACCCAGATACAGCATCTAAGACAGAGCATCCTAGATACAGTATCCTAGAAACAGTATCCCAGATACAGCATCCTGCATGCAGCATCCTAGATACAGCCTCCCTGATACAACAACCTAGATACAAGATCCCAAATACACCATCCTGGATACAGCATCCCAGATATGGCATCCTAGATACGGCATCCTAGGTATGGAATCCCAGATACATCACACTAGATACAGCATCACAGATACAGCATCCTAGGTACCGCACCCCAGATACAGCATTCTAGATACAGCATCCCAGATACAGCATCCTAAATACAGCATCCAATATTCAGCATCCCAGATACAGCAACCCAGATACAGCATCTAAGACAGAGCATCCTAGATACAGTATCCTAGAAACAGTATCCCAGATACAGCATCCTTCATACAGCATCCCACATACAGCATCCCAGATACAGTGTCCTAGACACAGCATCCTACATACAGCATTCCAGATACGGCATCCCAGATACAGCATTCTAGATACAGCATCCTAGATACAGCATCCTGTATACAGCATGCTAGATACATCATCCTACATACAGCAACCCAGATACAGCAACCGATCTACATCATCCTAGATACAATATCCCAGATTCAGCATCCTAGATACAGCATCCAAGATTCAGCATCCCAGATACAGCAACCCAGATACAGCATCTAAGACAGAGCATCCTAGATACAGTATTCTAGATACCAAACCTCAGTACATCATTCTGTATACAGCATCGCAGATACAAGATCCTACATACAGATACAGAATCCCAGATACCGCATCTAACACAGAGCATCCTAGATACAGCATCCCAGATACTGCATCCTAGATACAGAATCCCAGATGCAGCATCCTTCATACAGCATCCCAGATACACCATCGCAGATGTAGCATCCTAGATGCAGCATCCTAGATACTGCATCCCAGATACAGCATCCTAGATATATCACACTAATTACAGAATCCTAGATACAGCATCCCAGAATACAGCACCTCAGATACAGCATCCCAGACACATCATCTGGATACAGTAATCTAGATACAGCATTCTAGATACAGCATTCAAGATACAGCATCCCAGATACAGCATCTAAGTTACAGCATCCCAGATACGGCATCCCAAATACGGCATCCTAGATACAGAATCCCACATACAGCATTCTTGATACAGCATCCCAGATACAGCATCCTAGATACAGCATCCCAGATACAGTATCCTACATACAGCCTATATACAGCATCCTAGATACATCATCTTACATACAGCATCCCAGATACAGCATCCGAGGTACATCATCCTAGATACAATATCCCAGATACAGCATCCCATATACGGCATCTTAGATACAGCATCCCAGATTCAGCGTCCTAGATACAGAGTCCTAGATACAGCATCTGAGAAACAGCATCCCAGATACAGCATTCTAGATACTGATATATGTTCTTAACTATTAACTAATAAACCATTAAAAAACTAACACTTGACACTTGAAGAACTAACCCTACCCCACATCACTAAAGACTCTTAGAGAGCTGACCCTTTAACCCACATCACTATTGTCCAGCCTTGCTTAGCTCTGTGTAACTTACTGTACAAAAAACAGGACGTCACTGATGCCCTGCAAGGACCAGGAGGAGCCAGAGCTGGAGACTGTGGAAATGGTCTCCTGAACTCATTCCAATAAGATCCACCTGCTCAGGGACAGGTTCTGAATATGTACAGGTGTTCCTAGAACTGTCATGAATATGTAACACTTTACTGCATTTAACCAAGCTCACAGCTACTGTAATTTTACACAGGCACTAGGTGAAATGATTCCCCGTGTGTCCGGCGTTGTAAATAAATGCATACCTTCCTTATAACTTCAACAACCCAGCTGTCAGGATGAGTTTACCCAGGGCAGTTCCGTATTCTGTATTAGGCCCTCTGATTCCAGTCTGAGATACAAATTCTGTAGAGGCACCACATAGACACAACCAACCTAAAACCACCTCGTGAAATCCCTCCACCAGGTTTGCTGCTGCGTTTGGGTTCTTTGTGCAAGTTCCATATACGCTTGAGAAGGTTTTAGAGAAAAAAAAAACTGGAGCAGGACATTTTCAAGCACGGGTGAATTACAGTAGGATGATTTTTTTTCCCTGTTGCTTCTAGAACTGTTGAAAGTTTAATTTTTAAAATGTTTCTCAAACAGTATATAGTTTTGCTCTAATAAATCACGCACAAAACGTTATCTATATCTATTTTTCCAGAGGAGCCAAAGAGACTTGGAAGCAAATAACAAAGGAGAACGATATGTAGACATGAGCAAGAGATGAAATGAGTGTGTTAGTTTACAAGAAATTCAACTGGAAAAATCTAAAGATGAAAAAGCGGCAAATTCAAAAAATAAGATGCAGGAAGTACAGTGTAACATTTCAGAACTGATAGAAATGGAAATTTAAAAACTGTGCTCTGGATGGTCACATATAAAGGTCTTCAATAAATTTTATCTGTTTTGAAAATTTGATAATTGAAATTATTTTTACAGACTGTATTTAATGCACAGTTACTAAAAGGAATTGATACTATCAGTTTTACTTTGGACTTTCAGAGGACTTTTAATGTCAACAGCAACACTCATGCATTCTAGAAAGTCGTTGTTTCCGCGTGAACGCCGGATCCTTAGATGGTTCAGCTGTTCGCTGCATGTTCGAGGGCTCAGTCTGAGTGTGATCTGGAGATTTTGCCACTTGAGCAGGGCAGCAGAACTATGTGATGAACTAAATGAACTGTGCAACAAAACTTTCAGAATTAACTGAAATACGCTGTACACACACTTTAAAGCATAAAATATTTTATTTTTACCCCAATCCACAAAAAGGGCTGCAACTCCAGGCCTGGCAACTTCAGGCCCATCAGCCTGACCTCCGTGCCTGGCAGGGTTATGGAGCAGATCATCCTGAATGCAATCAGCACCTTCAGGATGGACAAGGGATCAGACCCAACCAGCATGGGTTTAGGAGGGGCAGGTCCTGTCTGAACAACCTGATCTCCTTTTGCGATCAGGTGACCCACCTGGTGGACGAGGGGAAAGCCGTGGATGTGGTCTATCTGGACTTCAGCAAGGCCTTTGACACTGTCTCCCATAATATACTCGAGCAAAAGCTGGTAGCCCGTGGCTGGGACAAGTGCACTCCACGCTGGGTGAAGAACTGGCTGGAGGGCCGGGCCCAGAGAGTGCTGGTGAATGGGGCCGCATCCAGCTGGCGGCCAGTCACTAGTGGTGTCCCCAGGGGTCAGTGTTGGGTCCAGTCCTGTGTAACATCTTTATTGACGATTTAGATGAGGGGATTGAGACCATCATCAGCAAATTTGCTGATGACACCAAGTTGGGAGGGAGTGTGGACCTGCTGGAAGGCAGGAGGGCTCTGCAGAGGGATCTGGATAGACTGGAAAAGTGGGCTGATTCCAATGGGATGAAGTTCAACAAGGCCAAGTGCCGGGTCCTGCACTTTGGCCACAACAACCCCCTGCAGCGCTCCAGGCTGGGCACAGAGTGGCTGGAGAGCAGTCAGACAGAAAGGGACCTGGGGGGACTAATGGACAGGAAGCCCAGCATGAGCCAATAGTGTGCCCAGGTGGCCAAGAAGGCCAATGGTGTCCTGTCCTGTATCCAAACAAGCGTGGTCAGCAGGACAAGGGCAGTGATCCTTCCCCTGTACTCTGCATTGGGGAGGCCATACCTGGAGTTCAGTTCTGGGCCCCTCAGCTCAGGAAAGACATTGAAGTGCTGGAGCGGGTCCAGAGAAGAGCAACAAGACTGGGGAAGCAACTTGAGCACAAGCCCTATGGGGAGAGGCTGAGGGAGCTGGGGTTGTTTAGTCTGGAGGAGGCTCAGAGGTGACCTCATCACTCTCTATAACTATCTGAAGGGAAGTTATAGCCAGGTGGGGATTGGTCTCTTCTCCCAGGCAGTCAGCAATAGGACAAGGGGGCATGGGCTTCAACTCTGCCAGGGGAAATTGAGGCTGGATATTAGAAAGCAATTCTGTGCAGAGAGAATGGTCAGGCATTGGAATGGCTGCCCAGGGAGGTGCTGGACTCACTGTCCCTGGAGGTTTTTAAACTGAGATTGGACATGGCACTTAGTGCCATGATCTAGTCAATGGGCTGGAGTTGGACCGAGAGTTGGACTGGATGATCTCTGAGGTCTTTTCCAAATGAGTTGATTCTGTGATTCTGTGAATTAACTTAAGTTTTAAGGAAAAAAAAAAAAAAAACAACTAAAGTATACTTCTGGGTGAGGATGGACCAGGTTCGGGATCAGGACCAGGGGTGCTGCAGGAGCAGGTGTCTCCCAGCACGGACACACCGGGGGGACCTGTTGACCTCAGCACCCTGGGCCCCACCAAGGCCCAGGGACATCCCCACAACCAGGGTCAGAGCAGTTCCTGCTGCTGCCCCGAGGGTCACCAGCCCCAGGCAGCCCTGAGCCAGAGTGCAGGTGTCTGAGCTGGGCTGAGCTGGGAGGGGCTGCAAAACAGCTCATCGGAGGAGGTAATGGAAGAAGGTGCCATGTGTGTGGCACCAGGGTGAACCGACACCCTCCGTTTGGTATCTGGACCCGTGCTGGGCTTGCACATGGGCTAAGCCCCAGCTCAGAGCACAAATTGCTGTTCCCAGCCCCGGCTGCCAAGCGCTGGTCCTGCTCTCTCCTCCCTGGTGCGGCCCCAGCGCACGACTGCCCTGCCTGCTCCTGCCTTGGGGCTTGGGGAGCTCGGGTCCAAAGGAAAGACAGACTGGGGTGGGTATGGGATCTCTTAAGTGTCCTGGCGTTGCTTTGCTAATCACTCTGTGACGGTTCCTGGGCTACTCACTAGATTATGTGCCCAGAGAGGCAAATGAGGCATAAAGTGACTTTCCAGTTAAGGGTTTCCACTTTACAAAAAAACACAGGTGCATTTTCTCATCAGCAACAGACTGAAAGATGGCAGCTGAAGCAGCATGTGCCTCTTGTGAAAACAGGTAACAACAGATGGTTCCATTCAGTCAATCCTTCATTTATTCCTGCACAAGAAAACTGTCCATTAATTTAATCTCTGGTGTCCAGGCAGGGCCTTGCTGATGTTCCTGTGTCGCAGCAAGTGTGTGCATGTCAGGCTTCCTGCAGGTTTGTGGCTGAGTTTTCCATTTTCCCTAAGACGGACAATCTTGCTGTGGACTCCTGAAGTCTCCCATAAGCTGGTGGGTGTAGAGAAGGCCGGGGAGCTCCAGTGAGCTCAGGGAGGACCAGGCAGCATCACAGGCAAAGCAGACGGGAACTCGACTGGGTGAACATTAATGGAATTTATTGATAGAAGAAACAGGAACGTCTCCCCCGTCTCTGGGCGGATCACCGTGCACCCTGAACCGATACAGGCAGGTGTAGTCCAGGTGGCCCCAGTTGCTCAGCACCTGCAGCCTGATGTAATTCACGACCCCAGGGAGCTCGTTCTGCAAGGACAAAGAGAAATGAGTCGCCTTTTCCTCTCTGGCCCATGAGCAATGACAGAAGTACCGCAGCGACGGCCTCGATCAGCAGCTTCCTCCCTGCTGCCCTGCGGAGGCTTTGACCTGTCGTGGTGCAGATGTTCCCTCATTGGGCCATGAGAACAGCAAAGGAAGAAGCAGCGACCAGGTACCTCAGCAAATACACTGGAAAGTTCTCGCCTGCTTTGGGGCACAGGCTTCCACAGTCAGAAGACCCAGTGCTGGGGTCAGTATAACGTCTCGTTGCCTTCTCTAGAAAGCCACGGAAACAGAATGGCCTCCCTGTCACTGCTCACTGCCAGCACCAACAGAACCCTCAGGAAGCCCAGTATTTCTGGTCTCTAACTGGCAGACCAGCAGTCTCGCATCCTACGGGATGTGGCCGCTTGTGTGCACTTGAGGTCCAGACAGTCAAGCTGATTCCAGCTTCAACTGTGGTGCTTCTAAGCACTGAAGTTTAACCCCAAAATGAAAGAGAAGACGGCAGTGCAGCCATCCGCCACTAGGAAGTCAAAGCAGAAGAAAGGCAGCGTGGCACTCGCTCAAGGACAGGGCTGCCTGTACCCTCTGGCAGGGAAGCCTCTCCCTATCCAGCCGTATTTCTCCTCCTCTCCTGCAGTTCTCCTCCCTCTGTGTCCCCATACCTTCAGCTGGAAGGTCTGACTGGGATTCAGCGCTGCCAGGAAAGTGAACTGTCCCAGGAACGTTCCCTGCTCCTCGTGTTCTTCCTTGAAGCCCTACAGAACAACAGCGGTGGAGAAAACAAGAGCATCTGGTGCACCATGGGAGACTGAACTTCAGCTGGTGAAGTATGGGGTTATTTCAGCTACGGAGTCCAAGGACCATGAGCACAAGGACATGCTCAAGGAGAAGCTGCAGGTGGGCAGCACGTCACACTTGCCCACTCAACGAGTCCAGGCTGCCTGTCAGAAAAGGAGCAGACGCTCCCAGTGAGAGGGAGGTGACCTGAGGATCACAAATGCACTGGGACTGGAAGACAAGAAGGTCTAGGACCATGCACTGTCCAGCTCCTTTTCCCTGTGGCTCCTGGAGTACCATCTTGCCCCAGAAGCTTTGAGTGGTACATTGAGTAAAAGAGGAATACAATGGGAAGGAAGCAACTCCAAGGAGCCTGTTTGTTCTGAGAGACAGGAGGAAGCTTCAGGCCACCAGAATCTTCGACCCATCTTCACCCCCTGCTTAGCAATGCTGTGCAACCCCTGCCCCCGACTCCAGAGAAATCACTTACATAGACAGCAAAGTCCTTGGGAGCTCCGGAGATGCTTTCTCCATGGAACGCTGTCCCTGAGACATGGGCCATGGTGACGGCTCTGGGAACAACCGGCATGGACAGCTTGATGAAGACGTGTCCCTGACTCCCTGTGAAGGGCCAGCAGTTGCCAGGATGATTGTCCGGCTGAAAGGACAAGAAACACTCAACAGGGAGACACAGGAGGAGAGCAGGTTCATGCGGGAAGGGGGCAGGAGAAGAAGCTTCAAGGAGCAAAGACAGGGGGGAAGGACACTCGGAGCAGTGTGTGTGGTTCATTCTCCCAGCCTTTGTGTTACTGCTTCCTGGTGCTCCTACCTCCAGAATCAGCTCAGGAGACCTCATGTAATCCATCAATGGCAGGGAATACAAGAACACCTTTGCTTTGTCAGTCCGGAGGGATGGAGAAGTCTTGGACCGAATGATGGCTGCCCCTGGAAATTCAAACATGAGCACAGTCATCAGACAATGTCAAAGGAATATTACACTGTTGTCTTGGAAAAGGCTTCTCAGTTGTCATCCATGTCCTACAGTGGGTTCCCCTCTGTCTTGCTGGCACAACCCCTCTGGAACACACAGTAGTGAGTCATCAAACTGTCATATTTGACCGTGGAAATAGGCAAGAATGTGAACCAGCCTTTCTGTTCCTCCCATGGGGTCTGGCCCGTTACAGGCTCTGTCAGTGGGGGCACTTTTAGGACACAAGGTGACCCGTGACTTCTCGCCCCTTCTCTCCCACCCCTGGGCACATTCTAATGCCCATCTTGTCAATCTGGACAGGAGGTGCTTTGAAACTGGTTTGTTTGTACAATGTCACGGCACCTGCTGATTTCAGGGCGTAATCCGGCATCGGGACCTGCATTTCTTCCAGCTTCTCCAGGGCTTGATTGATGATCTCGTGAACAGCCTGGGAAGGAACACAAAGGAGAGCGCCTGTTGGAAGGAGAAGGACCGGGGCAAGCAGCTCCCCTGCAAGGCCAGCCAAGGTGAGCGGGGACAAGGCCCGTTTCAGATGGAGGGAACGCCCACATTGCCTGGAAGCCTCCCAGGTTTGCTCTGCTCTGATTGTCGGGATCAGGAAGGGGGGGCTGCTCACTCCAGTGCTCTGAATGCTGGAGCTGCGGGAAGGGGCTGTTCCTGTGGAGAGGCCCCAGGCCAGGCAGCACGGACAGACAAGCCTTCTGGGCATGAGATAGGCCTGGCTTAACTCTGGACCTCTGAGACCATTCTTTCTTTCCAGCCCTCCCCTGAGGAGGACCCGAGATCTGGGTGCAGAGGAAGGTCCAACTCAGACAGCTGTCATTCCCGTCACGCTCTTTCTTCCCCATAAAGAAGTGTGGAGCAACAGGAAAAGGAAGCGTGGCCATGACAGCACCTGTTCCAGCAGCACCAGCCTGTTGGCTGTGACAGGAATGGAGTAGGATACGTGCGGATGGAGGATAAAACCCCTGAGCAGATCCTTCTGCCTTATGCCCTTACCCGTCCGGTAACGCCTGTGAGCTTTGCCTGCTTCAGTCCTTCCTGCAGAGCCCGCTCGCTGACATCCTTTGTGCTCCAGCGCAGATGATAAAGCTGTTCCTGGAGCTTACGGAGCTGAATGGGCAGGGACAGGGCTTCGCTGAGGTCTCCCAATTCGGTTGTGGTGCTCCAGGTTAAGGCGCCAAGTCGTCCCACATGGTAAACACCTGTCAGACACACACCAGAGCTTAGAACTCGGTCTCAGGCTGGGCTGTGCCTTGGGCTGCCCGCTCCCCTTTCTGTGTCTCTCCAAAGAGCCATAGTTGTCTCTCCTCTTGTTGTCTTTGACAGTGGCCATCATGGCGTACAGGCTCCACAATAGATGGACGTTCCCTGCCCTGGACTGTGCTCCCTGTCCTGCAGAAGATCCTCAGCCCCTGGGGCAGGAGAGCTGAGCCACGGCCTCTCCCTGTGCTGAAGAGAACTGGCTCAGCCCTCCTGGGGAAGGCAACTCAGCCCTTCCTCACCCACACCCGTCCCGCTGGAGCAGGGACCGGCACAGCTCTGCGGGGACTTTCTGCTCTTGGCTGAGCTCCTCTGCTCACAGCGGAACAGGGCAGGATGGAGCCCCGAGTATCTCCTAAAGCACCGTCCTCAGGTCGGAGATCTGCAGAGACTCACCGAAAGAGAACAGACCGAGAAGCAGCACCAGGGTCGTTGCCTTGAGAGCCTTCATCGTCCTGCAGAGCAGATAAAGAAAAGGCTGGTGAAGCTGGCGGTTCCCGTGCAGATCAGCAGCAGACTGGAGAGCAGCAGCAGGGACCGCAGCCCTGGAGCCTGGCGTTCCTGCCGTGTGCATTGGCTTGGTCCTGCACCAGCTCCAGTCACTGCTGGAGGTGTCACCAGCTGCACCAGTGGGGGATTTGTCACGGCAAAGATTGTTTCCTTAGGGACAAAGGGCTCAAGGTTGACTCCGGACTAAGAGCAGGAGTTGCAACAAGAGCTGTGTCCACACTTCATGTCTGTGGGGCTGGAGAGGGATTCTCTGGAAATGGAAGGACATAACGAATGCCTGTTTCTCCTGCCCAGCATTCAATGGACACTTGTGCTGCTCCTGTTGTCCACCCTCTCAAGAGAAGGTTCAGCCTGTGCCCCTACAGTCCAACAGTTGCCAGGGGGGTGTGTGTCTCCCCTCTCACAGCTTTTCTTTAGCAGCCGGGTTATCTCTGGCCCTTCTCTTGGCAGAACTGCAGACAAATGCAGACTGGAAAGAGGGAGGGCGGCTGAATGTCAATGCGTCAACGGGCAACCAAGGAAGCGCCAAAGAAACCCTCTGGTGTCTGGGCCCTGCTGCCCTGAGCCTGATCTGCCAAGACACAGCACACACCGCTCTGCAAGGGGGAAATTCCTCCTGCCTGTTCCAGGAGGCTCTCAACAGGCTCACAGTGACACTCATCAGGAATAAACAACCCCTTTTGTTCTCCTAGAGAACTCCTCGCACCCCTCTGAGGATCTCGAGCCCCTTTCCTGAGGCAGAGCCCTGGTGAGGAGCTGACCAGGTTTCCCAAGGAATCCTCCTCTGTCAGGAACACAAGTCAGAGCCGCGGCCAACAGAGGACACGCTGGTGTCCTGCTGGTCCCCGTGGAGAGGAAAACCAAGCAGGCTCAGGGACAGAACCCACCCTGCAGAGCACAACACAGGACGGGGCTGAGCTCTCACAATCACTGCGGCAGGCTGTGTCTGGGCCACCCCTGGGACTCTCTCTGTCCCATCCAAAATGGAGCTGTCCCTCATTCTGCAGAGATCAAGGGCTTTCTGGGCCCAGCCCTTGTGTTCATGAAGAGACTGAAAGGCGGCTGCTGCCTTCAGCAGCTCCAGACCCAGCTCCCAGGCTGCCCTCGTGTTCCTCTCCTGCCCACCCTCCACCCACCCCAGCTGGCGAGGTGGAAAACACACCTGGGGAAAGGGGAGGAGGAGTTTTCAAACATACCCGTTCAGACGTTCAACCTTCTCTGTGTGTCGCTTGGTACCTGCTGAGGTGCAGGTAAGAAGCATCTCGCTCGCTCAGGAATGAGCCGGAAACTCTGCGATCTCAGTTCCCTCAAGATCCAGAGTGACCGAGGCGCAGGGAGACCCCTGGTCTTACACCTGCTGTGCCGACCTCAGCGCTGACGCTGCTTTGTGACACAACGGCAGTGGCTGATGTCACAATGGACGAGGCTGCGCCGCGTTTGGAGGCAAAGTCCCACCTGGCAGGAGCGGGTCTCGCAGTCCCGTCTGCCAGGGACGTCTCCCCCACGAGGTGACGCTGCCTCACATTGGTCCCCTGGGCCATCACTCTGCCCTGCTTGGGGCCCGCCCTTCCCTGAGAGCGGCCTCTGATTGGCCCCCAGCTGGTCAGGCTGCTCAGATGCAGTTCACCTGAAGTGACGCTCTCTCTGATTGGTCACCCGGGCTGTCACTCTGCCCTGGTTTGGGCCACCCTTTCCCTGAGGTGACGCTGGCTCTGATTGGTCACTGGCTGCTCAGGCTGCTGCACTGCAGTGCCCGCCCCTCAACTGAGATGTGACCTCTGATTGGCTGCCTGGGCTGGCACTCTGCCTGGGCCTGCCCTTCCCTGAGGTGACGCTCTCTCTGATTGGCCATCTGTGCTGTCACTCTGTCTGGCTGTGTTACCTCTCCATGTGGTGGCCACAGCAGAGGAGATGAGGGTGAGAGGCACCAAATTCATCCTCAGGGCCCCAGGAGCTTTTCCTGACCTTGTGCTGACCGTGGATGTCGGGCTGTGCGCGATCAGCTTTTGTTACAACACTGCCAGCAACTTCTGCTTCGGTAGAAATGGTTTCAGCAGCTGATGCAGTAACAAGAGTCTCAACCTCGCGGCTGAAGTCGGAACGAGCCTTCCTGGACTAAAGCTGGAGGAGCACTTGGAGCTTTCGAAACGTAACATTCTATACTGGCCGGCAGCCGCCTTTGTTGGCTTGGCCGGCTGCAGGAGGCACCGGCTGCTTCGTGCTGGCGCCTTTCGCTGACATTTGGCGCTGTGAGAATGAGCGCAGCTGGCAATGACTGCCATTGCCAGTGCTCCCCAAACGCACAGGTAAAGGCTGCAGATCTCAGAGTGCTGTGGATCCTTGATTTCCTGACACAGCCGTGTTGACAGGGAGCTCTGTTATGGAAACGTAGAAGCTGATACGTCTCTCTGGGTCATGGCGGGGAAAAGGGGGGAAAAGTGGGGAACGTGTCCCTTCCTGTGAATCCTCTTGTGCTCTCCAGGTTCCCCATGTGCCCCCCTTCACACAGAGTTGAGGGCTCCGACACAGTTCCAAGAACTGGTGCCACCTTGTTTGGTTCCCATCCGCAACCGTCCCCGCGGTGGCCTTGACCCCACAGTGGCCCCGACCGTCCCCGTAGTGGCCCTGACTCCACGGTGACCCTGCTCACGTCCCCAGTGGCCACGGCCACCGCTGCGGTGACCCTGGTGGCCCTGGCTGTCCCCTGTGGTGTCCCCTGATGGTGACCGTGCCCGTGGTGGCCATGGCCATCTGGCTGTCCCAATGGTGGCCTCTGATGGCCCTTGATGGCCCCGTTGTCCCCTGGGATTCCTCCAGTTTCATTGGTTTGACGCACTTGACCCAAAGCTGGTTTGGCAGAATTTGGGGGGGGGAACCTGGGGAGAGGGGAAAGGGGCCCCCCCAAACATGGAGGGGGAGGGGAGGGACCCCAGGATCCCAGGGGGAGGGGGAAAATTCTCCTTTCCCCCAAATGTGGGGGGTCCCCAAGTGGCCAGTGGGTTTTGGGGTGTCCCCCTGGCCCTGGGGAGGGGGGCTAGACCCCCCTGACCGGGAGCTTGAGGGGATCCCCAAAATATGGGGGTGTGTGTAAATACTGGGGGGGACACCCAAAGTCTGAGGGGGGGGGG
The DNA here is from genome assembly GCF_963082525.1 of Nesoenas mayeri. Lineage (NCBI taxonomy): Eukaryota > Metazoa > Chordata > Aves > Columbiformes > Columbidae > Nesoenas > Nesoenas mayeri. The sequence goes on from NW_027659957.1 coordinate 722,619, forward strand.
ATCCCCAAAACTTGGAGGGTTCCCCAGATTCCAAGGGAGGATCCCAAAGCCCTGGGAGGGTCGTATCAAACCATAGAAGGGATCCCCAAATTCGGGGGAGTTGCAGGGCCCAGAGGGGTCTCCAAAACTTGGGAAGGATTCCCCAGATCCCTGGGGGGGGGATTCTGAAGCCCTGTGGGGGTGTCCCCAAAATATGTGGGGGGGGTCTAAATACTGGGGAGTTCCCAAATTGAACAGGGTCCCCAAAACTTGAGGGAGGGTCCCCAGATCCCGCAGGGGACCCCAAGCCCTGAGCGGGGGGTGTCATTGTCCCTTTGTCCCCCTCTCCATTTTTGGGGTTAATTCCTGGGGGTCCCCCCATCCCTCTGTACAGCACAGAGAGGCGCCCCCAAGCTGGGGGGGGGGCTTGTGCTTGCAGGGGGGCCCCACCGGGATGGGGGGACCCTCGGTGGGGGGGGCTTTTGGATGGGGGGGCTGGTCCATTTACATCCATGTTACAAGGAAAATGTGTCTCTTTTTGGGGGAGATTGTGAGGGGTTTTGGCAACAAAAAGTGTCAGTCGGGGGAGGTCCCCACTTTGGGTGGGACCCCCTCAGTCTTGAGGGGTTCAGCACTGCCCCCCCCCCTCGCCCCAGCTCAGTGCTGCCAATGATACAGGGGCCCCCTCGATGGCTTTTGGTGGGGCCCCCCTTCAAAATAGGGCCGTGTCTTCCCCACCCCCACATGTGCAGGGTGGGGGGCACAAGGAGCCCCCACCCCCCCAGGTCCAGTGCTTTTGGGGGGGCACACGGACCCTCATGTCGACACGGGGTGGGGGGGCACGAGGGGCCCATGTCCAGCTGGGGGGGCACAGAGGGGCCCTCGTGCGAGGCTGCGTCCTCGTGCAAGGCCGGGTCTTTGCCTCAGGCTGGATCCTCGTGCAAGGCCAGGTCCACGTGCAAGGCCGGATCCTCGTGTGCGGGGAGGACGACGTGCGAGGCTGAGGCCCCGTGCAGAGCGAGGTCCCTGTGTGAGAACGGCCCCGGGGGCGAGGCTGAGCCCTCCTGTGAGGCCGCCATCCCCGCAGACCCGGACCCCCTTCTGAGGCCGCTGCCCCCCGGGGCGGGTCCCTCGTGCAAACCCTCGTGCGAGGGGGGTCACAGCCCGTCGGGCTCGGCCCCCCCGGCCCCTCGCGACCCCCGCCCTCGGCTCCCCCGCAGGCTGCAGCTGTTGAGGTTGCTGTTGAGGGAAAGCGGCTCTGGGGGGTCGCGGAGGCCGCCCCGGGGGGCTCTGCGGGGAGGGGGGGTCAGTTGGGGAAATGGCGGGGGGGGAACGAAGTGGAGGGAGCAAGGGGACCTGGGAGACACGAGAGGGGGGAGCACAAGAGTTGGGGGGGGCACAAAGGGACTAGGGGGACACAAGGGGGGTCACAAGATGGGGGAGAAACACGGTGACTGGGGGGGGCTAAACAGGGGGGTACAAGGGAGGGAATGAAGTGCAGGGTACGAGGGCAGACGGGGGGCACAAGATTTGATGGTTCTGTGATTCTTGATTGATTTGATTCTTCTGTGATTCTTCGATTCCGTGATTCTTCGATTCTTTGATTCTGTGATTTTGCGGTTCTTTGAATCTGCGATTCTGCGATTCTATCATTACATGATTCTATGGTTCTGCAATTCCATAATTCTTTGAGTCTTTGATTCTGTAATTCTGTGATTCTATGATTCTGTATTTCTATGATTTGATTATTATGTGGTTATTTGATTTTTATTATTCTTTGATGGTTTTAGTCTTTGATTTTTTTGATTCTATAATTAATTGATTCTATAATTTATTGAGTCCAGGATATTATGATTCTTTGATTCTACGATTCTTTGATTCTATGGTTCTTTGATTTTCTGATTCTACAATTATTTCATTCGATGACTCTGTGGTATGGATTTGGGTTTTTTTTGCTTCTGTGATTCTATGATTCTACAACCCTGTGATTCTGTAATTCCATGATTCTGTTATTCTCTGATTCTATGATTATATGATTCTACGATTCTTTGATTCTGGGATATTAGGATTCCTTGATTCCCTGGTTCTTTCATTCTAAGATTCTACAACTCTAAGGTTCTATGATTCCTTGATTTCATGATTCCATGATTCTTTGATTCTGGGATATTACGATTCCTTGATTCCCTGATTCTTCAATTCCAAGGTTCTATGACTCCAAGGTTCTGCGATTCTTTTATTCCACGATTCTACAACTCTTTGATTCTTTCCTTTGAGCCCAGAGCAGTTTGAAGCCTCCAACCCTCCTGGACCCCCCGTGTGTCACCTGCTCCATCCTTGGCTTGGCTGGAGATCCCCAGCGGTCCCCTGTGGGGTGACAATGGGGCCCTTTGTCACCTCACTGGTGACACCGCCTGTGGTCACCACGGCGCCGGGCCCGGCTGCACTTTGTGGCAAGACAGCGACGGGACCAGTGCGAGCCCGGAGCACAGCCCACGTCTCTTTAGAGTCACAGAATCATTTGGGCTGGACGAGACCTTCGGATCGAGTCCAACCACAACCCGACTCGAGCTGCTGGGGGCAGATCCGTGTGAGGAGCTCCCGAGCTCCTCCCACGTCTTTTTTTGGGAGGAGCTCCCGAGCTCATTCCACATATTTTCGTGGCAAGGAGCTCTTGATCTCAATTCACGCCTCTTCGTGGGGAGGATCTCCCAGGACCATCTCACATCTTTCCCTGGTGAGGAGCTCCCGAGTGCGTCTCAGATCCTGAAGACTTTCCTTTTTGCTGAAGCTTTTCCTTTTCACCAAAGCTTCCCCGCGAGCTGGAGCAGAGACCCGCCCAGCCACCCCGGGTGGCCTGGGAGGAGGTGAATGTTCCCCAGGCCATCAGACCTCGACGGCAGCCCGACGAGGTGACCAGGTTCCGGCTGCTGCCGCATGAGTGAGGGGCCAGAGGGGACAGCGGGGACAGAGGGGACAGCAGGGACAGAGGGGACAGCGGGGACAGAGGGGATAGCAGGGACAGAGGGAACAGAGGGGACAGCAGGGACAGAGGGGACAGAGGGGACAGCGGGGACAGAGGGGACAGCAGGGACAGAGGGGACAGAGGGGACAGAGGGGACAGCGGGGACAGCGGGTACAGAGGGGACAGCAGGGACAGAGGGGACAGAGGGGACAGAGGGGACAGAGGGGACAGCGGGGTCAGCAGGGACAGCGGGGACAGAGGGGTCAGCGGGGACAGAGGGGACAGAGGGGACAGCAGGGACAGCGGGGACAGAGGGGACGCGGCTCCTGCTCAGAGGCATAAAATCACCTCAAAACACAAAATGGTGGCCCCAGGGGCACAAAATCACCTCAGGGCTCAACATGGCAGCAGAATCACCTCAGGGCTCAACTGGCGGCCCCAGGGGTGTTGGGATCACCTCACGCCATTAAAACCCTGAGGAGCGGGTTGAGAGGAGGGAACGGAGCTGGTGAGGGGCTGGAGAAGGAGGGTGAGGGTGGAAATTGGGGGTGATTTCTTCCCCAAAGGGCTGTGGGGCGTTGGAACAGGCTGCCCAGGGCAGTGCTGGAGTCGCCACCCCTGGAGGGTGAACAGACGAGCTTCTTGGGGACGTTTTAGTGCCGCGGCTGGGTTAATGGACTCGATGATCTTGAGGGGCTTTTCCACCCAAAACAGTTGGCTAATTGGCTGATTTTGGGCATTCCTGCGTAGCCGCTCTCTCCTGGCTGGTCGGGCCGGCTCGGGGGGACACGGGGGTGTCTCTGCTGACATGGGGGTTCATCCCGGCTCCATTTCTCTCCCTGCAGCCCTCAGGATCCTGGAGCGGGACCCCGACCCCTCCACCCGTGCCCTGGCAGGTCAGACCATGCTCCTCCTCACCACCAGGACGAATCAGCCAAGACAGCAGCCGACCCTGTGGTCCCTCTGCTGCTGGCACCGCTAAGCCTGGCTTAAGGGCAGCTTTTCTCACCGAAACACCTGCATTTTCTGACAATAACTCTGGAAAAGGAGCCCGATCCATGGCGTCCTTCAGCCCTGGGGTGACGGCGGCGTTTCTGGCCTCTCCGGACGCCGTTTTTCTGGAAATCCCCCAGATCCTGAAGCTCAGGGACGTGAAGTCAGGATTTTTGTGCTTGCATCTCATTTGCTTTTTGCTTTTTTGGGGGTGTTTTGATTGTGCAGATGGTGTTGGCGCTCCCCTCTGAGCAGGGGTGGCACAGACCCCTTTTCACGTTGTTTAAATAAATTGTGTCAGATCAAGATTCTCCCACTGGAATCAACAGACACATTGTGGGGAAGATCCCAATTAAGGAAATTCACGCTGATAAAAATGCCAAGTTTATCTCCATTAAGCAGCAGCGAAGTCCAGCCCACAGGGCAGCGAAACCCCCGTTATTTTGTGTTTGAGAAGAGCCCAGGGAGTTCATCTCAGTTTGAGAAACAAAAACAGGGCAAAATGGGGATTTCGCTGCAAACGTGAGAACTTGAGCATTCAAATGTTTCATCCGGGGGTCGCTCAGGGGGAATAAAATGCTCAAGGCCCAAAGGGATCCGTGGTAAATCAGCGACGGGTGTTTTGATTTCGGGTGCAGGGGAACGGTTGGGTCTTTTCGAACACAAATTATTTAGGGATTCTAAAACCGGAGGGAATTGGGGGTAAATTGTGGTGCAGGGAGGGAAAAGTGGGAGACGTGTCCCCCCCGTGATCCTCATGTCCCCTCCAGGTCCCCTGTGTTCCCCCAGCCACTGACTGCAGCCAGTGTAATGATATTGTTGGGTGGGTGGGTGGGTTGTGCATTGGAGAGGGACTTTTGTGGGTTGTTGTATTTCATTGTTTTTTCTGTAAATAGTTTTGTTTCTTTGTGTGCTTGTTGGTTTTGGTAAATATATTGGTTTATGTTTTTTCAGACCTGTGCTCTCCGTCATTTTCCTGTATCTGCAGAGCTGTGGTTTCTGCTCGCTCTGGGTTCCTGGGGCTGGAGGTGGCTGGGGATGCTGGCATGGCCACCCTGGGGACAGGGGGTCCCTGTGCACAGAGGGGTCCCACTTGCAGAGACATGGCACTGGGCACCAGTGGGGTTGGTTCATGAGTTGCTGGAGAGCGGTGTCCCCACCAGCAAAGCTGTCACCAGCAACGAGTGAGCTGTGAGAGCCTTGGGAACGGCTTGTGCCAGGATCACGGAGAAGGTTTTGCAGCTGTAGGTGCTGCTGTTTAAGGCTCTGAACCTACACATGCGCAGGGCTCTGGAGCTGTTCCCCACCAGGCTGGTGTCAGGACCGCGGTTGCTCCCAGCTTGCAGAAGCGTCCGGGCTGGAGCCAGTGGGAGCTGTTCCTCTCCTCTGGACGCATGCAAGGGCATTCAAGTCCTTCTCAAATGGTGGGGCCCAGCTCGACACACAGTGCTCCAGGTGAGGCTGCAGCAAGCCTGGACCCAGTGGGACAATCCCTTCTCTTGGCTGGCTGGTCAGGCCGTGTTTGACGTCCCCAAGACGCCGTTTGCCCTCTCCGAGCCCGGGCACGCTGCTGGCTCCTGAGCCGCTGCCCCCCAGCACCCCAGATCCCTTTCTGCAGGGCTGCTCTCCAGCTGCTCCTCCCCCCGTTTAGACTTGTGCAGCTGTTGCCCCGTTCCAGGGGCAGAAACAGCATTTGGGTTTGTTACACATCAACCCATTTGTCATCGCCCAATGCTCCAGTCTGTCCAGATGCCTCTGCAGGGCCTCTTGTCTCCTGAGAAACTCAACAGGGAATCACAGACTGCTTGGGGTTGGGAAGGACCTCTGGAGATCACCTAGTCCAGCCCACCTGCTAGACCGGGTTCACCAGAGCAGGTGGCACAGAATGGCCTCTACGTGTGTTCTGAGTGTTTCCAGAGGCGGAGACTCTCCATCCTAGAGAAGGCAGCCTGTTCCAGGGCTCTGGCACCCTCACAGGAGAGAAGTTTCTCCTCCTGTTGAGACAGAACCTCCTGTGTGTCATTCTGTGCCCATTGCCCCTCACCCTGTCACTGGGCACCACTGAAAAGGGTCAGGCCCATCCTCTTCACACCCACCCTGGGCATATTTAGCAGCATAAACACGATCCCCTGTCAGCTTCTCTTCTCCAGGCCAAACAGACCCAGTTCTCTCAGTCTTGCCTCTTCAGAAAGAAGCTCCAGAGCCCTCATCATCTCTGTGTCTCTCCACTGGACTCTCTCCAGCAATTCCTTCTCCTTTGTAAAGTGCTGTCGAGGGTTTAGATTGCGGGGGAGAATAAAACGTTGGCAGATGTATTGTTAACCTCCTCTCCTGCCTCCGCTTCCCCCTTTTGCCCCTCCCTCTCCCCCTTCCCTCTCAGCACAGGTGATCAGGAGGGAAAGAAGGACCGATAGAAGAGAGTTGGTAAAAATTAAAGATGTTTTACTAATGCTACTGATAAGAATAGAGAAAATAATACAAGATATACAAAACCAATCTTGAAAATCCCCGCAATTACAGAGCCGGCACCCAAAGTCCTGGATTGGACTCTGCAGCCAACCGGAGCTGGATTCAGTCTCTCACTAGGCCTCAGTTCGCAGAGATGACTCGCAAGGTCGTCTCCTAATGTCGGCCATAAGTAGAAGGGAAAAAGCAAAGGCAAAAAGGGAAAAAGGGGCGAGATCCTCATGATCTTCCACTTTTATATGAATTATCCAGGTGAATGGAATGTTATACTCAGTTGGTCAGTTTCTTGGTCACCTGTTTCTCCTTGTCCCTCTCACGAGATGTCCATCCATGCTTATCAATGACCTCGCATTGCATTGCTATGTTCACCAAAACATGTATCTGGTTTTCCAGGAAAATGCAGCTGATATGAAGCTTGAGCTGAGAGGCAAATTCACTAAAAGAGGATCTTGTTTTTTAACAAAACCAGGACATTCTACACCTTATAATATGCCATTCACCGAATATTTAAACCTTATCAATAAAATCTATCAATACAATCTAATTAATCACTACTATATACATATATATATATATATATATGTATAGACACATATGTACATATATATTCAGGAGTAATTAATCTTAATCAGTGGACCATCCTTTGAAAAGTTCATTAAGTTCATTTTGTCACAGCAGCCTTCCAGGGCAGGAAAAATGGTACAAGTGCATCTCATGACCACTGTTTGTGGGTTAAAGACATCAACTTCGAAGAAGTTGTCAGGCACCACTCCAAGAAGCTAGCTTTGGTTTCATCATCACTGTCTTGATCTGGAAGACACTTATGAAACACTGTCAGGTCCTTGGGAAAAACAATCCCAGTAATGGGCTTGCCTTTGCCTGAGGCAGGAGTAACCCAGAGCACCTTTCCTAACATGTTTTTCATGTGTACTACAGGGACTTTATCTCCTTCCACAGGATGAAGAATCTCTGATTGGGCAGGCCCGGCTCGGTTGGTTGATCCCCTGGTGTTGGTCAACCACGTGGCTTTTGCTAAATGTGAATCCCAGTTTTTAAAGTTTCCACCACCAAGTGCCTTTAGTGTAGTTTTTAGCAAACCATTGTACCTTTCAGATTTCCCAGAGGCTTGTGCATGTTATGGAATATGATATACCCACTCAATACCATGTTCTTTGGCCCAATTGTCTATAAGACTGTTTTTGAAATGAGTACCATTGTCTGATTCAATTCTTTCTGGCGTACCGTATCATCGAAGGACTTGCTTTTCAAGGCCCAAGATAGTATTTCGGGCTGTAGCATGAGGTACAGCATATGTTTCCAACCATCCAGTGGTTGCTTCCACCATTGTAAGCACATAACGCTTACCTTGACGTGTTTGTGGAAGTGTAATATAATCAATCTGCCAAGCTTCTCCATACTTATACTTTAACCATCGCCCCCCATACCATACAGGATTTGACCGTTCATCTTGTTTGATTTTGGCGCAAGTTTCACATTCAGGAATAACGTGTGAAATAGTGTCCATAGTTAAATCCACCCCTCCATCGCGAGCCCATTTATATGTTGCATCTCTACCTTGATGCCCTGAAGCATCATGGGCCCACCGGGCTAGGAAAAGTTCACCTTCATGTTGCCAGTCCAAGTCCACCTCAGCTACTTTAATCTTAGCAGCTTGATCCGCTTGTTGGTTGTTTAGATGTTCCTCGGTGGCTCGACTTTTAGGCACATGAGCATCTACATGCCGAACTTTCACAGGCAGGCTCTCTAGCCGAGCAGCAATGTCTTGCCACAGTGTGGCAGCCCAAATGGGTTTACCTCTGCGCTGCCAGTTGCTTTTCTTCCACTGCTGTAGCCACCCACACAAGGCATTTGCTACCATCCATGAGTCAGTATAGAGATAAAGTATTGGCCACTTCTCTCGTTCAGCAATGTCCAAAGCCAGCTGGATGGCTTTCACTTCTGCAAACTGGCTAGATTCACCTTGTCCTTCAGTGGCTTCTGTAACTTGTTGTGTGGGACTCCACACAGCAGCTTTCCACCTTCGATGTTTTCCTACAAGACGACAGGATCCATCTGTGAACAGTGCATACTGCTTATCAGTGTCTGAAAGAGTATTATACGGTGGTGCTTCTTCAGCACGTTTTACTTCCTCCTCATCTGGAGACATCCCAAAGTCTTTGCTTTCTGGCCAGTCTGTAATCACCTCTAAGATCCCTGGATGGTTGGGACTTCCATTTCGAGCTCGTTGCGTGATCAAAGCAATCCATTTACTCCATGTAACTTCAGTTGCATGATGTGGAGAGGGAACCGTCCCTTTGAACATCCAGCTCAGCACCGGCAGTCGCGGTGCCAGGAGGAGCTGTGCTTCAGTACCGATCACTTCTGAAGCAGCTCAAACTCCTTCATATGCTGCTAGTATCTCTTTTTCAGTTGGAGTACAGTTGGCCTCAGATCCTTTGTATCCTCGACTCCAAAAACCTAAGGGTCGACCTTGGGTTTCTCCTGGTGCTTTCTGCCAGAGGCTCCAGGTAAGTCCATTATCTCTGGCTGCAGTGTAGAGCACATTTTTAACATCTAGTGCAGTCCAAACTGGTCCAAGGGCCACTGCATGAGTTATCTCACGCTTAATTTGTTCAAAGGCTTGTCGTTGTTCAGGGCCCCACTCAAATTGGTTCTTTTTACGAGTCACTCGATAGAGAGGGCTCACAATCTGGCTGTAGTCAGGAATATGCATTCTCCAAAAACCTACAACGCCCAAGAAAGTCTGTGTCTCCTTTTTATTAGTAGGTGGAGACATTGCAGCAATTTTGTTGATCACATCCATTGGGATCTGACGACAGCCATCCTGCCATTTTATTCCTAAAAACTGGATCTCTCGTGCAGGTCCCTTGACCTTGCTTCGTTTTATGGCAAACCCAGCATCCAAAAGAATCTGAATTATTCTCTCACCTTTCTCGAAGACTTCTTTCGCTGTGTCGCCCCATACGATGATGTCATCAATATACTGCAAGTGTTCTGGAGATTTACCTTGCTCCAGCGTGGTCTGGATCAGTCCATGGCAGATGGTAGGACTGTGTTTCCACCCCTGGGGCAAGCGATTCCACGTGTCCTGGACGCCTCTCCAGGTGAAAGCAAACTGCGGCCTGCACTCTGCTGCTACAGGAATAGAGAAAAATGCATATGCAATGTCAATTGTAGCATGTCACTTAGCTGCCTTTGACTCCAGTTCAAATTGCAGTTCTAGCATGTCAGGCACAGCAGCACTCAGTGGTGGCATAACTTCATTCAGGCCACGATAGCCCACAGTTAGTCTCCACTCGTCACTAGACTTACGCACTGGCCAGACTGGGCTGTTAAAAGGTGAGCGAGTCTTACTGATCACACGCTGGCTTTCCAATTGACGGATCAACTTCTGGATAGGAATCAAAGAGTCTCGATTGGTGCGATATTCCCGACGATGCACTGTCGTGGTAGCAGTTGGCACCTGCTGATCATCAACCATCAGCAGTCCTACAACAGAAGGATCATCTGAAAGACCAGGCAAATCAGACAGCTGTTCAATTTTCTCAGTGTCCACAGCTGCTATACCAAATGCCCACCTATACCCTTTTGGGTCCTTAAAATACCCTCTCTTGAGGTAGTCTATGCCAAGGATGCACGGAGCATCTGGGCCAGTCACAATGGGATGCTTTTGCCACTTTTTTCCAGTTAGGCTCATTTCAGCCTCTACAACAGTCAGTTCCTGGGATCCCCCAGTCACTCCAACAATATTGATGGATTGCGTTCCTTTATAATTAGAAGGAATTATTGTGCACTGAGCAGCAGGGTCCACTAAAGCTTTGTACTCCTGGGGGTGTGTTGTACCAGGCCATCGTATTTGTACAGTCCAATAAACTCTGTTATCCCTTTCCTCCACCTGGTTGGAGGCAGGGCACCTCTAATTTCTGTTTTGCACAGTCTCTGGGTGTGAATTAGAGGTTCCTTCAAGAGCATCAGAATCTCTTCTGCTCCTTTTGTAAACTGGAGCAGCCACCTTCCTAGGAGTTTTTCCTTTGATCTCACGTACTCGTTCTTTGAGTTCTGAGATAGGTCTTCCATGCCACTTATTCATGTTTTCTCCCTGCTCACGTAGGAAGAACCACAGTGAACCTCTTTTTGTCGGCTGCCTCTGTCCTCTCTCTCGAGATTGGAAACGCCTTTTCCTAACAGCTGAAACATAGGTTTGTGCAGGTCGTGAATGGTATTTGTCTTCTCTGAGTTCTTTGATCTCTTGCAATAGCTTTTCAAACCGGTCATCAGATTTTTCACACAGTCTCTCTACAGCAGAGACACAAGCCCGTAGAGAACCAGTAAGGCTGTCCTCAAATTCACGGAGCTGCTCAATCACTTCAGTAATATCTTGTCCACCTCTAGATGACCAGAGCATTCCTGCCAATGACTTAGCATATGCAGGTGATGCACTTTGTACAAATCTGCGCCACAGAGGTCGTGAACAATTGATTCTATCTGGGTCTGTTCCTTCTTGGCTGTTTGGTCCAAAATAGATGATCTCTCGCACAGCTAATTCTCTCAGGAACTGAATACCTTTCTCCATAGTATTCAATTTCCCTAACTTGGATACACAGTCTTCCTTGTAGGGAAATCTTACTTTCATAGCTGCCAGGAGTCGGGTCCAGAGAGTAGTGGCATTAGACTCTCTTGAAATTGCCCTATCAATGGTGGAATCTCTTGACAAAGATCCCAGCTGCCTGGCTTCACCACCTTCCAGTTCAATTGTATCTGCCCCATTGTCCCAGCATCGGAGCAGCCAGGTTAAAATATTCTCGCCTTCACGACGACTAAAGTCTTTTCGCAGATCTCTCAGCTCACCTGGAGAAAAGGACCGAGTGGTGGTCACTTTATCTCCTCCCTGTCCTGATGGTGCCCCTTGAGTTGATGTTGGCCCTGTGCCATCATCTGCTGCACGGGTGGTCTTTCTAGTGACTTTCTTACAACCAGCAACTGATGCTGATATGGGTTTACCATCATTTGATTCATTTCCAGAGTCTGAATGACTGTCACAGTGATCGCTATGGTTACAGCGGCAACAGTGCCCAGTGTGTGAAGAAGGGGGGGCTGCCTTTAAGGCTGCAGAATTATTGTTATCACTAGTGACCTTGGCAGAAGAACTCTACGGAGGAGCTGTAGCTTCAGCCTGCAAAGGCGTTGGGGGGGCAGCTTTCGCTGTTTTGCTCTTCCTCGAGCGGCCAGGAGTGCTTTTTGCTAAAGCTTCCGAAGACGCACCGCAAATCTCAGGACTAAAATGGGACGCAAACCTCCTGTTGAACACCATTTCTCTTAACAGAAGCACAAACTGACACACATTCAGCAAACCAGATAACACCATCACAGTTCTATCAAAACTCCAAGGATATTCAAAGCTCTCTAAAACATTTGCGAACTGTCCTAGCAAAAAAACGAAAGTATTGTTAGTCAGCCTTTCTAAAGATTCGCTTGACCAATTAGCAAACACAGAGCCGTACTGCTCTTTAATCTCTCCTGGAGGCTTTTCAAGGTAAAGCAGAAGCGAGTAGAAATTCATTAGTGGCTGCAGTATAATGAAATAAACCAGTGACAAACCACACAGTATCATCATGAGCATTGTCCAGTTCCTTGTTGTTATATAATGAATACTTCGATTTAAAAAGAAAGCCCAGCACAGATATGGAATCAGTGAGCATAATGTAGAAAATAACTGATACAACTTATGCCATAACATCTTTAAATCAATGTAATTCACTTTGCTTGAATACAACCAAATAATATCCGAAGCAAACAGACGCGCGAGTATCACAACTTTATGAGTTGGCACCGTGCCAAGAAAATTGAAAGGTACGTCAGAGCAGTAGAAAAGCCAAAAATCTCCAGATTTACCCCTTTCTCTTGCCCCACGTTGGGCGCCAATTATCTGTCGAGGGTTAAGATTGCGGGGTGACAATAAAACCCTGGCAGATGTATTCTTAACCCCCTCTTCCCCCCCACTTCCCCCTTTTTGCCCCTCCCTCTCCCCCCTTCCACTAAGGACAGGCGATCGGGAGGGAAAAAGAAGGACAGAGAGAAGAGAGTTGGAAAAAATTGAAGATGTTTTACTAATGCTACTAATAAGAATAGAGAAAATAATACAAAATATACAAAACCAATCTTGAAAGTCTCAGCAACTGCAGAGCCGGCACCCAAAGTCCTGGATTAGACTCCACAGCCAGCCAGAGCTGGATTCAGTCTCTCACTAGGCCTCAGTTAGCAGGGACGACTAGCAAGGTCCTCTCCTAATGTCGGCCATAGGGAAAAAAGGAAAAAGGGACGAGATCCTCGTGATCTCCCATTTTATATGAAGTATTCATGTGAATGGAATGTTATACACAGTTGGTCAGCTGTTTCTCATCGCCCCTCTCGCGAGATGTCCATCCCTGCTTATCAATAAGTTTGCATTCCATTGCTAGGTTTACCAAAACATGTGTCTGGTTCTCCAGGAAAATGCAGTTAATATGAAGGCTTTAGCTGACAGGAAAAATTCACTGAAAGAGAAACTTGTTTTTAACAAAACCAGGACATTGGATCCACGCCCCATCACTCCAGGAGGTTAATGGATCCACCAGGTTCATGAGTGATTCCTGAGGACCATTCAAGTGTGGGCAGTGTAAGAGAGGAGCAGAGCAGGGTCAGCTCATGGGCCATGACTGAGCACAGCCACCCCAGCAGCAGCCGTTCCCCATCTCCCAGGCACAGCCATGCCCACAGCATGCAAATGGCACTGCCATACATGATTAGCCCAAGAGAGGCCTTTCCTCCTTCCATATTCCCAGGAAAATCTCCCTCCTGTTCCTCCTCCACCTGCAGACATCAACTGCTTTCCATTTCTGGGCTCAGACATGGCTGGAAGGGTTCACTGAAGCCATCAGCCATCTCATTGCTTCTCCCTGGCATGCCCTGACCTCTCCCACACCTACAATGGCCAATCACGGCTGCTCAGGCCTCCCGCTCTTCAGAAGACGCCTCGAGCTTCTTGGTTCTTGATGGTGCTTATTATAAACTTCCTCGCCCTCTCCAGAGTTCACGGTGAGCTTTCTTGTCCACAACAGCCCTTTATGACCATGTCTTAGTAAATGGTTGTGTTTGTATGATCATTTGTGCAGAAAGGGCAGTCACAGGACAGCACCCAATATGTCAAAACTGATGTCGAGTGAAATGCCGTAAAGCCCCGACGAGTTCCCCCTGTGTCGGTGTCTCTCCTGGAAGGAGTCTGTCCCGAGAAGGGGATCCAGCTCCGGCCACTCTCTGCAGAGGCACATGAGCAGTGTCCATCACCTGGGGACACAAAGGGTGACGTTTGCCACACCACCCTTCATCTGAACCACTTAGATGTGTGCTTGTGGATGAGGTATGGAGCCTTATAGTGCAAATACCTATTTAACTGTCATTGCCAGAGGGGCGACCACACATGCAGAGTACTATTTTACATGTATTTAAATATAAGCATGTTAAACTTTTATTTTTCTTTTTAAAACCGTCATTCCTAGACAAATTACGCAAACACTTGAAGGATTACTCATGTCTTTTAACATGATTATCCTCAGAAGGCCACCAGCTTTGCTTCTCAGGAAATGGGATCCAGAGTCCAAGGGCAGGATGGTTTGGGCTCTGTGCTGGGATCTGGAAACTGAAACGTGCTCCCATCTCCCAGCCCCCTGCCCTCCTGAGTGAGGGTGTGAGACATTCTGCCAGCGAGGGCTGAACTCACAGCCATGACCAGTATCTTATGTCCAACTGCAGCCAACGGTGTCCTGCCAGCTCGGCATTGGAGCTTCCATTGCTGGACGTGTTTAAGAGACATGGAGATGTGGCACTTAGGGATATGGTTTATTGTTGGAGTTCTTATGTCGAGGTCTTATGTTTGAGTTCCATGTTCTTATGTGTCTTTTCCCAACTAAATGATTCTATAATGCTCTCATTCTATGATTGGAGTTTAAATATTTCGGTTCTCACTAACTGTAGCTTCTGTCCAGGCTGGCTCTTGTGTGGCACAACTGTCCTGGCTCTCCAGGCAGATTGGGCACTGGTGTGGTGCCTGCACTGGAAGTTTTTCCCTTCCTTGGGTAAAAGACTTGGGTCACAGATGTTTGAAGCAGTCCTGTCAAATACTGAGCAGGCTGAGCTTTGAAGCCAAGGGATGACAGTGACGTTTTCAAGGATGTTTTTGATAGTGGTACTATCACTAATAACAGCAACAGAAAATTCCCTATTCTTGGTTATGTTGATGAATTAAAGCTCTTTAATTTCCCTCCCAGCAGTCATTCTCACTTCTCAAAATACATCTTGCATCTCAGTAGTTGGCCTCTTCTACGAAGTTCTTGGAACAGTGCTTTCTCCCACTTCCACCTTTTTCTTATTGAAAGAATACACTTCTTAGTCAGAACTTTTTCCCAAATCGTCCCTCTTCCATACATTTTCTCCTTTCTTTTTCTGGTGTGAGGGGCAGGTGGCATAGGAGAGTTGTTTCCTTTGTAGCCAATGAAAGCCAAGGAACAGATCCCAGCTAAGTGAAAAGGCACAAAGGAAGCCAGAATCTTTATGTGGTGTGCACTGACAATACATTGTTCCCTACATTTCTAATCTCTGAAGAACTGTGCAGCAGATATTGGATTTATAAGTCCCCTTCATCTGCCCTGTTTGGCACCATGTGAAATGGAACTAGCCCAGTCAAGAAGTTGGTTTGGATTCTCTTCACAGCCTGGAGCACCACATGGGTCAGGAGATGAACCAGGATGCTCAGTGAGGACTAAAACTTTTCAGTTCTTAAAGTTCAGGTGTTCCCTGGAATCTCAGCAGACAAGGCATGCCAATTGCTCGGTGCAAGGAGCTGGTCAAGAGCCTCGTCTCTATTTCTATAATGATGGATTTGCTGCCTGGCTGATGAGCAGACTCTGTACATGGATGCTGACACTGGGGCACTTGTAAATCAGCCCTGCACCTCAGGTGAATTATTCCTGTGGTCAGGGAGAACCTCAGAGCTCTCCCTAACATGAAAATCACAGAATCACAGAATTAACTGGCTTGGAAAAGACCTCAGAGATCATCCAGTCCAACCCTTGGTCCAACTCCAGTCCATTTACTAGATCATGACACTAAGTGCCATGGCCAATCTCGGTTTAAAAACGTCCAGGGATGGTGAGTCCAGCACCTCTCTGGGCAGCCATTCCAATGCCTGACCACTCTCTCTGGAAAGATGCCTAAATTTCCCCAGGCAGAGTTGAAGCCCATGCCCCCTTGTCCTATTGCTGATGCCTGGGAGAAGAGACCAATCCCCACCTGGCTAGAACTGCCCTTCAGATAGTTCTAGGGAGTGCTGAGCTCACCTCTAAGCCTCCTCTTCTCCAGACTGAACAAGCCCAGCTCCTTCAGCCCCTCCTCATAGGGCTTATGCTCAAGTCCCTTCCCCAGCCTTGTTGCTCTTCTCTGGACCTGCAAACAGGAAGATGGCCCCAGGCAGTGCCCTGTGAACAGGCAGGATCTGTAGGGCCAGGGGGAGGGCACAGAGGGTGGGATGGTCTGTGAGCACTGACAGGGAACAGACATGGACAGGGAAACACCTCCCAGTGGAGAATCTCCAGGCAGCAGGGAAATGATCAGAAATGAGAGGAAACCAAACCCAGAATTGTTATGGGAGGGAGAACAGAGAAAAGTCCCTGTGACCCCCTGCAGGTCAGATCCCTCCTGTGAGCAGCCCCCTGGCCTCCTCTCCCACCCAGCAAAGCCTCTGCCCTCAGGGCCGGGGGCTCCAAGGCATGAAGCAGCTCCTGTGCAGCCAGAGCTGCAGTTCCTCTGCAGAGCACAGGGGCTGAGAGCAGCTGCCCGGCACTGTTGGTGTCTGGGAGGTGGCTGCACAGCTGGGGAAAGGGGACGCTGTCTGAGTGCCCGGCTGCCTCTGCCCTGTCCTCTCTCACACCCACCCTCAGCGCATTTTCCTTCTTGCTCCCCTGCTCTGGGTCACTGCTGTTGGGGTCTTGTTCTTGCTGTCAGGCTCTCTGGGGATGGCAGTTTCAGCTGCAGAGTCACAGCCTGATCTTGTGGGTCCTTTCCTGCAGGTGTGTCCATGGGCACCTGTGTCCCAGCTTTGCTCTGACCTGTGGGCTGTGGGCAATGCAGTCTGTGGGGCTGGGCAATGAGCTGAGTCTCCCTCAATCAAATGCCATCATTAGGACTCTAGGCTGTTTCTTTGAGGTTTCCTTCCACGCTGTGAGCTTCCCTCCAGGATGCAAACCTGTCCTACACCATCGTTGTGTACCTGAAAGCCCCATGGAGAAGTGCAGAGATTCTGCAACCAAGAAAATGCTTTTTAGGAAAGGCTGAGACATGTTATGGTTCCATCTGACACAGCTAAACCCCAGTTCTGGCCCCTTCCCCCCGTTCCCATGCCCCCTGAGCAGAGCAGGGCTGACTCCTCCGCAGACAGTGGGCACAGGCCCTGCTCCTCATGGCACCTCCAGCCAGCACCACCCAGGGCTCAGACACCGAGCTGGAGGAAGGTCTGGAAAAGGACAAGGGGTGTGGAGCAGGGGAGAGTGTGTGAGAAATGGCTTTGATTTTGCTCAGAGAAGTCACTGATAATTTGTCACTGTCTTTTCCTCCTATGACAGGTTTCCCATGACCATCAGCAGCAAATGTCCAACAGCAGCTCCATCACCCAGTTCCTCCTCCTGCCGTTCACAGACACACGGGAGCTGCAGTTCTTGCACTTTCGGCTCTTCCTGGGCATCTACCTGGCTGCGCTCCTGGGCAACGGCCTCATCATCACCACCATAGCCTGGGACCAGCACCTGCACACCCCCATGTACTTCTTCCTGCTCAACCTCGCCCTCCTCGACCTGGGCTGTATCTCCACCATTTTCCCCAAAACCATGGCCAATTCCCTCTGGAACACCAAGGCCATCTCCTTTTTGTGATGTGCTGCTCAGCTCTTTTTGTTTGTCTTCTTGATAACAGCAGAGTATTTTATGCTCACAGTCATGTCGTAGGGCCGCTACATTGCCATCTGCAAACTCCTGCACTACGGGACCCTCCTGGGCAGCAGAGCTTGTGTCCACATGGCAGCAGCTGCCTGGGCCACTGGGTTTCTCACTGCTCTGCTGCACATGGCCAGTACATTTTCACTGCCCCTGTGCAAGGGCAATGCCCTGGGCCAATTCTGTGAAATCCCCCAGATCCTCAGGCTCTCCTGCTCACACTCCTACCTCAGGGAACTTGGGCTTATTGTGTTTAGTCTGTTAATCGGTTTTGGCTGGTTTGTGTTCATTGTGCTGTCCTATGTGTAGATCTTGAGGGCCGTGATGAGGATCCCCTCTGAGCAGGGACGGCACAAAGCCTTTTCCACCTGCCTCCCTCACTTGGCCGTGGTCTCCCTGTTCCTCAGCACTGTCATGTTTGCCCACCTGAAGCCCCCTTCCATCTCTTCCACATCTATGGTCCTGGTGGTGTCAGTTCTGTACTCAGTGGTGCCTCCAGCAGTGAACCCCCTCATCTACAGCATGAGGAACAGTTAACTCAAGGAAGCCCTGTGGAAACTCATATCTTAGTGTTTTCTAAAGCAATAAACTGCCCATCTGCTTAGCCGTTTAAATGTAGCTAATTACAGGTCCAGCCTGTCATTCGGATTTTTTCTTATTCTTAGTTGTTTTCTTATTGTGATAATGTTGTCATCCCCTTTCTAATTCACTGTCAGCTTTTCTTTTATAACTGTTGGCTGTGTAAATGAGGAGCCAGCCGTGCTCTCCTTGTCTCTAAACACAATAAAGGGCTCTTTAGTGACTTGTTTTTCACTATATCCTTCCTGCAAGGCCTTTTTAGAGCTGCAGGGACAGTTCCTGTGTTCATGGGAGGAGGGTAAAAGAGTCCATCCTGGCAGCCCTGCCAGGGAGCAGCAGCGCTTGTTCTTCCAGAGCTGTTCTGGTTCCACTCCCACACTCTCCTTCTCATCCCTTGTGTTGGTGCAAGGCCTGAGTGCTCTGGCAGCTTGGTCACCGTCCTGCTCTGTGTCAGTGCTGTGAGCGCAGGCAGGGACAGGCAATGGGCACTGCTGTGACAGAGCTGGCCCCAGAACAGCCTTTCCAGATAGAAAGGTGATCTCCTATGGGCAGGGCCTGAAGGTTTAGGTCTTCTTCCAAACCTTCTCTCAAGAATATACCCAAGAAACTGGCCCACAGATGAAACACCATTGTACAGCTGAACAGTGTGTGTGTGCAGGGCTGGCACACAGCAGTGTCCTCTCACAGCCAGGCTCCTACCAGAGACCTGCAGGACCAGCAGAGCAGGGGCTGGGCTGTGCCCCTGTGCACTGGACACCCCATAGAAGGAATCTCAATCACCATGGACTGACCCCTCACAACCACCATTTCCAGCACTGGCTTCTCACCCACAGAGGCTGTTTTCTCTCCATGGATGGACACTCAATGAATAGTTCAGTAATCCACGTTTGCTTTGTACAGATGAGATGTGAGCATGCACATCATGTACGTGAGGTGACATGAACCTGAGTGAGCATAAACACCATCAACTCTTCCTTTCCATTCCGTGAAGGCCTGTGAGACAGACGAGGTTCTGAGGTCTCTTCATATTGGGAGGAACAACCTATGGGAAATCACCTGCACGCAGTACTGGGATGTGCTTCCTTGAATTGTGATCCCTGTGTCCATTCCTCAGGACACGGGACATCTCAGATGAGTGCAGAGCAGGTGACACACCACAGGGCTGAGGTGTCTCCCACCCCTTTGGAGTGGCAACAGGAGGCCAGAGGGACACTGTGACTCCTGCCTCTGTGTGTAAAAGGGACAGACTCTGTCTCTGAGCATCCCTGGGTGCATAAGGAGTCCTGAGACCAACTCAGACATGGATGCCTGATGGAACCCTGGCATTTCTGTGTGTGACTCCAGGAACAAACCTCAGTGGCCCAGTGAGATTCATCTCAGCTGCTGGGACAGGCTCATTGCAAGTGCTCCTGTCTGCTCTGTCACCCTTGCCTGTGATTCTGGGTTGTGCTCTCAAAGTAAGACAAAGTGGTAAGAGGGTTTCCGAGGTCTTTGGAAAAGGCAGATATCGAACCCATCTGCATGAAAAGCATGAAGGAGAATTAACAGCTGGTCAACCTGCCGCCATACCTGGAATTTTGCAGGGTCACAGACGTGGTGTTCCCTGGTGTCCTAGTAGCCAGATCAGTGATCTCTGGGCTGGAGATTTGGAAGCTGGGTGGGAAGTTGGCTGGACAATCAAGCCAAATGTCATCTGCGGTACAAAGCCCTCCGTGCAGCCAGTTACTAGTAGCATCCCTCAGTGACCAGCACTTGGACCAACACTGTTAAACATCTTTATTCTCCCTCTGTATGATGTGACGAGTGCACTTTCAGCTTCTCTGTGGATGATGCATAGTTGTGAGGAACCCTTGGACAACCTCACCTGGTTAACCCTGCCTGGAGCAGGACAGTGAGACAAGTGAGACAAGGGCTCTCTTCAAACCTGAAGTTATTCTGCGATTCAATGAATCTTTCCCTTGGAGAGGATTTTGAAGGCAGAATAGGCAGAGGAAGAATAGAAAGAATAAAAGACAGAAAAGGAGTTGGAAATGTTGTCAACAAAAATACAGCAGTTCCTCTGAAGAGTGTTTTTCAACTCAAATCTCTAGTAGGGAATATAATTGATGAATTTGATAAAATAAGTGTACTTTTATCTGACTGGGTCCTAGGCCATAAAAAAGGTGATGGATAGTTATGGTATTATGAGTTCAGTTGTGTCTCAGACACTCATAATCCAGTCAGAATCCTGTGGCTGTGAAGGGGACAGTGAGGCCAGTTCTGTGTCTGGAGGTGACAGCCCAGCAGCAGGGACATGGCTGGGAAAGAACCTCTGCCTAAGTATGACAGATCCTACCCAGGAAGAGATCTTGGAGACAGGTTGTCACATCCATCCCACCTGAGAACACGACGGGACAGCAGCAGGGTCATGGTTGTGTGTATCAGAGAAGCTGAAAAGCCAGCGGCACTCATGGGATTTAGGAGATCACAGTGAGGTTACTTCTCTCTGGTCAAGTGCAAGACGACTAGAAGAATAACAGGTTGGGATCTCTGCTTGATGGGCAGTTTCTGAGGTGGTAAAGCTTCCAAAGGAGTGGGAAAAAGCAGCAGAGAAAAAAAAACAAAGCCACCAAGTGCAGATGTGGAAGTAGAGACTGGTTATCAGGAGGAAGAAATGTCACTGGAAGGGCAGTGCTGTAGGGCAAGAGCTCACTCAGAAGGAGCTGGATGAGCCCATGGTTTGTGTGCCAAAGAGCAGCCAGTGAGGATGCAGACACATCAGTGAAGGTGCAGAAATGCTGGGGTGAGAGCAGGTGGGGAAGCGAGATGTATGTCTGCAGCCTGCAGGGAAAGAGGGGCAGGGGTAGGACCGTGTAGAACAGCCTGTGATGGAGATGGCAAAGGGCGCTGTAAGGCTGGAAGGGACCCACAGAACCCAGGTCTCTGTCCCCTTGGCCATGGCAGTTGTCTCTTTAAAAAAAGTCTAAGAGAAGACATGTTGTTCTCATGGCACTGGGGCCTTGTTGCCTCCTTGCAGCCCCATGGGGAAGCTGGAAGTTGTACCAGTGTTGTCCTTCCCTTGGCCTTGCACACCCACATCCCACGGTCCCAGGAAGAGCTCTGAGCCATGTGTTTACATCTCATCTGTGCATGGACTTTTGATCTAGTGTTTCATAGAATCATAGAATGTCCTGAGTTGGAAGGACCCACAAGGGTCATCAAATCCAAGTCCTGTCCCTGCATAGGACACCCCACAGGTCACCCCGTGTGTCCGAGGACGTTGTCCAGTCTCTTCTTGAACACTGTCAGGTTGGGGCCATGACACCTCCCTGGGGAGCCTGTTCAGTGTCCAGCACCTCTGGGTGAAGAACCTTTTCCTCATGTCCAACCTGACCCTCCCCTGGCACATCTTCCTGTCATTGAGTGAAGCAGGAATTTCAAGGATGTTTGAGGAGGTGTCTTTAAGATTTCACAAGTCTATGTTCTATAAAGACAGAGGTTCAACTTGTGAAGCACGCAAGGCTAAACCTAAATTAGTGTGATTTGTGTTTTCTAAACTCTGGGTACAGTCACTTAAGCGTATTTACAAATCTCCTTCTTGCCAATCTTCCCTTATCTTCCCACACCTACAATTAGTGTCATGCTCAGTACAAAGCTGGAGCTGACATTTCTGGCTGGTTAATTCAGATTTGCCAGGTACTTTGGTTAGTTTAGTTTGGAAGTTCCGTTCTGTTGGGAGATTTGAGTGAGTTTTTGGCTGTTCTGCCATTTTGCAGTTGGCCCTTGGGCCTTTTTGCTCTGTCTTGCTGGGATTGGTTGTTTGGGACCAAGGTGCTCCTTTCTCCAGGACTGGCTGTTCCGTGTGACTGGAGTTACGTGACAGATTGCACTGAGTATATTTTTTGAAATTTAATTTAGTTTGATTTTTTATATTTAATTTTAATTTTTAAATTTCATTTCATTTAATTATATACATAGTAGTAGTATATTATACTATTTTTATTGTCTTATTAAAATGCTATTTCTGAACCCACGGGTTTCTCCATTCCCTTTGGTTATCTTCCATATCGCACTTAATATATTGGGGGAGTACGTGAGCAGCTATTGTGGTCTTAGTTGCTGGCTGGGGTAGAACATTGAGAGGGAAAGATAGTAGTGGCTCAAGAACTCTTGAAAATCACTTTCCAAGATGATGGCACTTTTTTTTTTTGGTAGTGGGAAACAGCATGAGAAAATAAAACCATCGAAACTGCAGTTCTGGAGGTCCAGAGTGGAGCTCAGGATAAAGAAATGTCATTCTGAGCGCAGTGCTGTGGTCATTCAGAGGGACTCTGGATCAGCCATGGCTTTGTGTTTCCAGGAACAGCTGGTGAGGATGGAGAGACAGCAGCACAGGTGGGGACACACTGGGGTGAGAAGAAGGTGGGGAAGCGCATGGGGTGTCTGCAGCCTGTGGGGAAACAGCCACAGTTCTAGGACAGTGCAGGATGGACTGTGGTGGACATGGCCAAGGGCGCTGGCAAGGCTGGGTGTCCCTGCAAGAGCCAAGGTCTTTGTCCCCTTGGCTATGGCTGATGTTCCTGCCAGCGAGGCCTAAGAGGAGACACATGGTTGTCATGGCCATGGCACCCCATTGCCTCCTTGCACCCCCAGGGAGTGTCACACCATTGTCCTGCACTGGGCATCGCACTCCCCACAGCCCCAGGAAGAGCCCTGAGCCACACGTGAGGGACAGGATCTCCCTTCCAGGGGCAGGGGCTCAAGGCTTGGCCATTGTCCTTCATCAAACAAACCAAGAGCTTTCTCAGCATCAGAGCTGCTGCACTTTGCCTTTGCCTGATGCAATCACTGCCTCCAATTATCTGCTCTAAGGAGTCCCTGGGGAGGCTTTGTCAGTAAGAGGCCTCAGTGGGGCCCATTAATGCTTCAAGGTACTTTGGAGTTTGTTCTGGCTTGGACTTCTTGAGCAGATTCCTCAGTCTGTCCTTGGTATCTGAGGTTCATGGACTCAGCACCAAATACACCATGGGGCTCATTAAAACACAGAAAGCCCTAACGAGCGATGTTTCTTTCCCTAATTTTTTTCAAATCTTCAAGACTTGCAGAACTAACTGGAGAGGTTTCAATGGGACACTTGCTGATGAAGGTTTCAAAGAAGATTTCATAAAGGAGGGTTTTTCTTTCAATGGTATTTTCTGACATTTTTCAGTGTATGGAAGAAGTGACAGCAGCATTCTACACTGGACATTGATCCTGAGGGTCTCCTGAAGACATCTGGACAGGCAGGAGAACAGTCCCTTGAGGCTGGACACTGTATGGGCAACCTGGCTCCTCACCCCCACCCCCAGTCTGCCGGTTCCCTCATTGGCCACCAGAGATTGCATCACTTTTCCTCCATCAGACTTCTCCACTGAGCTCTGCAGGAGATGCTGCAGCTCCTGTGCACCAGCTCCACCTGCTCTCCTGTGCAAACACTGCACAGTTCAATCAACAGCAAAACACTTTCCTCAGCTGTGTGTGTAAGTGGATCTGATGAGGTCCAGCATCCACAAGGGACACCCACACAAGAACTGCTTTAGACAGAGAGACAGGAGAGGATAGAAATAAACACAATGAACGTGTTGACTGCCGTGTTAATTAGAGCTCTGAAGAACGGGGCAAGTTTGTAACTCCCTGAAGCTCAAAGCAGAAACCAAACAGTTGAAAGGCCACTGAATGACCAAAGAGCAAGTGGAGGAGAAACCTGAGAGCACTGGGAAGGGCAAACGTCCAGACAGTGCTGGAAAGTTGTCCTTGGACAGGGACACTTAATCAGGAGAGGTGGGAACTCCTGAATGACGAGGGAGATGAAATCAGAGAGTGTTGGTAATAGAAGTACAAGGGAAGACCAATATTTCTTCTCCTTCCCTTGTTAAACTTCCCCATAATTCCCTTTTTGGCTTTTTTCTTTTAAATTTTAATATGTTAAAAAAAAACAACAAACAACTAAAAAAGAATCTCCAATCAAAGAAAATAACAAACCAAACAAAATAAACAAAAACAGCCACAATACAAAAGCAAAACAAAAACCAAACCAACCCACCAAGAACAACAACCAAAACCAAAACCCAAACCAACCAAGGAACCAACCAAACAAAAAGCCCCAAACAAAAAAACAACAACAAAATAGTGGAGGTTTCCAGGCAGAGATCAGTCATCAGCTGTCTCAACATAAACAGCCAGGGCCATTTTGGGGCCCAGTGTACCTGAGGTGCAGGCCTGGGATTGACATCTCTCACACAGGACCTGGGGATAGCAGAGCACCTTGCAGTGCAGGTGGAGCCTGGGCAGGGGTTCCCAGGGCATCTACACTGGCACCAGGTGTTTGTGTCCCTGGCGCTGAAGACATTTGTGTCTTAGATCCATGCCCAGGTCTGGAAAACACTTTCCATTTCCAACAAAAGAAACAACACCAAAGAAAAATAAATTATGTCGACACCTTCCTTTGCTTTGGATCTTTGTCTTCACTTCTTCTTATTTTAATATCCATTGACATCAACTGGCATCTGATGGGCCTGCAGGCATGAAGCCAAGATCATGTTGTGTCTTCACAGAATCACAGAATCACAGAATCGACTGGGTTGGACAAGACCTCAGAGATCATCGAGTCCAACCCTCGGTCCAACTCTAGTCTGTTTACTAGATCATGGCACTAAGTGCCATGTCCAACCTCACTTTAAAAACCTCCAGGGACGGCGAGTCCAGCACCTCCCTGGGCAGCCATTCCAATGCCTGACCACTCTCTCTGGAAAGAATTTCTTCCTAATATCCAGTCGAAATTTCCCCTGGCAGAGTTTAAGCCCATGCCCCCTTGTCCTATTGCTGACTGCCTGGGAGAAGAGACCAATCCCCACCTGGCTATAACTTCCCTTCAGATAGTTATAGAGAGTGATGAGGTCACCTCTGAGCCTCCTCTTCTCCAGACTAAACAACCCCAGCTCCCTCAGCCTCTCCCCATAGGGCTTGTGCTCAAGTCCCTTCACCAGTCTTGTTGCTCTTCTCTGGACCCGCTCCAGCACTTCAATGTCTTTCCTGAACTGAGGGGCCCAGAACTGAACACAATACTGCAGGTGTGGCCTCCCCAATGCAGAGTACAGGGGAAGGATCACTGCCCTTGTCCTGCTGACCACGCTTGTTTAGATACAGGACAGGACACCATTGGCCTTCTTGGCCACCTGGGCACACTGTTGGCTCATGAGCTTCCTGTCCATTAGTCCCCCCAGGTTCCTTTCTGCCTGACTGCTCTCCAGCCACTCTGTGCCCAGCCTGGAGCGCTGCAGGGGGTTGTTGTGGCCAAAGTGCAGGACCCGGCACTTGGCCTTGTTGAACTTCATCCCATTGGAATCAGCCTATTTTTCCAGTCTCTCCAGATCCCTCTGCAGAGCCCTCCTGCCTTCCAGCAGGTCCACACTCCCTCCTAACTTGGTGTTATCAGCAAATTTGCTGATGATGGTCTCAATCCCCTCATCTAAATCGTCAATAAAGATGGTACACAGGACTGGACCCAACACTGACCCCTGGGGACACCACTAGTGACTGGCCGCCAGCTGGATGCGGCCCCATTCACCAGCACTCTCTGGGCCCGGCCCTCCAGCCAGTTCTTCACCCAGCGTGGAGTGCACTTGTCCCAGCCACGGGCTACCAGCTTTTACTCGAGTATATTATGGGAGACAGTGTCAAAGGCCTTGCTGAAGTCCAGATAGACCACATCCACGGCTTTCCCCTCATCCACCAGGTGAGTCACCTGATCATAAAAGGAGATCAGGTTGGTCAGACAGGACCTGCCCCTCCTAAGCCCATGCTGGCTGGGTCTGATCCCTTGTCCATCCTGAAAGTGCTGTGTGATTGCATTCAGGATGATCTGCTCCATAACCCTGCCAGGCACGGAGGTCAGACTGACAGGCCTGTAGTTACCAGGGTCAGATTTGCAGCCCTTTTTGTGGGCTGGGGTAACATTGGCCAATTTCCAATCATATGGGACCTCCCCAGTGAGCCAGGACTGTTGGAAGATGATGGAGAGCGGCTTGGCAAGTTCTTCCGCCAGCTCCCTCATCACCCTAGGATGGATCCCATCTGGTCCCATAGACTTGTGAGGATCCAGATGGCTCAGTAAATCACCAACTGTTTCCTCCTGGAATACAAGGGACCTGTTTGGCTTCCTGTCTCTGTCAACCACCTCCAGAGGCCAGTTGTCCTGAGGGCCACCTGTCTTTCTGGTGAAAACTGAGGCAAAGTAGGTATTAAGTACCTCAGCTTTCTCCTCATCTTTGTTAACTATATTTCCCTCAAAGTCCAGCAGAGAATGGAGGTTTTCCTTGCCCCTTCTTTTGTTATTAACATATTTAAAGAAGGACTTTTTATTATCCCTGACAGAATTGGCCAAATTAACCTCAAATTGCGCTTTTGTTTCCCTGATTTTTTTCCTGCATGATCTAGCTATTTCCATAAATTCTTCATAAGTAGCCAGCCCTTTTTTCCACAGTTGGTAAAGTCTCTTTTTATTTCCGATTTCCTTCAGAATCTCCCTGTTTAGCCAAGCCGGTTGTCTTCCCCGACGGCTAGCCTTTCGGCACACTGGTATAGCCTGTACCTGTGCACTCAAAACCTCCTGCTTGAAGCATGTCCACCCCTCCTGGGCCCCCTTGTTTTTAAGCATTGTTTCCCAGGGTATGCTCTGAACTAGGCTTCTGAATAGGCAAAAGTCTGCCCTCCGGAAGTCCAGTGTAGAGGTTTTGTTAATGGTTCTCCCTGCATCTCTGAGTATTGAAAATTCTATTATTTCATGGTCGCTATGACCCAGGCGGCCTCCAACCACTACATCTCCCACCAGCCCTTCTCTGTTTGTAAACAGTAGGTCTAGTGGGGCCTTGCCCCTCGTAGGCTCATTTACCAGCTGATCAAGGAAATTGTCCTCTACACACTCTAGGAACTTCCTAGACTGCCTCTTCTGTGCAGTATTGAGCTCCCAGCAGATATCCGGCAGGTTAAAGTCACCCACAAGAACAAGGGCTGTCGACTTTGAGACATCTGCCAGCTGCTTGTAGAATAATTCATCTCCTTCATCGTCCTGGTTGGGTGGTCTATAACAGACACCCACGAGAATGTCAGCCTTGTTGAACTTCCCTCTGATTCTGGTCCACAGGCACTCAACCTTGTCGCTGCTGACCTCAAGTTTAACAGAGTCGAGTGACTCTCTAACATATAAAGCCACCCCTCCACCTCTCCTACCCTGCCTATCTTTTCTGAGGAGCTTGTAGCCACACATAGCAGCACTCCAGTCATGAGAGTCATCCCACCATGTTTCTGTGATGGTAACTATGTCATAGCTTTCCTGCTGCACAATGGCTTCCAGCTCCTCTTGTTTGTTGCCCATACTGCGTGCATTAGTGTACATGCACTTCAGGTGGGCTGCTGATTTCACTCTTAATTTGGGCTTTCCATCCTTAGGCTGATCTTTGCAGAGCCCAGTTTCAATCCCTTCCCACTTCAAACCTAGTTTAACGCCCTCCTGATCAGCCCTGCCAACTTATGGGCTATAGTCCTCTTGCTCTGCCTAGCACCCCATGCCCTCTGAACCTTCCCTGCCCAGGACTCCTCACACGTTGCCCAGAGCGAGTCACACTGAGGTGTTGGCTGGTTCCCTGGCTGAGATGTTGGTTTAGATGGTCACCTACAGCACAGGTGGGTCCTGCCCCATCATCGCCTGCTCTGCTCCAGTCTGAAACAGAGCCCAACATCACAATGGGATCATGAGAGAACTGAGGTTGAAGGGGCCTCAGGAGTCTGCAGTCCAACCTGTCACCAACTGGGTCACACTAAGCTGTTCAAGCCTTGATTCAATCAGAGCTTTAGCAGGACTAGAGAAGTGATCATCCCTTTGTACTGGGCACTGGTGAGGCTGCACCTTGAATCCTGGGGTCAGTTTGAGGCCCCTCATGGCAAGGAAGACATTGAGGTGCTGGAGAGAGTTCAGAGGAGGGTGACAAGGCTGGTGAAGGGTCTGGAGCACCAGTCTTACGAGGAGCGGTTGAGGGAGCTGGGGCTGTTCAGCCTTGAGAACAGGAGGCTGAGGGGAGACCTTGTTGCTGTCTACAGCTACCTGAAAGGAGGTTTTATCATGGAGGTTGTTGGTCTCTTCTCCCAAGTAGCAAGTGATAGGACAAGAGGAAATGACCTCAAGTTGCACACGGGGACGTTTAAATTGGATATGAGGAAAAAATTCTTCAGGGAAAGGGTTTTGAAGCAATGGAGCAGACTGCCCAGTGAGGTTGTGGAGTCACCATCACTGAAGGTGTTTAAAAGACATACAGAAGAGGTTCTTAGGGACATGGTTTAGTGCTAGATTTAGGTTATGGTTGGACTCGATGATCTTAAGGGTCTCTTCCAACCACAATTATTCTACGATAAGTCATTTTTGCTATTTTCTTTCTCAGAGGACCATGCAGCCTCCCTGAGAGCCAGGACTTTTCTGAGGTGTTGGGGAGATGTCTCACGGTCACACCAGCCAGTTCCACCAGCCCCTGTCTGTCCCTTCCCAGACCAAACCTCTTCTCCATATCCCAACCTTCCAGGCGAGTTTCTGGGACACAGCAAATGCTGTCCAGGTCCTCTGGGCCTGTTCAGAGAGAGCAGCTTGCCAACATGGTGATGGCCTCCCTGTGCACCTCAAAGCTTTCCTGACCATTTCTCTCCATGTCCCGCTTGTACCCAACCTTTCTGGTCCTTAAGCTTTACATGAGGAGATTGAGCAGGGATGTGGGGAAGGTGTAGAAAAAATGCTTTGTCAAACTGTCTTGGGAGGGCTGTTCTGGGCATCCCACAGTCCAGGATGAGGGTGGTGGAGAAAACAGTGGCATTGGTGAGAGGTCCAGGTGGAGAAGGCCTTGTGCCTGTCTACACTGGGGTAGAGAGCAGTAATGCATTCAATGGCATGCCCATGTGAACAGGAAGGGGACAAATGGCTCTGAAATGCCTTCCATCCAGTTCTTTACCCATCGCAGATACACCATCCAGGCCATGAGCTGCAGCTTCTCCAGGAGATGCTGTGGGACACGGTGTCAAAGGCTTCACTGCATCTAAGGACACAACACCCACAGCCCGTGTGGCGGATTCACTCCCCACAACAGACTTTCCCTCATCTGCTCAGCCGGTCACCTTGTCACAGAAGGAGATCAGGGTGGTCAAGCAGGACCTGCCTTTCATCAAGCCATGCTGGTTGGGCCCCATTGCTCGTCTTGTGTGTGTAACCTCACAGTCCTTTCCCAGCCATGTTCCTGCTGTTGGCCAATCCCCTGCAGAGACAGAAGTGACCTCACAGTGCCCTCCACACCCATTGATTCCTACTGGACTATGAGTTCCTGAGACACAGTGACCACATGACGTCGAACCCACCATCACCCTCTTTGTGGTCCAGTGTGTGAGCAGATCAAACTGAGCTGCTTTCATGAAATGTATCTAATAGATTCCTATCAAGGGTTTGAGTGGAGAAACGTTCCTCAGAGGAGCTGCTGCATTTACTCTGAGACATTTTACATCTCTGCTTCTGCCTTTTTTTCTTCTTCCTATTTCTATTCTGACGTGAAAGAGCTCTACAAGGAAAAGATTCATGGAATCCTACACTAGCACAGGTCGGAAGAGACCGCTGAACACCATCTCTGTCCCACTGACCTTTATGGCACCCCAAGGAATAGCTGATAGCATTTGTGCTCCCTTGGGTTCATCTCACCACGTGAACACACTGGGCATGCACATGATGTGTATGTTTGCAACTCATCTGCACAATGAAAACATGGACTTTTGACCTAGTGTTTTATAGAATCATAGAATGTCCTGAGTTGGAAGGACTCAAAGGATCATGGAGTCCAACTGCTGTCCCTGCACAGGACACCTCACAGGTCACCCCGTGTGTCTGAGGACGTTGTCCAGTCTCTTCTTGAACACTGTCAGGTTGGGGCCGTGACACCTCCCTGGGGAGCCTGTTCAGTGTCCAGCACCCTGTGGGTGAAGAACCTTTTCTCATGTCTCTCTGACCCTCCCCTGACACACCCTTCTTCCATTCCCTTGGGTATTGTCATTGGTCACCACAGAGAACAGATCATTACCTTCCCTTCCTTCTCCCCTTGTGAGGAAGCTGTAGCCACCAGGAGGTCTCCTTTGAGTCTTTTCTTCAGCTCTGATGCTCAGAAACCACTTGCTTTGCTTTCTGAAGCAGAAAGGAGAAGCCATGAGCTCCAGGCAATGGGAAGGGGATCCTGTCCCTCACACACGGCTCAGGGCTCTTCCTGGGACCGTCGGATGTGGGTGTGCAAGGCGCAGGGAAGGACAACAGCTTCCAGCTTCCCCATGGGGCCCCAGTGCCATGAGGACAACGTGTCTTCTCCTGGGCCTCAGTGACAGAGACAACCGCCATAGCCAAGGGGACAGAGACCTGGGTTTTGTGGGTCCCTTCCAGCCTTACAGTGCCCTTTGCCATCTCCACCACAGGCTGTTCTACACGGTCCTACCCCTGCCCCTCTTTCCCTGCAGGCTGCAGACATACATCTCACTTCCCCACCTGCTCTCACCCCAGCATTTCTGCACCTTCACTGCTGTGTCTGCACCTTCACTGGCTGCTCTTTGGAACACAAACTGGGCTGATCCAGGTCCCTCTGGGTCACCTCTGGTTCTGTGCAGTGCACGGGGGTGCTGGGGAAGAGGAGGATGCTGCGAAGGCTGCAGCCCAGGGCATGCAGCAGCCATGGCTGGTTTGCAATGCGCCACGCAGGGATCAGCAGCTGCTGCGGCTCTTGGCTGACGGGGTTTATACCTGAGCCTCCCTCCATTTTTGGGCCCCAGAAACCCAGTGCAGAATAACTCGCATCTGAGACAAAGCTCTGAGCGGGTGGATTTCTTCTCAAGACCAGCACTGCTTGCAGCGCTCCTCCCCGGTGTCTCCGGCCTGAACGTGCTCTCGTGATGCTGGAAGCCTTGTGCAAAGATGGATCATAGCTTAGATTTCCAGCAAGGGAGCGAGCAGCCGGCTCTTCCTGACTTGGAAGACCCTCGGTGGAGGTGAGGGACCACATGTGGGCTTGGATGGTCTCGCGTGTATCAGCTCATGTAGGTGCTCCGAAACACCCCTGCAATGGGGAGGTTCCTTATGAGATGAAAGGGATGCCGTACGGTGCAGGTCAATCAGGCCAAGTCAGCAACAGATCTCAAATGTTCCAAGTCCTGGACTGGAATTGGAGACAGGCGGGTGGGAAGGGAGCCTGAGGGGGATCCAGCCGAACTGCCGGCTTGCGGCAGCACCAGCCCAGGGCTTCCCGCAACCAATGCCGGAACACCCCGAGGACAGAGATTTCCTGCAGCCTTCTTTGTCCCGAGGTGGAGCAGAAACAGATGAGCACAGGGGGAAAACTGTCATTTTTTTTTTAATTGGCTTTATTGATTTCTGAAAACAATCCAAGGCCGAGCAGAGGCTGGCAGCACCACGTCCTCAGGGCAGGTGAACGCTGCTGTCACCGTGCATGCACTCATCCCTGGCGTGGCACCCTCAGACGCTCCCTCTGGACGCTGCACAGGCTCAGGACCAGCCGCATGTCCAGGCACCCGCGTGGCGCTGGCAGCCGGGCTCTACTCCTCTTGCTGTCCCGCGGTGCAGTTGCAGTGGAAAGCCCTGCGCAGAGCCCGCAGCGCCCTCCTGAACCGGGAAGGCCGTCGCCGTGGAGCTGGGCCCTGCGCTGGGCAGGCCATGTCTGCGCTGGTCTCTCCTCCATGTCCCGCAGGCATTGGAGAAACCGTGTTCTCTTCTTCCTCCTCTGCAGCTGGGACGAGAGGGGCTGTGCTGGCCTGTCCCTCATCCACATCTTTTGAACACCTCCAGCAATGGAAGCTCCAATCCCCAGCTGGCAGGACACTGTTGGCTGCAGTTGGACATAAGATACTGGTCATGGCTGTGAGTTCAGCCCTCGCTGGCAGAATGTCTCACACCCTCACTCAGGAGGGCAGGGGGCTGGGAGATGGGAGCACGTTTCAGTTTCCAGATCCCAGCACAGAGCCCAAACCATCCTGCCCTTGGACTCTGGATCCCATTTCCTGAGAAGCAAAGCTGGTGGCCTTCTGAGGATAATCATGTTAAAAGACATGAGTAATCCTTCAAGTGTTTGCGTAATTTGTCTGGGAATGACGGTTTTAAAAAGAAAAATAAAAGTTTAACATGCTTATATTTAAATACGTGTAAAATAGTACTCTGCATGTGTGGTCGTCCCTCTGGCAATGACAGTTAAATAGGTATTTGCACTATAAGGCTCCATACCTCATCCACAAGCACACATCTAAGTGGTTCAGATGAAGGGTGGTGTGGCAAATGTCACCCTTTGTGTCCCCAGGTGATGGACACTGCTCATGTGCCTCTGCAGAGAGTGGCAGGAGCTGGATCCCCTTCTCGGGACAGACTCCTTCCAGGAGAGACACCGACACAGGGGGAACTCATCGAGGCTTTACGGCATTTCACTCGGCATCAGTTTTGACATATTGGGTGCTGTCCTGTGACTGCCCTTTCTGCACAAATGATCATACAAACACAACCATTTAGTAAGACATGGTCATAAAGGGCTGTTGTGGACAAGAAAGCTCACCGTGCTGTATCTAGGATGCTGAATCTGGGATATTGTATCTGGGATGCTGTATCAAGGATGCTGTATCCGGGATTCTGTATCTATGATGCTGTATCTGGGGTGCTGTATCTTAGATGCTGTATCTAGGATGCTGTATCTGAGATGCTGTATCTGGGGTGCTGTATCGAGGATGCTGTATCTAGGACGCTGTATCTAGTGTGATTCATCTGGGATACTGTAACTGGGATGATGTATCTAGGATGCTTTTTCTGGGATGTCGTATCTGGAATGCTGTATGTAGGATGCTGTATCTAGGATACTGTATCTAGTATGCTGTATCTGGGATGCTGGATCTGGGATGCTCTATTTGGGATCCTGTATCTAGGTTGTTATATCTGGGGGGGTGTATCTAGGATGCTGTGTCTAGGATGCTGTGTCTAGGATACTGTATCTGGGATGCTGTATATAGAATGCTGTATCTAGGATGCTGTATCTGGGATGCTGTATCTGGGGTGCTGTATTCTAGAATGCTGTATCTAGTATGCTGTAAGTAGTGTGATGTGTCTGGGTTGCTGTATCTGGGCGGCTGCATCTAGGATGCTGTATCTAGGATGCTGTATCTGGGATGCTGTATCTGGGATGCCGTATCTGGAATGTTGTATGTAGGATGCTGTATCTAGGATGCAGTATCTGAGATGCTGTATCAAGGATGCTGTATCTGGGATTCTGTATCTAGGATTCCATATCTGGGATGCCGTATCTGGGATGCTGTATTTTAGATGCTGTATCTCAGATGCTGTATCTTGGATGCTGTATCTGGGGTGCTGTATCTAGTAAGATGTATCTAGGATGTTCTCTCTCGTGTGATGTATCTAGTATGCTGAGTCTTGGAAGCTGTATCTGGAAATCTGTATCTGGGATGATGTATTTGGGATGCCTTATCTGGGATGCAGTATCAAGTATGATGTATCTGGGATGCTGTATCCAGGATGCTGTATTTGGGATCTTGTATGTAGGTTGTTGTATCAGGGATGCTGTCTCTAGGATGCTGTATGTAGGATACTGTATCTGGGATGCTGTATGTAGGATGCTGTATCTGTGATGCTGTATCTGGGATGCTGTATCTGGGATGCTGTATCTAGCATGCTGTATACAGGATGATGTATCTGGGATGGTTTATCTAGGATGGTGTAACTGGGATGCTGTATCTAGGATGCTCTATCTGGGACGCTGTATATAGAATGCTGTATCTGGGTTGCAGTATCTACGATGCTGTATCTAGGATTCTGTATCTGGGATGCCGTATCTAGAATGCTGTATCTGGGATGCTGTATCTAGGACACTGTATCTACAATGCTGTATCTGGGATGTTGTATCTAGGATGCTTTGTCTCAGATGCTGTATCTGGGCTGCTGTATCGGTGATGCTTTATCTGGGATGCTATATCTTTGTGCTGTAACCGGGATACTGTAGCTAGGATGCTGAACCTGGGATGCTGTATCTAAGATGCCGTATCTGGGATGCTGAATCTTGGATGGTATATCTAGGATGCTGTATCTAGGATGCTGAATCTGGGATATTGTATCTGGGATGCTGTATCTGGGATGCTGTATCAAGGATGCTGTATCTCGGATTCTGTATCTGGGATGCCGTTTCTGGAATGTTGTATGTAGGATGCTGTATCTAGGATGCAGTATCTGAGATGCTGTATCAAGGATGCTGGATCTGGGATTCTGTATCTAGGATGCCGTATCTGGGATGCTGTATCTTAGATGCTGTATCTCAGATGCTGTATCTTGGATGTTGTATCTGGGGTGCTGTATCTAGTAAGATGTATCTAGGATGTTCTGTCTAGTGTGATGTATCTAGTATGCTGAGTCTTGGAAGTTGTATCTGGAAATCTGTATCTGGGATGATGTATTTGGGATGCTTTCCAAGATTCCGCATACTAGTTACATCACACTAGGCAGAGAATCCTAGATACATCATACTAGATACAGCACCCAAGATACAGCATCTTAGATACAGCATCACAGATATAACAAGCTAGATAAAGGATCGCAAATACAGCATCCCTGAGCCATCATCTCAGATACAGCATCCCAGATACATCACACTAGTTACAGCATCCTAGATACAGCATCCCAGATACCGCACCCCAGATAGAGCATTCTAGATACAGCATCCCAGATACAGCATCCTACGTACAGCTTCCCAGGTACAGCATCCCAGATACACCATCCTAGATAAATCATCCTGTATACAGCATCCCAGATACATCACACTAGATACAGCATCCTAGATACAGCATCCTAGATACAACATTCCAGATACAGCATCCCAGATACATCACACTAGATACAGCTTCTAGATACAGCATCCTAGATACAGCACCCCAGATATAGCATCCCAGATACGACATCCTAGATACAGTATTCTAGATACAGCATCCAAGATACAGCTTCCCAGATACAGCATCCTAGAAACAGCATCCAGATATAGCATCCCAGATACTGCATCCTAGATACAGCATCCTAGATACGGAATCTCAGATACAGCGTCCTTGATACAGCATCCCAGATACAGCATCCCAGATACAGTTTCCTAGATACAGCATCCCAGATACAGTATGGTAGATACCACATCTAAGACAGAGCATCCTAGATACAGCATCCCAGATTCTGCATCCTAGATACAGAATCCCAGATTCAGCATCCTTCATACAGCATCCCAGATACACCATCGCAGATACAACGTCCTAGATACAGCATCCCAGATACAGCATCCCAGATACATCACACTAATTACAGAATCCTAGAGACAGCATCCCAGAATACAGCACCTCAGATACAGCATCCCAGATACATCATCTGGATACAGCCATCTAGGTACAGCCATCTAGATACAGCATTCTAGATACAGCATTCAAGATACAGCATCCCAGATACAGCATCTAAGTTACAGCATCCCAGATACGGCATACCAAATACGGCATCCTAGATACAGAATCCCACATACAGCATTCTTGATACAGCATCCCAGATACAGCATCCTTCATACAGCATCCGAGATATAGTATCCTAGATACATCACACTAGATACAGCATCCTAGATACAACATTGTAGATACCGCACCCCAGATACAGCATTCTAGATACATCATCCCAGATACAGCATCCAACATACATCACACTAGATACAGCATCCTAGTAACAACATCGTAGATACCGCACCCCAGATACAGCATTCTAGATACAGCATCCCAGATACAGTTTCCTACATAGAGCATCCCAGATACAGCATCCTAGATACAGTGTCCCAGATAAAGCATCCTACATACAGCATTCCAGATACGGTATCCCAGATATAGCATTGTACATACAGCATCTCAGATACAGCATTCCAGATATATCACACTAGATACAGCATCCTAAATACCAAAGCCCAGATACATCATTCTGTATACAGCATCCCAGATACAGGATCCTACATACAGCATCCCAGATACAGCATTGTAGATACAGCAATCTAGATAAAGCATCCAAGATACAGCATCCCAAACACAGCATTCCACATACAGCTTCCATGAATCCGCATACCAGATACATTACACTAGATAGAGAATCCTAGATACATTATACTAGATACAGCACCCCAGATATATCATTCAACATACAGCTTCCATGAATCCGCATACAAGATACATTACCCTAGATAGAGAATCCTAGATACATCATACTAGATAGAGCACCTCAGATACAGCATCCTTGATTCAGCAGCCCAGATACAGCATCCCAGATGCAGCATCCCATATACAGTATCCTAGATACAGCATCCTACATACATCATTCCGTATACGGTATCCCAGATACAGCATTCCACATACAGCATCCTAGATACAGCATTTCAGATACAGCATTCTTGATATATCACACTAGATACAGCATTCTAGATACAGCATCCCAGATACACCATCCCAGATACAGCATCCCAGATACAGCATCCTAGATACAGCATGCAAGATACAGCATTCCAGATACAGCATCCCAGATACAGCATCCCAGATGCACCATTCCAGATACAGCATCCCAGACACAGCATCCTAGATACAGCATGCAAGATACAGCATCCAAGATTCAGCATCCCAGAGTACAGCACCCCAGATACAGCATCCCAGATACAGCATTCCAGATACCGCACCCCAATACAGCATTCTAGATACAGCATCCCAGATACAGCATCCTACATACAGCTTCCCAGATACAGCATCCGAGATACATCACACTAGATACATCATCCTGTATACAGCATCCCAGATACATCACATTAGATACAGCATCCTAGATACAGCATCCTAGATACAGCAACCCAGATATAGCATCCCAGATACATCACACTAGATACAGCTTCTAGATACAGCATCCAAGATACAGCACCCCAGATACAGCATCCCAGATACGGCATCCTAGATACAGTATTCTAGATACAGCATCCAAGATACAGCTTCCCAGATACAGCATCCTAGATAAAGCATCCCAGATACAGCATCCCAGATACAGTTTCCTAGATACAGCATCCCAGATATAGCAGGCCAGATACTGCATCTAAGACAGAGCATCCTAGATACAGCATCCCAGATACTGCATCCTAGATACAGAATCCCAGATGCAACATCCTTCATACAGCATCCCAGATATAGCATCCTAGAATACAGCACCACAGATACAGCATCCCAGATACAACATCCTTCATACAGCATCCCACATACAGCATCCCAGATACAGTGTCCTAGATACAGCATCCTACATACAGCATTCCAGATACGGCATCCCAGATACAGCATTCTAGATACAGCATCCTAGATACAGCATCCCAGATACAGAATTTTACATACGGCATCCCAGATAAGGCATCCTAGATACAGCATCGTAGATACCGCAACCCATATACACCATTCTAGATACAGCATCCCAGATACAGCATCCTACATACAGCATCCCAGATACAGCATCCTAGATACACCATCCCAGATACATCATCCTGTATACAGCATGCTAGATACATCATCCTACATAGAGCAACCCAGATACAACAACCGATCTACATCATCCTAAATACAATATCCCAGATACAGCATCCCAGATACAGTATCCCAGATTCAGCATCCTAGATACAGCATCCTAGATACAGCATCCAAGATTCACCATCCCAGATACAGCAACCCAGATACAGCATCTAAGACAGAGCATCCGAGATACAGTATCCTAGAAACAGTATCCCAGATACAGCATCTTGCATGCAGCATCCTAGATACAGCATCCCTGATACAACAACCTAGATACAAGATCCCAAATACACCATCCTGGATACAGTATCCCAGATATGGCATCCCAGATATGGCATCCTAGATACGGCATCCTAGATATGGAATCCCAGATACATCACACTAGATACAGCATCACAGATACAGCATCCTAGGTACCGCATCCCAGATACAGCATCCTAGATACAGCATCCAAGATTCAGCATCCCAGATACAGCAACCCAGATACAGCATCTAAGACAGAGCATCCTAGATACAGTATCCTAGAAACAGTATCCCAGATACAGCATCCTTCATACAGCATCCCACATACAGCATCCCAGATACAGTGTCCTACACACAGCATCCTACATACAACATTCCAGATACGGCATCCCAGATACAGCATTCTAGATACAGCATCCTAGATACAGCATCCTGTATACAGCATGCTAGATACATCATCCTAAAAACAGCAACCCAGATACAGCAACCGATCTACATCATCCTAGATACAATATCCCAGATTCAGCATCCTAGATACAGCATCCAAGATTCAGCATCCCAGATACAGCAACCCAGATACAGCATCTAAGACAGAGCATCCTAGATACAGTATCCTAGATACCAAACCTCAGATACATCATTCTGTATACAGCATCGCAGATACAAGATCCTACATACAGATACAGCATCCCAGATACCGCATCTAACACAGAGCATCCTAGATACAGCATCCCAGATACTGCATCCTAGATATAGAATCCCAGATGCAGCATCCTTCATACAGCATCCCAGATACACCATCGCAGATACAGCATCCTAGATGCAGCATCCTAGATACAGCATCCCAGATACAGCATCCCAGATATATCACACTAATTACAGAATCCTAGATACAGCATCCCTGAATACAGCACCTCAGATACAGCATCCCAGACACATCATCTGGATACAGCAATCTAGATACAGCATTCTAGATACAGCATTCAAGATACAGCATCTCAGATACAGCATCTAAGTTACAGCATCCCAGATACGACATCCCAAATACGGCATCCTAGATACAGAATCCCACATACAGCATTCTTGATACAGCATCCCAGATACAGCATCCTTCATACAGCATCCTAGATACGTCATCCTACATACAGCCTGTATACAGCATCCTAGATACAATATCCCAGATACAGCATCCCATATACGGCATCTTAGATACAGCATCCCAGAGTCAGCGTCCTAGATACAGAGTCCTAGATACAACATCGGAGAAACAGCAACCCAGATACAGCATTCTAGATACTGATATATGTTCTTAACTATTAACTAATAAACCATTAAAAAACTAACACTTGACACTTGAAGAACTAACCCTACCCCACATCACTAAAGACTCTTAGAGAGCTGACCCTTTAACCCACTTCACTATTGCCCAGCCTTGCTTAGCTCTGTGTAACTTACTGTACAAAAAACAGGACGTCACTGACGCCCTGCAAGGACAATAATCCTTGGTGCGTCCTTGGGTGAACTAGATTACAGGAACTCAGGCACAGGACAGGAGATACGCCAGTTTAACCAACTCCGCAGCCTGAGACCCAGCCAACTCATCACCAAAGGTGACCGTGTACAGAGAAGAGGACCCGGGGTCACGATCACTGCACAGCTGCAACCAGGAGGAGCCAGAGCTGGAGACTGTGGAAATGGTCTCCTGAACTCATTCCAATAAGATCCACCTGCTCGGGAACAGGTTCTGAATATGTACAGGCGTTCCTAGAACTGTCATGAATATGTAACACTTTACTGCATTTAACCAAGTTCACAGCTACTGTAATTTTACACAGGCACTAGGTGAAATGATTCCCCGTGTGTCCGGCGTTGTAAATAAATGCATACCTTCCTTATAACTTCAACAACCCAGCTGTCAGGATGAGTTTACCCAGGGCAGTTCCGTATTCTGTATTAGGCCCTCTGATTCCAGTCTGAGATACAAATTCTGTAGAGGCACCACATAGACACAACCAACCTAAAACCACCTCGTGAAATCCCTCCACCAGGTTTGCTGCTGCGTTTGGGTTCTTTGTGCAAGTTCCATATACGCTTGAGAAGGTTTTAGAGAAAAAAAAACTGGAGCAGGACATTTTCAAGCACGGGTGAATTATAGTAGGATGATTTTTTTTCCCTGTTGCTTCTAGAACTGTTGAAAGTTTAATTTTTTAAATGTTTCTGAAACAGTATATAGTTTTGCTCTAATAAATCACGCACAAAACGTTATCTATATCTATTTTTCCAGAGGAGCCAAAGAGACTTGGAAGCAAATAACAAAGGAGAACGATATGTAGACATGAGCAAGAGATGAAATGAGTGTGTTAGTTTACAAGAAATTCAACTGGAAAATCTAAAGATGAAAAAGCGGCAAATTCAAAAAATAAGATGCAGGAAGTACAGTGTAACATTTCAGAACTGATAGAAATGGAAATTTAAAAACTGTGCTCTGGATGGTCACATATAAAGGTCTTCAATAAATTTTATCTGTTTTGAAAATTTGATAATTGAAATTATTTTTACAGACTGTATTTAATGCACAGTTACTAAAAGGAATTGATACTATCAGTTTTACTTAGGACTTTCAGAGGACTTTTAATGTCAACAGCAACACTCATGCATTCTAGAAAGTCGTTGTTTCCGTGTGAAAGCCGGATCCTTAGATGGTTCAGCTGTTCGCTGCATGTTCGAGGGCTCAGTCTGAGTGTGATCTGGAGATTTTGCCACTTGAGCAGGGCAGCAGAACTATGTGATGAACTAAATGAACTGTGCAACAAAACTTTCAGAATTAA
Organism: Nesoenas mayeri; assembly: GCF_963082525.1. Classification (NCBI taxonomy): domain Eukaryota; kingdom Metazoa; phylum Chordata; class Aves; order Columbiformes; family Columbidae; genus Nesoenas; species Nesoenas mayeri. Next base: position 763,388 of record NW_027659957.1, read on the forward strand.
CTGAAATATGCTTTACACACACTTTAAAGCATAAAATATTTAATTTTTACCCCAATCCACAAAAAGGGCTGCAACTCCAGGCCTGGCAACTTCAGGCCCATCAGCCTGACCTCGGTGCCTGGCAGGGTTATGGAGCAGATCATCCTGAATGCAATCAGCACCTTCAGGATGGACAAGGGATCAGACCCAGCCAGCATGGGTTTAGGAGGGGCAGGTCCTGTCTGAACAACCTGATCTCCTTTTATGATCAGGTGACTCACCTGGTGGATGAGGGGAAAGCCATGGATGTGGTCTATCTGGACTTCAGCAAAGCCTTTGACACTGTCTCCCATAATATACTCGAGCAAAAGCTGGTAGCCCGTGGCTTGGACAAGTGCACTCCACGCTGGGTGAAGAACTGGCTGGAGGGCCGGGCCCAGAGAGTGCTGGTGAATGGGGCCGCATCCAGCTGGCGGCCAGTCACTAGTGGTGTCCCCAGGGGTCAGTGTTGGGTCCAGTCCTGTGTAACATCTTTATTGACGATTTAGATGAGGGGATTGAGACCATCATCAGCAAATTTGCTGATGACACCAAGTTGGGAGGGAGTGTGGACCTGCTGGAAGGCAGGAGGGCTCTGCAGAGGGATCTGGAGAGACTGGAAAAGTGGGCTGATTCCAATGGGATGAAGTTCAACAAGGCCAAGTGCCGGGTCCTGCACTTTGGCCACAACAACCCCCTGCAGCGCTCCAGGCTGGGCACAGAGTGGCTGGAGAGCAGTCAGGCAGAAAGGGACCTGGGGGGACTAATGGACAGGAAGCCCAGCATGAGCCAATAGTGTGCCCAGGTGGCCAAGAAGGCCAATGGTGTCCTGTCCTGTATCCAAACAAGCGTGGTCAGCAGGACAAGGGCAGTGATCCTTCCCCTGTACTCTGCATTGGGGAGGCCATACCTGGAGTTCAGTTCTGGGCCCCTCAGCTCAGGAAAGACATTGAAGTGCTGGAGCAGGTGCAGAGAAGAGCAACAAGACTGGGGAAGCAACTTGAGCACAAGCCCTATGGGGAGAGGCTGAGGGAGCTGGGGTTGTTTAGTCTGGAGGAGGCTCAGAGGTGACCTCATCACTCTCTATAACTATCTGAAGGGAAGTTATAGCCAGGTGGGGATTGGTCTCTTCTCCCAGGCAGTCAGCAATAGGACAAGGGGGCATGGGCTTCAACTCTGCCAGGGGAAATTGAGGCTGGATATTAGAAAGCAATTCTGTGCAGAGAGAATGGTCAGGCATTGGAATGGCTGCCCAGGGAGGTGCTGGACTCACTGTCCCTGGAGGTTTTTAAACTGAGATTGGACATGGCACTTAGTGCCGTGATCTAGTCAATGGGCTGGAGTTGGACCGAGAGTTGGACTGGATGATCTCTGAGGTCTTTTCCAAATGAGTTGATTCTGTAATTCTGTGAATTAACTTAAGTTTTAAGAAAAAAAAAAAAAAAAACAACTAAAGTATACTTCTGGGTGAGGATGGACCAGGTTCGGGATCAGGACCAGGGGTGCTGCAGGAGCAGGTGTCTCCCAGCACGGACACACCGGGGGGACCTGTTGACCTCAGCACCCTGGGCCCCACCAAGGCCCAGGGACATCCCCACAACCAGGGTCAGAGCGGTTCCTGCTGCTGCCCCGAGGGTCACCAGCCCCAGGCAGCCCTGAGCCAGAGTGCAGGTGTCTGAGCTGGGCTGAGCTGGGAGGGGCTGCAAAACAGCTCATCGGAGGAGGCGATGGAAGAAGGTGCCATGTGTGTGGCACCGGGGTGAACCGACACCCTCCGTTTGGTATCTGGACCCGTGCTGGGCTTGCACATGGGCTAAGCCCCAGCTCAGACCACAAATTGCTGTTCCCAGCCCCGGCTGCCAAGCGCTGGTCCTGCTCTCTCCTCCCTGGTGCGGCCCCAGCGCACGACTGCCCTGCCTGCTCCTGCCTTGGGGCTTGGGGAGCTCGGGTCCAAAGGAAAGACAGACTGGGGTGGGTATGGGATCTCTTAAGTGTCCTGGCGTTGCTTTGCTAATCACTCTGTGACGGTTCCTGGGCTACTCACTAGATTATGTGCCCAGAGAGGCAAATGAGGCATAAAGTGACTTTCCAGTTAAGGGTTTCCACTTTACAAAAAAACACAGGTGCATTTTCTCATCAGCAACAGACTGAAAGATGGCAGCTGAAGCAGCATGTGCCTCTTGTGAAAACAGGTAACAACAGATGGTTCCATTCAGTCAATCCTTCATTTATTCCTGCACAAGAAAACTGTCCATTAATTTAATCTCTGGTGTCCAGGCAGGGCCTTGCTGATGTTCCTGTGTCGCAGCAAGTGTGTGCATGTCAGGCTTCCTGCAGGTTTGTGGCTGAGTTTTCCATTTTCCCTAAGACGGACAATCTTGCTGTGGACTCCTGAAGTCTCCCATAAGCTGGTGGTTGAGAGAAGGCCGGGGAGCTCCAATGAGCTCAGGGAGGACCAGGCAGCATCACAGGCAAAGCAGACGGGAACTCGACTGGGTGAACATTAATGGAATTTATTGATAGAAGAAACAGGAACGTCTCCCCCATCTCTGGGCGGATCACCGTGCACCCTGAACCGATACAGGCAGGTGTAGTCCAGGTGGCCCCAGTTGCTCAGCACCTGCAGCCTGATGTAATTCACGACCCCAGGGAGCTCGTTCTGCAAGGACAAAGAGAAATGAGTCGCCTTTTCCTCTCTGGCCCGTGAGCAATGACAGAAGTACCGCAGCGACGGCCTCGATCAGCAGCTTCCTCCCTGCTGCCCTGCGGAGGCTTTGACCTGTCGTGGTGCAGATGTTCCCTCATTGGGCCATGAGAACAGCAAAGGAAGAAGCAGCGACCAGGTACCTCAGCAAATACACTGGAAAGTTCTCGCCTGCTTTGGGGCACAGGCTTCCACAGTCAGAAGACCCAGTGCTGGGGTCAGTATAACGTCTCGTTGCCTTCTCTAGAAAGCCACGGAAACAGAATGGCCTCCCTGTCACTGCTCACTGCCAGCACCAACAGAACCCTCAGGAAGCCCAGTATTTCTGGTCTCTAACTGGCAGACCAGCAGTCCCGCATCCTACGGGATGTGGCCGCTTGTGTGCACTTGAGGTCCAGACAGTCAAGCTGATTCCAGCTTCAACTGTGGTGCTTCTAAGCACTGAAGTTTAACCCCAAAATGAAAGAGAAGACGGCAGTGCAGCCATCCGCCACTAGGAAGTCAAAGCAGAAGAAAGGCAGCGTGGCACTCGCTCAAGGACAGGGCTGCCTGTACCCTCTGGCAGGGAAGCCTCTCCCTATCCAGCCGTATTTCTCCTCCTCTCCTGCAGTTCTCCTCCCTCTGTGTCCCCATACCTTCAGCTGGAAGGTCTGACTGGGATTCAGCGCTGCCAGGAAAGTGAACTGTCCCAGGAATGTTCCCTGCTCCTCGTGTTCTTCCTTGAAGCCCTACAGAACAACAGCGGTGGAGAAAACAAGAGCATCTGGTGCACCATGGGAGACTGAACTTCAGCTGGTGAAGTATGGGGTTATTTCAGCTACGGAGTCCAAGGACCATGAGCACAAGGACATGCTCAAGGAGAAGCTGCAGGTGGGCAGCACGTCACACTTGCCCACTCAACGAGTCCAGGCTGCCTGTCAGAAAAGGAGCAGACGCTCCCAGTGAGAGGGAGGTGACCTGAGGATCACAAATGCACTGGGACTGGAAGACAAGAAGGTCTAGGACCATGCACTGTCCAGCTCCTTTTCCCTGTGGCTCCTGGAGTAGCATCTTGCCCCAGAAGCTTTGAGTGGTACATTGAGTAAAAGAGGAATACAATGGGAAGGAAGCAACTCCAAGGAGCCTGTTTGTTCTGAGAGACAGGAGGAAGCTTCAGGCCACCAGAATCTTTGACCCATCTTCACCCCCTGCTCAGCAATGCTGTGCAACCCCTGCCCCCGACTCCAGAGAAATCACTTACATAGACAGCAAAGTCCTTGGGAGCTCCGGAGATGCTTTCTCCATGGAACGCTGTCCCTGAGACATGGGCCATGGTGACGGCTCTGGGAACAACCGGCATGGACAGCTTGATGAAGACGTGTCCCTGACTCCCTGGGAAGGGCCAGCAGTTGCCAGGATGATTGTCCGGCTGAAAGGACAAGAAACACTCAACAGGGAGACACAGGAGGAGAGCAGGTTCATGCGGGAAGGGGGCAGGAGAAGAAGCTTCAAGGAGCAAAGACAGGGGGGAAGGACACTCGGAGCAGTGTGTGTGGTTCATTCTCCCAGCCTTTGTGTTACTGCTTCCTGGTGCTCCTACCTCCAGAATCAGCTCAGGAGACCTCATGTAATCCATCAATGGCAGGGAATACAAGAACACCTTTGCTTTGTCAGTCCGGAGGGATGGAGAAGTCTTGGACCGAATGACGGCTGCCCCTGGAAATTCAAACATGAGCACAGTCATCAGACAATGTCAAAGGAATATTACACTGTTGTCTTGGAAAAGGCTTCTCAGTTGTCATCCATGTCCTACAGTGGGTTCCCCTCTGTCTTGCTGGCACAACCCCTCTGGAACACACAGTAGTGAGTCATCAAACTGTCATATTTGGCCATAGAAATAGGCAAGAATGTGAACCAGCCTTTCTGTTCCTCCCATGGGGTCTGGCCCGTTACAGGCTCTGTCAGTGGGGGCACTTTTAGGACACAAGGTGACCCGTGACTTCTCGCCCCTTCTCTCCTACCCCTGGGCACATTCTAATGCCCATCTTGTCAATCTGGACAGGAGGTGCTTTGAAACTGGTTTGTTTGTACAATGTCACGGCACCTGCTGATTTCAGGGCGTAATCCGGCATCGGGACCTGCATTCCTTCCAGCTTCTCCAGGGCTTGAGTGATGATCTCGTGAACAGCCTGGGAAGGAACACAAAGGAGAGCGCCTGTTGGAAGGAGAAGGACCGGGGCAAGCAGCTCCCCTGCAAGGCCAGCCAAGGTAAGCGGGGACAAGGCCCGTTTCAGATGGAGGGAACGCCCACATTGCCTGGAAGCCTCCCAGGTTTGCTCTGCTCTGATTGTCGGGATCAGAAAGGGGGGGCTGCTCACTCCAGTGTTCTGAATGCTGGAGCTGCGGGAAGGGGCTGTTCCTGTGGAGAGGCCCCAGGCCAGGCAGCAAGGACAGACAAGCCTTCTGGGCATGAGATAGGCCTGGCTTAACTCTGGACCTCTGAGACCATTCTTTCTTTCCAGCCCTCCCCTGAGGAGGACCCGAGATCTGGGTGCAGAGGAAGGTCCAACTCAGACAGCTGTCATTCCCGTCACGCTCTCTCTTCCCCATAAAGAAGTGTGGAGCAACAGGAAAAGGAAGCGTGGCCATGACAGCACCTGTTCCAGCAGCACCAGCCTGTTGGCTGTGACAGGAATGGAGTAGGATACGTGCGGATGGAGGATAAAACCCCTGAGCAGATCCTTCTGCCTTATGCCCTTACCCGTCCGGTAACGCCTGTGAGCTTTGCCTGCTTCAGTCCTTCCTGCAGAGCCCGCTCGCTGACATCCTTTGTGCTCCAGCGCAGATGATAAAGCTGTTCCTGGAGCTTACGGAGCTGAATGGGCAGGGACAGGGCTTCGCTGAGGTCTCCCAATTCGGTTGTGGTGCTCCAGGTTAAAGCGCCAAGTCGTCCCACATGGTAAACACCTGTCAGACACACACCAGAGCTTAGAACTCGGTCTAAGGCTGGGCTGTGCCTTGGGCTGCCCGCTCCCCTTTCTGTGTCTCTCCAAAGAGCCATAGTTGTCTCTCCTCTTGTTGTCTTTGACAGTGGCCATCATGGCGTACAGGCTCCACAATAGATGGACGTTCCCTGCCCTGGACTGTGCTCCCTGTCCTGCAGAAGATCCTCAGCCCCTGCGGCAGGAGAGCTGAGCCACGGCCTCTCCCTGTGCTGAAGAGAACTGGCTCAGCCCTCCTGGGGAAGGCAACTCAGCCCTTCCTCACCCACACCCGTCCCGCTGGAGCAGGGACCGGCACAGCTCTGCGGGGACTTTCTGCTCTTGGCTGAGCTCCTCTGCTCACAGCGGAACAGGGCAGGATGGAGCCCCGAGTATCTCCTAAAGCACCGTCCTCAGGTCGGAGATCTGCAGAGACTCACCGAAAGAGAACAGACCGAGAAGCAGCACCAGGGTCGTTGCCTTGAGAGCCTTCATCGTCCTGCAGAGCAGATAAAGAAAAGGCTGGTGAAGCTGGCGGTTCCCGTGCAGATCAGCAGCAGACTGGAGAGCAGCAGCAGGGACCGCAGCCCTGGAGCCTGGCGTTCCTGCCGTGTGCATTGGCTTGGTCCTGCACCAGCTCCAGTCACTGCTGGAGGTGTCACCAGCTGCACCAGTGGGGGATTTGTCACGGCAAAGATTGTTTCCTTAGGGACAAAGGGCTCAAGGTTGACTCCGGACTAAGAGCAGGAGTTGCAACAAGAGCTGTGTCCACACTTCATGTCTGTGGGGCTGGAGAGGGATTCTCTGGAAATGGAAGGACATAACGAATGCCTGTTTCTCCTGCCCAGCATTCAATGGACACTTGTGCTGCTCCTGTTGTCCACCCTCTCAAGAGAAGGTTCAGCCTGTGCCCCTACAGTCCAACAGTTGCCAGGGGGGTGTGTGTCTCCCCTCTCACAGCTTTTCTTTAGCAGCCGGGTTATCTCTGGCCCTTCTCTTGGCAGAACTGCAGACAAATGCAGACTGGAAAGAGGGAGGGCGGCTGAATGTCAATGCGTCAACGGGCAACCAAGGAAGCGCCAAAGAAACGCTCTGGTGTCTGGGCCCTGCTGCCCTGAGCCTGATCTGCCAAGACACAGCACACACCGCTCTGCAAGGGGGAAATTCCTCCTGCCTGTTCCAGGAGGCTCTCAACAGGCTCACAGTGACACTCATCAGGAATAAACAACCCCTTTTGTTCTCCTAGAGAACTCCTCGCACCCCTCTGAGGATCTCGAGCCCCTTTCCTGAGGCAGAGCCCTGGTGAGGAGCTGACCAGGTTTCCCAAGGAATCCTCCTCTGTCAGGAACACAAGTCAGAGCCGCGGCCAACAGAGGACACGCTGGTGTCCTGCTGGTCCCCGTGGAGAGGAAAACCAAGCAGGCTCAGGGACAGAACCCACCCTGCAGAGCACAACACAGGACGGGGCTGAGCTCTCACAATCACTGCGGCAGGCTGTGTCTGGGCCACCCCTGGGACTCTCTCTGTCCCATCCAAAATGGAGCTGTCCCTCATTCTGCAGAGATCAAGGGCTTTCTGGGCCCAGCCCTTGTGTTCATGAAGAGACTGAAAGGCGGCTGCTGCCTTCAGCAGCTCCAGACCCAGCTCCCAGGCTGCCCTCGTGTTCCTCTCCTGCCCACCCTCCACCCACCCCAGCTGGCGAGGTGGAAAACACACCTGGGGAAAGGGGAGGAGGAGTTTTCAAACATACCCGTTCAGACGTTCAACCTTCTCTGTGTGTCGCTTGGTACCTGCTGAGGTGCAGGTAAGAAGCATCTCTCTCGCTCAGGAATGAGCCGGAAACTCTGCGATCTCAGTTCCCTCAAGATCCAGAGTGACCGAGGCGCAGGGAGACCCCTGGTCTTACACCTGCTGTGCCGACCTCAGCGCTGACGCTGCTTTGTGACACAACGGCAGTGGCTGATGTCACAATGGACGAGGCTGCGCCGCGTTTGGAGGCAAAGTCCCACCTGGCAGGAGGGGGTCTCGCAGTCCCGTCTGCCAGGGACGTCTCCCCCACGAGGTGACGCTGCCTCACATTGGTCCCCTGGGCCATCACTCTGTCCTGCTTGGGGCCCGCCCTTCCCTGAGAGCGGCCTCTGATTGGCCCCCAGCTGGTCAGGCTGCTCAGATGCAGTTCACCTGAAGTGACGCTCTCTCTGATTGGTCACCCGGGCTGTCACTCTGCCCTGGTTTGGGCCACCCTTTCCCTGAGGTGACGCTGGCTCTGATTGGTCACTGGCTGCTCAGGCTGCTGCACTGCAGTGCCCGCCCCTCAACTGAGATGTGACCTCTGATTGGCTGCCTGGGCTGGCACTCTGCCTGGGCCTGCCCTTCCCTGAGGTGACGCTCTCTCTGATTGGCCATCTGTGCTGTCACTCTGTCTGGCTGTGTTACCTCTCCATGTGGTGGCCACAGCAGAGGAGATGAGGGTGAGAGGCACCAAATTCATCCTCAGGGCCCCAGGAGTTTTTCCTGACCTTATGCTGACCGTGGATGTCGGGCTGTGCGCGATCAGCTTTTGTTACAACGCTGCCAGCGACTTCTGCTTCGGTAGAAATGGTTTCAGCAGCTGATGCAGTAACAAGAGTCTCAACCTCGCGGCTGAAGTCGGAACGAGCCTTCCTGGACTAAAGCTGGAGGAGCACTTGGAGCTTTCGAAACGTAACATTCTATACTGGCCGGCAGCCGCCTTTGTTGGCTTGGCCGGCTGCAGGAGGCACCGGCTGCTTCGTGCTGGCGCCTTTCGCTGACATTTGGCGCTGTGAGAATGAGCGCAGCTGGCAATGACTGCCATTGCCAGTGCTCCCCAAACGCACAGGTAAAGGCTGCAGATCTCAGAGTGCTGTGGATCCTTGATTTCCTGACACAGCCGTGTTGACAGGGAGCTCTGTTATGGAAACGTAGAAGCTGATACGTCTCTCTGGGTCATGGCGGGGAAAAGGGGGGAAAAGTGGGGGACGTGTCCCTTGCTGTGAATCCTCTTGTGCTCTCCAGGTTCCCCATGTGCCCCCCTTCACACAGAGTTGAGGGCTCCGACACAGTTCCAAGAACTGGTGCCACCTTGTTTGGTTCCCGTCCGCAACCGTCCCCACGGTGGCCTTGACCCCACAGTGGCCCCGACCGTCCCCGTAGTGGCCCTGACCCCACGGTGACCCTGCTCACGTCCCCAGTGGCCACGGCCACCCCTGCGGTGACCCTGGTGGCCCTGGCTGTCCCCTGTGGTGTCCCCTGATGGTGACCGTGCCCGTGGTGGCCATGGCCATCTGGCTGTCCCAATGGTGGCCTCTGATGGCCCTTGATGGCCCCGTTGTCCCCTGGGATTCCTCCAGTTTCATTGGTTTGACGCACTTGACCCAAAGCTGGTTTGGCAGAATTTGGGGGGGGGGACCTGGGGAGAGGGGAAAGGGCCCCCCCCAAACATGGAGGGGGAGGGGAGGGACCCCAGGATCCCAGGGGGAGGGGGGAAATTCTCCTTTCCCCCAAATGTGGGGGGTCCCCAAGTGGCCAGTGGGTTTTGGGGTGTCCCCCTGGCCCTGGGGAGGGGGGCTAGACCCCCCTGACCGGGAGCTTGAGGGGATCCCCAAAATATGGGGATGTGTGTAAATACTGGGGGGGACACCCAAAGTCTGAGGAGGGGGGGGATCCCCAAAACTTGGAGGGTTCCCCAGATTCCAAGGGAGGATCCCAAAGCCCTGGGAGGGTCGCATCAAACCATAGAGGGGATCCCCAAATTCGGGGGAGTTGCAGGGCCCAGAGGGGTCCCCAAAACTTGGGAAGGGTTCCCCAGATCCCTGGGGGGGGATCCTGAAGCCCTGTGGGAGTGTCCCCAAAATATGGGGAGGGGGCCTAAATACTGGGGAGTTCCCAAATTGAACAGGGTCCCCAAAACTTGGGGGAGGGGCCCCAGATCCCGCAGGGGACCCCAAGCCCTGAGCGGGGGGTGTCATTGTCCCTTTGTCCCCCTCTCCATTTTTGGGGTTAATTCCTGGGGGTCCCCCCATCCCTCTGTACAGCACAGAGAGGCGCCCCCAAGCTGGGGGGGGGGGCTTGTGCTTGCAGGGGGGCCCCACCGGGATGGGGGGACCCTCGGTGGGGGGGGGCTTTTGGATGGGGGGGCTGGTCCATTTACATCTATATTACAAGGAAAATGTGTCTCTTTTTGGGGGAGATTGTGAGGGGTTTTGGCAACAAAAAGTGTCAGTCGGGGGAAGTCCCCACTTTGGGTGGGACCCCGTCAGTCTTGGGGGGTTCAGCCCCGCCCCGCCCTCGCCCCAGCTCCGTGCTGCCAATGATACAGGGGCCCCCTCGATGGCTTTTGGTGGGGCCCCCCTTCAAAATAGGGCTGTGTCCTCCCCACCCCCATATGTGCAGGGTGGGGCGCACAAGGAGCCCCCACCCCCCCAGGTCCAGTGCTTTTGGGGGGGCACACGGACCCTCATGTCGACACGGGGTGGGGGGGCACGAGGGGCCCATGTCCAGCTGGGGGGGCACAGAGGGGCCCTCGTGCGAGGCTGCGTCCTCGTGCAAGGCCAGGTCTTTGCCTCAGGCTGGATCCTCGTGCAAGGCCAGGTCCACGTGCAAGGCCGGGTCCTCGTGTGCGGGGAGGACGACGTGCGAGGCTGAGGCCCCGTGCAGAGCGAGGTCCCTGTGTGAGAACGGCCCCGGGGGCGAGGCTGAGCCCTCCTGTGAGGCCGCCATCCCCGCAGACCCGGACCCCCTTCTGAGGCCGCTGCCCCCCGGGGCGGGTCCCTCGTGCAAACCCTCGTGCGAGGGGGGTCACAGCCCGTCGGGCTCGGCCCCCCCGGCCCCTCGCGACCCCCGCCCTCGGCTCCCCCGCAGGCTGCAGCTGTTGAGGTTGCTGTTGAGGGAAAGCGGCTCTGGGGGGTCGCGGAGGCCGCCCCGGGGGGCTCTGCGGGGAGGGGGGGTCAGTTGGGGAAATGGCGGGGGGGGAACGAAGTGGAGGGAGCAAGGGGACCTGGGAGACACGAGAGGGGGGAGCACAAGAGTTGGGGGGGGCACAAAGGGACTAGGGGGACACAAGGGGGGTCACAAGATGGGGGAGAAACACGGTGACTGGGGGGGGCTAAACAGGGGGGTACAAGGGAGGGAATGAAGTGCAGGGTACGAGGGCAGACGGGGGGCACAAGATTTGATGGTTCTGTGATTCTTGATTGATTTGATTCTTCTGTGATTCTTCGATTCCGTGATTCTTTGATTCTTTGATTCTGTGATTTTGCGGTTCTTTGAATCTGTGATTCTGCGATTCTATCATTACATGATTCTATGGTTCTGCAATTCCATAATTCTTTGAGTCTTTGATTCTGTAATTCTGTGATTCTATGATTCTGTATTTCTATGATTTGATTATTATGTGGTTATTTGATTTTTATTATTCTTTGATGGTTTTAGTCTTTGATTTTTTTGATTCTATAATTAATTGATTCTATAATTTATTGAGTCCAGGATATTATGATTCTTTGATTCTACGATTCTTTGATTCTATGGTTCTTTGATTTTCTGATTCTACAATTATTTCATTCGATGACTCTGTGGTATGGATTTGGTTTTTTTTTGCTTCTGTGATTCTATGATTCTACAACCCTGTGATTCTGTAATTCCATGATTCTGTTATTCACTGATTCTATGATTATATGATTCTACGATTCTTTGATTCTGGGATATTAGGATTCCTTGATTCCCTGGTTCTTTCATTCTAAGATTCTACGACTCTAAGGTTCTATGATTCCTTGATTTCATGATTCCATGATTCTTTGATTCTGGGATATTACGATTCCTTGATTCCCTGATTCTTCAATTCCAAGGTTCTATGACTCCAAGGTTCTACGATTCTTTTATTCCACGATTCTACAACTCTTTGATTCTTTCCTTTGATCCCAGAGCAGTCTGGAGCCTCCAAGCCTCCTGGACCCCCCGTGTGTCACCTGCTCCATCCTCGGCTTGGCTGGAGATCCCCAGCGGTCCCCTGTGGGGTGACAATGGGGCCCTTTGTCACCTCACTGGTGACACCGCCTGTGGTCACCACGACGCCGTGCCCGGCTGCACTTTGTGGCAGGACGGTGACGGGACCAGTGCGAGCCCCGAGCATAGCCCACGTCTCTTTAGAGTCACAGACTCATTTGGGCTGGATGAGACCTTCGGATCGAGTCCAACCACAACCCGACTCGAGCTGCTGGGGGCAGATCCGTGTGAGGAGCTCCCGAGCTCATCCCATGTCTTTTTTTGGGAGGAGCTCCCGAGCTCATTCCACATATTTTCGTGGCAAGGAGCTCTTGATCTCAATTCACGCCTCTTCGTGGGGAGGATCTCCCAGGACCATCTCACATCTTTCCCTGGTGAGGAGCTCCCGAGTGCGTCTCAAATCCTGAAGACTTTCCTTTTTGCTGAAGCTTTTCCTTTTCACCAAAGCTTCCCCGCGAGCTGGAGCAGAGACCCGCCCAGCCACCCCGGGTGGCCTGGGAGGAGGTGAATGTTCCCCAGGCCATCAGACCTCGACGGCAGCCCGACGAGGTGACCAGGTTCCGGCTGCTGCCGCATGAGTGAGGGGTCAGAGGGGACAGCGGGGACAGAGGGGACAGCAGGGACAGAGGGGACAGAGGGGACAGAGGGGATAGCAGGGACAGAGGGGATAGAGGAGACAGAGGGGACAGCAGGGACAGTGGGGACAGAGGGGACAGCGGAGTCAGCAGGGACAGCGGGGACAGAGAGGACAGAGGGGACAGCGGGGACAGAGGGGACAGAGGGGACAGAGGGGACAGAGGGGACAGCGGGGACAGCGAGGACAGAGGGGACAGCGGGGACAGCGGGGACAGAGGGGACAGCAGGGACAGAGGGGACAGCGGGGACAGAGGGGACAGCAGGGACAGCGGGGACAGAGGGGACAGCAGGGACAGCGGGGACAGCGGGGACAGAGGGGACAGCGGGGACAGAGGGGACAGCAGGGACAGCGGGGACAGAGGGGACAGCAGGGACAGCGGGGACAGCGGGGACAGAGGGGACAGCGGGTACAGCGGGGACAGCAGGGACAGCGGGGACAGAGGGGACAGCAGGGACAGCGGGGACAGCAGGGACAGAGGGGACAGAGGGGACAGAGGGGACAGCAGGGACAGCGGGGACAGAGGGGACGCGGCTCCTGCTCAGAGGCATAAAATCACCTCAAAACACAAAATGGTGGCCCCAGGGGCACAAAATCACCTCAGGGCTCAACATGGCAGCAGATTCACCTCAGGGCTCAACTGGCGGCCCCAGGGGTGTTGGGATCACCTCACGCCATTAAAACCCTGAGGAGCGGGTTGAGAGGAGGGAACGGAGCTGGTGAGGGGCTGGAGAAGGAGGGTGAGGGTGGAAATTGGGGGTGATTTCTTCCCCAAAGGGCTGTGGGGCGTTGGAACAGGCTGCCCAGGGCAGTGCTGGAGTCGCCACCCCTGGAGGGTGAACAGACGAGCTTCTTGGGGACGTTTTAGTGCCGCGGCTGGGTTAATGGACTCGATGATCTTGAGGGGCTTTTCCACCCAAAACAGTTGGCTAATTGGCTGATTTTGGGCATTCCTGCGTAGCCGCTCTCTCCTGGCTGGTCGGGCCGGCTCGGGGGGACACGGGGGTGTCTCTGCCAACATGGGGGTTCATCCCGGCTCCATTTCTCTCCCTGCAGCCCTCAGGATCCTGGAGCGGGACCCCGACCCCTCCACCCGTGCCCTGGCAGGTCAGACCATGCTCCTCCTCACCACCAGGACGAATCAGCCAAGACAGCAGCCGACCCTGTGGTCCCTCTGCTGCTGGCACCGCTAAGCCTGGCTTAAGGGCAGCTTTTCTCACCGAAACACCTGCATTTTCTGACAATAACTCTGGAAAAGGAGCCCGATCCATGGCGTCCTTCAGCCCTGGGGTGACGGCGGCGTTTCTGGCCTCTCCGGACGCCGTTTTTCTGGAAATCCCCCAGATCCTGAAGCTCAGGGACGTGAAGTCAGGATTTTTGTGCTTGCATCTCATTTGCTTTTTGCTTTTTTGGGGGTGTTTTGATTGTGCAGATGGTGTTGGCGCTCCCCTCTGAGCAGGGGTGGCACAGACCCCTTTTCACGTTGTTTAAATAAATTGTGTCAGATCAAGATTCTCCCACTGGAATCAACAGACGCATTGTGGGGAAGATCCCAATTAAGGAAATTCACGCTGATAAAAATGCCAAGTTTATCTCCATTAAGCAGCAGCGAAGTCCAGCCCACAGGGCAGCGAAACCCCCGTTATTTTGTGTTTGAGAAGAGCCCAGGGAGTTCATCTCAGTTTGAGAAACAAAAACAGGGCAAAATGGGGATTTCGCTGCAAACGTGAGAACTTGAGCATTCAAATGTTTCATCCGGGGGTCGCTCAGGGGGAATAAAATGCTCAAGGCCCAAAGGGATCCGTGGTAAATCAGCGACGGGTGTTTTGATTTCGGGTGCAGGGGAACGGTTGGGTCTTTTCGAACACAAATTATTTAGTGATTCTAAAACCGGAGGGAATTGGGGGTAAATTGTGGTGCAGGGAGGGAAAAGTGGGAGACGTGTCCCCCCCGTGATCCTCATGTCCCCTCCAGGTCCCCTGTGTTCCCCCAGTCACTGACTGCAGCCAGTGTAATGATATTGTTGGGCTTTGTGGGTGGGTTGTGCATTGGAGAGGGACTTTTGTGGGTTGTTGTATTTCATTGTTTTTTCTGTAAATAGTTTTGTTTCTTTGTGTGCTTGTTGGTTTTGGTAAATATATTGGTTTATGTTTTTTCAGACCTGTGCTCTCCGTCATTTTCCTGTATCTGCAGAGCTGTGGTTTCTGCTCGCTCTGGGTTCCTGGGGCTGGAGGTGGCTGGGGATGCTGGCACGGCCACCCTGGGGACAGGGGGTCCCTGTGCACAGAGGGGTCCCACTTGCAGAGACATGGCACTGGGCACCAGTGGGGTTGGTTCATGAGTTGCTGGAGAGCGGTGTCCCCACCAGCAAAGCTGTCACCAGCAACGAGTGAGCCGTGAGAGCCTTGGGAACGGCTTGTGCCAGGATCAGAGAGAAGGTTTTGCAGCTGTAGGTGCTGCTGTTTAAGGCTCTGAACCTACACATGCGCAGGGCTCTGGAGCTGTTCCCCACCAGGCTGGTGTCAGGACCGCGGTTGCTCCCAGCTTGCAGAAGCGTCCGGGCTGGAGCCAGTGGGAGCTGTTCCTCTCCTCTGGACGCATGCAAGGGCATTCAAGTCCTTCTCAAATGGTGGGGCCCAGCCCGACACACAGTGCTCCAGGTGAGGCTACAGCAAGCCTGGACCCAGTGGGACAATCCCTTCTCTTGGCTGGCTGGTCGGGCCGTGTTTGACGTCCCCAAGACGCCGTTTGCCCTCTCCGAGCCCGGGCACGCTGCTGGCTCCTGAGCCGCTGCCCCCCAGCACCCCAGATCCCTTTCTGCAGGGCTGCTCTCCAGCTGCTCCTCTCCCCGTTTAGACTTGTGCAGCCGTTGCCCCCTTCCAGGGGCAGACACAGCATTTGGGTTTGTTACACATCAACCCATTCGTCATCGCCCAATGCTCCAGTCTGTCCAGATGCCTCTGCAGGGCCTCTTGTCTCCTGAGAAACTCAACAGGGAATCACAGACTGCTTGGGGTTGGGAAGGACCTCTGGAGATCACCTAGTCCAGCCCACCTGCTAGACCGGGTTCACCAGAGCAGGTGGCACAGAATGGCCTCTACGTGTGTTCTGAGTGTTTCCAGAGGCGGAGACTCTCCATCGTAGAGAAGACAGCCTGTTCCAGGGCTCTGGCACCCTCACAGGAGAGAAGTTTCTCCTCCTGTTGAGACAGAACCTCCTGTGTGTCATTCTGTGCCCGTTGCCCCTCACCCTGTCACTGGGCACCACTGAAAAGGGTCAGGCCCATCCTCTTCACACCCACCCTGGGCATATTTAGCAGCATAAACACGATCCCCTGTCAGCTTCTCTTCTCCAGGCCAAACAGACCCAGTTCTCTCAGTCTTGCCTCTTCAGAAAGAAGCTCCAGAGCCCTCATCATCTCTGTGTCTCTCCACTGGACTCTCTCCAGCAATTCCTTCTCCTTTGTAAGCTGGGGAGCCCAGAGCTGGACACACAACTCCAGATGCGGCCTCACCAGGGTAGATCAGAGAGGGAAGATAACCCGCCTCGACCTGCTGGTCACGCTCTTCCTAATGCTCCCCAGGAGACTCTTGACCACAAGGACACATTGCTGCCTCATGGTCAACCTGTTGTCCACCAACTTGGGAGAAGACTCGTCGGCTTCTCTTTCTGTTCAGGGCCTGTAGGAAACGCCCACAACACATCACCCCACATTAGTCTGGCCCTTCATTTTTACCCATAAGCTCTGGACTCATTTTTCATCCCCTCAGGCAGAGTTTGATACATTCGAGTTGCTCTCTCACATAAAGCGCAACTCCCCCACTGCCCTTGCTGGCCTGTCTTTCCAAAAAAGTACAGACCCTCTGTGACAGCGTTCCAGTTGTGTGAGCTGTGCCACTGTGTCTCTGGAATGGCAAAGAGATGGTGGCTGTGTGACCATACACGGATCTCTCGTTGCCCCTGTTTGTTCCCCGTGCTGTGTGCGCTGGTGCACAGACATTTCAGAGAAGGAATCGAGTGTGCAGGTTTCCCGTGAGGTCTGCAGAAGGATCCACCACAGCCATACACACCCTGGAGCTGGTTGGCCTTCTGGTCCTCGTCTTGGGAGGCAGCTCAGCAACATTTGTCACTTCTCTGCTTGGCCTGGCTTATGTTCCCCAGTTTGGATGTGTTGGCATGAGTTTTGCCACTTTGGACACTGTCCCCAAGCCCTTCAGTTGGAAGCCCACCTCACCAAGTTGGTCAGCCTGCTGCCAAACATTCCCTCACCTCTTCTAGACAGGTAGATCCCATCCCTCCCTAGCTGCTTATAGTCACCAATGTCCCATTGTCATAGCAGCCAAAACCCTTAGGAGGCCACCAGCCACAAAGTATGGAGCTGATGTGCATTATACATCTATTTCTGGCTGCGCCCTTTCCTTTAACTGGTAGAAGGGAGGAAAAGATGACCTGGGCATCAGATTTATTCACTTGTACCCCCAAGGCTTTCTAGTCTTCCTTGACAGTACCCAGGCTGGGACTTGCGGTGCCATTGGTGCCCACGTGGAAGAGCAGCTGTGCTGTACAGGGGCAGAGCGAGACCAGAGCCTGCAAAGGGATGGCCATGGACAGGGAGGTGAACTTCAGCTACGGCAGGAACCAACTGGAGAACAACATTTCTGAGGGGTGAGGATGGCTGCCGGGCATGACGGGATGGTTGGGAAGAACCGCTCAAGGCTGCATGGAAGTAGAACTGGTTGGGATTCAAAATTCGGTGGAGGAGGTAGAGTAGTACCTCCCTAACCACCACTGAGGGGGTGTCATCCCCATCCGAGCTGCGCAGCCAACCCCAGAGTGCCCATGCAACCCAGGTGTGATGTCACGGCCCGTGTTCCACCCGCAGCGCTGGTGCCCGGCAACGAGCACAGCAAAGAGAATCCCACCAGCACTGAGCAAAGCCCATCCTGTCTTCCCTTTTTGCTTTCTTACCACTTGCCCTGTTCCCAGTCCAGCCCTTGTATCCCATTCTCAGTGCCTTGGCTGCAAAATCCAACCTTCTCACCTGCTCCCACCAACTCAGTCCCGTCTTTCCCTTCCCACTTTTTTTTTGTTATGAAGGTCCTGAAGAAGAGAAAAACCGCGCTGCTGGAGGTACGGCCCCCGCTGCCTGGGGGGATGGCGTGGCATGGGACCCCCCTCTGGGGAGCTCAGGGGCCAGGAGCTCAGCTTGTCTTCTCCACCCAGCCCTGCAAGGCCACGGGCTGGGAGAAGCCCTTCTGGGCTGCTCGTCCCCTGCTGAAATCGAGCATCCCTACCTGTGGGACACGTCCCCATGGGAGCCCAGGGCACCCTGGGCTCGTGTCAGAGGGATGCTAAGCGGGAGCAGCTGGTGCTGCCCGGAGCCTGAGCCCGTGCCTCCTCTGCCCCTTTCCAGGCTGGAGCCAGGGCAGCCCAGCCCTGCCCGGGGAGCAGCGCAGAGGCAAGAACCCCACCTGTGCAAGGTAAGGGGCTTCTGGGTCCCCAGGCAGGTGTGGGGCTGGGCTCTGTGCTTGGGGCACCCCGCAGGGCAGGGACATGGCTGCTCAGCCCTGCCCTCTCTGCTCCCACACATCTGCAAGACCGCGTCACTCCCAAATCTGTTGAAGGGCACAAAGCGCAGAATCCCCTGGCTGCAGGTGCTGGCCCGTGGGTGCTGGTGGCCCAGGAGCTGCCCAAACTCCAGGCAGCTCCTGCTGAGGACATACCATGGGGTCCTGTCACACCACAGCTCTCCCTGGGCAGTGAGAGGGGTCAGGGGTGCTGAGAGCCCCGTTCCACAGATGCGCTGGGCTGGGCAGGGCAGGACCAATGCACTTTTCTGCTTGTATTTTGGCTTAGGATACACCACGTCTTGCTGGGGAGCTGCATGTCCGGCTGCTGGGATCAAGGAAGGAGAGATGGAGGAGAAGACAGACGTAGATGTGATGGTGGAAGAACAGATGGAGGTTGATGTGACGGTGGAGGAAGAGATGATGGATGTGGACGAAGGGACAGAGGAAGAAATGGAGGTAGATGCAGAGATCGAGGAGGCAATGGAGGTGGATGGATAGCTGAAGATCAAAGATGGACGTACCAGCAGCCGGATAGGAACATGCTCCCCAGCCACTGCCTGCAGCCGCTGCAATAATATTGGTGGGTGGGTTATACATTAGACAGGAGTTTTAGGGTTTTTTTGTACTTATCTGTAGTTGTTTTTTCTGTACATAGTTTTGTTTCTTTGTGTGCTTGTTGGTTTTGGTAAATATATTGATTTATGTTTTTTCAGACCTGTGCTCTCTGTCACTTTCTTGCATCTGCAGAGCTGTGGTTTCGACTCGCTCTGGGTTCCTGGGGCTGGAGGTGGCTGGGGGTGCTGGCACGGCCACCCCGGGGACAGGGGGTCCCTGTGCACAGAGGGGTCTCACTTGCAGGGACATGGCACTGGGCACCAGTGGGGTTGGTTCATGAGTTGCTGGAGAGCGGTGTCCCCACCAGCAAAGCTGTCACCAGCAACGAGTGAGCCGTGAGAGCCTTGGGAACGGCTTGTGCCAGGATCACGGAGAAGGTTTTGCAGCTGTAGGTGCTGCTGTTTAAGGCTCTGAACCTACACATGCGCAGGGCTCTGGAGCTGTTCCCCACCCGGCTGGTGTCAGGACCGCGGTTGCTCCCAGCTTACAGAAGCGTCCGGGCTGGAGCCAGTGGGAGCTGTTCCTCTCCTCTGGACGCATGCAAGGGCATTCAAGTCCTTCTCAAATGGTGGGGCCCAGCCCGACACACAGTGCTCCAGGTGAGGCTGCAGCAAGCCTGGACCCAGTGGGACAATCCCTTCTCTTGGCTGGCTGGTCAGGCCGTGTTTGACGTCCCCAAGACGCCGTTTGCCCTCTCCGAGCCCGGGCACGCTGCTGGCTCCTGAGCCGCTGCCCCCCAGCACCCCAGATCCCTTTCTGCAGGTCTGCTCTCCAGCTGCTCCTCTCCCCGTTTAGACTTGTGCAGCTGTTGCCCCCTTCCAGGGGCAGACACAGCATTTGGGTTTGTTACACATCAACCCATTTGTCATCGCCCAATGCTCCAGTCTGTCCAGATGCCTCTGCAGGGCCTCTCGTCTCCTGAGAAACTCAACAGGGAATCACAGACTGCTTGGGGTTGGGAAGGACCTCTGGAGATCACCTAGTCCAGCCCACCTGCTAGACCGGGTTCACCAGAGCAGGTGGCACAGAATGGCCTCTACGTGTGTTCTGAGTGTTTCCAGAGGCGGAGACTCTCCATCGTAGAGAAGACAGCCTGTTCCAGGGCTCTGGCACCCTCACAGGAGAGAAGTTTCTCCTCCTGTTGAGACAGAACCTCCTGTGTGTCATTCTGTGCCCGTTGCCCCTCACCCTGTCACTGGGCACCACTGAAAAGGATCAGGCCCATCCTCTTCACACCCACCCTGGGCATATTTAGCAGCATAAACACGATCCCCTGTCAGCTTCTCTTCTCCAGGCCAAACAGACCCAGTTCTCTCAGTCTTGCCTCTTCAGAAAGAAGCTCCAGAGCCCTCATCATCTCTGTGTCTCTCCACTGGACTCTCTCCAGCAATTCCTTCTCCTTTGTAAAGTGCTGTCGAGGGTTTAGATTGCGGGGGAGAATAAAACGTTGGCAGATGTATTGTTAACCTCCTCTCCTGCCTCCGCTTCCCCCTTTTGCCCCTCCCTCTCCCCCTTCCCTCTCAGAACAGGTGATCAGGAGGGAAAGAAGGACCGATAGAAGAGAGTTGGTAAAAATTAAAGATGTTTTACTAATGCTACTGATAAGAATAGAGAAAATAATACAAAATATACAAAACCAATCTTGAAAATCCCCGCAATTACAGAGCCGGCACCCAAAGTCCTGGATTGGACTCTGCAGCCAACCGGAGCTGGATTCAGTCTCTCACTAGGCCTCAGTTCGCAGGGATGACTCGCAAGGTCGTCTCCTAATGTCGGCCATAAGTAGAAGGGAAAACGCAAAGGCAAAAAGGGAAAAAGGGGCGAGATCCTCATGATCTTCCACTTTTATATGAATTATCCAGGTGAATGGAATGTTATACTCAGTTGGTCAGTTTCTTGGTCACCTGTTTCTCCTTGCCCCTCTCACGAGATGTCCATCCATGCTTATCAATGACCTCGCATTGCATTGCTATGTTCACCAAAACATGTATCTGGTTTTCCAGGAAAATGCAGCTGATATGAAGCTTGAGCTGAGAGGCAAATTCACTAAAAGAGGATCTTGTTTTTTAACAAAACCAGGACATTCTACACCTTATAATATGCCATTCACCGAATATTTAAACCTTATCAATAAAATCTATCAATACAATCTAATTAATCACTACTATATACATATATATATATATATATATGTATAGACACATATGTACGTATATATTCAGGAGTAATTAATCTTAATCAGTGGACCATCCTTTGAAAAGTTCATTAAGTTCATTTTGTCACAGCAGCCTTCCAGGGCAGGAAAAATGGTACAAGTGCATCTCATGACCACTGTTTGTGGGTTAAAGACATCAACTTCGAAGAAGTTGTCAGGCACCACTCCAAGAAGCTAGCTTTGGTTTCATCATCACTGTCTTGATCTGGAAGACACTTATGAAACACTGTCAGGTCCTTGGGAAAAACAATCCCAGTAATGGGCTTGCCTTTGCCTGAGGCAGGAGTAACCCAGAGCACCTTTCCTAACATGTTTTTCATGTGTACTACAGGGACTTTATCTCCTTCCACAGGATGAAGAATCTCTGATTGGGCAGG
Organism: Nesoenas mayeri; assembly: GCF_963082525.1. Taxonomy (NCBI): domain Eukaryota; kingdom Metazoa; phylum Chordata; class Aves; order Columbiformes; family Columbidae; genus Nesoenas; species Nesoenas mayeri. Next base: position 784,502 of record NW_027659957.1, read on the forward strand.
CCCGGCTCGGTTGGTTGATCCCCTGGTGTTGGTCAACCACGTGGCTTTTGCTAAATGTGAATCCCAGTTTTTAAAGTTTCCACCACCAAGTGCCTTTAGTGTAGTTTTTAGCAAACCATTGTACCTTTCAGATTTCCCAGAGGCTGGTGCATGTTATGGAATATGATATACCCACTCAATACCATGTTCTTTGGCCCAATTGTCTATAATACTGTTTTTGAAATGAGTACCATTGTCTGATTCAATTCTTTCTGGTGTACCATATCATCAAAGGACTTGCTTTTCAAGGCCCAAGATAATATTTCGGGCTGTAGCATGAGGTACAGCATATGTTTCCAACCATCCAGTGGTTGCTTCCACCATTGTAAGTACATAACGCTTACCTTGACGTGTTTGTGGAAGTGTAATATAATCAATCTGCCAAGCTTCTCCATACTTATACTTTAACCATCGCCCCCCATACCATACAGGATTTGACCGTTCATCTTGTTTGATTTTGGCGCAAGTTTCACATTCAGGAATAACGTGTGAAATAGTGTCCATAGTTAAATCCACCCCTCCATCGCGAGCCCATTTATATGTTGCATCTCTACCTTGATGCCCTGAAGCATCATGGGCCCACCGGGCTAGGAAAAGTTCACCTTCATGTTGCCAGTCCAAGTCCACCTCAGCTACTTTAATCTTAGCAGCTTGATCCGCTTGTTGGTTGTTTAGATGTTCCTCGGTGGCTCGACTTTTAGGCACATGAGCATCTACATGCCGAACTTTCACAGGCAGGCTCTCTAGCCGAGCAGCAATGTCTTGCCACAGTGTGGCAGCCCAAATGGGTTTACCTCTGCGCTGCCAGTTGCTTTTCTTCCACTGCTGTAGCCACCCACACAAGGCATTTGCTACCATCCATGAGTCAGTATAGAGATAAAGTATTGGCCACTTCTCTCTTCCAGCAATGTCCAAAGCCAGCTGGATGGCTTTCACTTCTGCAAACTGGCTAGATTCACCTTGTCCTTCAGTGGCTTCTGTAACTTGTTGTGTGGGACTCCACACAGCAGCTTTCCACCTTCGATGTTTTCCTACAAGACGACAGGATCCATCTGTGAACAGTGCATACTGCTTATCAGTGTCTGAAAGAGTATTATACGGTGGTGCTTCTTCAGCATGTTTTACTTCCTCCTCATCTGGAGACATCCCAAAGTCTTTGCTTTCTGGCCAGTCTGTAATCACCTCTAAGATCCCTGGACGGTTGGGACTTCCAATTCGAGCTCGTTGCGTGATCAAAGCAATCCATTTACTCCACGTAACTTCGGTTGCATGATGTGGAGAGGGAACCGTCCCTTTGAACATCCAGCTCAGCACCGGCAGTCGCGGTGCCAGGAGGAGCTGTGCTTCAGTACCGATCACTTCTGAAGCAGCTCAAACTCCTTCATATGCTGCTAGTATCTCTTTTTCAGTTGGAGTACAGTTGGCCTCAGATCCTTTGTATCCTCGACTCCAAAAACCTAAGGGTCGACCTCGGGTTTCTCCTGGTGCTTTCTGCCAGAGGCTCCAGGTAAGTCCATTATCTCCGGCTGCAGTGTAGAGCACATTTTTAACATCTAGTGCAGTCCGAACTGGTCCAAGGGCCACCGCATGAGTTATCTCACGCTTAATTTGTTCAAAGGCTTGTCGTTGTTCAGGGCCCCACTCAAACTGGTTCTTTTTACGAGTCACTCGATAGAGAGGGCTCACAATCTGGCTGTCGTCAGGAATATGCATTCTCCAAAAACCTACAATGCCCAAGAAAGTCTGTGTCTCCTTTTTATTAGTAGGTGGAGACATTGCAGCAATTTTGTTGATCACATCCATTGGGATCTGACGACGGCCATCCTGCCATTTTATTCCTAAAAACTGGATCTCTCGTGCAGGTCCCTTGACCTTGCTTCGTTTTATGGCAAAACCAGCATCCAAAAGAATCTGAATTATTCTCTCACCTTTCTCGAAGACTTCTTTCGCTGTGTCGCCCCATACGATGATGTCATCAATATACTGCAAGTGTTCTGGAGCTTTACCTTGCTCCAGGGTGGTCTGGATCAGTCCATGGCAGATGGTAGGACTGTGTTTCCACCCCTGGGGCAAGCGATTCCACGTGTACTGGATGCCTCTCCAGGTGAAAGCAAACTGCGGCCTGCACTCTGCTGCTACAGGAATAGAGAAAAATGCATTAGCAATGTCAATTGTAGCATGCCACTTAGCTGCCTTTGACTCCAGTTCAAATTGCAGTTCTAGCATGTCAGGCACAGCAGCACTCAGTGGTGGCGTAACTTCATTCAGGCCACGATAGCCCACAGTTAGTCTCCACTCGTCACTAGACTTAGGCACTGGCCAGACTGGGCTGTTAAAAGGTGAGCGAGTCTTACTGATCACACCCTGGCTTTCCAATTGACGGATCAGCTTCTGGATAGGAATCAAGGAGTCTCTATTGGTGCGATATTGCCCACGATGCACTGTCGTGGTAGCAGTTGGCACCTGCTGATCATCAACCATCAGCAGTCCTACAACAGAAGGATCATCTGAAAGACCAGGCAAATCAGACAGCTGTTCAATTTTCTCAGTGTCCACAGCTGCTATACCAAATGCCCACCTATACCCTTTTGGGTCCTTAAAATACCCTCTCTTGAGGTAGTCTATGCCAAGGATGCACAGAGCATCTGGACCAGTCACAACGGGATGCTTTTGTCAGTTTTTTCCAGTTAGGCTCATTTCAGCCTCTACAACAGTCAGTTCCTGGGATCCCCCAGTCACTCCAACAATATTGATGGATTGTGTTCCTTTATAATTAGAAGGAATTATTGTGCACTGAGCACCAGTGTCCACTAAAGCTTTGTACTCCTGGGGGTGTGTTGTACCAGGCCATCGTATTTGTACAGTCCAATAAACTCTGTTATCCCTTTCCTCCACCTGGTTGGAGGCAGGGCACCTCTAATTTCTGTTTTGCACAGTCTCTGGGTGTGAATTAGAGGTTCCTTCAAGAGCATCAGAATCTCTTCTGCTCCTTTTGTAAACTGGAGCAGCCACCTTCCTAGGAGTTTTTCCTTTTATCTCACGTACTCGTTCTTGAAGTTCTGAGGTAGACCTCCCATGCCACTTATTCATGTTCTCTCCCTGCTCATGCAGGAAGAACCACAGTGAACCTCTTTTTGTGGGCTGCCTTTGTCCTCTCTCTCGAGACTGGAAACGCCTTTTCCTAACAGCTGAAACATAAGTTTGTGCAGGTCGTGAATGGTATTTGTCTTCTCTGAGTTCTTTGATCTCTTGCAATAGCTTTTCAAATCGGTCATCAGATTTTTCACACAGTCTCTCTACAGCAGAGACACAAGCCCGTAGAGAACCAGCAAGGCTGTCCTCAAAGTCACGGAGCTGCTCAATCACTTCAGTAATATCTTGTCCAACTCTAGATGACCAGAGCATTCCTGCCAATGACTTAGCATATGCAGGTGATGCACTTTGTACAAATCTGCGCCACAGAGGTCGTGTACAATTGATTCTATCTGGGTCTGTTCCCTCTTGGCTGTTTGGTCCAAAATAGATGATCTCTCGCACAGCTAATTCTCTCAGGAACTGAATACCTTTCTCCATAGTATTCCATTTCCCTAACCTGGATATACAATCTTCCTTGTAGGGAAATCTTACTTTCATAGCTGAAAGGAGTCGGGTCCAGAGAGTAGTGGCATTAGACTCTCTTGAAATTGCCCTATCAATGGTGGAATCTCTTGACAGAGATCCCAGCTGCCTGGCTTCACCACCTTCCAGTTCAATTGTATCTGCCCCATTGTCCCAGCATCAGAGCAGCCAGGTTAAAATATTCTCGCCTTCACGACGACTAAAGTCTTTTCACAGATCTCTCAGCTCACCTGGAGAAAAGGACCGAGTGGTGGTCACTTTATCTCCTCCCTGTCCTGATGGTGCCCCTTGGGTTGATGTTGGCCCTGTGCCATCATCTGCTGCACGAGTAGTCTTTCTAGTGACTTTCTTACAACCAGCAACTGATGCTGATATGGGTTTACCATCATTTGATTCATTTCCAGAGTCTGAATGACTGTCACAGTGATCACTATGGTTACAGCAGCAACAGTGCCCAGTGTGTGAAGAAGGGGGGGCTGCCTTTAAGGCTGCAGAATTAGTGTTATCAGAAGTGACCTTGGCAGAAGAACTCTGTGTAGGAGCTGTACCTTCAGCCTGCGAAGGCGCCATGGCGGGGGCAGCAGCTGCAACGGCAGCTTTCCCTGTTTTGCTCTTTCTCGAGCGGCCAGGAGTGCTTTTTACTAAAGCTTCCGAAGACGCACCGCAAATCTCAGGACAACAAAGAGACGCAAACCTCCTGTTAAATGCCATTTCTCTTAACAGAAACACAAACTGACATACATTCAGCAAACCAGATAACACCATCACAGTTCTATCAAAACTCCAAGGATATTCAAAATTCTCTAAAACATTTGCGAACTGTCCTAACGAAAAAAACGAAAGTACTGTTAGTCAGCCTTTCTAAAGGTTCGCTTGACCAATTAGCAAACACAGAGCCGTACTGCTCTTTAATCTCTCCTGGAGGCTTTTCAAGGTAAAGCAGATGCGAGTAGAAATTCATTAGCGGCTGCAGTATAATGAAATAAACCAGTGACAAACCACACAGTATCATCATGAGCATTGTCCAGTTCCTTGTTGTTATATAATGAATACTTCGATTTAAAAAGAAAGCCCAGCACAGATATGGAATCAGTGAGCACAATGCAGAAAATAACTGATACAACTTAAGCCATAACATCTTTAAATCAGTGGAATTCACTTTGCCTTAATACCACTAAATAATACCCGAAGCAAACAGACGCGCGAGTATCACAACTCTATGAGTTGGCACCGTGCCAAGAAAATTGAAAGGTAAGTCAGAGCAGCAGAAAAGCCAAAAATCTCCAAATTTACCCCTTTCTCTTGCCCCATGTTGGGCGCCAATTATCTGTCGAGGGTTAAGATTGCGGGGTGACAATAAAACCCTGGCAGATGTATTCTTAACCCACTCTTCCCCCCCACTTCCCCCTTTTGCCCCTCCCTCTCCCCCCTTCCACTCAGGAGAGGCGATTGGCAGGAAAAAAGAAGGACAGAGAGAAGAGAGTTCGAAAAATTAAAGATGTTTTACTAATGCTACTAATAAGAATAGAGAAAATAATACAAAATATACAAAACCAATCTTGAAAGTCTCAGCAACTGCAGAGCCGGCACCCAAAGTCCTGGATTAGACTTCACAGCCAACCAGAGCTGGATTCAGTCTGTCACTAGGCCTCAGTTCACAGGGACGACTAGCAAGGTCCGCTCCTAATGTCGGCCATAGGGAAAAAGGGAAAAGAAGGGCCGAGATCCTCGTGATCTCCCATTTTATATGAAGTATTCACGTGAATGGAATGTTATACACAGTTAGTCAGTCATTTCTCGTCGCCTCTCTCGCGAGATGTCCATCCATGCTTATCAATAAGTTTGCATTCCATTGCTAGGTTTTACCAAAACATGTGTCTGGTTCTCCAGGAAAATGCAGTTAATATGAAGGCTTTAGCTGACAGGCAAAATTCACTGAAAGAGAAACTTGTTTTTAACAAAACCAGGACAGCTCTCTAAAACATTTGCGAACTGGCCTAGCGAAAAAACGAAAGTATTGTTAGTCAGCCTTTCTAAAGATTCGCTTGACCAATTAGCAAACACAGAGCCGTACTGCTCTTTAATCTCTCCTGGAGGCTTTTCAAGGTAAAGCAGAAGCGAGTAGAAATTCATTAGTGGCTGCAGTATAATGAAATAAACCAGTGACAAACCACACAGTATCATCATGGCCATTGTCCAGTTCCTTGTTGTTATATAATGAATACTTCGATTTAAAAAGAAAGCCCAGCACAGATATGGAATCAGTGAGCACAATGTAGAAAATAACTGATACAACTTATGCCATAACATCATTAAATCAATGTAATTCACTTTGCTTGAATACAACCAAATAATATCCGAAGCAAACAGGCGCGCGAGTATCACAACTCTATGAGTTGGCACCGTGCCAAGAAAATTGAAAGGTACGTCAGAGCAGTAGAAAAGCCAAAAAATCTCCAGATTTACCCCTTTCTCTTGCCCCACGTTGGGCGTCAATTATCTGTCGAGGGTTAAGATTGCGGGGTGACAATAAAACCCTGGCAGATGTATTCTTAACCCCCTCTTCCCCCCCACTTCCCCCTTTTTGCCCCTCCCTCTCCCCCCTTCCACTAAGGACAGGCGATCGGGAGGGAAAAAGAAGGACGGAGAGAAGAGAGTTGGAAAAAATTGAAGATGTTTTACTAATGCTACTAATAAGAATAGAGAAAATAATACAAAATATACAAAACCAATCTTGAAAGTCTCAGCAACTGCAGAGCCGGCACCCAAAGTCCTGGATTAGACTCCACAGCCAACCGGAGCTGGGTTCAGTCTGTCACTAGGCCTCAGTTCGCAGGGACGACTAGCAAGGTCCTCTCCTAATGTCGACCATAGGGAAAAAAGGAAAAAGGGACGAGATCCTCGTGATCTCCCATTTTATATGAAGTATTCACGTGAATGGAATGTTATACACAGTTAGTCAGCTGTTTCTCATCGCCCCTCTCACGAGATGTCCATCCGTGCTTATCAATATGTTTGCATTCCATTGCTAGGTTTACCAAAACATGTGTCTGGTTCTCCAGGAAAATGCAGTTAATATGAAGGCTTTAGCTGACAGGAAAAATTCACTGAAATAGAAACTTGTTTTTAACAAAACCAGGACATTGGATCCACGCCCCATCACTCCACGAGGTTCATGGATCCACTAGGTTCATGAGTGATTCCTGAGGACCATTCAAGTGTGGGCAGTGTAAGAGAGGAGCAGAGCAGGGTCAGCTCATGGGTCATGACTGAGCACAGCCACCCCAGCAGCAGCCGTTCCCCATCTCCCAGGCACAGCCATGCCCACAGCATGCAAATGGCACTGCCATACATGATTAGCCCAAGAGAGGCCTTTCCTCCTTCCATATTCCCAGGAAAATCTCCCTCCTGTTCCTCCTCCACCTGCAGACATCAACTGCTTTCCATTGCTGGGCTCAGACATGGCTGGAAGGGTTCACTGAAGCCATCAGCCATCTCATTGCTTCTCCCTGGCATGCCCTGACCTCTCCCACACCTACAGTTCTCGACGAGTTCCCCTTGTGTCGGTGTCTCTCCTGGAAGGAGTCTGTCCCGAGAAGGGGATCCAGCTCCTGCCACTCTCTGCAGAGGCACATGAGCAGTGTCCATCACCTGGGGACACAAAGGGTGACATTTGCCACACCACCCTTCATCTGAACCACTTAGATGTGTGCTTGTGGATGAGGTATGGAGCCTTATAGTGCAAATACCTATTTAACTGTCATTGCCAGAGGGGCGACCACACATGCAGAGTACTATTTTACACGTATTTAAATATAAGCATGTTAAACTTTTCTTTTTCTTTTTAAAACCGTCATTCCCAGACAAATTACGCAAACACTTGAAGGATTACTCATGTCTTTTAACATGATTATCCTCAGAAGGCCACCAGCTTTGCTTCTCAGGAAATGGGATCCAGAGTCCAAGGGCAGGATGGTTTGGGCTCTGTGCTGGGATCTGGAAACTGAAACGTGCTCCCATCTCCCAGCCCCCTGCCCTCCTGAGTGAGGGTGTGAGACATTCTGCCAGCGAGGGCTGAACTCACAGCCATGACCAGTATCTTATGTCCAACTGCAGCCAACGGTGTCCTGCCAGCTCGGCATTGGAGCTTCCATTGCTGGACGTGTTTAAGAGACATGGAGATGTGGCACTTAGGGATATGGTTTATTGTTGGAGTTCTTATGTCGAGGTCTTATGTTTGAGTTCCATGTTCTTATGTGTCTTTTCCAAACTAAATGATTCTATAATGCTCTCATTCTATGATTGGAGTTTAAATATTTCGGTTCTCACTAACTGTAGCTTCTGTCCAGGCTGGCTCTTGTGTAGCACAACTGTCCTGGCTCTCCAGGCAGATTGGGCACTGGTGTGGTCCTTGCACTGGAAGTTTTTCCCTTCCTTGGGTAAAAGACTTGGGTCACAGATGTTTGAAGCAGTCCTGTCAAATACTGAGCAGGCTGAGCTTTGAAGCCAATGGATGACTGTGACGTTTTCAAGGATGTTTTTGATGGTGGTACTATCACTAATAACAGCAACAGAACTGAACTGAGGGGCCCAGAACTGAACACAATACTCCAGGTGTGGCCTCCCCAATGCAGAGTACAGGGGAAGGATCACTGCCCTTGTCCTGCTGACCACGCTTGTTTGGATACAGGACAGGACACCATTGGCCTTCTTGGCCACCTGGGCACACTGTTGGCTCATGAGCTTCCTGTCCATTAGTCCCCCAGGTCCCTTTCTGCCTGACTGCTCTCCAGCCACTCTGTGCCCAGCCTGGAGCGCTGCAGGGGGTTGTTGTGGCCAAAGTGCAGGACCCGGCACTTGGCCTTGTTGAACTTCATCCCATTGGAATCAGCCTATTTTTCCAGTCTCTCCAGATCCCTCTGCAGAGCCCTCCTGCCTTCCAGCAGGTCCACACTCCCTCCCAACTTGGTGTCATCAGCAAATTTGCTGATGATGGTCTCAATCCCCTCATCTAAATCGTCAATAAAGATGGTACACAGGACTGGACCCAACACTGACCCCTGGGGACACCACTAGTGACTGGCCGCCAGCTGGATGCGGCCCCATTCACCAGCACTCTCTGGGCCCGGCCCTCCAGCCAGTTCTTCACCCAGCGTGGAGTGCACTTGTCCCAGCCACGGACTACCAGCTTTTGCTCGAGTATATTATGGGAGACAGTGTCAAAGGCCTTGCTGAAGTCCAGATAGACCACATCCACGGCTTTCCCCTCATCCACCAGGTGAGTCACCTGATCATAAAAGGAGATCAGGTTGGTCAGACAGGACCTGCCCCTCCTAAGCCCATGCTGGCTGGGTCTGATCCCTTGTCCATCCTGAAGGTGCTGTGTGATTGCATTCAGGATGATCTGCTCCATAACCCTGCCAGGCACGGAGGTCAGACTGACAGGCCTGTAGTTACCAGGGTCAGGTTTGCAGCCCTTTTTGTGGGCTGGGGTAACATTGGCCAATTTCCAATCATATGGGACCTCCCCAGTGAGCCAGGACTGTTGGAAGATGATGGAGAGCGGCTTGGCAAGTTCTTCCGCCAGCTCCCTCATCACCCTAGGATGGATCCCATCTGGTCCCATAGACTTGTGAGGATCCAGATGGCTCAGTAAATCACCAACTGTTTCCTCCTGGAATACAAGGGACCTGTTTGGCTTCCTGTCTCTGTCAACCACCTCCAGAGGCCAGTTGTCCTGAGGGCCACCTGTCTTTCTGGTGAAAACTGAGGCAAAGTAGGTATTAAGTACCTCAGCTTTCTCCTCATCTTTGTTAACTATATTTCCCTCAAAGTCCAGCAGAGAATGGAGGTTTTCCTTGCCCCTTCTTTTGTTATTAACATATTTAAAGAAGGACTTTTTATTATCCCTGACAGAATTGGCCAAATTAACCTCAAATTGCACTTTTGTTTCCCTGATTTTTTTCCTGCATGATCTAGCTATTTCCATAAATTCTTCATAAGTAGCCAGCCCTTTTTTCCACAGTTGGTAAAGTCTCTTTTTATTTCCGATTTCCTTCAGAATCTCCCTGTTTAGCCAAGCCGGTTGTCTTCCCCGACGGCTAGCCTTTCGGCACACTGGTATAGCCTGTACCTGTGCACTCAAAACCTCCTGCTTGAAGCATGTCCACCCCCTCCTGGGCCCCCTTGTTTTTAAGCATTGTTTCCCAGGGTATGCTCTGAACTAGGCTTCTGAATAGGCAAAAGTCTGCCCTCCGGAAGTCCAGTGTAGAGGTTTTGTTAATGGTTCTCCCTGCATCTCTGAGTATTGAAAATTCTATTATTTCATGGTCGCTATGACCCAGGCGGCCTCCAACCACTACATCTCCCACCAGCCCTTCTCTGTTTGTAAACAGTAGGTCTAGTGGGGCCTTGCCCCTCGTAGGCTCATTTACCAGCTGATGAAGGAAATTGTCCTCTACACACTCTAGGAACTTCCTAGACTGCCTCTTCTGTGCAGTATTGAGCTCCCAGCAGATATCCGGCAGGTTAAAGTCACCCACAAGAACAAGGGCTGTCGACTTTGAGACATCTGCCAGCTGCTTGTAGAATAATTCATCTCCTTCATCGTTCTGGTTGGGTGGTCTATAACAGACACCCACGAGAATGTCAGCCTTGTTGAACTTCCCTCTGATTCTGGTCCACAGGCACTCAACCTTGTCGCTGCTGACCTCAAGTTTAACAGAGTCGAGTGACTCTCTAACATATAAAGCCACCCCTCCACCTCTCCTACCCTGCCTATCTTTTCTGAAGAGCTTGTAGCCACACATAGCAGCACTCCAGTCATGAGAGTCATCCCACCATGTTTCTGTGATGGCAACTATGTCATAGCTTTCCTGCTGCACAATGGCTTCCAGCTCCTCTTGTTTGTTGCCCATACTGCGTGCATTAGTGTACATGCACTTCAGGTGGGCTGCTGATTTCACTCTTAATTTGGGCTTTCCATCCTTAGGCTGATCTTTGCAGAGCCCAGTTTCAATCCCTTCCCACTTCAAACCTAGTTTAACGCCCTCCTGATCAGCCCTGCCAACTTATGGGCTATAGTCCTCTTGCTCTGCCTAGCACCCCATGCCCTCTGAACCTTCCCTGCCCAGGACTCCTCACACGTTGCCCAGAGCGAGTCACACTGAGGTGTTGGCTGGTTCCCTGGCTGAGATGTTGGTTTAGATGGTCACCTACAGCACAGGTGGGTCCTGCCCCATCATCACCTGCTCTGCTCCAGTCTGAAACAGAGCCCAACATCACAATGGGATCATGAGAGAACTGAGGTCGAAGGGGCCTCAGGAGTCTGCAGTCCAACCTGTCACCAACTGGGTCACACTAAGCTGTTCAAGCCTTGATTCAATCAGAGCTTTAGCAGGACTAGAGAAGTGATCATCCCTTTGTACTGGGCACTGGTGAGGCTGCACCTTGAATCCTGGGGTCAGTTTGAGGCCCCTCATGGCAAGGAAGACATTGAGGTGCTGGAGAGAGTTCAGAGGAGGGTGACAAGGCTGGTGAAGGGTCTGGAGCACCAGTCTTACGAGGAGCGGTTGAGGGAGCTGGGGCTGTTCAGCCTTGAGAACAAGAGGCTGAGGGGAGACCTTGTTGCTTTCTACAGCTACCTGAAAGGAGGTTTAATCATGGAGGGTGTTGGTCTCTTCTCCCAAGTAGCAAGTGATAGGACAAGAGGAAATGACCTCAAGTTGCACACGAGGACATTTAAATTGGATATGAGGAAGAAATTCTTCAGGGAAAGGGTTTTGAAGCAATGGAGCAGACTGCCCAGTGAGGTTGTGGAGTCACCATCACTGAAGGTGTTTAAAAGACATACAGAAGAGGTTCTTAGGGACATGGTTTAGTGCTAGATTTAGGTTATGTTTGGACTCGATGATCTTAAGGGTCTCTTCCAACCACAATTATTCTACGTGTCCTGGTTTTGTTAAAAACAAGTTTCTCTTTCAGTGAATTTTTTCCTGTCAGCTAAAGCCTTCATATTAACTGCATTTTCCTGGAGAACCAGACACATGTTTTGGTAAAACCTAGCAATGGAATGCAAACTTATTGATAAGCATGGATGGACATCTCGCGAGAGGGGCGACGAGGAACAACTGACCAACTGTGTATAACATTCCATTCACGTGAATACTTCATATAAAATGGGAGATCACGAGGATCTCGGCCCTTCTTTTCCCTTTTCCCTATGGCCGACATTAGGAGAGGACCTTGCTAGTCGTCCCTGTGAACTGAGGCCTAGTGACAGACTGAATCCAGCTCTGGTTGGCTGTGGAGTCTAATCCAGGACTTTGGGTGCTGGCTCTGCGGTTGCTGAGACTTTCAAGATTGGTTTTGTATATTTTGTATTATTTTCTCTATTCTTATTAGTAGCATTAGTAAAACATCTTTAATTTTTCGAACTCTCTTCTCTCTGTCCTTCTTTTTTCCTGCCAATCGCCTCTCCTTAGTGGAAGGGGGGAGAGGGAGGGGCAAAAGGGGGGAGTGGGGGGGGAAGAGGGGGTTAACAATACATCTGCCAGGGTTTTATTGTCACCCCGCAATCTTAACCCTCGACAGATAATTGGCGCCCAACGTGGGGCAAGAGAAAGGGGTAAATCCAGAGATTTTTGGCTTTTCTACTGCTCTGACGTACCTTTCAATTTTCTTGGCACGGTGCCAACTCATAGAGTTGTGATATTCGCGCGTCTGTTTGCTTCGGATATTATTTAGTGGTATTAAGGCAAAGTGAATTCCACTGATTTAAAGATGTTATGACTTAAGTTGTATCAGTTATTTCCTGCATTGTGCTCACTGATTCCATATCTGTGTTGGGCTTTCTTTTTAAATCGAAGTATTCATTATATAACAACAAGGAACTGGACAATGCTCATGATGATACTGTGTGGTTTGTCACTGGTTTATTTCATTATACTGCAGCCGCTAATGAATTTCTACTTGCTTCTGCTTTACCTTGAAAAGCCTCCAGGAGAGATTAAAGAGCAGTACAGCTCTGTGTTTGCTAATTGGTCAAGCGAACCTTTAGAAAGGCTGACTAACAATACTTTCGTTTTTTTGCTAGGACAGTTCGCAAATGTTTTAGAGAGCTTTGAATATCCTTGGAGTTTTGATAGAACTGTGATGGTGTTATCTGGTTTGCTGAATGTGTGTCAATTTGTGCTTCTGTTAAGAGAAATGGCGTTCAACAGGAGGTTTGCGTCTCTTTGTTGTCCTGAGATTTGTGGTGCGTCTTCCGAAACTTTAGTAAAAAGCACTCCTGGCTGCTCGAGAAAGAGCAAAACAGGGAAAGCTGCCGTTGCAGCTGCTGCCTCCGCCACGGAGCCTTCGCAGGCTGAAGGTACAGCTCCTACACAGAGTGCCAAGGTCACTTCTGATAACACTAATTCTGCAGCCTTAAAGGCAGCCCCTCCTTCTTCACACACTGGGCACTGTTGCTGCTGTAACCATAGCGATCACTGTGACAGTCATTCAGACTCTGGAAATGAATCAAATGATGGTAAACCCATATCAGCATCAGTTGCTGGTTGTAAGAAAGTCACTAGAAAGACTGCTCGTGCAGCAGATGATGGCACAGGGCCAACATCAACTCAAGGGGCACCATCAGGACAGGGAGGAGATGAAGTGACCACCACTCGGTCCTTTTCTCCAGGTGAGCTGAGAGATCTGCAAAAAGACTTTAGTCGTCGTGAAGGCGAGAATATTTTAACCTGGCTGCTCCGATGCTGGGACAATGGGGCAGATACAATTGAACTGGAAGGTGGTGAAGCCAGGCAGCTGGGATCTCTGTCAAGAGATTCCACCATTGATAGGGCAATTTCAAGAGAGTCTAATGCCACTACTCTCTGGACCCGACTCCTTTCAGCTATGAAAGTAAGATTTCCCTACAAGGAAGATTGTATATCCAGGTTAGGGAAATGGAATACTATGGAGAAAGGTATTCAGTTCCTGAGAGAATTAGCTGTGCGAGAGATCATCTATTTTGGACCAAACAGCCAAGAGGGAACAGACCCAGATAGAATCAATTGTTCACGACCTCTGTGGCGCAGATTTGTACAAAGTGCATCACCTGCATATGCTAAGTCATTGGCAGGAATGCTCTGGTCATCTAGAGGTGGACAAGATATTACTGAAGTGATTGAGCAGCTCCGTGAATTTGAGGACAGCCTTGCTGGTTCTCTACGGGCTTGTGTCTCTGCTGTAGAGAGACTGTGTGAAAAATCTGATGACCGATTTGAAAAGCTATTGCAAGAAATGAAAGAACTCAGGGAAGACACATACCATTCACGACCTGCACAAACCTATGTTTCAGCTGTTAGGAAAAGGCGTTTCCAGTCTCGAGAGAGAGGACAGAGGCAGCCCACCAAAAGAGGTTCACTGTGGTTCTTCCTACATGAGCAGGGAGAAAACATGAATAAGTGGCATGGGAGGCCTACCTCAGAGCTTCAAGAACGAGTACGTGAGATCAAAGGAAAAACTCCTAGGAAGGTGGCTGCTCCAGTTTACAAAAGGAGCAGAAGAGATTCTGATGCTCTTGAAGGAACCTCTAATTCACACCCAGAGACTGTGCAAAACAGAAATTAGAGGTGCCCTGCCTCCAACCAGGTGGAGGAAAGGGATAACAGAGTTTATTGGACTGTACAAATACGATGGCCTGGTACAACACACCCCCAGGAGTACAAAGCTTTAGTGGACACTGGTGCACAGTGCACAATAATTCCTTCTAATTATAAAGGAACACAATCCATTAATATTGTTGGAGTGACTGGGGGATCCCAGGAACTGACTGTTGTAGAGGCTGAAATGAGCCTAACTGGAAAAAACTGGCAAAAGCATCCCATTGTGACTGGCCCAGATGCTCCGTGCATCCTTAGCATAGACTACCTCAAGAGAGGGTATTTTAAGGACCCAAAAGGGTATAGGTGGGCATTTGGTATAGCAGCTGTGGACACTGAGAAAATTGAACAGCTGTCTGATTTGCCTGGTCTTTCAGATGATCCTTCTGTTGTAGGACTGCTGATGGTTGATGATCAGCAGGTGCCAACTGCTACCACGACAGTGCATCGCCGGCAATATCGCACCAATCGAGACTCTTTGATTCCTATCCAGAAGTTGATCCGTCAATTGGAAAGCCAGGGTGTGATCAGTAAGACTCGCTCACCTTTTAACAGCCCAATCTGGCCAGTGCGTAAGTCTAGTGACGAGTGGAGACTAACTGTGGACTATCGTGGCCTGAATGAAGTTACGCCACCACTGAGTGCTGCTGTGCCTGACATGCTAGAACTGCAATTTGAACTGGAGTCAAAGGCAGCTAAGTGGTATGCTACAATTGACATTGCTAATGCATTTTTCTCTATTCCTGTAGCAGCAGAGTGCAGGCCGCAGTTTGCTTTCACCTGGAGAGGCATCCAGTACACGTGGAATCGCTTGCCCCAGGGGTGGAAACACAGTCCTACCATCTGCCATGGACTGATCCAGACCACTCTGGAGCAAGGTAAAGCTCCAGAACACTTGCAGTATATTGATGACATCATCGTATGGGGCGACACAGCGAAAGAAGTCTTCGAGAAAGGTGAGAGAATAATTCAGATTCTTTTGGATGCTGGTTTTGCCATAAAACGAAGCAAGGTCAAGGGACCTGCACGAGAGATCCAGTTTTTAGGAATAAAATGGCAAGATGGCCGTCGTCAGATCCCAATGGATGTGATCAACAAAATTGCTGCAATGTCTCCACCTACTAATAAAAAGGAGACACAGACTTTCTTGGGTATTGTAGGTTTTTGGAGAATGCATATTCCTGACTACAGCCAGATTGTGAGCCCTCTCTATCGAGTGACTCGTAAAAAGAACCAATTTGAGTGGGGCCCTGAACAACGACAAGCCTTTGAACAAATTAAGCGTGAGATAACTCATGCGGTGGCCCTTGGACCAGTTCGGACTGGACTAGATGTTAAAAACGTGCTCTACACTGCAGCCAGAGATAATGGACTTACCTGGAGCCTCTGGCAGAAAGCACCAGGAGAAACCCGAGGTCGACCCTTAGGTTTTTGGAGTCGAGGATACAAAGGATCTGAGGCCAACTATACTCCAACTGAAAAAGAGATACTAGCAGCATACGAAGGAGTTCGAGCTACTTCAGAAGTGATCGGTACTGAAGCACAGCTCCTCCTGGCACCGCGACTGCCGGTGCTGAGCTGGATGTTCAAAGGGACGGTTCCCTCTCCACATCATGCGACCGAAGTTACGTGGAGTAAATGGATTGCATTGATCACGCAACGAGCTCGAATTGGAAGTCCCAACCGTCCAGGAATCTTAGAAGTGATTACAGATTGGCCAGAAAGCAAAGACTTTGGGATGTCTCCAGATGAGGAGGAAGTAAAACGTGCTGAAAAAGCACCACCGTATAATACACTTTCAGAGACTTATAAGCAGTATGCACTGTTCACAGATGGATCCTGTCGTCTTGTAGGAAAACATCGAAGGTGGAAAGTTGCTGTGTGGAGTCCCACACGACAAGTTACAGAAGCCACTGAAGGACAAGGTGAATCTAGTCAATTTGCAGAAGTGAAAGCCATCCAGCTGGCTTTGGACATTGCTGAACGAGAAAAGTGGCCAATACTTTATCTCTATACTGACTCATGGATGGTAGCAAATGCCTTGTGGGGGTGGCTACAGCAATGGAAGAAAAGCAACTGGCAGCGCAGAGGTAAACCCATTTGGGCTGCCACACTGTGGCAAGACATTGCTGCTCGGCTAGAGAGCCTGCCTGTGAAAGTTCGGCATGTAGATGCTCATGTGCCTAAAAGTCGAGCCACCGAGGAACATCTAAACAACCAACAAGCGGATCAAGCTGCTAAGATTAAAGTAGCTGAGGTAGACTTGAACTGGCAACATAAAGGTGAACTTTTCCTAGCCCGGTGGGCCCATGATGCTTCAGGGCATCAAGGTAGAGATGCCACATATAAATGGGCTCGCGATCGAGGGGTGGATTTAACTATGGACACTATTTCACAGGTTATTCATGAATGTGAAACTTGCGCCGAAATCAAACAAGCGAAACGGTTAAAGCCTGTATGGTATGGGGGGCGATGGTTAAAGTATAAGTATGGAGAAGCTTGGCAAATTGATTATATTACACTTCCACAAACACGTCAAGGTAAGCGTTATGTACTTACAATGGTGGAAGCAACCACTGGATGGTTGGAGACATATGCTGTACCTCATGCTACAGCCCGAAATACTATCTTGGGCCTTGAAAAGCAAGTCCTTTGGCGACACGGTACGCCAGAAAGAATTGAATCAGACAATGGTACTCATTTCAAAAACAGTATTATAGACAATTGGGCCAAAGAACATGGTATTGAGTGGGTATATCATATTCCATATCATGCACCAGCCTCTGGGAAAATTGAAAGGTACAATGGTTTGCTAAAAACTACACTAAAGGCACTTGGTGGTGGAACCTTTAAAAACTGGGATTCACATTTAGCAAAAGCCACTTGGTTGGTCAACACCAGGGGATCAACCAATCGAGCCGGGCCTGCCCAATCAGAAATTCTACGGACTGTAGAAGCAGATAAAGTCCCTGTAGTACACATGAAAAATATGTTAGGAAAGGCAGTCTGGGTTACTCCTGCCTCAGGCAAAGGCAAGCCCATTCGTGGGATTGTTTTTGCCCAGGGACCTGGCAGCACCTGGTGGGTGATGCTTAAGGATGGAGAAGTTCGGTGTGTACCTCAAGGGGATTTGAGTTTAGGTGAAAATATGCGATACTGAACTGCATGACGTGAATTGTCGTACTAACAGTATTTAATAAGTGTCTTTCAGATCAAGACAGTGATGATGAAACCAGAGCTAGCCTTCTTCGAGTGGCCCCTGACAACTTCTTCGAAGTTGGTGTCTTTAACCCACAAACAGTGGTCATGAAATACACTTGTACCATTTTCCTGCCCTGGGAGACTGTTGTGACAAAATGAACTTAATGAACTTTTCAAAGGATGGTCTACTGATTAAGATTAATTACTCCTGGGTATATATGTACATATGTGTATATATATATATAGTAGTAGTGATTAATTAGATTGTGTTGATAGATTGTATTGATAAGGTTTAAGCATTCAGTGAATGGCGTATTATAAGGGGTGGAATGTCCTGGTTTTGTTAAAAACAAGTTTCTCTTTCAGTGAATTTTTCCTGTCAGCTAAAGCCTTCATATTAACTGCATTTTCCTGGAGAACCAGACACATGTTTTGGTAAAACCTAGCAATGGAATGCAAACTTATTGATAAGCATGGATGGACATCTCGCGAGAGGGGCGACGAGGAACAACTGACCAACTGTGTATAACATTCCATTCACGTGAATACTTCATATAAAATGGGAGATCACGAGGATCTCGGCCCTTCTTTTCCCTTTTCCCTATGGCCGACATTAGGAGAGGACCTTGCTAGTCGTCCCTGTGAACTGAGGCCTAGTGACAGACTGAATCCAGCTCTGGTTGGCTGTGGAGTCTAATCCAGGACTTTGGGTGCCGGCTCTGCGGTTGCTGAGACTTTCAAGATTGGTTTTGTATATTTTGTATTATTTTCTCTATTCTCATTAGTAGCATTAGTAAAACATCTTTAATTTTTTTAACTCTCTTCTCTCTGTCCTTCTTTTTCTATCCCGATCACCTGTCCTGAGTGGAAGGGGGGAGAGGGAGGGGCAAAAGGGGGGAGTGGGGGGGGAAGAGGGGGTTAACAATACATCTGCCAGGGTTTTATTGTCACCCCGCAATCTTAACCCTCGACACTACGATAAGTCATTTTTGCTATTTTCTTTCTCAGAGGACCATGCAGCCTCCCTGAGAGCCAGGACTTTTCTGAGGTGTTGGGGAGATGTCTCACGGTCACACCAGCCAGTTCCACCAGCCCCTGTCTGTCCCTTCCCAGACCAAACCTCTTCTCCATATCCCAACCTTCCAGGCGAGTTTCTGGGACACAGCAAATGCTGTCCAGGTCCTCTGGGCCTGTTCAGAGAGAGCAGCTTGCCAACATGGTGATGGCCTCCCTGTGCACCTCAAAGCTTTCCTGACCATTTCTCTCCATGTCCCGCTTGTACCCAACCTTTCTGGTCCTTAAGCTTTACATGAGGAGATTGAGCAGGGATGTGGGGAAGGTGTAGAAAAAATGCTTTGTCAAACTGTCTTGGGAGGGCTGTTCTGGGCATCCCACAGTCCAGGATGAGGGTGCTGGAGAAAACAGTGGCATTGGTGAGAGGTCCAGGTGGAGAAGGCCTTGTGCCTGTCTACACTGGGGTAGAGAGCAGTAATGCATTCAATGGCATGCCCATGTGAACAGGAAGGGGACAAATGGCTCTGAAATGCCTTCCATCCAGTTCTTTACCCATCGCAGATACACCACCCAGGCCATGAGCTGCAGCTTCTCCAGGAGATGCTGTGGGACACGGTGTCAAAGGCTTCACTGCATCTAAGGACACAACACCCACAGCCCGTGTGGCGGATTCACTCCCCACAACAGACTTTCCCTCATCTGCTCAGCCGGTCACCTTGTCACAGAAGGAGATCAGGGTGGTCAAGCAGGACCTGCCTTTCATCAAGCCATGCTGGTTGGGCCCCATTGCTCGTCTCGTGTGTGTAACCTCACAGTCCTTTCCCAGCCGTGTTCCTGCTGTTGGCCAATCCCCTGCAGAGACAGAAGTGACCTCACAGTGCCCTCCACACCCATTGATTCCTACTGGACTATGAGTTCCTGAGACACAGTGACCACATGACGTCGTACCCACCATCACCCTCTTTGTGGTCCAGTGTGTGAGCAGATCAAACTGAGCTGCTTTCATGAAATGTATCTAATAGATTCGTATCAAGGGTTTGAGTGGAGAAACGTTCCTCAGAGAAGCTGCTGTATTTACTCTGAGACATTTTACATCTCTGCTTCTGCCTTTTTTTCTTCTTCCTATTTCTATTCTGACGTGAAAGAGCTCTACAAGGAAAAGATTCATGGAATCCTACACTAACACAGGTCGGAAGAGACCCCTGAACACCATCTCTGTCCCACTGACCTTTATGGCACCCCAAGGAATAGCTGATAGCATTTGTGCTCCCTTGGGTTCATCTCACCACGTGAACACAGTGGGCATGCACATGATGTGTATGTTTGCAACTCATCTGCACAATGAAAACATGGACTTTTGACCTAGTGTTTTATAGAATCATAGAATGTCCTGAGTTGGAAGGACTCAAAGGATCATGGAGTCCAACTGCTGTCCCTGCACAGGACACCCCACAGGTCACCCCGTGTGTCTGAGGACGTTGTCCAGTCTCTTCTTGAACACTGTCAGGTTGGGGCCGTGACACCTCCCTGGGGAGCCTGTTCAGTGTCCAGCACCCTGTGGGTGAAGAACCTTTTCTCATGTCTCTCTGACCCTCCCCTGACACACCCTTCTTCCATTCCCTTGGGTATTGTCATTGGTCACCACAGAGAACAGATCATTACCTTCCCTTCCTTCTCCCCTTGTGAGGAAGCTGTAGCCACCAGGAGGTCTCCTTTGAGTCTTTTCTTCAGCTCTGATGCTCAGAAACCACTTGCTTTGCTTTCTGAAGCAGAAAGGAGAAGCCATGAGCTCCAGGCAATGGGAAGGGGGATCCTGTCCCTCACACACGGCTCAGGGCTCTTCCTGAGACCGTCGGAGGTGGGTGTGCAAGGCGCAGGGAAGGACAACAGCTTCCAGCTTCCCCATGGGGCTGCAAGGAGGCACCGAGGCCCCAGTGCCATGAGGACAACGTGTCTTCTCCTGGGCCTCAGTGGCAGAGACAACCGCCATAGCCAAGGAGACAGAGACCTGGGTTCTGTGGGTCCCTTCCAGCCTTACAGTGCCCTTTGCCATCTCCACCACAGGCTGTTCTACACGGTCCTACCCCTGCCCCTCTTTCCCTGCAGGCTGCAGACACACATCTCACTTCCCCACCTGCTCTCACCCCAGCATTTCTGCACCTTCACTGCTGTGTCTGCACCTTCACTGGCTGCTCTTTGGAACACAAACCATGGGCTGATCCAGCTCCCTCTGGGTCACCTCTTGCACCACAGCACTGCCTTTCCAGTGACATTTCTTACTTCTCATATCCTGTCCCCTTCACAGCCACATGATTCTGACTGGATTATGAGTGTCTGAGATGCAACTGACCTCAAAACACCGTACCCCTCCATCATCCGCCGCGTGGCAATGCGCCACACAGGGATCAGCAGCTGCTGCGGCTCTTGGCTGACGGGGTTTATACCTGAGCCTCCCTCCATTTCTGGGCCCCAGAAACCCAGTGCAGAATAACTCGCATCTGAGACAAAGCTCTGAGCGGGTGGATTTCTTCTCAAGACCAGCACTGCTTGCAGCGCTCCTCCCCGGTGTCTCCGGCCTGAACGTGCTCTCGTGATGCTGGAAGCCTTGTGCAGAGATGGATCATGGCTCAGATTTCCAGCAAGGGAGCGAGCAGCCGGCTCTTCCTGACTTGGAAGACCCTCGGTGGAGGTGAGGGACCACATGTGGGCTTGGACGGTCTCGCCTGTATCAGCTCATGTAGGTGCTCCGAAACACCCCTGCAATGGGGAGGTTCCTTATGAGATGAAAGGGATGCCGTACGGTGCAGGTCAACCAGGCCAAGTCAGCAACAGATCTCAAATGTTCCAAGTCCTGGACTGGAATTGGAGACAGGCGGGTGGGAAGGGAGCCTGAGGGGGATCCAGCCGAACTGCCGGCTTGCGGCAGCACCAGCCCAGGGCTTCCCGCAACCAATGCCGGGACACCCCGAGGACAGAGATTTCCTGCAGCCTTCTTTGTCCCGAGGTGGAGCAGAAACAGATGAGCACAGGGGGAAAACTGTCATTTTTTTTTTAATGGGCTTTATTGATTTCTGAAAACAATCCAAGGCCGAGCAGAGGCTGGCAGCACCACGTCCTCAGGGCAGGTGAACGCCGCTGTCACCGTGCATGCACCCATCCCTGGCGTGGCACCCTCAGACGCTCCCTCTGGACGCTGCACAGGCTCAGGACCAGCCGCATGTCCAGGCACCCGCGTGGCGCTGGCAGCCGGGCTCTACTCCTCTTGCTGTCCCGCGGTGCAGCTGCAGCGGAAAGCCCTGCGCAGAGCCCGCAGCGCCCTCCTGAACCGGGAAGGCCGTCGCCGTGGAGCTGGGCCCTGCGCTGGGCAGGCCATGTCTGCGCTGGTCTCTCCTCCATGTCCCGCAGGCATTGGAGAAACCGTGTTCTCTTCTTCCTCCTCTGCAGCTGGGACAAGAGGGGCTGTGCTGGCCTGTCCCTCATCCTCTCCAGCCAAGTGAGCTTCAACGGCTTCAGGTCCTGCGGGTGCTGGTGCTGCCACTGGAACGTCCGTGCATTGGGCCCGGTGCTGCTGTTCCACGGGTTGCTGGCCAGATCCCTGGACCTCAGCCTCAGCCCTGCGCACGGCCTCACTGACGATGTACTCCACAATGTCTGCCAGAGCCACATCGTCCTCTGTGGGGCTGTGCTGGGCAGGTGCTGGGCGCTCTGCCTTTGCTGCCACCTCTGTGTCTGTGCAGCTGGGCAAGCCAGAACCCTCCTGCGGACCTGCAGGGGCGTCCTGGAGGTGCTCCTGGACCGAGGGCTTGATCCAGGTACTGTGGATGGTGTCTCCGCCTTGGCACCCCTCTTTGCTGTTCTTGTCTTGCAAGTCCATGCTCTGGGCCAGGTTCTGCTGTTCCTCCGGTTCCTGGCCAGCTGCCAGGACCTCAGCCACAGCCCTGCGCATGGCCTCACTGACGATGCGCAGGGCTGTGTCCCACAGAGCCGCGTCGTCGGCCTCTCCCTCCTGCCCTGTCCCGACCCTCCCCTGTGGCCTATGGAGCACGGGGGGCTGGGAGCGGGCATACGCCTCCTCGTCAATGGGCATCTTGGGTCTCGTCTACCACAGAGCTGCGGCGAGCACCCAGGGGAGCTGCTGCCTCCTGAGAAGCTGCTGCTCCTGAGAAGCTGCTGCTCCTGAGAAGCTGCTCCTTAAATACCCCCACGGTCAGGGCGGGGACCCCCGTGTCACAATGGCTCTGGTTATGACGTCACAGAGCCCGGGCGGTTGCCATGGACACACCCACCTCCGGGCCCGGCTGGGATTGGCTGTGCGCGGCGTGGGGCAGCCCCTGCGTGACGGAGGAGGGAGCAGAGAATGGCGAGGGAAGCTGTGCCCAGCACACAGGACCCTGTCCCCCAGAGCTTTGCTCAGAGACGCTGCTGCCTGCTCCGCTACACCGGCAAGAATCCGCATTCAGAGCTTGTTGGCAGGACAAGCCAAGGGCCACTCTACAGCCTCACCGCACTGATTCTCTGTTTTTGTCGTGGTCTGATCGTGGGGAGACAATCAAAACCGTGGGAGAAGGTTTCCCTTCACCCTTTTTCCCCCTTCGCCCTTCAGGCCACAGTAGTCTACAGTTAATCTCCACTCATCGCTGGACTCGCACACTGGCCAAATTGGGCTACTGAAAGGTGAGCGAGTCTTACTGATCACACCCTGGCTTTCCAGTTGACGAATCAATTTCTGAATAGGAATCCTAGAGTCCCGATCGGTGCGATACTGTCGACGATGCACCGTTGTGCTAGCAACTGGCACCTGCTGATCATCAACCATCAGCAGTCCTACAACAGAAGGGTCATCTGAAAGACCAGGCAAATCAGACAGCTCTTCAATTCTCTCCGTGTCCATAGCTGCTGTCCCAAATGCCCACCTATACCCTTTTGGGTCCTTAAAATATCCTCTCTTAAGGTAGTCTATGCCAAGAATGCACGGAGCGTCTGGGCCAGTCACAATGGGATGCTTTTGCCATTTTTTTCCAGTTAGGCTCATTTCAGCCTCTACAACAGTCAGCTCTTGGGATCCCCCAAGTCACTCCAAAAATACTGATGAGTTGTGTCGCCTTACAGTCTGAAGGAATTATTGTGCACTGAGCAGCAGTGTCCACCAAAGCCTTGTACTCCTGGGGGTGTGTTGTAGCAGGCCATCTTATCTGTACCATCCAGTAAACTCTGTTATCCCTTTCCTCCGCCTGGCTGGAACCAGAAACTCATGCAAGAGGATAACTACTGAGATGTAGTTTTGAGAAGTGAGAATGACTGCTGGGAGGGACACTAAAGACCTTTAGTTCAGCAGCATAACCAAGAATGAGGAGTTCTCTGGTGCTGTTATTAGTGATAGATAGTGCCACTGTTCAAAAACATCCTTGAGAATGTCTCTGTCCTCCCTGGGCTCCAAAGCTCATCCTGCTCAGAGTTTGACAGGATTGCTGCAAACCCCTGTGACCCAAATCTCTACAACTGTCTCTGCTCAACAGTCTTTTATCCCAGGAAGTGGAAAACTCCTAATGCCAACAACAACCCAGTGCTCAACCTGCCTGGAGAGCCAGGACAGTTGTGCCACACAACAGCTGCCTCTGAGGGAAGCTGGAAATGATGGGAACTGGAATAGTTCCAACCCAAATCATAGAATCATAGTAACATAGAACCATATAATCATAGAAATATTTAGGCTGGAAAACACCCTTAAGAACATGGAGTCCAACTGTCAATGAAACACTGCCAAGTCCACAACTAAACCATATCCCTCATCGCCACATCTCCACATCTTTTAAACACCTCCAGCAATGGAAGCTCCAATCCCCAGCTGGCAGGACACCGTTGGCTGCAGTTGGACATAAGATACTGGTCATGGCTGTGAGTTCAGCCCTCGCTGGCAGAATGTCTCACACCCTCACTCAGGAGGGCAGGGGGCTGGGAGATGGGAGCACGTTTCAGTTTCCAGATCCCAGCACAGAGCCCAAACCATCCTGCCCTTGGACTCTGGATCCCATTTCCTGAGAAGCAAAGCTGGTGGCCTTCTGAGGATAATCATGTTAAAAGATATGAGTAATCCTTCAAGTGTTTGCGTAATTTGTCTAGGAATGACGGTTTTAAAAAGAAAAATAAAGTATTACATGCTTATATTTAAATACGTGTAAAATAGTACTCTGCATGTGTGGTCGCCCCTCTGGCAATGACAGTTAAATAGGTATTTGCACTATAAGGCTCCATACCTTATCCACAAGCACACATCTAAGTGGTTCAGATGAAGGGTGGTGTGGCAAATGTCACCCTTTGTGTCCCCAGGTGATGGACACTGCTCATGTGCCTCTGCAGAGAGTGGCAGGAGCTGGATCCCCTTCTCGGGACAGACTCCTTCCAGGAGAGACACCGACACAGGGGGAACTCATCGAGGCTTTACGGCATTTCACTCGGCATCAGTTTTGACATATTGGGTGCTGTCCTGTGACTGCCCTTTCTGCACAAATGATCATACAAACACAACCATTTAGTAAGACATGGCCGTAAAGGGCTGTTGTGGACAAGAAAGCTCACCGTGCTGTATCTAGGATGCTGAATCTGGGATATTGTATCTGGGATGCTGTATCAAGGATGCTGGATCTGGGATTCTGTATCTATGATGCTGTATCTGGGGTGCTGTATCTTAGATGCTGTATCTGGGATGCTCTACATTGGATGCTGTATCTAGGATGCTGTATCTGAGATGCTGTATCTGGGGTGCTGTATCGAGGATGCTGTATCTAGGACGCTGTATCTAGTGTGATTCATCTGGGATACTGTAACTGGGATGCTGTATCTAGGATGCTTTTTCTGGGATGTCGTATCTGGAATGCTGTATGTAGGATGCTGTATCTAGGATACTGTATCTAGTATGCTGTATCTGGGATGCTGGATCTGGGATGCTCTATTTGGGATCCTGTATCTAGGTTGTTATATCTGGGGGGGTGTATCTAGGATGCTGTGTCTAGGATGCTGTGTCTAGGATACTGTATCTGGGATGCTGTATATAGAATGCTGTATCTAGGATGCTGTATCTGGGATGCTGTATTCTAGAATGCTGTATCTAGTATGCTGTAAGTAGTGTGATGTGTCTGGGTTGCTGTATCTGGGCGGCTGTATCTAGGATGGTGTAACTGGGATGCTGTATCTAGGATGCTCTATCTGGGACGCTGTATCTAGAATGGTGTATCTGGGTTGCAGTATCTACGATGCTGTATCTAGGATTCTGTATCTGGGATGCCGTATCTAGAATGCTGTATCTGGGATGCTGTATCTAGGACACTGTATCTAGAATGCTGTATCTGGGATGTTGTATCTAGGATGCTTTGTCTCAGATGCTGTATCTGGGCTGCTGTATTGGTGATGCTTTATCTGGCATGCTATATCTTTGTGCTGTATCCGGGATACTGTAGCTAGGATGCTGAACCTGGGATGCTGTATCTAAGATGCCGTATCTGGGATGCTGAATCTTGGATGGTATATCTAGGATGCTGTATCTAGGATGCTGAATCTGGGATATTGTATCTGGGATGCTGTATCTGGGATGCTGTATCAAGGATGCTGTATCTGGGATTCTGTATCTGGGATGCCGTATCTGGAATGTTGTATGTAGGATGCTGTATCTAGGATGCAGTATCTGAGATGCTGTATCAAGGATGCTGTATCTGGGATTCTGTATCTAGGATGCCGTATCTGGGATGCCGTATCTGGGATGCTGTATCTTAGATGCTGTATCTCAGATGCTGTATCTTGGATGCTGTATCTGGGCTGCTGTATCTAGTAAGATGTATCTAGGATGTTCTATCTAGTGTGATGTATCTAGTATGCTGAGTCTTGGAAGCTGTATCTGGAAATCTGTATCTGGGATGATGTATTTGGGATGCCTTCCAAGATTCCGCATACTAGTTACATCACACTAGGCAGAGAATCCTAGATACATCATACTAGATACAGCACCCAAGATACAGCATCCTAGATACAGCATCACAGATATAACAAGCTAGATAAAGGATCGCAAAACCAGCATCCCTGAGCCATCATCTCAGATACAGCATCCCAGTTACATCACACTAGTTACAGCATCCTAGATACAGCATCCCAGATACATCATCCTGTATACAGCATCCCAGATACATCACACTAGATACAGCATCCTAGATACAGCATCCTAGATACAACATCCCAGATACAGCATCCCAGATACATCACACTAGATACAGCTTCTAGATACAGCATCCTAGATACAGCACCCCAGATACAGCATCCCAGATACGGCATCCTAGATACAGTATTCTAGATACAGCATCCAAGATACAGCTTCCCAGATACAGCATCCTAGATACATGCCTAGCATGCAGATATGGCATCCCAGATACTGCATCCTAGATACAGCATCCTAGATACGGAATCTCAGATACAGCGTCCTTGATACAGCATCCTAGATACAGCATCCCAGATACAGTTTCCTAGATACAGCATCCCAGATACAGCATGCCAGATACCGCATCTAACACAGAGCATCCTAGATACAGCATCCCAGATACTGCATCCTAGATACAGAATCCCAGATGCAGCATCCTTCATACAGCATCCCAGATACACCATCGCAGATACAACGTCCTAGATACAGCATCCCAGATACAGCATCCCAGATACATCGCACTAATTACAGAATCCTAGAGACAGCATCCCAGAATACAGCACCTCAGATACAGCATCCCAGACACATCATCTGGATACAGCAATCTAGATACAGCATTCTAGATACAGCATTCAAGATACAGCATCCCAGATACAGCATCTAAGTTACAGCATCCCAGATACGGCATCCCAAATACGGCATCCTAGATACAGAATCCCACATACAGCATTCTTGATACAGCATCTCAGATACAGCATCCTTCATACAGCATCCGAGATACAGTATCCTAGATACATCACACTAGATACAGCATCCTAGATACAACATTGTAGATACCGCACCCCAGATACAGCATTCTAGATACAACATCCCAGATACAACATCCAACATACATCACACTAGATACAGCATCCTAGTAACAACATCGTAGATACCGCACCCCAGATACAGCATTCTAGATACAGCATCCCAGATACAGCTTCCTACATAGAGCATCCCAGA
The DNA here is from genome assembly GCF_963082525.1 of Nesoenas mayeri. Classification (NCBI taxonomy): domain Eukaryota; kingdom Metazoa; phylum Chordata; class Aves; order Columbiformes; family Columbidae; genus Nesoenas; species Nesoenas mayeri. Next base: position 812,204 of record NW_027659957.1, read on the forward strand.
TACAGCATCCTAGATACAGTGTCCCAGATACAGCATCCTACATACAGCATTCCAGATACGGTATCCCAGATATAGCATTGTACATACAGCATCTCAGATACAGCATTCCAGATATATCACACTAGATACAGCATCCTAGATACCAAAGTCCAGATAGATCATTCTGTATATAGCATCCCAGATACAGGATCCTACATACAGCATCCCAGATACAGCATCGTAGATACAGCAATCTAGATAAAGCATCCAAGATACAGCATCCCAGACACAGCATTCCACATACAGCTTCCATGAATCCGCATACCAGATACATTACCCTAGATAGAGAATCCTAGATACATCATACTAGATAGAGCACCCCAGATACAGCATCCTTGATTCAGCAGCCCAGATACAGCATCCCAGATGCAGCATCCCATATACAGTATCCTAGATACAGCATCCTACATACATCATTCCATATACGGTATCCCAGATACAGCATTCCACATACTGCATCCTAGATACAGCATTGCAGATACAGCATTGTTGATATATCACACTAGATACAGCATTCTAGATACAGCATCCCAGATACACCATCCCAGATACAGCATCCCAGATAGAGCATCCTAGATACAGCATGCAAGATACAGCATCCCAGATACAGCATCCCAGATACAGCATCCTAGATACAGCATCCCAGAGTACAGCACCCCAGATACAGCATCCCAGATACAGCATTCCAGATACCGCACCCCAGATACAGCATTCTAGATACAGCATCCCAGATACAGCATCCTACATACAGCATCCTAGATACACCATCCTAGATACATCATCCTGTATACAGCATCCCAGATACATCACACTAGATACAGCATCCTAGATACAGCATCCTAGATACAGCATCCCAGATATAGCATCCCAGATACATCACACTAGATACAGCTTCTAGATACAGCATCCTAGGTACTGCACCCCAGATACAGCATCCCAGATACGGCATCCTAGATACAGTATTCTAGATACAGCATCCAAGATACAGCTTCCCAGATACAGCATCCTAGATACAGCATCCCAGATACAGCATCCCAGATACAGTTTCCTAGATACAACATCCCAGATACAGCATGCCAGATACCGCATCTAACACAGAGCATCTTAGATACAGCATCTCAGATACTGCATCCTAGATACAGAATTTCAGATGCAACATCCTTCATACAGCATCCCAGATACATCATCCCAGATACAGCATCCTAGAATACAGCACCACAGATACAGCATCCCAGATACAGCATCCTTCATACAGCATCCCACATACAGCATCCCAGATACAGTGTCCTAGATACAGTATCCTACATACAGCATTCCAGATACGGCATCCCAGATACAGCATTCTATATACAGCATCCTAGATACAGCATCCCAGATACAGCATTTTAGATACGGCATCCCAGATAAGGCATCCTAGATACAGCATCGTAGATACCGCAAGCCAGATACAGCATTCTAGATACAGCATCCCAGATACAGCATCCTACATACAGCATCCCAGATACAGCATCCTAGATACACCATCCCAGATACATCATCCTGTATACAACATGCTAGATACATCATCGTACATAGAGCAACCCAGATACAACAACCGATCTACATCATCCTAACTACAATATCCCAGATACAGCATCCCAGATACAGTATCCCAGATTCAGCATCCTAGATACAGCATCCTAGATACAGCATCCAAGATTCAGCATCCCAGATACAGCAACCCAGATACAGCAACCCAGATACAGCATCTAAGACAGAGCATCCTAGATACAGTATCCTAGATACCAAACCTCAGATACATCATTCTGTATACAGCATCGCAGATACAAGATCCTACATACAGATACAGCATCCCAGATACCGCATCTAACACAGAGCATCCTAGATACAGCATCCCAGATATTGCATCCTAGATACAGAATCCCAGATGCAGCATCCTTCATACAGCATCCCAGATACACCATCGCAGATACAGCATCCTAGATGCAGCATCCTAGATACAGCATCCCAGATACAGCATCCCAGATATATCACACTAATTACAGAATCCTAGAGACAGCATCCCAGAATACAGCACCTCAGATACAGCATCCCAGACACATCATCTGGATACAGCAATCTAGATACAGCATTCAAGATACAGCATTCAAGATACAGCATCCCAGATACAGCATCTAAGTTACAGCATCCCAGATACGGCATCCCAAATACGGCATCCTAGATACAGAATCCCACATACAGCATTCTTGATACAGCATCCCAGATACAGCATCCTAGATACAGCATCCTAGATACATCATCCTACATACAGCTTGTATACAGCATCCTAGATACATCATCTTACATACAGCATCCCAGATACAGCATCCGAGGTACATCATCCTAGATACAATATCCCAGATACAGCATCCCATATACGGCATCTTAGATACAGCATCCCAGATTCAGCATCCTAGATACAGAGTCCTAGATACAGCATCCGAGAAACAGCACCCCAGATACAGCATTCTAGATACTGATATATGTTCTTAACTATTAACTAATAAACCATTAAAAAACTAACACTTGACACTTGAAGAACTAACCCTACCCCACATCACTAAAGACTCTTAGAGAGCTGACCCTTTAACCCACTTCACTATTGCCCAGCCTTGCTTAGCTCTGTGTAACTTACTGTACAAAAAACAGGACGTCACTGACGCCCTGCAAGGACAATAATCCTTGGTGCGTCCTTGGGTGAACTAGATTACAGGAACTCAGGCACAGGACAGGAGATACGCCAGTTTAACCAACTCCGCAGCCTGAGACCCAGCCAACTCATCACCAAAGGTGACCGTGTACAGAGAAGAGGACCCGGGGTCACGATCACTGCGCAGCTGCAACCAGGAGGAGCCAGAGCTGGAGACTGTGGAAATGGTCTCCTGAACTCATTCCAATAAGATCCACCTGCTCGGGGACAGGTTCTGAATATGTACAGGCGTTCCTAGAACTGTCATGAATATGTAACACTTTACTGCATTTAACCAAGTTCACAGCTACTGTAATTTTACACAGGCACTAGGTGAAATGATTCCCCGTGTGTCCGGCGTTGTAAATAAATGCATACCTTCCTTATAACTTCAACAACCCAGCTGTCAGGATGAGTTTACCCAGGGCAGTTCCGTATTCTGTATTAGGCCCTCTGATTCCAGTCTGAGATACAAATTCTGTAGAGGCACCACATAGACACAACCAACCTAAAACCACCTCGTGAAATCCCTCCACCAGGTTTGCTGCTGCGTTTGGATTCTTTGTGCAAGTTCCATATATGCTTGAGAAGGTTTTAGAGAAAAAAAAACTGGAGCAGGACATTTTCAAGCACGGGTGAATTATAGTAGGATGATTTTTTTTCCCTGTTGCTTCTAGAACTGTTGAAAGTTTAATTTTTAAAATGTTTCTGAAACAGTATATAGTTTTGCTCTAATAAATCACGCACAAAACGTTATCTATATCTATTTTTCCAGAGGAGCCAAAGAGACTTGGAAGCAAATAACAAAGGAGAACGATATGTAGACATGAGCAAGAGATGAAATGAGTGTGTTAGTTTACAAGAAATTCAACTGGAAAATCTAAAGATGAAAAAGCGGCAAATTCAAAAAATAAGATGCAGGAAGTACAGTGTAACATTTCAGAACTGATAGAAATGGAAATTTAAAAACTGTGCTCTGGATGGTCACATATAAAGGTCTTCAATAAATTTTATCTGTTTTGAAAATTTGATAATTGAAATTATTTTTACAGACTGTATTTAATGCACAGTTACTAAAAGGAATTGATACTATCAGTTTTACTTAGGACTTTCAGAGGACTTTTAATGTCAACAGCAACACTCATGCATTCTAGAAAGTCGTTGTTTCCGTGTGAAAGCCGGATCCTTAGATGGTTCAGCTGTTCGCTGCATGTTCGAGGGCTCAGTCTGAGTGTGATCTGGAGATTTTGCCACTTGAGCAGGGCAGCAGAACTATGTGATGAACTAAATGAACTGTGCAACAAAACTTTCAGAATTAACTGAAATATGCTTTACACACACTTTAAAGCATAAAATATTTAATTTTTACCCCAATCCACAAAAAGGGCTGCAACTCCAGGCCTGGCAACTTCAGGCCCATCAGCCTGACCTCGGTGCCTGGCAGGGTTATGGAGCAGATCATCCTGAATGCAATCAGCACCTTCAGGATGGACAAGGGATCAGACCCAGCCAGCATGGGTTTAGGAGGGGCAGGTCCTGTCTGAACAACCTGATCTCCTTTTATGATCAGGTGACTCACCTGGTGGATGAGGGGAAAGCCATGGATGTGGTCTATCTGGACTTCAGCAAAGCCTTTGACACTGTCTCCCATAATATACTCGAGCAAAAGCTGGTAGCCCGTGGCTTGGACAAGTGCACTCCACGCTGGGTGAAGAACTGGCTGGAGGGCCGGGCCCAGAGAGTGCTGGTGAATGGGGCCGCATCCAGCTGGCGGCCAGTCACTAGTGGTGTCCCCAGGGGTCAGTGTTGGGTCCAGTCCTGTGTAACATCTTTATTGACGATTTAGATGAGGGGATTGAGACCATCATCAGCAAATTTGCTGATGACACCAAGTTGGGAGGGAGTGTGGACCTGCTGGAAGGCAGGAGGGCTCTGCAGAGGGATCTGGAGAGACTGGAAAAGTGGGCTGATTCCAATGGGATGAAGTTCAACAAGGCCAAGTGCCGGGTCCTGCACTTTGGCCACAACAACCCCCTGCAGCGCTCCAGGCTGGGCACAGAGTGGCTGGAGAGCAGTCAGACAGAAAGGGACCTGGGGGGACTAATGGACAGGAAGCCCAGCATGAGCCAATAGTGTGCCCAGGTGGCCAAGAAGGCCAATGGTGTCCTGTCCTGTATCCAAACAAGCGTGGTCAGCAGGACAAGGGCAGTGATCCTTCCCCTGTACTCTGCATTGGGGAGGCCATACCTGGAGTTCAGTTCTGGGCCCCTCAGCTCAGGAAAGAGATTGAAGTGCTGGAGCAGTTGCAGAGAAGAGCAACAAGACTGGGGAAGCAACTTGAGCACAAGCCCTATGGGGAGAGGCTGAGGGAGCTGGGGTTGTTTAGTCTGGAGGAGGCTCAGAGGTGACCTCATCACTCTCTATAACTATCTGAAGGGAAGTTATAGCCAGGTGGGGATTGGTCTCTTCTCCCAGGCAGTCAGCAATAGGACAAGGGGGCATGGGCTTCAACTCTGCCAGGGGAAATTGAGGCTGGATATTAGAAAGCAATTCTGTGCAGAGAGAATGGTCAGGCATTGGAATGGCTGCCCAGGGAGGTGCTGGACTCACTGTCCCTGGAGGTTTTTAAACTGAGATTGGACATGGCACTTAGTGCCGTGATCTAGTCAATGGGCTGGAGTTGGACCGAGAGTTGGACTGGATGATCTCTGAGGTCTTTTCCAAATGAGTTGATTCTGTAATTCTGTGAATTAACTTAAGTTTTAAGAAAAAAAAAAAAAAAAAACAACTAAAGTATACTTCTGGGTGAGGATGGACCAGGTTCGGGATCAGGACCAGGGGTGCTGCAGGAGCAGGTGTCTCCCAGCACGGACACACCGGGGGGACCTGTTGACCTCAGCACCCTGGGCCCCACCAAGGCCCAGGGACAGCCCCACAACCAGGGTCAGAGCGGTTCCTGCTGCTGCCCCGAGGGTCACCAGCCCCAGGCAGCCCTGAGCCAGAGTGCAGGTATCTGAGCTGGGCTGAGCTGGGAGGGGCTGCAAAACAGCTCATCGGAGGAGGCGATGGAAGAAGGTGCCATGTGTGTGGCACAGGGGTGAACCGACACCCTCCGTTTGGTATCTAGACCCGTGCTGGGCTTGCACATGGGCTAAGCCCCAGCTCAGAGCACAAATTGCTGTTCCCAGCCCCGGCTGCCAAGCGCTGGTCCTGCTCTCTCCTCCCTGGTGCGGCCCCAGCGCACGACTGCCCTGCCTGCTCCTGCCTTGGGGCTTGGGGAGCTCGGGTCCAAAGGAAAGACAGACTGGGGTGGGTATGGGATCTCTTAAGTGTCCTGGCGTTGCTTTGCTAATCACTCTGTGACGGTTCCTGGGCTACTCACTAGATTATGTGCCCAGAGAGGCAAATGAGGCATAAAGTGACTTTCCAGTTAAGGGTTTCCACCTTACAAAAAAACACAGGTGCATTTTCTCATCAGCAACAGACTGAAAGATGGCAGCTGAAGCAGCATGTGCCTCTTGTGAAAACAGGTAACAACAGATGGTTCCATTCAGTCAATCCTTCATTTATTCCTGCACAAGAAAACTGTCCATTAATTTAATCTCTGGTGTCCAGGCAGGGCCTTGCTGATGTTCCTGTGTCGCAGCAAGTGTGTGCATGTCAGGCTTCCTGCAGGTTTGTGGCTGAGTTTTCCATTTTCCCTAAGACGGACAATCTTGCTGTGGACTCCTGAAGTCTCCCATAAGCTGGTGGGTGTAGAGAAGGCCGGGGAGCTCCAGTGAGCTCAGGGAGGACCAGGCAGCATCACAGGCAAAGCAGACGGGAACTCGACTGGGTGAACATTAATGGAATTTATTGATAGAAGAAACAGGAACGTCTCCCCCATCTCTGGGCGGATCACCGTGCACCCTGAACCGATATAGGCAGGTGCAGTCCGGGTGGCCCCAGTTGCTCAACACCTGCAGCCTAATGTAATTCACGACCCCAGGGAGCTCGTTCTGCAAGGACAAAGAGAAATGAGTCGCCTTTTCCTCTCTGGCCCGTGAGCACTGACAGAAGTGCCGCAGTGACAGCCTCGATCAGCAGCTTCCTCCCTGCTGCCCTGCGGAGGCTTTGACCTGTCGTGGTGCAGATGTTCCCTCATTGGGCCATGAGAACAGCAAAGGAAGAAGCAGCGACCAGGTACCTCAGCAAATACACTGAAAAGTTCTCGCCTGCTTTGGGGCACAGGCTTCCACAGTCAGAAGACCCAGTGCTGGGGTCAGTATGACGTCTCGTTGCCTTCTCTAGAAAGCCACGGAAACAGAATGGCCTCCCTGTCACTGCTCACTGCCAGCACCAACAGAACCCTCAGGAAGTCCAGTATTTCTGGTCTCTAACTGGCAGACCAGCAGTCCCGCATCCTACGGGATGTGGCCGCTTGTGTGCACTTGGGGTCCAGACAGTCAAGCTGATTCCAGCTTCAACTGTGGTGCTTCTAAGCACTGAAGTTTAACCCCAAAATGAAAGAGAAGATGGCAGTGCAGCCATCCGCCACCAGGAAGTCAAAGCAGAAGAAAGGCAGCGTGGCACTCGCTCAAGGACAGGGCTGCCTGTACCCTCTGGCAGGGAAGCCTCTCCCTATCCAGCCGTATTTCTCCTCCTCTCCTGCAGTTCTCCTCCCTCTGTGTCCCCATACCTTCAGCTGGAAGGTCTGACTGGGATTCAGCGCTGCCAGGAAAGTGAACTGTCCCAGGAACGTTCCCTGCTCCTCGTGTTCTTCCTTGAAGCCCTACAGAACAACAGCGGTGGAGAAAACAAGAGCATCTGGTGCACCATGGGAGACTGAACTTCAGCTGGTGAAGTATGGGGTTATTTCAGCTACGGAGTCCAAGGACCATGAGCACAAGGACATGCTCAAGGAGAAGCTGCAGGTGGGCAGCACGTCACACTTGCCCACTCAACGAGTCCAGGCTGCCTGTCAGAAAAGGAGCAGACGCTCCCAGTGAGAGGGAGGTGACCTGAGGATCACAAATGCACTGGGACTGGAAGACAAGAAGGTCTAGGACCATGCACTGTCCAGCTCCTTTTCCCTGTGGCTCCTGGAGTAGCATCTTGCCCCAGAAGCTTTGAGTGGTACATTGAGTAAAAGAGGAATACAATGGGAAGGAAGCAACTCCAAGGAGCCTGTTTGTTCTGAGAGACAGGAGGAAGCTTCAGGCCACCAGAATCTTCGACCCATCTTCACCCCCTGCTCAGCAATGCTGTGCAATCCCTGCCCCCGACTCCAGAGAAATCACTTACATAGACAGCAAAGTCCTTGGGAGCTCCGGAGATGCTTTCTCCATGGAACGCTGTCCCTGAGACATGGGCCATGGTGACGGCTCTGGGAACAACCGGCATGGACAGCTTGATGAAGACGTGTCCCTGACTCCCTGGGAAGGGCCAGCAGTTGCCAGGATGATTGTCCGGCTGAAAGGACAAGAAACACTCAACAGGGAGACACAGGAGGAGAGCAGGTTCATGCGGGAAGGGGGCAGGAAAAGAAGCTTCGAGGAGCAAAGACAGGGGGGAAGGACACTCAGAGCAGTGTGTGTGGTTCATTCTCCCAGCCTTTGTGTTACTGCTTCCTGGTGCTCCTACCTCCAGAATCAGCTCAGGAGACCTCATGTAATCCATCAATGGCAGGGAATACAAGAACACCTTTGCTTTGTCAGTCCGGAGGGATGGAGAAGTCTTGGACCGAATGACGGCTGCCCCTGGAAATTCAAACATGAGCACAGTCATCAGACAATGTCAAAGGAATATTACACTGTTGTCTTGGAAAAGGCTTCTCAGTTGTCATCCATGTCCTACAGTGGGTTCCCCTCTGTCTTGCTGGCACAACCCCTCTGGAACACACAGTAGTGAGTCATCAAACTGTCATATTTGGCCATAGAAATCGGCAAGAATGTGAACCAGCCTTTCTGTTCCTCCCATGGGGTCTGGCCCGTTACAGGCTCTGTCAGTGGGGACACTTTTAGGACACGAGGTGACCCGTGACTTCTCGCTCCTTCTCTTCTCCCCCTGGGCACATTCTAATGCCCATCTTGTCAATCTGGACAGGAGGTGCTTTGAAACTGGTTTGTTTGTACAATGTCACGGCACCTGCTGATTTCAGGGCGTAATCCGGCATCGGGACCTGCATTTCTTCCAGCTTCTCCAGGGCTTGAGTGATGATCTCATGAACAGCCTGGGAAGGAACACAAAGGAGAGCGCCTGTTGGAAGGAGAAGGACCGGGGCAAGCAGCTCCCCTGCAAGGCCAGCCAAGGTGAGCGGGGACAAGGCCTGTTTCAGATGGAGGGAACGCCCACATTGCCTGGAAGCCTCCCAGGTTTGCTCTCCTCTGATTGTTGGGATTAGAAAGGGGGGGCTGCTCACTCCAGTGCTCTGAATGCTGGAGCTGTGGGAAGGGGCTGTTCCTGTGGAGAGGCCCCAGGCCAGGCAGCAAGGACAGACAAGCCTTCTGGGCATGAGATAGGCCTGGCTTAACTCTGGACCTCTGAGACCATTCTTTCTTTCCAGCCCTCCCCTGAGGAGGACCCGAGATCTGGGTGCAGAGGAAGGTCCGACTCAGACAGCTGTCATTCTCGTCACGCTCTCTCTTCCCCATAAGGAAGTGTGGAGCAACAGGAAAAGGAAGCATGGCCATGACAGCACTTGTTCCAGCAGCACCAGCCTGTTGGCTGTGACAGGAATGGAGTAGGATACGTGCGGATGGAGGATAAAACCCCTGAGCAGATCCTTCTGCCTTGTGCCCTTACCCATCCGGTAACGCCTGTGAGCTTTGCCTGCTTCAGTCCTTCCTGCAGAGCCCGCTCGCTGACATCCTTTGTGCTCCAGCGCAGATGATAAAGCTGTTCCTGGAGCTTACGGAGCTGAATGGGCAGGGACAGGGCTTCGCTGAGGTCTCCCAATTCGGTTGTGGTGCTCCAGGTTAAGGCGCCAAGTTGTCCCACATGGTAAACACCTGTCAGACACAAACCAGAGCTTAGAACTCGGTGTAAGGCTGGGCTATGCCTCGGGCTGCCCGCTCCCCTTTCTGTGTCTCTCCAAAGAGCCATAGTTGTCTCTCCTCTTGTTGTCTTTGACAGTGGCCATCATGGCGTACAGGCTCCACAATAGATGGACGTTCCCTGCCCTGGACTGTGCTCCCTGTCCTGCAGAAGATCCTCAGCCCCTGGGGCAGGAGAGCTGAGCCACGGCCTCTCCCTGGGCTGAAGAGAACTGGCTCAGCCCTCCTGGAGAAGGCAACTCAGCCCTTCCTCACCCACACCCGTCCCACTGGAGCAGGGACCGGCACAGCTCTGCGGGGACTTTCTGCTCGTGGCTGAGCTCCTCTGCTCACAGCGGGGGAAGAGGAACAGGGCAGGATGGAGCCCCAAGTACCTCCTAAAGCACCGTCCTCAGGTTGGAGATCTGCAGAGACTCACCGAAAGAGAACAGACCGAGAAGCAGCACCAGGATCGATGCCTTGAGAGCCTTCATCGTCCTGCAGAGCAGATAAAGAAAAGGCTGGTGAAGCTGGCGGTTCCCGTGCAGATCAGCAGCAGACTGGAGAGCAGCAGCAGGGACTGCAGCCGTGGAGCCTGGCGTTCCTGCCGTGTGCATTGGCTTGGTCCTGCACCAGCTCCAGTCACTGCTGGAGGTGTCACCAGCTGCACCAGTGGGGGATTTGTCATGGCAAAGATTGTTCCGTTAGGGACAAAGGGCTCAAGATTGACTCCGGACTAAGAGCAGGAGTTGCAACAAGAGCTGTGTCCACACTTCATGTCTGTGGGGCTGGAGAGGGCTTCTCTGGAAATGGAAGGACATAACGAATGCCTGTTTCTCCTGCCCAGCATCCGATGGACACTTGTGCTGCTCCTGTTGTCCACCCTCTCAAGAGAAGGTTCAGCCTGTGCCCCTGCAGTCCAACAGCTGCCAGGGGGGTGTGTGTCTCCCCTCTCGCAGTGTTTCTTTAGCAGCCGGGTTATCTCTGGCCCTTCTCTTGGCAGAACTGCAGACAAATGCAGACTGGAAAGAGGGAGGGCGGCTGAATGTCAATGCGTCAACGGGCAACCAAGGAAGCGCCAAAGAAACCCTCTGGTGTCTGGGCCCTGCTGCCCTGAGCCTGATCTGCCAAGACACAGCACACACCGCTCTGCAAGGGGGAAATTCCTCCTGCCTGTTCCAGGAGGCTCTCAACAGGCTCACAGTGACACTCATCAGGAATAAACAACCCCTTTTGTTCTCCTAGAGAACTCCTCGCACCCCTCAGAGGATCTCGAGCCCCTTTCCTGAGGCAGAGCCCTGGTGAGGAGCTGACCAGGTTTCCCAAGGAATCCTCCTCTGTCAGGAACACAAGTCAGAGCCGCGGCCAACAGAGGACACGCTGGTGTCCTGCTGGTCCCCGTGGAGAGGAAAACCAAGCAGGCTCAGGGACAGAACCCACCCTGCAGAGCACAACACAGGACGGGGCTGAGCTCTCACAATCACTGCGGCAGGCTGTGTCTGGGCCACCCCTGGGACTCTCTCTGTCCCATCCAAAATGGAGCTGTCCCTCATTCTGCAGAGATCAAGGGCTTTCTGGGCCCAGCCCTTGTGTTCATGAAGAGACTGAAAGGCGGCTGCTGCCTTCAGCAGCTCCAGACCCAGCTCCCAGGCTGCCCTCGTGTTCCTCTCCTGCCCACCCTCCACCCACCCCAGCTGGCGAGGTGGAAAACACACCTGGGGAAAGGGGAGGAGGAGTTTTCAAACATACCCGTTCAGACGTTCAACCTTCTCTGTGTGTCGCTTGGTACCTGCTGAGGTGCAGGTAACAAGCATCTCGCTCGCTCAGGAATGAGCCGGAAACTCTGCGATCTCAGTTCCCTCAAGATCCAGAGTGACCGAGGTGCAGGGAGACCCCTGGTCTTACACCTGCTGTGCCGACCTCAGCGCTGACGCTGCTTTGTGACACAACGGCAGCGGCTGATGTCACAATGGACGAGGCTGCGCCGCGTTTGGAGGCAAAGTCCCACCTGGCAGGAGCGGGTCTCGCAGTCCCGTCTGCCAGGGACGTCTCCCCCACGAGGTGACGCTGCCTCACATTGGTCCCCTGGGCCATCACTCTGTCCTGCTTGGGGCCCGCCCTTCCCTGAGAGCGGCCTCTGATTGGCCCCCAGCTGGTCAGGCTGCTCAGATGCAGTTCACCTGAAGTGACGCTCTCTCTGATTGGTCACCCGGGCTGTCACTCTGCCCTGGTTTGGGCCACCCTTTCCCTGAGGTGACGCTGGCTCTGATTGGTCACTGGCTGCTCAGGCTGCTGCACTGCAGTGCCCGCCCCTCAACTGAGATGTGACCTCTGATTGGCCACCTGTGCTGTCACTCTGTCTGGCTGTGTTACCTCTCCATGTGGTGGCCACAGCAGAGGAGATGAGGGTGAGAGGCACCAAATTCATCCTCAGGGCCCCAGGAGCTTTTCCTGACCTTGTGCTGACCGTGGATGTCGGGCTGTGCGCGATCAGCTTTTGTTACAACACTGCCAGCGACTTCTGCTTCGGTAGAAATGGTTTCAGCAGCTGATGCAGTAACAAGAGTCTCAACCTCGCGGCTGAAGTCGGAACGAGCCTTCCTGGACTAAAGCTGGAGGAGCACTTGGAGCTTTCGAAACGTAACATTCTATACTGGCCGGCAGCCGCCTTTGTTGGCTTGGCCGGCTGCAGGAGGCACCGGCTGCTTCGTGCTGGCGCCTTTCGCTGACATTTGGCGCTGTGAGAATGAGCGCAGCTGGCAATGACTGCCATTGCCAGTGCTCCCCAAACGCACAGGTAAAGGCTGCAGATCTCAGAGTGCTGTGGATCCTTGATTTCCTGACACAGCCGTGTTGACAGGGAGGTCTGTTATGGAAACGTAGAAGCTGATATGTCTCTCTGGGTCATGGGGGGGAAAAGGGGGGAAAAGTGGGGGACGTGTCCCTTGCTGTGACCCTCTTGTGCTCCCCAGGTTCCCCATGTCCCCCCCTTCACACAGAGTTGAGGGCTCCGACACAGTTCCAAGAACTGGTGCCACCTTGTTTGGTTCCCGTCCGCAACCGTCCCCACGGTGGCCTTGACCCCGTGGTGACCCTGACCCCGCGGTGGCCTTGACCCCACAGTGGCCCCGACCGTCCCCGTAGTGGCCCTGACCCCACGGTGACCCTGCTCACGTCCCCAGTGGCCACGGCCACCGCTGCGGTGACCCTGGTGGCCCTGGCTGTCCCCTGTGGTGTCCCCTGATGGTGACCGTGCCCGTGGTGGCCATGGCCATCTGGCTGTCCCAATGGTGGCCTCTGATGGCCCTTGATGGCCCCGTTGTCCCCTGGGATTCCTCCAGTTTCATTGGTTTGACGCACTTGACCCAAAGCTGGTTTGGCAGAATTTGGGGGGGGGGACCTGGGGAGAGGGGAAAGGGGCCCCCCCAAACATGGAGGGGGAGGGGAGGGACCCCAGGATCCCAGGGGGAGGGGGGAACTTCTCCTTTCCCCCAAATGTGAGGGGTCCCCAAGTGGCCAGTGGGTTTTGGGGTGTCCCCCTGGCCCTGGGGAGGGGGGCTAGACCCCCCTGACCGGGAGCTTGAGGGGATCCCCAAAATATGGGGGTGTGTGTAAATACTGGGGGGGACACCCAAAGTCTGAGGGGGGGGGGGGATCCCCAAAACTTGGAGGGTTCCCCAGATTCCAAGGGAGGATCCCAAAGCCCTGGGAGGGTCGTATCAAACCATAGAGGGGATCCCCAAATTCGGGGGAGTTGCAGGGCCCAGAGGGGTCCCCAAAACTTGGGAAGGATTCCCCAGATCCCTGGGGGGGGATTCTGAAGCCCTGTGGGAGTGTCCCCAAAATATAGGGGGGCGGCCTAAATACTGGGGAGTTCCCAAATTGAACAGGGTCCCCAAAACTTGGGGGAGGGTCCCCAGATCCCGCGGGGGACCCCAAGCCCTGAGCGGGGGGTGTCATTGTCCCTTTGTCCCCCTCTCCATTTTTGGGGTTAATTCCTGGGGGTCCCCCCATCCCTCTGTACAGCACAGAGAGGCGCCCCCAAGCTGAGGGGGGGGGCTTGTGCTTGCAGGGGGGCCCCACCGGGATGGGGGGACCCTCGGTGGGGGGGGCTTTTGGATGGGGGGGCTGGTCCATTTACATCCATATTACAAGGAAAATGTGTCTCTTTTTGGGGGAGATTGTGAGGGGTTTTGGCAACAAAAAGTGTCAGTCGGGGGAGGTCCCCACTTTGGGTGGGACCCCCTCAGTCTTGAGGGGTTCAGCCCTGCCCCCACCTCGCCCCAGCTCAGTGCTGCCAATGATACAGGAGCCCCCTTGATGGCTTTTGGTGGGGCCCCCCTTCAAAATAGGGCCGTGTCCTCCCCACCCCCACATGTGCAGGGTGGGGGGCACAAGGAGCCCCCACCCCCCCAGGTCCAGTGCTTTTGGGGGGGCACACGGACCCTCATGTCGACACGGGGTGGGGGGGCACGAGGGGCCCATGTCCAGCTGGGGGGGCACAGAGGGGCCCTCGTGCGAGGCTGCGTCCTCGTGCAAGGCCAGGTCTTTGCCTCAGGCTGGATCCTCATGCAAGGCCAGGTCCCCGTGCAAGGCCGGGTCCTCGTGTGCGGGGAGGACGACGTGCGAGGCTGAGGCCCCGTGCAGAGCGAGGTCCCTGTGTGAGAACGGCCCCGGGGGCGAGGCCGAGCCCTCCTGTGAGGCCGCCATCCCCGCAGGCCCGGACCCCCTTCTGAGGCCGCTGCCCCCCGGGGCGGGTCCCTCGTGCAAACCCTCGTGCGAGGGGGGTCACAGCCCGTCGGGCTCGGCCCCCCCGGCCCCTCGCGACCCCCGCCCTCGGCCCCCCCGCAGGCTGCAGCTGTTGAGGTTGCTGTTGAGGGGAAGCGGCTCTGGGGGGTCGCGGAGGCCGCCCCGGGGGGCTCTGCGGGGAGGGGGGGTCAGTTGGGGAAATGGCGGGGGGGGAACGAAGTGGAGGGAGCAAGGGGACCTGGGAGACACGAGAGGGGGGAGCACAAGAGTTGGGGGGGGCACAAAGGGACTAGGGGGACACAAGGGGGGTCACAAGATGGGGGAGAAACACGGTGACTGGGGGGGGCTAAACAGGGGGGTACAAGGGAGGGAATGAAGTGCAGGGTACGAGGGCAGACGGGGGGCACAAGATTTGATGGTTCTGTGATTCTTGATTGATTTGATTCTTCTGTGATTCTTCGATTCCGTGATTCTTCGATTCTTTGATTCTGTGATTTTGCGGTTCTTTGAATCTGCGATTC
Organism: Nesoenas mayeri; assembly: GCF_963082525.1. Taxonomy (NCBI): domain Eukaryota; kingdom Metazoa; phylum Chordata; class Aves; order Columbiformes; family Columbidae; genus Nesoenas; species Nesoenas mayeri. Next base: position 827,254 of record NW_027659957.1, read on the forward strand.
TGCGATTCTATCATTACATGATTCTATGGTTCTGCAATTCCATAATTCTTTGAGTCTTTGATTCTGTAATTCTGTGATTCTATGATTCTGTATTTCTATGATTTGATTATTATGTGGTTATTTGATTTTTATTATTCTTTGATGGTTTTAGTCTTTGATTTTTTTGATTCTATAATTAATTGATTCTATAATTTATTGAGTCCAGGATATTATGATTCTTTGATTCTTTGATTCTATGGTTCTTTGATTTTCTGATTCTACAATTATTTCATTCGATGACTCTGTGGTATGGATTTGGTTTTTTTTTGCTTCTGTGATTCTATGATTCTACAACCCTGTGATTCTGTAATTCCATGATTCTGTTATTCTCTGATTCTATGATTCTATGATTCTACGATTCTTTGATTCTGGGATATTAGGATTCCTTGATTCCCTGGTTCTTTCATTCTAAGATTCTACGACTCTAAGGTTCTATGATTCCTTGATTTCATGATTCCATGATTCCTTGATTCTGGGATATTACGATTCCTTGATTCCCTGATTCTTCAATTCCAAGGTTCTATGACTCCAAGGTTCTACGATTCTTTTATTCCACGATTCTACAACTCTTTGATTCTTTCCTTTGAGCCCAGAGCAGTCTGGAGCCTCCAACCCTCCTGGACCCGCCGTGTGTCACCTGCTCCATCCTCGGCTTGGCTGGAGATCCCCAGCGGTCCCCTGTGGGGTGACAATGGGGCCCTTTGTCACCTCACTGGTGACACCGCCTGTGGTCACCACGGCGCCGGGCCCGGCTGCACTTTGTGGCAAGACAGCGACGGGACCAGTGCGAGCCCAGAGCACAGCCCACGTCTCTTTAGAGTCACAGACTCATTTGGGCTGGACGAGACCTTCGGATCGAGTCCAACCACAACCCGACTCGAGCTGCCGGGGGCAGATCCGTGTGAGGAGCTCCCGAGCTCATCCCGTATCTTTTTTTGGGAGGAGCTCCCGAGCTCATTCCACATATTTTCGTGGCAAGGAGCTCTTGATCTCAATTCACGCCTCTTCGTGGGGAGGATCTCCCAGGACCATCTCACATCTTTCCCTGGTGAGGAGCTCCCGAGTGCGTCTCAGATCCTGAAGACTTTCCTTTTTGCTGAAGCTTTTCCTTTTCACCAAAGCTTCTCCGCGAGCTGGAGCAGAGACCCGCCCAGCCACCCCGGGTGGCCTGGGAGGAGGTGAATGTTCCCCAGGCCATCAGACCTCGACGGCAGCCCGACGAGGTGACCAGGTTCCGGCTGCTGCCGCATGAGTGAGGGGCCAGAGGGGACAGCGGGGACAGAGGGGACAGCAGGGACAGAGGGGACAGAGGGGACAGAGGGGACAGAGGGGACAGAGGGGATAGAGGGGACAGAGGGGACAGCAGGGACAGTGGGGACAGCGAGGACAGAGGGGACAGAGGTGACAGCAGGGACAGTGGGGACAGAGGGGACAGCAGGGTCAGCAGGGATAGCGGGGACAGAGGGGACAGCAGGGACAGCGGGGACAGAGGGGACGCGGCTCCTGCTCAGAGGCATAAAATCACCTCAAAACACAAAATGGTGGCCCCAGGGGCACAAAATCACCTCAGGGCTCAACATGGCAGCAGAATCACCTCAGGGCTCAACTGGCGGCCCCAGGGGTGTTGGGATCACCTCACGCCATTAAAACCCTGAGGAGCGGGTTGAGAGGAGGGAACGGAGCTGGTGAGGGGCTGGAGAAGGAGGGTGAGGGTGGAAATTGGGGGTGATTTCTTCCCCAAAGGGCTGTGGGGCGTTGGAACAGGCTGCCCAGGGCAGTGCTGGAGTCGCCACCCCTAGAGGGTGAACAGACGAGCTTCTTGGGGATGTTTTAGTGCCGGGGCTGGGTTAATGGACTCGATGATCTTGAGGGGCTTTTCCACCCAAAACAGTTGGCTAATTGGCTGATTTTGGGCATTCCTGCGTAGCCGCTCTCTCCTGGCTGGTCGGGCCGGCTCGGGGGGACACGGGAGTGTCTCTGCCGACATGGGGGTTCATCCCGGCTCCATTTCTCTCCCTGCAGCCCTCAGGATCCTGGAGCGGGACCCCGACCCCTCCACCCGTGCCCTGGCAGGTCAGACCATGCTCCTCCTCACCACCAGGACGAATCAGCCAAGACAGCAGCCGACCCTGTGGTCCCTCTGCTGCTGACACCGCTAAGCCTGGCTTAAGGGCAGCTTTTCTCACCGAAACACCTGCATTTTCTGACAATAACTCTGGAAAAGGAGCCCGATCCATGGCGTCCTTCAGCCCTGGGGTGACGGCGGCGTTTCTAGCCTCTCCGGACGCCGTTTTTCTGGAAATCCCCCAGATCCTGAAGCTCAGGGACGTGAAGTCAGGATTTTTGTGCTTGCATCTCATTTGCTTTTTGCTTTTTTGGGGGTGTTTTGATTGTGCAGATGGTGTTGGCGCTCCCCTCTGAGCAGGGGTGGCACAGACCCCTTTTCACGTTGTTTAAATAAATTGTGTCAGATCAAGATTCTCCCACTGGAATCAACAGACGCATTGTGGGGAAGATCCCAATTAAGGAAATTCACGCTGATAAAAATGCCAAGTTTATCTCCATTAAGCAGCAGCGAAGTCCAGCCCACAGGGCAGCTAAACCCCCGTTATTTTGTGTTTGAGAAGAGCCCAGGGAGTTCATCTCAGTTTGAGAAACAAAAACAGGGCAAAATGGGGATTTCGCTGCAAACGTGAGAACTTGAGCATTCAAATGTTTCATCCGGGGGTCGCTCAGGGGGAATAAAACGCTCAAGGCCCAAAGGGATCCGTGGTAAATCAGCGACGGGTGTTTTGATTTCGGGTGCAGGGGAACGGTTGGGTCTTTTCGAACACAAATTATTTAGTGATTCTAAAACCGGAGGGAATTGGGGGTAAATTGTGGTGCAGGGAGGGAAAAGTGGGAGACGTGTCCCCCCCGTGATCCTCATGTCCCCTCCAGGTCCCCTGTGTTCCCCCAGCCACTGACTGCAGCCAGTGTAATGATATTGTTGGGCTTTGTGGGTGGGTTGTGCATTGGAGAGGGACTTTTGTGGGTTGTTGTATTTCATTGTTTTTTCTGTAAATAGTTTTGTTTCTTTGTGTGCTTGTTGGTTTTGGTAAATATATTGGTTTATGTTTTTTCAGACCTGTGCTCTCCGTCATTTTCCTGTATCTGCAGAGCTGTGGTTTCTGCTCGCTCTGGGTTCCTGGGGCTGGAGGTGGCTGGGGATGCTGGCACGGCCACCCCAGGGACAGGGGGTCCCTGTGCACAGAGGGGTCCCACTTGCAGAGACATGGCACTGGGCACCAGTGGGGTTGGTTCATGAGTTGCTGGAGAGCGGTGTCCCCACCAGCAAAGCTGTCACCAGCAACGAGTGAGCCGTGAGAGCCTTGGGAACGGCTTGTGCCAGGATCACGGAGAAGGTTTTGCAGCTGTAGGTGCTGCTCTTTAAGGCTCTGAACCTACACATGCGCAGGGCTCTGGAGCTGTTCCCCACCAGGCTGGTGTCAGGACCGCGGTTGCTCCCAGCTTGCAGAAGCGTCCGGGCTGGAGCCAGTGGGAGCTGTTCCTCTCCTCTGGGCGCATGCAAGGGCATTCAAGTCCTTCTCAAATGGGGGGGGCCCAGCCCGACACACAGTGCTCCAGGTGAGGCTGCAGCAAGACTGGACCCAGTGGGACAATCCCTTCTCTTGGCTGGCTGATCGGGCCGTGTTTGACGTCCCCAAGACGCCGTTTGCCCTCTCCGAGCCCGGGCACGCTGCTGGCTCCTGAGCCGCTGCCCCTCAGCACCCCAGATCCCTTTCTGCAGGGCTGCTCTCCAGCTGCTCCTCTCCCCGTTTAGACTTGTGCAGCTGTTGCCCCCTTCCAGGGGCAGACACAGCATTTGGGTTTGTTACACATCAACCCATTCGTCATCGCCCAGTGCTCCAGTCTGTCCAGATGCCTCTGCAGGGCCTCTCGTCTCCTGAGAAACTCAACAGGGAATCACAGACTGCTTGGGGTTGGGAAGGACCTCTGGAGATCACCTAGTCCAGCCCACCTGCTAGACCGGGTTCACCAGAGCAGATGGCACAGAATGGCCTCTACGTGTGTTCTGAGTGTTTCCAGAGGCGGAGACTCTCCATCCTAGAGAAGGCAGCCTGTTCCAGGGCTCTGGCACCCTCACAGGAGAGAAGTTTCTCCTCCTGTTGAGACAGAACCTCCTGTGTGTCATTCTGTGCCCATTGCCCCTCACCCTGTCACTGGGCACCACTGAAAAGAGTCAGGCCCATCCTCTTCACACCCACCCTGGGGATATTTAGCAGCATAAACACGATCCCCTGTCAGCTTCTCTTCTCCAGGCCAAACAGACCCAGTTCTCTCAGTCTTGCCTCTTCAGAAAGAAGCTCCAGAGCCCTCATCATCTCTGTGTCTCTCCACTGGACTCTCTCCAGCAATTCCTTCTCCTTTGTAAGCTGGGGAGCCCAGAGCTGGACACACAACTCCAGATGCGGCCTCACCAGGGTAGATCAGAGAGGGAAGATAACTCGCCTCGACCTGCTGGCCACGCTCTTCCTAATGCTCCCCAGGAGACTCTTGGCCACAAGGGCACATTGCTGCCTCATGGTCAACCTGTTGTCCACCAACTTGGGAGAAGACTCGTCGGCTTCTCTTTCTGCTCAGGGCCTGTAGGAAGCGCCCACAACACGTCACCCCACATTAGTCTGGCCCTTCATTTTTACCCATAAGCTCTGGACTCATTTTTCATCCCCTCAGGCAGAGTTTGATACATTCGAGTTGCTCTCTCACATAAAGCGCAACTCCCCCACTGCCCTTGCTGGCCTGTCTTTCCAAAAAAGTACAGACCCTCTGTGACAGCGTTCCAGTTGTGTGAGCTGTGCCACTGTGTCTCTGGAATGGCAAAGAGATGGTGGCTGTGTGACCATACACGGATCTCTCGTTGTCCCTGTTTGTTCCCCGTGCTGTGTGCGCTGGTGCACAGACATTTCAGAGAAGGAATGGAGTGTGCAGGTTTCCCGTGAGGTCTGCAGAAGGATCCACCACAGCCATACACACCCTGGAGCTGGTTGGCCTTCTGGTCCTCGTCCTGGGAGGCAGCTCAGCAACATTTGTCACTTCTCTGCTTGGCCTGGCTTATTTGCCCCAGTTTGGACGTGTTGGCATGAGTTTTGCCACTTTGGACACTGTCCCCAAGCCCTTCAGTTGGAAGCCCACCTCACCAAGTTGGTCAGCCTGCTGCCAAACATTCCGTCACCTCTTCTAGACAGGTAGATCCCATCCCTCCCTAGCTGCTTATAGTCATCAATGTCCCATTGTCATAGCAGCCAAAACCCTTAGGAGGCCACCAGCCACAAAGCATGGAGCTGATGTGCATTATACATCTATTTCTGGCTGCGCCCTTTCCTTTAACTGGTAGAAGGGAGGAAAAGATGACCTGGGCATCAGATTTATTCACTTGTACCCCCAAGGCTTTCTAGTCTTCCTTGACAGTACCCAGGCTGGGACTTGCGGTGCCATTGGTGCCCACGTGGAAGAGCAGCTGTGCTGTACAGGGGCAGAGCGAGACCAGAGCCTGCAAAGGGATGGCCATGGACAGGGAGGTGAACTTCAGCTACGGCAGGAACCAACTGGAGAACAACATTTCTGAGGGGTGAGGATGGCTGCCAGGCATGACGGGATGGTTGGGAAGAACCGCTCAAGGCTGCATGGAAGTAGAACTGGTTGGGATTCAAAATTCGGTGGAGGAGGTAGAGTAGTACCTCCCTAACCACCACTGAGGGGGTGTCATCCCCATCCGAGCTGCGCAGCCAACCCCAGAGTGCCCATGCAACCCAGGTGTGATGTCACGGCCCGTGTTCCACCCGCAGCGCTGGTGCCCGGCAACAAGCACAGCAAAGAGAATCCCACCAGCACTGAGCAAAGCCCATCCTGTCTTCCCTTTTTGCTTTCTTACCACTTGCCCTGTTCCCAGTCCAGCCCTTGTATCCCATTCTCAGTGCCTTGGCTGCAAAATCCAACCTTCTCACCTGCTCCCACCAACTCAGTCCCGTCTTTCCCTTCCCACTTTTTTTTTGTTATGAAGGTCCTGAAGAAGAGGAAAACCGCGCTGCTGGAGGTACGGCCCCCGCTGCCTGGGGGGATGGCGTGGCATGGGACCCCACTCTGGGGAGCTCAGGGGCCAGGAGCTCAGCTTGTCTTCTCCACCCAGCCCTGCAAGGCCACGGGCTGGGAGAAGCCCTTCTGGGCTGCTCGTCCCCTGCTGAAATCGAGCATCCCTGCCTGTGGGACACGTCCCCATGGGAGCCCAGGGCACCCCGGGCTCGTGTCAGAGGGATGCTCAGCGGGAGCAGCTGGTGCTGCCCGGAGCCTGAGCCCGTGCCTCCTCTGCCCCTTTCCAGGCTGGAGCCAGGGCAGCCCAGCCCTGCCCGGGGAGCAGCGCAGAGGCAAAAACCCCACCTGTGCAAGGTAAGGGGCTTCTGGGTCCCCAGGCAGGTGTGGGGCTGGGCTCTGTGCCTGGGGCACCCCGCAGGGCAGGGACATGGCTGCTCAGCCCTGCCCTCTCTGCTCCCGCACATCTGCAAGACTGCGTCACTCCCAAATCTGCTGAAGGGCACAAAGCGCAGAATCCCCTGGCTGCAGGTGCTGGCCCGTGGGTGCTGGTGGCCCAGGAGCTGCCCAAACTCCAGGCAGCTCCTGCTGGGGACATACCATGGGGTCCTGTCACACCACAGCTCTCCCTGGGCAGTGAGAGGGGTCAGGGGTGCTGAGAGCCCCGTTCCACAGATGCGCTGGGCTGGGCAGGGCAGGACCAATGCACTTTTCTGCTTGTATTTTGGCTTAGGACACACCACCTCTTGCTGGGGAGCTGCATGTCCGGCTGCTGGGATCAAGGAAGGAGAGATGGAGGAGAAGACAGACGTAGATGTGATGGTGGAAGAACAGATGGAGGTTGATGTGATGGTGGAGGAAGAGATGATGGATGTGGACGAAGGGACAGAGGAAGAAATGGAGGTAGATGCAGAGATCGAGGAGGCAATGGAGGTGGATGGATAGCTGAAGATCAAAGATGGACGTACCAGCAGCCGGATAGGAACATGCTCCCCAGCCACTGCCTGCAGCCGCTGCAATAATATTGGTGGGTGGGTTATACATTAGACAGGATTTTTAGGGGTTTTTTGTACTTATCTGTAGTTGTTTTTTCTGTACATACTTTTGTTTCTTTGTGTGTTGGTTTGTTTTGGAAAATATATTGGTTTATATTTTTTCAGACCTGTGCTCTCCGTCATTTTCCTGTATCTGCAGAGCTGTGGTTTCTGCTCGCTCTGGGTTCCTGGGGCTGGAGGTGGCTGGGGATGCTGGCACGGCCACCCCGGGGACAGGGGGTCCCTGTGCACAGAGGGGTCCCACTTGCAGGGACATGGCACTGGGCACCAGTGGGGTTGGTTCATGAGTTGCTGGAGAGCGGTGTCCCCACCAGCAAAGCTGTCACCAGCAACGAGTGAGCCGTGAGAGCCTTGGGAACGGCTTGTGCCAGGATCACGGAGAAGGTTTTGCAGCTGTAGGTGCTGCTCTTTAAGGCTCTGAACCTACACATGCGCAGGGCTCTGGAGCTGTTCCCCACCAGGCTGGTGTCAGGACCGCGGTTGCTCCCAGCTTGCAGAAGCGTCCGGGCTGGAGCCAGTGGGAGCTGTTCCTCTCCTCTGGACGCATGCAAGGGCATTCAAGTCCTTCTCAAATGGGGGGGCCCAGCCCGACACACAGTGCTCCAGGTGAGGCTGCAGCAAGCCTGGACCCAGTGGGACAATCCCTTCTCTTGGCTGGCTGGTCAGGCCGTGTTTGACGTCCCCAAGACGCCGTTTGCCCTCTCCGAGCCCGGGCACGCTGCTGGCTCCTGAGCCGCTGCCCCCCAGCACCCCAGATCCCTTTCTGCAGGTCTGCTCTCCAGCTGCTCCTCTCCCCGTTTAGACTTGTGCAGCTGTTGCCCCCTTCCAGGGGCAGAAACAGCATTTGGGCTTGTTACAAATCAACCCATTCGTCATTGCCCAGTGCTCCAGTGTGAAGAGTTTTGGGCCGTATGCTGTGAACAAGCCAGGGCTTGTTGTCACTGTGTTGCACTAGGACCATGCGGAGATATACAGAAGCTGGTCTGCCCTCGACCCAGGCTGCAGGAGGGCGCCATCGTCGTCGCTGCGCATGTGGACAGTGCCCTGCAGCCAATCACCATCTGGGATGGGAAGAATGACTGCATGTGTAACCAATCGTAGCCTGTGCTTGCCGCATGGCCTTTTGGGTATAGAGTATATAAGGGTTGGAAAAACGTGGTCTCATGGACATTGCTATTCAGTGTTGTTAAGAGTTCATTAAAGGGTATTGATGGTAAATTCATATTGAATTAGATTCTTTACTCTTGCGGCCCGCCCGTCGTGCTCAAAGAGGTCCTGCCGGCAGTTTTGCATTCTCCACGTCGTCTCACGACAAATGGCAGCAGAGGATGGTTCGCAAAGCAGGATCTCCGGAGCACAATTACTGCGGTAAGCAGCGTTCATAAAGACGGAGCCACGCCGGGCTGTAGGAGAGTGTGCTTTGTCCGGTATCGAAAGACAAGCACCAGACGAGCTGCCCACTCGCCTTCTACTTTAAGACCGTTTGCCTAAAAGCACAAAATTTGGAGCTCGAGGCAATAGCGGCACTTTTGACGAGTATACTCTCTAAGAGAGGCATCGAATCGTCACAGGAGAACCTCGTCACATTGATTCTTTTAGCTCAGCGCTGGGGACACTCTGGAGAAATTCCACTTTTGTTTTTCCCAACGGAGTGGAGATCAGTGGGGGACACAATGTGGTATAAATCTATCAGAGGGGAAGAAGAGAAAGAAATTAAAGCACTGAGAGAATTGTGGAGAAACGTGTTAGAATCATTAGAAGTAATGAAGTCCGAGCAAAGCGCCGCCCTGAGAGCCGCGAGGGCGCTTGTCCCAGAACAAACCTGGACTGATAAAACTTGTCGGCCAAAAGAAAAGAGGGGCCCGTGGGCTGCTCTGTGGGGTCTGCCCGCCGTTCGGGGCGGCCGAGGGGTCCCGGCTCAGCCAACACTCTCGCAATCCGATCTGCGGCGGGAGCTGGAAACTTTGCCGTCCGTAAACAAAGAACCGGAAGTTTCCTTTTCTGAGTCTCTGGGGCAATGTGACAAGAAACCAGAAATGCAACTGGGGGACTGTCCGGATGTGGGAGGCCCTGAGTGCTGCCCTCCGCCTGCAGCTCCACCGCTGCCATACCCCGAGCCGGACACGGCCCCTCTGAGACCATCGCCTCAGCCGGGACGGGCCCGGCCGGGCCGCGCGGGCCGGGGCCGCCACACAACGTGCCTCCACAAACACCTGTGGAAGTTTCTTGGGAGCCGCCTTCTACCTCATTGGGCTCACCCCAAGTAGTAGAGCAGTTACTGCAAGAGATTACCAGCAAGCTTGAACAGCTTGACTTGCGAATGTCAGATGTAGAGAAAAATAAGAGACAAATAGAGTTTCAAACACCAGCTAGCATTCCACAAGCAATGCAACCAAGGGTACCTGTAGATTCTACTGACCAACCACAGCCCCGACCTGGCAGATGGTCAGGGGTCACCAAAGATGCCATCCTAGAAGGTGATTGGTCTCCAGCAAAATTAGCCCTACCGGTAATTCAGAATATGAACACCCAGACAGCGGTATGGGAACCACATGAATGGAAAACTTTACAGCAAGCAAAACAAACAATCACCAACTATGGGATACGTTCAGAAGCAACCAGACAAATACTGCATTGGATTTTTACCGCTGACTTATTGTGTCCCATGGACTGCCAAAATTTAATGCGCTTATTACTAACTCCGGCGCAATTCCTCCTGTGGGAATCGGCCTGGTATCAACAAGCGCAGCAAGAAACAGCCAAACACATGAGTCCAAATGACCCATTTAACCAATGTGGTACCCGACGCCTATACGGGTCGTGGACAGTATGCTACAATAGAAGTCCAACTGCAATTTGGTGCTGAAGTTCACCGGAAAGCTGCACAACTTGCCCTAGATGCTTTCTTAACCTTACCAGGACCCTTAGCTCCCTCATTCAGCGGAATACGCCAAGGCACTACAGAAAATTTCTCGCATTTTATTGACCGGCTACATGAAGGATGAATGCAAAACCCCGACTTGTCAGAAGAAATGAAAAATCATATGTTTCGGTTGCTAGCTTTCGATAATGCAAATTCAAAGACTAAACAAATATTAGCAACTCTGCCACCAGGATCTTCAGTAGAACAAATGCTAATGCAAGTAGCCAGATCAGAACAACACCAAAGTGCAGAAGTGATGGCTGCCGCTTTTGAAGGGGTCATGCAGAGATCTCTTCGACAAGTTAGCCAGCAAGTCTCATCTACAGTACAACCAGTTGTAGCAGCAGTTCAGCGATCTAAGACTTTCTGATCTACCAATTTCCCTTCTTATTAGCAATTTAGAACATCCATCTGCCAGTGGCAAAACAAAGACAGGGAATTCCCTATAGATCTTGCTACAGATTCTTCCATTTGTGCCACTGTCAGATTGAAAACAGAAAATTATTTACGATTATTAGAATGGCTTTTTCTTAGTATCCAACCAAAATTAAGCATTCAAACAAGACCAGAAGCAGTTGGAGAATTGGTTCGAAAAGGTAGATCTCGAATAATAGAAATTAGCAGTCAGGAACCAGATGACATCAGTATTCCGGTAAATGGAGCCGATTTAGAATGGTGGCTGAGAAATTCGGTGCCTATTCAGAATGCATTATTAGGATTTATAGGCAAGGTACATTCACGACAACCAAAAGGGAAGCTATGGCAATTCCATAGAACAAATCAGTGGTTAGAAGAAGGTAAAAGCAAAACCTGTTGAAGGGCTTACAGTATATACAGATGCAGGAAAACTAAGACACCAGGCAGCATGTGTCTGGCAAGAGAATAGTCAGTGGAAACAGCATTTAATTGAAGGTTCAAAAGAGGATTCATTGCAGACTTCAGAGCTCATGACAGTAATATGTGCCTTAAATAATTGGCTGAAATCTGCTTTAAATGTTGTCACAGATTCTTTGTATGTAGCAGGTGTAATACCCAGATTGGAAAATGCTCTACTAAGACAATCGAATAATCCTCGATTAGGAAAACTGTTTGTACAGTTGAGAGCTATTTTAAATCAAAGAAAAGAACCCTGCTGTGTGATTCACATTCGTAGTCATCAATGGAATCTTGGTCTAGGTGAAGGAAATCAAATTGCAGATAGTTTAGTAAGTTTATCAACACCCAGCACATTGTTTGTTACATGTTAAGTAGGAGTACCATTAAACAAAAGTTCTTGGAATTTGTTTAATCAGTCCATTGTGATATTTAAATGGCAATGGAATACATCCAGTTTACTAAGAAGAAAAATATTAGTGCATGGTTTGACAAACATGACAGTTGCTATGATCGCCTTCCCATAGGGCCAGAGCCGCAGGAAATCATACTGATTCATTCTTTGAACACCTCTTATTGTATTTTTAAAAAAAGAAAAAAGAAAGACGTAGGATTTTTTGGTTTAAAAAGTTTAACAAATTGGCTTGGCCTAGGGGGGTGGATTAAGAGTTTATTGCAAAGTACATTGTTTATGTTGATTGTTGTTGTAATTGATATGTTATGTATAAGTTATTTTCTATCACGTATCAAAGAGGAATTAGAAGGCACAGCTAATCAAGCCTGGCTTGTCCAAAAAAGAAAAAAGAGGAATTTGTGGAGAGTTTTGGGCTGTATGCTGTGAACAAGCCAGGGCTTGTTGTGGCTGCGGTGCACTAGGACCATGCGGAGATATACAGAAGCTGGTCTGCCCTCGACCCAGGCTGCAGGAGGGCGCCGTCGTAGTCGCTGCGCATGTGGACAGTGCCCTGCAGCCAATCACCATCGTCGGGGAGGAAGAATGAATGCATGTGTAACCAATCGCAGCCTGTGCTTGCCGCATGGCCTTTTGGGTATAGAGTATATAAGGGTTGGAAAAACGTGGTCTCGGGGACATTGATATTCAGTGTTGTTAAGAGTTCATTAAAGGGTATTGATGGTAAAGTCATATTGAATTAGATTCTTTACTCTCGCGCCCGCCCAAACCATGACCCTCACCATAACCCTGACCCTAACCCAAACTTAAGTTTAACCATAACCCTAAACCTCAACCTAACCCTAACCTAGGCCTAATCCTAATGCTAAGTCTAACCCTAAAACAACCCGAATCCTACCCCTAAGCGTAAACATAACCCTAATCCTAACCCTAACCCTAACCCTAACTCTAATCCTAACCCTAACCCTAACTCGAGCCCTAACCCTAACCCTAACCTGACCCTGACCCTGACCCTGACAATAACGCTGACCATAACCCTAACATAAGTTTAACCATAACCCTAAACCTCACCATAGCCGTAACCTAAGCCTAACCCTAACATTGAGTCTAATGCTAAACCAACTCTAATACTAACCCTAACTGTAATCCTAATCCTAAACCTAAACAAACCTTGACCCTGACCATAACCCTGACTCTAACCCAAACTTAAGTTTAACCATAATCCTAAACCTCAAACTAACCCTAACCTAGGCCTAATCCTAATGCTAAGTCTAACCCTAAAACAACCCGAATCCTACCCGTAACCCTAACCCAAAGCCAAACCCTAACCCTAACCCTAAACCTAACCTGACCCTCACCATAATGCTTAGCACAACCCTAACATATATTTAAACATAAGCCTAAACCTCACCATAGTCGTAACATAAGTCTAATCCTAACGCTAAGTCTAACGCTAAACCAGTCCTAATCCTAAACCTAACTGTAATCCTAACCCTAACGCTAATCCTAACACTAACCCCAACCGTAACATACCATGAAGCTGACCATAGCCATGACTCAGACCTTAACCTCTGATTAACAATAACCCTAAACCTCACCCTGACCCTAACCTAGTCCTAATCCTAATGCTAAGTCTAACCCTAAAACAACCTGAATCCTACTCCTAACCATAACCCTAACCCTAAACCTAACCCTAACCCCAACCTTAACCCTAACCCTAACCTGACCCTGACCCTGACCATAACCCTAACATATTTTTAACCATAAGCCTAAACCTCACCATAGCCGTAACCTAAGCCTAACCCGAACGCTAAGTCTAACTCTAAACCAACTCTAATCCTAAACCTAACTGTAATCCTAAACCTAACATTAACTCTAACCCTAGCCCTAACCCTAACCAAACCCTGACCCTGACCATAAACCTGACCCTAACCCAAACTTAAGTTTAACCATAACCCGAAACCTCAACCTAACCCTAACCTAGGCCTAATCCTAATGCTATGTCCAACCCTAAAACAACCCGAATCCTACTCCTAAGCCTAACCCTAATCGTAATCCTAACCCGAACCCTAACCCTACCCTAACCTGACCCTGACGCTGACCATAACCCTGATCCTAACCCAAACTTAAGTTTAACCATAACTCTAAACCTCAACCTAACCCTAACCTAGGCCTAATCCTAATGCTAAGTCTAACCCTAAAACAACCCGAATCCTACCCCTAACCGTAACCCTAACCCTAAACGTAATCCTAACCCGAACCCTAACCCTAACCCTAACCTGACCCTGACCCTGACCATAGCGCTGACCATAACCCTAACATATGTTTAACCATAAGCCTAAACCTCACCATAGTCGTAACCTAAGCCTAACCCTAACGCTAAATCTAACAGTAAACCAACTCTAATCCTAATTCTAACTGTCATCCTAATCCTAACCCTAACCCTCACCCCTACCCCTAACCCCTACCCCTAACCCAAACCCTTACCCTAACCTCTAACTCAGACCCTAAACCCTTTCCTAACCCTAACCCCAACAAACCTAACCCTAACCTTAACACTAACCCTAAACCCTAATCCCTAATCCTAACCCTAAAATCTAACCCTAAACCTAAACCCTATCCTAACTATAAATTCTAACCCTAACCCTTACCCTAACCTTAACACTAACGCTAACCCTAAACCGTAACCCTAACCCTATCTCTAACCCTAACCCTAACCCTAATGGACCCTAACCCTAACCCTAACCCTAACCTTAACGACCCTAACCCTAACCCTAACCCCAACGCTAGCCCTAATTGACCCTAACCCTAACCCTTACTCTAAACCCTAACTCTAACCCTAACCCTAACCTTAACCCTAATGCTAACCCTGACCCTAAGCCTAACTCTGACCCTCACCCTGACCCTAACCCTAACTCTCCCTTTGACCCTAACCCTAACCCTTACCCTAATCTCTAACTCAGACCCTAACCCTAATCCTAACCCTAACCCCAACAACCCTAACCCTAACCCAAACCCTTTGGGAAGAAATTTTGGCGTTTCATGAAAGATTTGGGTAGATTTGCAGCTTTAATGGGAGTTTGAGGAAATAATTTCAGGGTCTAATGGGGTCTTGGCCCCCAAACTCACGTTTCCCGGACTTGGAGGAGAATCCCTGTTGGCCGCTCTTGGAACACCGGGAGGTGTTCCTGCTGCCCCCGGACACGCGCTGGCGCTCGGAGGGAACGCCGCCGCGGGGGCGATGGGGCGCGGCGGTGGGACGCACGCCGGGTAGCTGTACGTCCTGCAGGGGTGACTGGACACCTGGTTTAGGCGGGAAAAATGCCCATTTCAAGGAGCAAAATGGCGGGGTTTTGGCGGGAAACGGGGCATGGGGACGTACGTGGGGTGGAAGTGAATTAAAAGGAGTTTTAATTAAAAAACGTGCATTTTTGGGGAAGGAATAGGGGTTTGGGGGTAAATTTGGATTTGGGGAGAAAAAAGGGGGTTTTGGGGGGAAAAAGTGGGGTTTGGGGCGGGAATGGAGGAAAACAGTTCTGGCGAGAAATGGGGTATGGGGAGGTACGTGGGGGTTTAAAAGAAGAATAAAAGGGTTTTTTGGCAAAAAAATAGGGGGTTTTAGGGAAAAAATGGGGGTTTGAGGTAAATTTGGATTTGGGGAGAAAAAAAGTGGTTTTTTAAGTGGGAAAAAGTGGGGTTTTTGGGGGCGAAAAAGGAGGAAAATGGTTTTGGCGGGAAGTGGGTTATGGGGAGGGATGTGGCGTTTTAAAGAAGAAAAAATGGTTTTTTTGGAGGAAAAAATAGGGGTTTTGGGGGAAAAAATGGGAGATTTGGGGGAAAAGGGTTTTTTGGGGGGAAAAAAATAGGTTTTTGAGGAAAAAAGGCATTTTTTGGAGAGGAAAAAAGGATTTTTGGGGAAAAAGTGGGGATTTTTGGGGGGGAAATGGGGGTTAAAATTGGGATTTTATGAGGTGAAAAAGGGTTGGTTGGTTTTTTTTTTTTTAAATGGGGGTTTTATGAGGGGAAAAGTGGCTCTTTTTTTGGGGAAAAAAAGGTTTTTTTGGGGAAAATCAGGTTTTTATGAGAGGAAAAATTTTTTTGAGGGAAATAATGGGGATTTTATGAGGAGAAAAATGGGGATTTTATGAAGTAAAAAAGTTTTTTTGGGGGGGGAAATGGGGTTTAAAAAATGGGTTTTTGGGGGGGAAATTGAGATTTTATGAGGTAAAAAGGTGGTTTTTTTTAAATGGGATTTTTATGGGGAAAATGAGGGTTTTTTTGGGGGGGGAAAGGTTTATTTATGACAGAAAAAAAAATGTGTTTTGGAGGAAAAAATGTCGGATGTTTTTTTGAGGAAAACGGGGTTTTTATGAGGAGAAAAAGTAGTTTTTTGGGGGGAAAAATGAGGGGTTTTTTGTGGGAAAGGGGTTTTTTATGACTGAAAAAGGGGTGGTTTTTTTGAAAAAATGGGTTTTTTTGGGGGGGGCGAATGGGGTTTTTATGAGAGAAAAAAAGTGGGGTTTTTGGCAGAAAATAATGGGGGTTTTTGAGGAAAATGGGGGTTTTATGATAGAAAAAAGTGGGGTTGGGGGGGAATGGGGTTTTATGAGGCAAAAAAAAAAGCTATTTGGGGTAAAAAGGATTTTTTGGGGAAAAAGGGGGCTTTTTTGGGAAATGGGGTTATTAAGAGGAGAAAAAAGGTGTTTTTTAGTGGGAAAAGGTGTTTTTTTTGGGGGGGGATGGAAGAAAATGGTTTTGGCAGGAAATGCGTTATGGGGAGGTACGTGGGGATTTAAAAGAAGGAAAGGGTATCTTTTAGGAAAAAGTGGTTTTTGTGGAAAAGGGGTTTTTTGGTGGGGAGAAAAGGGTTTTTTGAGGAAAAAAGGCATTTTTTGGAGAGGAAAAAAAGAGTTTTTTGGAAAAAAAAATTGGGGGTTTAGGGGCAGAAAATGGGGTTTTTATGAGGATAAAAAAGGGTTTTTTTGGGAAAAATTGGGATTTTATGAGGTGAAAAAGGGTTTCTTTTAGGAAAATGGGGCTTTTATGAGGGGATAAAAGGCTCTTTTTTGGGGAAATAAAGGGGTTTTTGGGGAAAATCAGGTTTTTATGAGAGGAAAACATTTTTTGGAGAGAAATAATGGGGATTTGATGAGGAGAAAAATGGGTTTTTTAGGGGGAAAACTGGGATTTTATGAGGTAAAGAAGGGGTTTTTTTGGGAAAATGCGTTTTTTATGAGGTGAAAAAGTAAATTTTGGGGGGGGAAATAAGGTTTTTTGGG
Source organism: Nesoenas mayeri (assembly GCF_963082525.1). Taxonomy (NCBI): domain Eukaryota; kingdom Metazoa; phylum Chordata; class Aves; order Columbiformes; family Columbidae; genus Nesoenas; species Nesoenas mayeri. Next base: position 843,925 of record NW_027659957.1, read on the forward strand.
GGGGAAATGAGTTTTTTTGGGGAAAAGAGTTTTTTATGACAGAAAAAGGGTTTTTTGGGGGGGAAAAAATGGTTTTTTTTGTGTGGGAAAATGGGGTTTTTATGAGAGAAAAAAAGTGGGGTTTTTCGGGGAATGGGGTTTTATGAGGCAAAAAAAGGCTTTTTGGGGTAAAAAGAGGATTATTTTTGAGGAAAAAAGGGTTTATTTTGGCGGGAAACGGGGTTATTATGAGGAGAAAAAAGGTAGTTTTTAGTGGGAAAATGTGGGGTTTTTGGGGGGAAAATGGAGGAAAATAGTTTTGGTGGGAAATGGGTTATGGTACATGGGGGATTAAAAGAAGAAAAAAGGGTTGAGGAAAATGTGGGTTTTTGTGGGAAAAAAAAAAAAGGTCTTTTTGTGGAAAAAAGGGGTTTGGGGGGAGAAAAGGGGTTTTTGAGGGGAAAAGAGGATTTTTTGCGAAAAAGCTTTTTTTTTGGGGGGGGGAATAGGGGTCTTTGAGGGAAAAAAGGCATTTTTTGGAGAGGAAAAAAGGATTTTTTGGGGCATTCCCCTGCCCAACTCCTCTGGCTGCCATTTTCCCAAGCAGCTCCCTTGAGCCTTATTCTGGGGAACACAGCACAGAAACCCAGCAGTGTCAGCAGAAAAGGTTGCTGGGGTTGGGGATCTGGGGCCCTTCACGAAATCGGGATGTTCCCGTGGATTTTGCTGCCATGTTGTGCTGCAGTTTGGCTTTTTTCCTCCGAGACCCGGCTCCCGGAGGGCTGGGATGGCAGAGGGGTTGGTGCCCTTAACAGGAACAAGTGCGGGTCAGCTTCTTGCTCTGCAACAACACATCCTGGAGCAGCACGGAAGGGAAAGGCTCAATGAAAGGAGCACTGAATCCTTGATTTGAGTTCATTTAATGATTTTTCAGGATCTTACAGCCATGCAGTTGGCACGGTGCTGTGTGCAGAGTTTGCAGGTGGAACTGCCCCACCACCCGGGACCGCTTGATGGGTCACGGACCAGAGAATCCCAAGCGGGTGATGGAGAGGACACTCGATACAAAGCACCTCTGCCCCGAGATGCCAGCATGAGGCAGGAGGGTCCGTCCTCCCGTCCCGCCACCCTGCGGGGACCACAGTCCCCAGAGTCACAATACGGGAAGAACAAGCCCAGCCCTTCCTGCCAGCGCAGAGCAGAGCACCTCCAGGGGAGGCCTGGCCATAGTAAATGCCATACGTGGGCTCCTTGGTGTCTCAGTATCTGTCCAGGTACCTCAGGGGCTGGTGGCGCGGGAACTTCACCTGGGGAGGATAGTAAATGGGCGGCCGCACAAATCCAAACACAAGCTCTCTCCTATCTGTAAAGGGGTGACACAGAGCAATAGCGAGATAGTGCAGATCCGAACCCCAGGCCCTCCCCACCGCTAACAAGGGCTCCCCTCACTGACCAGGGCCAGTTGAGCACACCCTGGTGAAGGCTCTTGGTGTTATTTTAAAATGCTCATTCAAAATGGGCTTTTAAGAGGTTGTTTCCTCAGACTGCTGTTAGTCTGGGGGAGGACGGCTCCATAAGCGCCCAGGCTGTGCTGTAACAGCTCCCAGACCAGTGCCGGGACCAAGCAGGATCCCACGGGCACAGCTCATTCACCGGCCCTGCGCCTCCCCCCAGGGCTGCGTCATGGCTCCCCAGCCCCCAGCATGGGCCATTTCTCACTGAGGAGCTGATGGAAGACCCAGGTGACGGAGCTGTCCCACTGGCACTGTTGAAACGCCAGCCCTGCCGGGGTCATGGCATCCTCGTGCTTTCTGTACAAGTCAAATGTGCTCAAGGTTCACATCTTGAGCCTGTGGCTGGAAACAACACACAAGCACGAGAGATGAGGTGGTTCTCTTCTCTTGCAGCACTCTGGCAGGCAAATACTTCCCCACAGCACCCCCGAGTCTACAAAACAGAGGTGGAAAAGGAAGGCACATCAAAACTTCTCCCAGCTTCTCCAGCCCTCTGCACTTTTCTGCTCCAGGCAGGAAAAAACCCACTTTCTTAACGGCCTGGTTTAACGCAACAGGACAGCACAGTGCTTGCAGGGCTGGGATTGCGGCTTCAGGCGACACACAGACTCAGAGCAGCCCTAAAAACCCTGCAGACTCTAAGGAACTTGCTCTCCTCCAGCAGTAACAACCTTGTCATCAGAACATGCAAGAACAGCCTGGCCAAGAGAGCGTGAACCGCCCAGCAACAGCCTCAGTGACCAGGGCCTGGGCCCAACGTCCTCACTGGAATCCATGGGGCGGTTCTGGCTTGAAGAGCAGGAAGATGAAGCGATGGCAGACAGTGCCCGTGGCAGGGAAGCGGGGCAGGTGATGGCAGATCTCCTTACCTGACTGCATGTCATTGCCTGGAATGTTCATCCTGAACACACACAAGTTTACTTCACTATATATCCATTCATTTCCCTCCCTTAGGGCCAGCAGATTCCCCCAGGATTGCACATCACTCTGGGCTACGTTGTGACGTAACCTACGCCCTGTTTGACAAGCAAACAGACAGCAGAGGCTGCTTTCACTGGGAAAAAAAGATCACACTCAGCGTTTTGAAAGCCAAACAGCAGCAACACCTGAACTCCTGCATCTTTAGCAGGACCCAGAACATGGGGCTGAAGCAGCCACTGGCAGGAGCACCAGAGAACCACAGAACTGTCTCAGCAAATCCTTATTCCGAGCTCTGTTGAAGGAGCTTCTGCCCGCTCCGCCGGGGCTTTCCCCGAGCCCAGCAGCGCGGCTCTGCCGTGCGGTACTCACACCAGCCAGCGCAGGTACTCCGAGTGCGCGTCTCTTCAACATCCATCTGCAACAGAGAAAGGCGACTTCGTGACAGGATCACAGAATCGTTTGGGTTGCAAGAGACCCTTAAGATCATCGAGCCCAACCACAACCCACCTCTGGCACTAACCCACGTCCACAAGAACCTCATCTACACGTCTTTTAAACTCTTCCCGGGATGGTGACTCCACCACTGCCCTGGGCAGCCTGTTCCAGTACTCTACAACCCTTTCCAGGAAGAAATGTTTCCTAATATCCAATCTGAACCTCCCCTGGCACAACTTGAGGCCGGTGTTTGCATCCACCCCAAAGTGAGAACCCCCAGACCCGCTCTGAACCAACGGGGCAGCTCAAGACCACCCAGCAATCCTTTCCTAGCAGAAGAGTAACTCATTCTTATAGGACTGAGCTTCAAATGAGAACTCAACAGAGGTAATTTCAAGATTAAAGGGACTTCTCGGTCAGCTGCTTCACCATGCCTCAGTTTCCCAGAGCGAGCAGTGGCAGCTAATGCACCTGCCAGGCAGACTGCTGAGGGAGAGGAGTCTGGGGGGAAACAAAAGACGAGAGTCAGGGAATTGCTTCCACTACATTGCGACACCGGTCCTGTCTCATCTCTCAACTACTAGAGCTTTAGGGAGGCTACAATCTTTCCTGCATATGTAACACATCCCTATTCAGATGATAGGGCATCATCTCTGCCTGTGCAGCCAAAAGAAACAGCAGCAAACAAGAGCAGAGGGAAACCATCCTGTTTAAACATGTTCTTTGTAAAGAACCTGCTACTCACCTGGGTTTGTGAGCAGCACAGTCCGCAGGGAGCCTTTATCTGCCTCGGATGACACTGCAGGAGGGCTGGAAGCCTAAATGAGCGACAAAACAGAACGTCTGTCACTGAAACAACACATTCCATTAAGATCAGGTCATGATTTTCAAGACAAAGAACACGAACCGGTCACAGGCACGGCCAGGACCCAGCACAGACCAGGCATGGACGCGACACCAAGTCATCCAGCTCCACCAGAGAGCCCCCAGAGCCTTAAGAAACATCAGCCTGCTAACAGACAGCCATCCTGTTGCAAAGCTCTGTCTTTATCATGTCCAAGAAACAAGTTTGGATCATCACAGAGGAAATACCCTTCTAAACAAAATCCCCCAGGGCAGGCAATGCCCATGAGGAGCTTCTGAGAAAACCAGAGGCTTCCGGTGGGGACGAGGCTGTGCCCCGCTCCTCCCACACTCCTCTGACGGAGTCACCATGTCCCCATAGCAGACCGGCATGGCATGCTCATCTTCCTGGCTGTACTCCACCCTCAAGGTGACCCAGCGGGGAACATGGCCCCTCGGAACAAGTCACGAAACACCATGCAGTGTTCGGCCACGCGCTGCTTCTGGAACGGGCCGCTGCTCTTCTCCCACTCAGCTCTGACCTCGTTGAGGGGGATCAGCGCTGCGAGGAGAGGGAAACGCTGGAGGTGACACCGGGGGACCCAGCGCGGCCGGGGCAGGGAGGGGGTGGTGGGGCACAGACCTGTCTGGAGCCACGCTGCTCTTTCCAGCTTGGCAATCTGGCGGTTCTCCCTCAGGATCTTCTTTCTTGCCTTGATTTCCTTTGCCCGCAGCAGCTTCTCATGCAGCAGGCTGATGTCGGTCTTTGGCTCTTCAGACAGGGGTGAAAAAATCACATACCTGATAAATTCCAATACCCAAACACAAAACACCTGCAGAGCGTTAGAGAGGCTGTGAAAGAGACGCAAACTCCAAGACAGCAGAGACTCGAATCTACCACCTCTGCCTTCCCTCAGCACCTCCACGCATCTGCCGCCTCCTCCTCCCCCAGCTCATCGCACCCCCAGACCCAGGGGTTTCCCAGCCGAGGAGCAGCTCTGGTCTCTGCAGCCAAACTGGGTTATTTGCTGCAGGTGGCCTAAAGCTCTGGTTCCTGCTCTGGTTCCTCTGACACTACTGGGTTTAGGACAAGATGAAACAGCCTCAAGTTGCCACAGGGCAGGATAGGGTTGGATCCTGGGAACAACTGCTTCCCCAAAGGGCTCTCAGGCATTGGTACAGGCTGCCCAGGGCAGTGATGGAGTCACCATCCCTGGAGGGGTTGGACGGATGGAGATGAGGTTCTCAGGATATGGGTCAGTGTCGGGGGTGGGTTATGGTTGGACTCGATGGTCTTGAGGGTCTTTTCCAATCAAATGATTCTATGATTCCAAGGAATCACTCCTCTACTCTGTTTCACGTCTCTTGGCAGGTCCTGGCCAGCCTCCCTCCTCCCAGAACTGCCATCCGATTCCCTGAAACATTTGCACTATGCAAACTTCTACATCAGAAAAGGGCCAACCTTGTGCCAAAGCCCCTCATCAGCTCTCTCCAGAGCACAGGTTGGGGAAAAATGCAGCCCCAGCAACAGCTGTCTTTACCTCCAGCAGCAAAACCCCGCATGGTGCAGCCCCTTGGGCGAGTACCTGGCTGGGGCTGCTGTGCTGTCTGCCCCCAGCGTGGCTCCCTGCTCCTTCTCCGCCAGCCTCAAGGACCGACTGAAACTGTGGGATTTTTCCAGCGCTTCTAAGTTGCCGACATCAATATCCTCGCTGGGCATTGGCCCCAGCGGGGCTGCCTGCGTGAGAGCACAGCTGGGAATGGAGAGTGAAGAGAAGCTGCTAAATTCATGTACACTGTGATTCACTCACAAAAGACGCACCCATTGTAAATGCTTTCAGAGCACCTGCAAAACGAGGGGAGGATGATTCACAGAATCACAGAATGCCAGGGATCCTGAGGGACCTCGAAATCTCATCCAGTGCAATCCCCCCATGGAGCAGGAACACCCAGATGAGGTTACACAGGAAGGTGTCCAGGCGGGTTGGAATGTCTGCACAGAAGGAGACTCCACAACCCCCCTGGGCAGCCTGGGCCAGGCTCTGCCACCCTCACTGAGAATAAGTTTCTTCTCATATTTCAGTGGAACCTCCTGTGTTCCAGTTTGCACCCATTGCCCCTTGTCCTGTCCCTGGTTGTCACCAGCAGAGCCTGGCTCCATCCTCCTGACACTGCCCCTTTCCATATTGATCCCATGAATGAGTCTCCGCTCAGTGTCCTCTTGTCCAGCTCCAGAGCCCCAGCTCCCTCAGCCTTTCCTCACACGGGAGATGCTCCACTCCCTGCAGCATCTTGGTGGCTGCGCTGGACTCCCTCCAGCAGTTCCCTGTCCTGCTGGAACTGAGGGGCCACAGCTGGACACAAGATTCCAGGTGTGGTCTCCCCAGGGCAGAGCAGAGGGGCAGGAGAACCTCTCTGACCTACTGACCACCCCCTTCTAACCCACCTCAGGTACCATTGGCCTTCCTGGCCACAAGGGCCCAGTGCTGGCTCATGGTCACCCTGCTGTCCCCAGGACCCCCAGGTCCCTTTCCCCTGCACTGCTCTCCAACAGGTCCTTCCCCAGCCTAGACTGGAACCTGGGCTTGTTCCTGCCCAGGTGCAAGACTCTACCAGTGCCGCCCAGCGCTGATGAAATAAAGAATGCCGCCCAACAGCAGCACTGCCTCTGCTGTTCAGCCCATCTCTCCGTTTCCAGAGAGTTCCCGCTTTCTCCAGAGCGCAAGAGACGAGGCCGAGAGAGCCCGGGAAGAGCCGGAGCCACCCCCGCCTCCCCGGGCCGGCCACGCCAGGAATTCAGCCGCCCGAGCGCTCTCCCCGCACGCCCCAAGCGGCTCCCGCTGCCCGCCCAGGGGAACCGGGGCTCCTCGGCCCGGGACTCACCGCCCGCTCCGGACGCCGCCCGGCGCCGCGCTCGGCAGCGGCACCGCCATGCTGCGCGCCCCCGCTCCGGAAGGGCCCGTTCCCATGGCGACAGGGGCCGCGCCGCGCGGGGTCCGGCCTGGAAGGCCCCGCGGCCGCAGCAGCGGGTCTGTCTATCGCAGCGCCGGGCTGGGAACGCCCCCTGCCGCAGCGACGAGGCTATTGAGCGCGGAGCCTGCCCAGAAACGTCCCCGCAGCGCCGCGGGACGGGCCTGCCTGTTATAAATGAAGACAAGTCTTTGAGCCAATTAATTAATTTTATTGAGCAAGCGAATTTAAAGCAAGCAGTAATTAGGCAAAACAGCGCTGGGTGACCGGGGGAAGCTCAGTTCCGCCACGGCACAAAACTCAACTTTTCGTATGTGCTTATATATGTTATACACTTGTTCACGCGCTGGGACACCCTGACGAGTCAGCTCCTGGTTGGCCAGTCGACAGTGAAAGATGTTGCTGGGTGTCATGTGGTGTTTGTGCCTCTGGAGCTCTGTTACCTGTTACACCATCTGGAGCTCTGTTATCTGTTACACCATCCGGGAGCTCTGTTATCTGTTACACCATCTGGAGCTCTGTTATCTGTTACACCATCTGGAGCTCTGTTATCTGTTACACCATCCGGGAGCTCTGTTATCTGTTACACCATCTGGAGCTCTGTTATCTGTTACACCATCTGAGAGCTCTGTTATCTGTTGCACCATCTGGGAGCTCTGTTATCTGTTACACCATCTGGAGCTCTGTTATCTGTTACACCATCTGAGAGCTCTGTTATCTGTTGCACCATCCGGCCACTCTGTTATCTGTTACACCATCCGGGAGCTCTGTTATCTGTTACACCATCTGGAGCTCTGTTATCTGTTACACCATCCGGCCACTCTGTTATCTGTTACACCATCTGGAGCTCTGTTATCTGTTACACCATCCGGGAGCTCTGTTATCTGTTACACCATCTGGAGCTCTGTTATCTGTTGCACCATCCGGGAGCTCTGTTATCTGTTACACCATCTGGAGCTCTGTTATCTGTTGCACCATCTGGGAGCTCTGTTATCTGTTACACCATCTGGAGCTGTGTTATCTGTTGCACCATCTGGGAGCTCTGTTATCTGTTACACCATCTGGAGCTGTGTTATCTGTTGCACCATCTGGGAGCTCTGTTATCTGTTACACCATCTGGAGCTCTGTTATCTGTTGCACCATCTGGGAGCTCTGTTATCTGTTGCACCATCCGGCCACTCTGTTATCTGTTGCACCATCCGGCCACTCTGTTATCTGTTGCACCATCCAGCCGTTGGCTTGGTTGGGGTCTGGCATCCGGCCGTTGGCTTAACTACTATTTTTTTACAAAATATAATGAAACTTGCACAAACGCAATTACTTCTTACAACGATATGCATAATATGATTGAACCCTACTCGATTTGTTCAACAACCTTGACCATTATTTATTACAATTCCCCCCTTTCCTTTCGAGCATCTATTTGTTGATCAAATCGAGTTACCGCTTCTTGGGCTAGTAAGATCATTTCAGCTTCTTCATCAGTACCATATCTTTGTAGCAGCATAAGGTGTACCTGCTCTACACGGCTTTTAACTAGTCCTATAAGTCAATTTAGGATACATCACATCTTCTTGATGATATAATATCCTTGGAATAATGGTAACTGACATGCAATACTCTCATGAACTGTTAAACACCTTTAAAGACACACATGGAGTAAGTCCCGTCCTGGAACATATCCATTTTGTTCCATTTGGGGGAATAATATATCTTGTGCTTTCATTAAGGCTCGGTATGATCTTACCACAAAGTGACCTCTTGGAATTTGGTACTTTACCTATACAAGTCCCTATCCCAGTTACATGTTGCATAGTTATCCCTCTTTACTGCTTTTCCCAAAGACACTGAATAGGCGCAGACTCCTTGCTTGTGGTATACAGACGATTATCCCCTATAGCTTCATAAACAGGTGGATTAACGTTATAACACAACCAGCAACCAGTGGTTAGGTTGGGTTGAGTATAGTTTAGGGTTTGATAAGTAGCCCGGATAATTTCCCACAGAGGATTCAAAGATTCTGAGGCTTCAGTATTCAGAGATTTCAAGGCTTCAGTGACAGTTTCCTCTCTTACTATTATATTCTCATTTTCTACTGTCTTTGTTTCCCTACCTAGAGGGGGAGGGGATTTTGCTACTGGATTGGGACCTATTGCTCGAAAGGTCGGTTTGACTTCTTCCTTCTTTATGATAAACATGCCTCCTCTGTCATTACCCGGCTGATAATACCGCATTCCCCAGGTTTTTCCAACAAGCCATCCATTATGTTCAGGATTTGTTATGTTCATGACTATGTATTTACAGTTGCCATCGGGTTCTAGTTTCCCACGGCGAGCCAATTGCATCCCACCCCCAAGTCACTTAGAGGAAATGCATCCTGGAGGTCCCATTCAACCTTTAAAAACTTATCCACATTGGCCTGAGGAATCTGCCAATTTGAGGCAATTGTTTCACACCCCCAGTAAGCGCAATAATAGTGTCCTGGGGTATTACAAAATGAGGGCCCTGTGCTAGGGCACATATAAAACCACATTTCGTTAAGGCATGGCTTAACCTGAACTAATTGGCATAAGGTTGGAGTAAAAGAGGATGACCCTGATGTGGTTTGTTGTTGTATTATCATTTGGTCCTCCCATCGATAGAGGGTCCATTTAAAAGGTTGATGGGAATTCCCTTGGTTTATTGCTATTATTACCGGTAAGGTAAGGAGGATTAGGGAGAGTGACCCAGCCCTTAGTTGGCTGAAAATCAGCCAGTGGAGGTTCATTTTGTTGAGGGTTGTTCTGCTTAATGGAGCTGCTTTATTTTAGAAGTTTTCGGAGGCACTTGCCAATCCCCACAAGGATACCCCTCTGCCTTGCCCTGGGCCTACTCTGTTGCTTCAGAGCAGCTGGGTAAGTTATCTTCTCGGCAGCAGTTGTAGTCTTCAGGGAACTGCCTCCTGAATTCTCTTGTTGTTCTGTCACAACCCACTTTCTAATACTCAACCCAATAGGGCTATTTTCGAATACAAGGTTTTGGCCGCTGTCCCGAATCCTCACAGGGTTTGGAACACTTCCTGTATCTTTTCTTACCAAAACGCTTCTTACAATTCCTATTGGTTATTTCCCAAATGTCTGGACTTACAGTCCAAACAGAGGGTAGCTGAATAGTTTTATTACACCCTATATCCCTAAGTTCTTCCTCTAATTGTGCAACAGTTTTGTACCAATCTCTTTTACAGTATTCGTAACTACGATCCGTGCTATGTTCTCGTCCAGTGATTATTAATATCCTAATGGTATCTAAGGTTTTTCCCCATCACTCATTACACCATCATTCAACATAAGGAAACTTTTTGCACTGCTGTATCCCGCACCCGTTACACACGCGACATACCCACGGATTGCATTGCTTACATACAGGACATGCGATGTGCGACTTCTATAATTCCTTACAATCGCCCATAAAAAAGCCTGGTATCCAGGGCTATGCGTCACGTGTCTGTTTCCTCTTGAAGGTCAGCTTCAACTCATCCGGTTTCCCGGTGACTTCCCAGTCTGTGTGCAGAATAGGACCCTTTACTCGACTAGGTGTGTCCAACCTCTTTCTGCGGTGCAGACTGCGGTATCTGTGGTGAGTAAAACAAGGAAAGGTCCCTCCCAGCGAGGGGTTAACGACGATTCCTTCCATGTTTTTATGAGTACTTGATCTCCTGGTTTAATACTATGTATTGCTATATCTAAAGGTGGTCTTTGAACCACCAGGCCTCACTTTAACAGTTCTTGCCTCCTTTTCATGAGCTCTATAAGGTATTCTTGTAACATCTTTTCTTCCACTTTAGGGTGTTCTATTGGTTTCTCCAAATCATAGGGCACTCCATATAACATTTCAAAGGAGGAAAGTCCTGTATCAGCCCTCGGTTGTGTCCTTATGTTCAAGAGGGCTAAGGGGAGGCACTTCACCCAGCTCATTTTGGTCTCTATCCTCCAAAGTTTGCTTTATTAAGGTCTCATGTATTAATCCTTTACCTTGAGAATTCATTAGGCCCCTCTCTTCCCAAATTTTTCCGAACGTGTGAACTACCCCAAATGCATATTTAGAATCCGTAAATATTGTTCCTCTCTTATCTTTTAACAACTGTAATGCCCTCAATACTGCGAATAGTTCGCAGGCTTGTGCTGACCAACTTATGTTAAGGGGACCTGATTCTTTAATTGTCCAACTGTTCCCGTCTATTATAGCGTATCCTGACTTCCTTTTCCCATACACTACCCGCGATGATCCATCTACAAACAATTTTTCTCCACATAACAACTCCTCTTCCTCTAAATACTCCCTTATCTTGGTTTGATATTCTATTACCCTGATACAATCATGGGAAGGAGATTCACTCGGTTCCCCATACAAAAATTGGGCTGGATTCTGTAAATTAGTGGTTTCAAGCTCTAACTTAGGAGAGTACAATAGGATTCCTTCATATTTCAGTAACCTAGCATTCGTAATCCATTTGTCAGCTTTCTACTGTAATACCCCTCGTATATTATGAGGTGTGTATACCTTTAATTCTCCTCCCATAGTTATTTTCCCTACTTCTTCGACTAAGAGAGCAGTAGCAACTATGGCCTGTAAACAGGTAGGCCAGCCGCGACTAACTGGATCTAATAATTTGGAATAATATCCTACGGGTTTCTTTTTACTTGCCAATTTTCCAATTTTTCTAACTTCTTTCTAATATCCGGCCATGACTTCGCCACAAACTGAGCTTTTAAAAGAGCTTGCCCAACTGGTGTCGTAGGGTCTATCCCGGAGTAAAGCTGCAAGCTCTTTCTTAATCTTTCTAACCATTCTGTGGGAGTCTCATCTTTCTTTTGTTGTTCATTAAAGGCTTTATTTATGTTCTGCCCTCGAGGGACCGATTCCTTAATCCGTTGTACGATTATAGTGCAGAGATCTCCCATATGGCCCCTGTGTTCCGGGTTTTGATTATCCCAATTAGGGCACTGCTGGTTTCCCCAGACATACATACAATAATATACCATTTTCTCTTTACTCTTGTTTCTCGTGCAAAATGCACCTTCCCAATTTTTGAGCATAAGGCCCAATGGGGAATCTCGGGGAATATCCGGTGACCTCTCCTTGGGTCCCTTCCCCATGAGATCAGAGGGCTTGCTCTTCCTCTGTCCCATCTTCTGGAGTGCCTTCTTTCACACACACACACGCACCCCTCGTTCGTGGCTCACGCCCTCGCGGGCAATGAGAACCGCACTACTAGAGAGTCCCGCCCTGCCTTACGGCAGGGTCCACACTCGCTTCGCTTCCTCCCCAAAAAGGGGGGAGGAGGCGTCTCGTTCAAGCACACTCCAGGAAACCCACTCCAACCGAACGGAATTGCTTTCTATACTTACCCTCCCTGGGGTCTTCATCCGGTTCTTCGTGCACAAAGTTTTACGGGGCTTGATTCTTTTGCCTAATTACCTGAATTTAGGGTTCGGAGGTTAAGGTTTCGGGGCGATCCTTCGTCCACTCCAGGGCCGTCTGAAACTGGGACGGGGCGCCTCCCTGAAGTTTAGAAGTTCCTCCGAGAAATCCTTAATCCGAGTCACGGCACCAAAAATTGTTATAAATGAAGACAAGTCTTTGAGCCGATTAATTAATTTTATTGAGCAAGCGAATTTAAAGCAAGCAGTAATTAGGCAAAACAGCTCTGGGTGACCGGGGGAAGCTCAGTTCCACCATGGCACAAAACTCAACTTTTCGTATGTGCTTATATATGTTATACACTTGTTCACGTGCTGGGACACCCTGACGAGTCAGCTCCTGGTTGGCCAGTCGACAGTGAAAGATGTTGCTGGGTGTCGTGTGGTGTTTGTGCCTCTGGAGCTCTGTTATCTGTTACACCATCTGGGAGCTCTGTTATCTGTTGCACCATCCGGCCACTCTGTTATCTGTTGCACCATCCGGCCGTTGGCTTGGTTGGGGTCCGGCATCCGGCCATTGGCTTAACTACTATTTTTTTACAAAATATAATGAAACTTGCACAAACGCAATTACTTCTTACAACGATATGCATAATATGATTGAACCCTACTCGATTTGTTCAACAACCTTGACCATTATTTATTACACTGCCCTCCCCGGGAACCCCTCCCCATCGCCGGCCTTGCTGCTCCAACCGGGCAGAGCCTGCTGCAGGGACCGGAGCGGCCCCGCTGTCACCCCGGGGTAGCAGGACGGGAGGTGAAGCCCAAAACAACGGCCAGGTTTTTTTTTTCAGAAATCAGCCCGAAAATGAAAAGCTGCAGTTGCCTGTGGGCTGTGGAACATCCTGGGGGTGCTGGGGAACTGCAGTGCAGAGTCACAGAGTCATAGAATCCCAGCCTGGTGGGGGCTGAAGGGCCCTCTGCAGAGCCCCCAGTGCAACCCCCCTGCTAATGCATGGTCACCAGAGCAGATCACACAGGGAAATGCATGGGGAGGAAAACACAGCCTGGACACTTGTGAAAAATACAGTTGTGATTTGTGCTAAGATGTTTAACGTTTACAGGTATAACCAAATGAGGCACGGACTCTGAACTTGGAAAAGGGAAAGGTGGTTAAGTTCTATGTAAAAAGTTATGAAACTTGTTTAGGAAGTTATATTGATAGAGAGAACTAACATTTTAAGGGTTAAGCAACTATATAATAAGGGTCTACTAACAAGCTAACATTTTAAACCACATTGTTAATATCTAGTTTAGAGCTGTATGTAACTAATTGTGCTAAAAAAAGCAGGACTTCATTAAATGCCGAGATAAGAAGTTTTACAGCACCAACTGCAACCTTGAGGAGACAAGATAGCCAAGATTTACAGCAAAAAGGGGGCGCCAGTCTGGTTTCAGTCGGTTTGGTAGCTTGGATTCCAGCCAGTTCATCCTAATGAGCCAAAGGTAAAAAGTCCACTGTGACGAAGCTGAAGGACCTTCATCCAAAGACCCTCAAAGACCCCTCCTCAAATTCACCAAGTGACATTGCACAGGCACAACAGGGGAGGGCCAAGGAGGGGAATATGTAAATGGTTATCTGAGACTCATTTTAATAAAAAGCAGGAAAACTCATGAATATTGTATAGGCATTCCTGGGGTCATTATGAATATGTAATACCATACTGTATTTAAACACACTTCTTATTGTTAAAAGTGTGCGTGTTGGGTGGAGTGAATCCCCCGCACACCCAGTGCTGTTTTGCTTATGCTCTAATGAACACGTGTTTAAGGAATACAAGGAATTGGATTAAATGTTGCTTATCCATAGAAAAAAACTTAAGTTATTTATCTCAATACTTCACTTGGGATTGTTGTTTTCTGGAAGATGGCCTTTAAAAGCCAGAAGAACATCCCAGAACTATCTCCAGACCCAAGGACCTGGGGCAACCGATTTCTGCTCTCAAATTCTGGCTTCATCCTTCCAGGTCAAACTGGAAGTTTCTCCAACCACCGTGTGTGGTTTTGCAGCTCCAGAGAAGGAGGAGTATTTCCTTCCCAGCTCCATCAGTAAAGCAGTGCCACACGCGGAATCATGCTCACAAAGCTGTCACAGAAATGTTCTTGACCCCAGGTTCCCTGTATCAGACTCTCAGACATTTGCGTTTTAAAAAGATACTTTAATTATAGGATAAAAAATAACTTAAAAGGTACAGCAAAGAAACAGTCCAGGCTGGGGGCCTCTCATGGGGAGGGAACACAAGGCGAAAGAGACTTGGCCTTCTAAACCCATTTCTCTAAGAAACCCTCTAAGAAATGGTGGTCAGGGGTAGGGAGGACGGCCGGGACGCTGGCAGAGGTGAAGTGCAGTCGGGCACTTTCCTCGGGATCTCCAGAAATAACTGCGTAACCTCAAAGAAATCGTGGTCCAGGGAAGGGCAGATGGGATGCTGACAGACGTGAAGTGTTGTATGGCGCTTTCTTCAGGGACTCCAAGAAGATCTTCTCCTTTTCTAAGTAATCATCCCCCTGAAAAGAGGGGAAGGATGTGTGGGAATGATCCCAGAAAGTGCCACAGAAACAGGGTCACAGTCCAGGGTGTTGCTCACCAACAAGAGAAGCATCCCAAAGCCTCCCTCGTGCCACGTCCCCCATGAAGGGGACCCCTCCCCACGCTCCTCCAGAGCCCAGAACCTCGCAGTCGGAGCAAGACCCACAGGGGAAGCCGCTAAGGGTGTCCCTGCCTGGGGAAAGACCCAGCGGGGACCTGGTGGCACAGGATGGGGACACCACAAAGCCAGGGCAAACGGGCTTTAACCCACCAGCCTCTCCCCTCCTGCCCCCTCCAGAGACAGATTTACCCTTCTGCTCTCCCTCTTTTGTTAATCTTTAAGTTCAAGCAAAGAGGAGGAATTAGCCCCAAGGTTTCCCCAGAGACCCTTACAAACTGCATACCAGGGCACCTCAGGAGACTTGTCTGTAAGGAAAATGCCAAGATTCATCTCAGAAGTATAATAATTTCAAAAGACTTTTATGGGGGCCATAAACAAAACATGCCACTATATACAGGGATTTTCCAGCACTAGTCCCGTGCCTGTTTTCCACCCACAGATTCACATGAAAATCTCAGGAGCCTGTAGAGGAGACAGTGGCTATTAGGCAACTATGCAGTAGCTTTTTGTACTATGTTTATTTTGGGTGGAAAAAGCCATGTCATACAAGCAGTGACAAAATTACAATCCGAAAATTTTGTCAGTACAACTATTCTTACACTAGTGACTCTTTCTGGAATAGGCGACTTGGCCAAAAATCACAACACATCCCATCTCTGCCCATCATAACCCTGTTAGCACACGTCAGCTCTGTAACGCAGGCTCTGTTGGCTGAACTACAAGCACAGGTTTTCTATTACAGAACACAACCCTGATACAAACCTGACATCAGCTTAGAAGTAAGAAACTGTAAAGGTAAAACCAACCCCCGAAGTGTCTAGAGCTCTTTGTTTCTTTTAATTTCCCTAACGGTACCAGATAAACTTTGGAAGTAGCTACAGGGAAAAAAAGGTAGAGTCTAAAAGCCTCCCAGTTTAAATTGTCAACATCTGGATTCCTCTGGCAGGGATATGACATTTGCAGAGCACTCTCAAAACTGGGGGTCATTCAGTTAGAAGCTTTTGCATGTGAGAAGAAAACTTCTCCACACTTCTATTTGAGAAAAAAACTATGTGACTATTTATTTTATTTAAGACAAGGGCTTAGCTTTATCTTCCAGGCCAAGCACCAAGCTTCTCAGCAACTTGTGCCTCTCAAAGTTCCTCCTGCAGTTACAGTTAAATCAGACACTGTTGCCTCTGTGTCCCCAATGTTGGAAGAACAACTTAGTTAAACTGCTTCAATAATCCACTCCAGTCATCAAAGAATGTCCAATTGCAGTAAAAGCCCAAACCCTTCAGGACGGCACCAGCCACAAAGCCAGGAGTTGATGTGCATTATACATTTCTGGCTGCCCCCTCTCTTCCGAATGGTAAAATGGAGGAGAAGATGACTTGGGCCCCACTTTAATTCACTGACACCCCCAGAGCTTTAGAATCTTCCTTGATTCTACCCAGGTTCTGCCTTGCAGTGCCATTCATGCCCACGTGGAAGAGCAGCTGTGCTGTACAGGGACAGAGCGAGACCAGAGCCTGCAAAGGGATGGCCTTGGACAGGGAGGTGAACTTCAGCTACTGCAGGAACCAGCTGGAGAACAACATTTCTGAGGGGTGAGGATGGCTGCCGGGCATGACAGGATGGTTGGGAAGAACCGCTCAAGGCTGCATGGAAGTAAAACTGGTTGGGATTATGAATTTGGTGCAAAGGCAGGTTATTACATCCACAACCACCATTGAGAGGGGGTCATCCCCATCCCTGCTGCTCAGCTGACACCAGAGTGCCCATGCAACCGAGGTGTGATGTCACGGCCCGTGTTCCATCTGCAGCGCTGCTGCCCAGCAATGACCACAACACAGTGACCCTCCCCAGCTCTCAGCACTGCCCGCCTTGTCTGCTCCTCCTGCTTTCTTCCCACTTACCCTGCTCCTGGTCCAGCCCTTCTCTCCCTATCCCAGTGCCTCGAGCACATAACCCAGGCAGTGCTACAGGCCCAGGGAAGAGTGTCTGGAAAGCTGCCTGGTGGAAAAGGACATGGGGGTGTTGGTAAATAGCAGGTGAATATGAGCCAGCGTGTGCTCAGGTGGCCAAAAAGGCCAACAGCTTTCTGGCTGGAATAGTGTTGCCAGCAGTGACCGTCCCTGTGCTGGGCACTGGTGAGGCTGCATCTTGAATCCTGGGGTCAGTTCTGGCCCCTCACAACACAAAAGACCTTGAGGTGCTGGAACAATATCAGAGAAGGAAATGCAGCTAGTGAGGAGGCTGAAGCACAAGTGTGATGGGGAGTGGCTGAGAGACCTGAGGGTGTTTAGCCTGGAAAAAAAGACACTGAGGGGAGACCTCATTGCTGTCTACAACATAGAGGATGTTGGTCTCTTCTCCCAAATAGCAAGTGATAGGGTGAGAGGAAATGGCCTCAAGTTGTGCCAGAGAAGGTTCAGATTGGATATTAGGAGGCATTTCTTCATGGAATAGGTTGTGAAGCATTGGAACAGGCTGCTCAAGGAAGTGGTGGAGTCACCATCCCTGGAGGTGTTTAAAGGATGTTTAGTGGATTTCTTAGGGACATGATTTAGTGCTAGAGTTGGGGTATTGTTGGACTCGATGATCCTGAGGGTCTCTTCCAGCTTAAATTATTCTATAATTCTATTGACAAATCAAATTCAGAGCAGTTATTCCCTTTAATGCCAATTACAGGCCTGCAGTGTTACGTGAGGTGCCAAGGCTCTCACACACAGACAATGCACTTGGAAGGCACAGCCAGGACAAGCTGCATCCTGTGCTGTTTGACATCCATGGAGTAACCACCAAGGCGTGTGGGACAAGTCACACAGCTTGGGGTGCTGCCATGGGGGGGTACAGGCTTTTCAGGAGAGATGGGCTGGAAGCATCAGGAGTGGGATTCCCTCAAAGCAAAGAAGTTGCTTGGATCTATGGAGCTCCTTTATGTGGTGACATGGGTTTTCATTGTGAGTGAGAGTACCAATGATAGGGCCCTGGGGCTGTGGGGGCAGATGGCCATGCCCCCCAATCTGGTGCCACCGATAGTGGGGCACAGCACTCAGGGAGAGGCACCAGGATAAGGAGGAGAAAGCAGCACTGAAAGACTGTGCTAGGGAAATTGGAAATTCTTTCCTTTTTTTGAATAAACTCTTGATGGAACCTGCTACTGCTGCCATTGTAGTGGCCTCTTCCTGGGCTCAGGAGAGTCCTGGAGGCTGGGGCCCCTTTTCTTCAAGGGGCACCGGGGACTCTCCGGGCGAGTGGCCCCTGCCCTGGCCAGAAGTGGAGGGACTGTGGCTGCAGCAGTCCAAGGAGAGTCCAGACCTTGAGAAACTTTGGGGTTCCACCATCAGGAATATAATAATTTTAAAAGGTTAAGTGGCCAGTTCTGTACCGGGGCAGGAGAACAACCCCATGCATCAGGACAGAGCAGGACCTGACACGCTGAGCAGTGACCCTGAGGAGAAGGGCCTGGGCACTACAAGGTCCCCACACCAGCCCGTGGTGCACACTCACCATGAACAAGGCAGCTGCACACGGGGCTGCATGAGGAGGAGCGTGGGGACCCAGACACCTGCAGTTCTCGTCCCATTCGGTTCAGCACTGGTGTGACCCACACACACGGGTGTGTGCCAGTGTGCGGCTTCCCAGTTTGGAGAAGCAGGGAGGAACTGGAGAGTGCAGGGCTGTGCCAAGGCAGGTTCAGCACCTTGTGCACATGGTGTGGGGTGCTGAGGGACCTGGGCTGCTTTGGCCCAGCAGCGCTGGGGAGGCTGCAGCAGTGCAGGAGTAGCCTGAGAGTGCTTGAAGGGCGGTTTCAGAGGTGGTGGAGGTTTCCTCATAGTGGGAAAGAGCTTGAGAAAGAAATAATGGCCCAAAGTGCAGCTGAGGAGGTCCAGGCTGGACATGAGCAGAAAGGAATGTGATGGAAGGGCAGTGCTGTGGTGGAGCAGGTCAGCAGAGGGAGTCTGCATCAGCCCAAGGCTTTGTGCTTCAAGGAGCAGCTGGGGAGGATGGAGAGATCTCAGCAAAGGAAGGAAGATGCTCAGACAAGAGCAAGGTGGGGCAGCAGGGGGGATGTCTCCAGCCTGCAGGGACAGAGGTGCAGGGGTTGCCACAGCACAGGACAGGCTGTCGTGGAGGTGATCACGGGATGTAAAGAGGCTGAAAGCCCCACCAGACATGAGCTCCTTCTCCCCTTGGCTGTGGCTGTTGTCTGCACCTCTGATGCCTGTGGGGAGACACCTTGTCCTTGCAGCACAGGGGCCTCATGGCCTCCTTGTCCCCAGCCAGGAACCTGGGAGGTGTGGGACCATAGTCCTGCCCTTGGCCTTGCACAGCCCCACATCACACTGTCCAGGAAGAGCCCTGGGCAACGTGGGAGGGACAGGATCTGATTTCCCATGGTACAAGGTCAGGGCTTGGCTTTTGGTTAAAGAAACACAACCAGGTTTCCTCAGCATCAGAGACATCTTTACTTTGCTTTTCCTGACCTCCAGTTTTCTTCTCTAACCGAACCTGGATATTGTTTCTCAGTAGGTTCCCTCAGTGGGACCCATTAACAGTACAAGAAACTTTGGAGTTTGAATCTGAATCTGACTTCTTGAGAACTTTCTTCAACTTCCTCCAGAGTCTGAGGTTCATGGACTCAGCACCAAACCCACCAGAGGGGTCATTAAAGCGCCTTGTGCTGCTCCTGTGCTGCTGAGCTGGGCTGGGCTCCTGGGACACAGGGAGCTCATGGCAGCGGCAGCGCTGCAGAGAGACAGCTCTGCCCAGGAGCAGCTCCTCTGCACACACAGCAGGGCTGAGAGCTCTGCCTGGGGATCTCAGGAGACGAGCAAGGCAGAGAGAGATTAAAGGTGCTCAGGACTGAAGGATGGCCGAGAACTCACTGGAGGAGAAACCTTTGCAGTCCTTGCCATGGTAAGTCTCTGGTGCAGGGCAGTGCAGCTGTAGCTCCTGGAGGCATCTCCTGAAACTGGCACAGGCACAGCTTGTGGGATCTGTAAGGACGGGGCTCTTGTCAGGCCATGTTGAACAGCTGTGAAGCCGGGTGAGCACCCAGGGGTGCCCAGGGCTGTCCTGCAGAGCAGGGTCCCTGCACCCCAGGGCTGTGCCGGGCAGGGACTCTGCTGCCTGCCAGGGTCAGCGCTCAGCCTGCCCGGGAGAGCCCATGGCAGCAGCTGTGGGGGGAAGGAGCGACCCCCGGCAGGGCAGGCAGGGAGCTTGTGGGGTTGAAGGGGGCTGTGTGGGTCAGGGCTGCTCAGAGCTCCAGATCAACCCCACAAACATGGCAGAGGTCCTTCTGAACAAGGACATCAATACAGTAACAGCTGCAAGAGAAGGAGTCTGTGCTTTCAGTTTTCCACTCTTGCTCGTCTGGGTGTGCAGTGGGAGATGGGGATTTATTTCTCTCTTTGGAGAAGACACTGAGACCCCAGTTCTTGTTAGGACTGATCTGAGCTGCTCCTGAGCCCCTGCACACACAGAGCTGCCCCTGGGCAGTGCCAGGAGGTGTGAGCAGGACAGAGCTGAGCACACAGCGGGTGGGACAGGGTCTGTGACACTGACAGGGAGCAGACCCAGGGACAGACACACAGCTGCGGGCAGCAGAGACATGGGCAGGGACAGGGAGATGGACCAGAAATGCTGGGGACAGGAGTTAGGAACCTCTCTCACATCCTTTCCAGTGCAGACACATTTCCCAGTGCAACCGCTGGTCTCCTCTCCTCCCCAGCAGACCCTCTGCCCCAAAGCCATGGGGTCCAGGTCATGAGTCTTCACCTCAGCAACTGGACCTCCAGCTGAAGGGTTCCTGGAACGTGGTACTCAAAAAAGGTGCTAAAAGTACTTGCTCTACAGTGTCATTATGTGAGTGGCAGCAGCACAGCTGGGTCAGGAGAAGGTTCCACAGCATGCCCGTCTGCCTTTCTGCCCTTGCTTTATTTTCTGGTAGCACTGCAGTGTTCTTCTTTGTTTCTCCACCTGTCCCTGGTGCTCTTGCTTTCTGGGGTTGGGGTGGGAGTGTGGGTCAGTTTTTGTTCTGACACTAATTCAGTGAATCTTGCCTCACAGGTGTGTTCATGGAAACCAGATGCTCAAGCTGCATTTTAAACTGTGATGAACTATTTTTCTCAATTGGTAGAAAGAGAGAATGAGCGGATACATCCCATCATCAAGGAGGGGTTTTTCCATGAGAAACAGCCTGTTTATTTTCCTCAGAGAAGTCTCCCCTAACTTGGCACTGTCCTTTCCTCCTTGCACAGGTCCTCATGCCCACAGGCAGCCAATGTCCAACAGCAGCTCCATCATCCAGTTCCTCCTCCTGCCGTTCACAGACACACGGGAGCTGCAGCTCTTGCACTTCTGGCTCTTCCTGGGCATCTACCTGGCTGCCCTCCTGGGCAACGGCCTCATCATCACCACCATAGCCTGGGACCAGCACCTCCACACCCCCATGTACTTCTTCCTGCTCAACCTCGCCCTCCTTGACATGGGATTCATCTCCACCACTGTCCCCAAATCCATGGCAAATTCCCTCTGGAACACCAGGGCCATCTCATACTCAGGATGTGCTACACAACTTCTTCTGTTTGTCTTTTTAGCTTCAGCAGAGTATTGTCTCCTCACTATCATGTCCTATGACCGCTATGTTGCCATCTGCAAACCCCTGCACTACGGGACCCTCCTGGGCAGCAGAGCTTGTGTCCACATGGCAGCAGCTGCCTGGGCCACTGGGTTTCTCAGTGCTCTGCTGCACACGGCCAATACATTTTCACTGCCCCTGTGCAAGGGCAATGCCCTGGGCCAGTTCTGTGAAATCCCCCAGATCCTCAGGCTCTCCTGCTCACACTCCTACCTCAGGGAACTTGGGCTTCTCGCAGTTTGTATATTTGTAGTATTTGGCTGTTTTGTGTTCATTGTGGTGTCCTATGTGCAGATCTTCAGGGCCATGCTGAGGATCCCCTCTGAGCAGGGACGGCACAAAGCCTTTTCCACCTGCCTCCCTCACCTGGCCGTGGTCTCCCTGTTTGTCAGCACTGTCATGTTTGCCTACCTGAAGCCCCCCTCCATCTCCTCCCCATCCCTGGACCTGGTGGTGTCTGTTCTGTACTCGGTGGTGCCTCCAGCAGTGAACCCCCTCATCTACAGCATGAGAAACCAGGAGCTCAAGGATGCCCTGTGGAAACTGATGACTGGATGGTGTTCTGAAGCAAGAAACTGCCCATCTGCTTCTACATAGGAGTTTTAATGTAATTAATTTCAGGCCTGGCCTGTCATCTCTATTTTTTGTTGTTAGTGGTGTTTCTATTGTGATAATGTTGTCATCCCCTTTCAAATTCGCTGTTTGCTGTTCTTTCATAACCACTGACTGTGCTCTTTGTGTATTTAAACAAAATAAAGAGCCCTGTAGTGACTCTTTTACATGGGATCCTTTCACCAAGGCCTGTCTGGAGCTGCAGGGGCAGTTCCTGTGTGCATGGGAGGAGGGTAAAAGAGTCCATCCTGGCAGCCCTGCCAGGGAGCACCAGTGCTTGTTCTTCCAGAGCTGTTCTGGTTCCACTCCACACTCTCCTTCTCATCCCTGGTGTTGGTGCAAGGCCTGAGTGCTCTGGCAGCTTGGTCACCGTCCTGCTGTGTGTCAGTGCTGTGAGCGCAGGCAGGGACAGGCATTGGGCACTCAGCTGGCCACAGAGCTGGTCCCAGAACAGCCTTTCCAGATAGAAAGGTGATCTCCTCAGGGCAGAATCTGAAGGTTTAAGTCTTCTTAAAAAAATTATCTCAAGAACATGTCCAAGAAAGTGACCCACAGATTAAACACCAGAGTACAGCTGAACAGCGTGTGTGTGCAGGGCTGGCACACAGCAGTGTCCTCTCACAGCCAGGCTCCTGCCAGAGACCTGCAGGACCAGCAGAGCAGGGCTGGGCTGTGCCCCTGTGCACTGGACACCCCACAGAAGCTGCCCCAGGGCATCGTCATGGACTGGGCCTCACAGCCACCATTTCCAACCCTGGCTTCTCTCCCCAGCTCACAGACGTTGCTCTTCCCTCCGCGGAGGGACACTGCATGAGTAGGTCAGCAATCCATGTCTGCATTGTACAGATGAGATGTGAGCACGCACATCATGGATGTGAGGTGAGATGTACCCCAGTGAGCACAAACACTGTCAGCTATTCCTGGGAGTTCCATGAGGGCCTGTGGGACAGACAGTGTCTTGAGGTCACTTAATGTTGGCAGAAACATCCTATGGGAAACTGCCTGAATGCAGCACTGGGTTGTGCTTCCTTGAACTAAGGTCCCTGTGTCCATTCCTCATGATGTGGGACATCTCAGATGAGTGCAGAGCAGGGTGACACACCACAGGGCTGAGGTGCCTCCCATCCTTTGGAAGTGGCACCAGGAGGCCAGAGGGAAACTAAGACTACAGCCTCTATGTGCAACACGGAAAGATTCCGTCTCTGAACACCCCTGGGTGCAGAACGAGTTCACGAGGCCAGCTCAGACTTGGATGACAGACAGAACTTGACATTTCTGTGTGTGACTTCAAGAACAAACCTCAGTGGCTCGGTGAGATTCATCTCAGCTGCTGGAATGGCTCATTGCAAGTGCTCCTGTCTGCTCCGTCACCGTTGCCCATGATCCTGAGTTGTGCTCTCAAAAGTACCAGAGCACTCAGAGAGGTTCTGGGGTCCTTGGAAAAGGCAGAAATCCAACTCAACTTCAAGAAGGGCTCTTTATTAAAATCCAGCCATTTTCCTCAAGAAGAGCTGCTCCTCCATCTGATTTAGCGCCAGCAGCACAGGGCTCTCAGGGTCCATCGTGATCTTGGCCGCTTCCATGAAGAGCACACGATGACAATGGTCTGAGCTGCCAGGGAGCAGATGGAGGGTTCACTGTCCTCCTCCAAGGGTTGAATGGCTGCAACGGAAAGAAACAGAGCCCAGATGAGCTCCCATGTCTGCAGAGACCCCCAGGCATCCCCTCCCGACCACGCTCCCTACTCACCTCTGCAGATCTCAGACAGACTCTCCTTGCTTGGGTCCTTCAGGTGCCGCGCAGCCAGCCCTGGGCACAGAGTTCTGTCAGCCCCTGCTCCCTCCCCTCATCAGGGCTGACCCCAGGGGGAGCAGGAGCTGAGTTGGTGGGACCGGGCAAGGCGGCCACCATGGCCACCTGTGTGGGCAGGGCTGGGAGGGGAGGCCAAGGCCCTGCACGGGGCAGCTGGGGCTCTGGCAGCCACAGGGCTGCTCCTTGTGCCAGGGCAGCAGTGGGGTCTGGGGCCAGGCTGCCGAAAGAGGGAGCTGGGGGCTCTGACTCACCGATGAACCTGATGGCCGCCTCTCGCAAGCTGGCCTGAGCATCCCTCAGGTACGGCAGGCTCTGACTCAAGAACTCTTGAGCTCTGCTCCTGTCCTGCTCCAGCTGGAGAGAGCACAAGGGCATGGGCATGTCACTGTCCCTCCCCAGCTGGCTGGACCAGTCCCTCCCCGCAACAACCCACATTCCTCTTCTCCTCCAGCCATTCCCGTGTTCTAGCCAGGAGCCCCGTGGGGCTGAGAGAGAGACACAGGCCGAGGGGTCCCAGGGGTGCTGAGAGCCCTCCCTCCTGCTGGCTGCGGGGCAGAGGGAAGAGCCCCTGGGGGCTCTGTTCTTGAGGACAGGGAACAAGGATGCAGCTCGGGGCTGCAGCAGGACAGGCGAGGCACATCTGCAGAGCCCACAGCACAGACACGTGGGGCAGCCCCGTCCAGCCTGGGCCCTGGGCCTTGGGGGTTGTCCTCACCAAGCTCTCTCCAATCCGCCATGTCTGCTCTGTCTGCACCAGATGTTCAAGCTGTTTCCACTTGAGAAGCTCTGCTGCACCGAGGAGGGCTTCCCTGGCGACCTACGGAACAGCAGAGGCTGGGAGATGGCACCACGGTTGGGGCAGGAGACTTTGTGTCCCCCTCCTCTGGGCTTTGTTCCTGGGGTGATTCTGCCCTTGGGGAGCGGGGACATGCCCTGGCCCAAACGCCCAGGGGTCTCTTCCCTGCATCACTGCTCGGCTTTGAAATCTGTACCTTGGCCACGCTCTGCACTTGGTCACTCATGCGGAACAAGAGAGGGAGC
This sequence comes from Nesoenas mayeri, assembly GCF_963082525.1. Classification (NCBI taxonomy): domain Eukaryota; kingdom Metazoa; phylum Chordata; class Aves; order Columbiformes; family Columbidae; genus Nesoenas; species Nesoenas mayeri. The sequence continues at coordinate 868,793 of NW_027659957.1, forward strand.
AGGCCAAGTCGCACTGTGTTCTTCATCTCTCTCTTGTCATTCTGCACCACCATCTTCATCAGGTCTCTGAAGAGGCTGATGGAGCTCTCTCTCAGCTGGCTCAGCTCCTGGGAGGGAGCAGCACAGTAGGATCTGAGCACCAGCAGCTCTCTGCCCACAGGGAGCAGAAGCTCCTGCATGGCTGATGGGAGGGGAGACGCTCCAGGGCAGCATTGTGCACGCTGCAGTTGTGGCCAGATCTGCGGCTCTGGGTCCATGAAAGACCACTCAAGAGACTTGTTCAGGTAGTGTCTGTGCCTCAAAGTGCTCTCCCAGCCACCCAGCATCCCCCAGCAGCTTCAGCAGCCATGGCGGGGAGGAGCTGTGGGAGCAGCTGGCAAGGAGAAGCTGGGCTGGGCTGCAGAACGCAGAAACCATCTCACAAGAGCCGTGGAGAGAAAGTAGAGGAGAAGCCCTTGCTCCGATGGCTGGGCTGAAGGGCAGCTGTCATTGTCCAGTGCCCACCTGCGGGGCTCAGGCTTATACATCAGCCTTATACATCAGACTTACGTCATCAAAGAAGGGCAGGAGAAATTCTGCCAGCAGCATGGCAATGGGACTGGCCTCCTCCCTCTCCAGATGAGCCATCACATTTCTGAAGACCACCAGAGCCTTGATCTTGATGGCCTTATTGCCGTACTGCAGGACCCACATAAGGTCTGGCAGCATGACCTCCATTTTTCTGGCCTGTACAAAGAAGAGAGTTTCTCTCTTGGGACCAGGTCCATGTCTGGAGAGCTCCCCAGGCAGCCCTCAGGCCCCACCATGGCAGGAAGGGCCTTTGGAGCAGGCACCCCAGCGCCTGACTGCCAGCCAAGGCCAAGCCCGAACCCGCTGCCCCGGCCCTTGGCTGCCAACATGGCTCCCCTTGGCGACACCTCACTCACCATCTCTTCTCTCTGTGACAGCGTCATCATGCCCCTGAGCAACAGGGAGAGCACTGTAGGTCTTCGTTGCCTCAGAAACCTCATGACTAGGTACATTGGAGCAAACTCCTCATCTTGCAGGTCACTGCTGGCCAGTATCTGAAAGCAAGCCAGCAGTGAGCGACCAGCAGAGCTGCGGGGTCTCCTGGCACCGTGCAGCTCCTGGGGCACCAGGAGCTTTTCCCAGTAACTCACAGCCAAGCGAAGGATGGCGGTGTCCTCCAGGTGTGTATATAAGACCCTATAGTGCCGGTCCTGGAGTTGGATGAGCAGCTCCTTCAAAACGTTCTGCAGGGTCTGGGGCACGGAGAACATCACCTCCCACAGCGCCAGGGCAGTGCTGCAAGCGAGCGCTCTATCAGCAGGGCAGCCTGGGCCACAGCAGCGTGTCCAGGCTCAGCACTGCAGGACGCCTGGGATGCCCTGGGCAGCAGCAGAGGCGGAGCTGGTGCTCCTGTGGGGCTGGCAGGAGCGTAGTGGGGGGCTCTGGGCTGGCTTGCTCAGCTGTGGCTGCTGCGGGCCTGGCTGACCTCCAGCACTGGAAAGCGTGGTGGGATGAAGGGTCCTGCTCCTTGGGAGTGTCCTGCAGGATTCCTTGGCTCTGGCAGCCAGGGTGTCTCCGGGCCCCTCTCCCCACAGGGAACAAGGCCTCATGGCTTTTGGGGCCAGTACCTGTCTCCTGGTGGTGCGATTGTCAGCAGCGTCAACACCACCTCCCCAGGGCACTTGTCAGCCATGGGGACAATTAGGGACTCCACACTCCGCCGGGCTGGTGCCGTGTTGATGCACTCCAGGGTTTTATAGATGCAGCTCGTGATCTTTGGCACCTGGAGGAGACACAGGTGAGGATGGCGCTGCCACTGGAGTGCAGCCATTTCCTCAGCTGCCCTTTCCATCCCTCTCTGCTGCCTTCAGGTGGCTTCACTTTACTGGGATTTGAGAGGAAGAGATGGATGGAGCGAGGAACAAGGCCTGACAGGGCCGAAGGGCAGGACAATCCAGCCAAAGGCCACTTACATCCACCAGCCAGAAATCACAGTTTCTCTTGACCATGTCCAGCATGTTTCTGGCCGCCTCCTTGCCAAAGGTGCTGGAGTCGCTCACGGCCTCGATGAACACCAGGACCATGTCTGTTCTCTCAGAAGGCTGGAGGTATTCTGCAAAGAGCTAAGGGAGGAAGGGAGGCAGCGAAGCCAAGTCACACCGAGTGCCCCGGTGCTGCTGCTTAGCCGGGCAGTGCCAGCAGCCCTGCAGAGACGCCCAGCGGTGCTGCGGCAGTGCCCCAGCAAAGCTGGCAGCAGGGGCGACAGTGACTGCACGGGAAGATGAGAAGAGAGGCCCCGGGGTGAGGAAGGAGGGTTGGGGTCCTGGGCACAGGGTGCTGGCCCGGCCGTGAACCAGGGCTTGCTGGTGGCCGGCAGGACTGGGGCTGCTGCTGGGACACTGGAGAGCAGCCCTCGCATTGTCCCTGCTCAGGGACAGCAGGAACCCTCTCAGCAGGGACAGGGAGGCCACGCCAGCCCCCTGATTGTGGAGGCCTTTACTCTCACAAGTCCCCTGCTGGTGCCACCAACAAGAGTGCCAGCAGGAGCTCTTTACCATGACGTCAGGTTTTAGCCAGTCCTCAGAGGAGCTGTCGGGATCTTCCAAGTGGGGCTGTCGTGCTTGATTCCTCCTGTCTAAACAGAGGGGAAACATAGAGAACTCAGTAAAGCACAGCAGCTTTGTCAGCAAGCTTCCCAAAGCACCCCGAGATCTGCCCTCGTGATGGCGGAGCAGAAGTGGTCAAGGAGAATTCTGGAGGGTACAGGAACAGCTTCTTGCTACAAGCAGTGGAAGCTCTAGCCAGGAGGACTCAGAGATAGACCTGCTCTTCACTGACAGGAAAACCATGGCTTTGGGTCATGGCAATCAGCCGTATGTTTGGGTCTGGGAACCACAGAACAGCGGGCTTCAGGATCCTGAAAGGAGGGAGCAAGGAGAGCAGCAGAGAACAGATCCCAGACTTCGGGAGAATGCTCAGCTGCTGCAGCAAAATGGCAGCTGGGATGCTACGGGAAGCAGCTGGGAAGGACAAAGGAGGTGAGGAACAGGAGCAGAACCATCGGGAGATGTCTGTGTGTAGAGGGATCGAGCCCAACACAACTTCTCTTACTGTTTTGTCCAGCCAAGAAGACAGCGAGGTGCTGCACTGCATCTCGAGCCAGAGTTCTTGCCTCTTCCCAGGAATGTTGGGAAAGGAGGAGATGCCCCAGCAGCTGTCCCAGCTCTGGGATCTGGATGTCTCTGTAGCTGACAGGGCCGTGTATGTCTGTGCTAGAGCGGCACCAGGCCTGGGTGAGAGAGACAGAACAGCAGGAGGGTTGAGGGCAGGCAGCTGTGCCAAAGCCCTGAACCCAAGCGCGTGTCCAGGGCTCCGTGGGCAGGCAGGACTTTCCAGGGCCGTGCCGGTCACAGCTCCTAAAGCAGCTGGTTGGGCAACAGTGCCGCGTGGGGAGAGCTGCAGGCTGCTCTGGGGTGCAGGGATGGGCAGACGGTCTGGCCGGAGGGTGCCTGGCTCCTTACCTCCAGTGTGGAATTCTCAGCCAACACGAAGCTCAGCCACTCAATCCTCCCCACGGCCCTCTGCCGCACATGTTCTCTCTCGGAGCTGCTCAAAGTCAAGAGCATCTGGGAAGAGAGAAGCTACTGGTGAGCCCTGGGAGCAGCCACCACTTCAGCAGAAGCAGCACCGCTCAACGCCTGTGCTGGACTGGCCCGCTCCATTAAGGGTTCCCCAGGACTCGACCAAAGCCTGTAGTGAGGTTCTTGCTCTGGGGTCCCTGGCAGGCTTGGGGCACATGCCCCAGGCCAGCCCCGTGGCCAGGCAGGAAGGCAGATGCCATCCTCTGTGGCCACTGTGCTGCGGAAGAGCCTGGTGGGCAGCCCCTGGTTCCCTGGAAGAGCCTAGTGGGCAGCCCCTGGTTCCCCGGGGAGGTGGGCACCCTCCCAGCAGTGCACTCTCTGAACGGCACGGGGTGGGATTGTCACCTCCAGAGTGGACACCCCATCCCCCAGTGTGAGGAACAGCCCTTGTGAAGCCCAGACTTTGCACACCCAGACCTGGAAGATATTGTGCAGCAGCTCGCTGACTTTGGAGGCACGAGAGTTGAGAAGCAATGCCTGCAGCATGTTGTCCATGGACCGCATGGTCTGCAAGAACACAATGGGTTGTGGTTGTGTTTCCTGCCATCCCTCTCACTCCCAGGAGACTGATGTGTACTCCCAGCACCGAGGGAAGACTCCCGCGCTGCTGCAATGTGCCTGGGAGAGACCCAGGGGCAAATAATCTGCTATGGGCAGAGCAGCCTGTGAAACTGGACGTGGCCAGGCCCACAGGCAGGGGATGAAGGGATGAGGGTGCGACAGCAGAGTTGAGACCCTGCTCTGCCTTGGATCTCTGGTTATATCGCGGCACGGGGCTCCTGTAGCTCATGCAGCACTTACTTCTAAGTAGAGGTAACGGTCCATGTCCTCCACTTCTGGTGGAAGCGAGAAGACACTGGAGAAGCAGGCTTGGAGCAGCCTTGTCTCCTTGCCCTCCAGCACCCTCTCCACTGCGCTGCAAAGAGAGAGAGCAGCCAGCCACACGCTGGTATCTGGAGCAGCGCCTCGAGCCCTCGTGCAGGCGTCCCCAGGAGGGATGGGCAGGTACCTCAGTTCAGCAATGGCACGCATGGCGATCTGCCGCAGCGCCGTGCGCAGTTGGTCCCTGGGCTCCTCTTCCAGCAGCACCTGCAGAGCACAGCCGGGATGGGACCTGCAGCTGCCAGCACCCAGTGCCACCAGCCCCTGGCCCTGCCCAGCACTGTCCTCACAGGGTGCTGGTGCCACAGTCCTCGACCCCTTCCTCAGCACTGCTGGGTATCCCCTCACCTCGATATTCTCTGCCAGCTCGTGTTTCTGGCAGAAGACATCTAGACCCCTTGGCGAGCAGTGGCGCCTGCTGGTGTCGCACAGGTCACGGATGTCCATAAGAAACCCAATCTTGTGGCTCTCCTCCTGGCAGCCGGGGAGCAGAGAGACAAACAGGGAGCGTGAGATGGGGACAAGCGGCCAGTGGCACCGCAGCATGGGGATGCAGTGCCCATTAGAGACCTGGGAGCAGCAGCTCTGCCCAGCCAGCACCGTCCAGCACCCGCAGCAGAGCCCCTGTCAGCAGATGCTGGCACAGCCACCTTTAAAGCGGTTGCGGTTACCTTTTCTGGGCTGCTGAGAAAGGACACGATGGAGTCCATGTATCCCCTTAGAAATCCATTCACGGGTAACGAATCGGCATCTAATAAAGGGGGAGAGCAGGGAGGGCTGCAGAGAGGCTTTACAGGCAGGACAGAGCAGAAGGAGCTCTGCCCCACGTTCATCCCAGTGCCCGCTGCCCCGGCACAGTCTCCCCATGCGTGTCAGGGCTGGGGTGCCCGGCAGACGGGCTGCGATGCTGGAGCCAGGCAGGACGGGGAAAGCGCCCAGTGCAGTGGGTGAGGAACTCTCTTCAGAGGGGCAGGAAAGGTCCCCGTCCCACAGCACGGCTGCCTCCTGCCCGCCCAGCTGCCTCTCGCTGCCCGTGCCCTGCAGCAGGAGCTGGGTCCCCTCTGCCCGCAGAGGCTGTGCTGGGGCCGGCTCCCAGATCGGAGCAGCCCTGGGCTTCAGGCAGCATAATCACCACCCATGGAACCCCCTGCCAGTGTGTGGGGAACCGTGACCCTGGTGTCGAGCGGGGAGCGATCACTGGGCCCCACCCTGGCCAGACAATCAGGGCCCCTCACTCACCGATCTGCGGTGGCTGGGCCACATCCAGCTGGTTGGGCTGCGGTGGAGATGTGACCTCCTGGGGAGCCCCAACCTCCTCCTGCCAGGCCACCCGGGGGCATCTGGGGGGTCTCTCCTGCCAGGCCAGCCTAGGTCGGATGGGGGGTCTCCCTGCCATTTTCCAGTCAAAGGGAAGGACTAGGGATGGGGAAGGTGGACGCTTTGGCAAAACGCCTCGGTGCTGCAGCTCTGCCAGAGGCAGCGGTGAAGGGTGTGGGATGCGCCCGAGTGCTCCTCGTCGGGGAAAGACGTGAGCTCAGGAGCTCCTAGCTCCTAGTCTGCCAGGGGCAGCAGAGAGTCTGCCGGGGGCAGCTAGAGCTGGGCTGTGGTTGGACTCGATGATCTTAAAGGTTCACTTCCAACCAAGAAGATTCTGATTCTCTGACAGACGTGGGCTACGCTCGGGGCTCTCGCCAGCTCCGTGCTCGCACCCTGTCCTGTCACCGTCCTGTCGGACAGTGTGGGCTGGGGCCGCAGCTGCACTGATCACATGCGGGGCAGTGGGTGTCACCAAGTGAGGTCACAAAGGCCCCACTGTGACCCTGTGCCTGGGCAGGGAGGGTCAGGAGGTCCCCTTGGGAGGCTCAGGCCAGCTCAGCCCTGGGCACCTGGCTGCTAAATTTCAATCCCAGTTTCTAAAAGTTCACCACCCATTGCTCTGAGCACAGTCTTGAACAGCCTGCTGCACTGCTCCATTTTCCCAGCGGCTGGTGCATGGTGGGGATGTCACAGACCTACTCAATGCCACGCTCCTTGCTCCAGGCGTCTCTGAGGATGTTGCGGAAAGGAGTCCCGTTGTCTGGCTCAGTTCTCTCTGGGCTGCCAGGGGTGGCAGATGCACTCGATCCCCCAGTCACCCCCAGCCAAACCCGCAGCACTTGGGTCCAGGCTCCAGAGGAGGGAAGGGCCTGAGTTGTACCCAGGCCAAGAACTCCTGCCCGGAGACCCACAGCGAAGCAGAAGAGCAGATGAACGCCGGGAACTTGTGGGCGCATAAGTCTCAGACACTTTTCTTACTGTGTGCAATGTGACTAAGAGTCTATCACTTCATTCCATAAATACGACAGCATGGATGAGCCACTGGGAGCTCTCCCTGCTAAATAAGTGAGCTGTGTGGCAATGGTTTTACTACTCACAGGTCAGTGGATGAGACCAATTTAAGTTTAGTATTAATCATTTACCTTAAGTAGATGCACACTAAATACAATCAGTTCTTTAGGGACATGGTTTTTAATATACTCTTTGCTTCATGTTACTTGTAAACTGGATTTGCTAAAATTTTAAGCTGTGAAGTTCTGCTCATATCTACCAAAAACAACTACAAACTACACTGATCACTTACAAGATAAGGCCTATATTGCACTTCGCTGAGAAGAAAGGAATTTGCGTCCAGACAAAACAGCACCGGCAAGGTTATGGACAACAAACAATGTCTACAGCTGAACACAACAAAGCCCACGTGGAATCAGAGAAGTTTGCCTCTGGAGCTTTAAACATGGACTCCAGAGCGAACGGTTATCAGGGGGAGAAGAATCCTGACCATGTGCACCGTGACGGGTACAGCCTCACCTGAGAGTTCGTCCTCGGAGCTCCAGGACACAGACTCCAGCGTGAACGGTTATCAGGGAGGCAAGAATCCGGACAGTTTGCTTCGTGAACGGGTACAGGCACCTGGAGAGACGGTCAGCAGCATTTGGCTTGGCATATTTCCCCATGCAGTAAATAATAGAGTGAACCTGCCACTGAATTCTTGAAGTTGCACTTGTCTTTAAGAAATCTAAACGCTGTTCTGCAGTGAGCAGAACCCTCAATTACTCCCCATGGTGCCCCATGTTGCCACAGAACTTGCTTTTCAAGGCCCAGGACCGTGTTGCGGGCAGTGCCGTGGGGCATGGTGCATGTTTCCAGCCACTGGTGGTGGTTTCCACCATTGTAAGCACAGAGCTCTCGCCGTGGTGAGATTGTGGCTCTGTGATATAGACACTTCAGTCATCGTCCCCCATACCACACAGGCTTTAACCGCTGGGCTTGCTTGATCGTAGCGCATGTTTCACAATGGTGGATAACCTGTTACGTCCATGGTCAAGTCCACCCCTCAACCACGAGCCCATCTATGTGTTGCATCCCTTCCTCGGTGACCTGGGGCATCGTGGGCCCAATGGGCCATCAATAATTCACCTTCATCTTGCCAGTGCAAATCTACCTCAGCCACTTTAACCTGGGCAGCTCGATTTCCCCGCTGGTAGTTCGATCGGGTTCTTCACTAGACCGACTCTCGGGCACATGGCTTCTCCGTGGCAAACTCTCACAGGCAGGTTCTCCAGCCGGGCAGCAATGTCTCCGCAATTCAGCAGCCCAGATGCGTTGGGCTCTGCACGGCCAGCGGCTCCGCGTCCATTGCCGGGACCAGCGCTACGGGGCATTTCCCACCAGCCGTGAGAGAGCAGCGATGGAGCTTCTCAGACGCTGGGGCCTCTTCAGCCCCTGTCAGGATGGCGGTGCTGGGTCTGGTATTTCTCCCTGGCTCCTCACATCAAATGATTGGTCAGACCTCTTGTCAGTCATCCATGTGCTGCACTCCCGCCAGGCGTGATTGGTGCAGCCAGCACAGCCCGCCCCTCAACGCTGACAAGCTGTTCGACTCTCACCACCTTTCCTGCAGGCCTCAAAGCTTGATTGGCTGGTTACCTATCAGTCACATGACTCATCCCGCCTTCTCAAATGTGATTGGCTGTCCTGGGTCCTCTGACTTCCCATAGATTTGTGGTTGGTTGTTGCCAGGCAACGAGCTCCACCTGAAAATGACACTGTGGGCCCTGAACAAAGGCCGTGGGTGATAAAAGACACGATGGGACCCTGAACATGAGGATTTGGCCCCAAGAAGGAGGCTCTGGGCACTCAGAAGGACGGGCAGATGCTACAGATGGTGCTTTGGGACTGAACATGAGGGGACCCTCTTGGTTCCCACCCGAGCTGGGTTTGGTGCCCGTGAACAGACACCTGTGCTGCCCGGAGTGGCCACGGAACAGGCGGAGCCCAAAGCCACAGACTCCATGAGCTCAATGGCTGTTGTGACATTTCATGGACGTTTCACAGGGGCGGCCCATGGACTGCGGGCAACTGTCTGTGTGTGACATCAAAGCGGGGGAAGGGCAGTGGTGGTTGGTGAGGACGTGTTGGGTCGTGTGGGACCTGAGCCCGACGTCCATGGGGTGGAACAAGGGGTGCAGAAAGGACCGTCGTGGTGGCGACACTGCTGCTGCGTGGAGCTCCAGAGGCTGCAGGGGCATTTCTGCTCCACCAGGGACCAGCACAAGCCTGTGGCCCCTTCATGTCTGTCACCGCTCTGGAGCTGTGACCCCAGCAGCACCTGCACAGCAGCAGTGTCCTCAGTGCCAGCACCGGCTCTTTGCTCTGTCTACACCTCTGTGCCCATCTCCCCGTGCTCTCCTCCCTCCCAGGCACCTTTCCCACCTCCTCCAGGACCCACCGAGGCCTCTGTCTGTCCCTATAGAGACTAAAAGCCCCTGCTTATATCTCCCCAAAATCCCGGCCGCAATTTCTCTCCCTGTTCCCCATTGGCTGGTACTGCAGGGTTTACAGACTCCCTCGGCGCAGACAATAACCCTTCCCCTTATCAATATGGATTCCTGGTACTTTGGCTGCACTTCCCCTAAATTAACTTGTCAATACAAGTATCAGTATATATACAGGTGTCAGTATATATACAGGTATCAGTATATATTCCGGGAAGAGATTGTGTTTTACATGAAGACTTCATAGTCTGATGTCTCTTGGTCCTTCCCCCTAAATTAACTTGTCAATACAGGTATCAGTATATATACAGGTGTCAGTATATATTCTGGGAAAGGACTGTGTTTTACATTAAGGATTCATAGTCCGATGTCTCTCAGTCCTTCCCCCATGTTGGGCTCAGGTGCCAGATCCTCAGTGATGTAAAAACAACAATTCTTCATGAAATGTTCCTTAAAATAGTGCAGCTTTAGTTTCTACCAGGAGGGCGTGTTCTGTGCGCTGTTGCCATTTCACACATACTATACCAATTGATTTATTCTCCCTATTCAGTTCTTTCTACGCATGTCTTGTTGTGTCCATAGGGAACCACCCAGAATTTGTACTTCGTTTGATATTGTTCGGTCACCTGCTGCTCCACATTATCTAATCTTTCGTTTTCCAGTGCTCTCCTGTTGCGTCCTTTGGCAGGTGATGTTCTTGTCTCCAGGTAGATCATCCTTCCCACATGTAGTTTGGAAGGTCCCTAGCTGACCCACGGTGCTTCATGTGTTCTAACTTCTGCCTTCTGCATCATGTGCTGATGCATCTGTGTCTGTGTTTGTGTGGCAGGTGGCACATCAGCAGCATTGTCCCAGCCAGGTCACTGCATCTCTTTCTGTTCTCCCTCTGCTGTCACCATGACTGTACCAGCGCTCTGATGTGCTTTCTGACCTCACGGACCCTCTGATCCTGCCTGTGGCCTCTATGGGTCCCTATGGGTGTCTATGGGTCTCTATGGTCTCCATGGGTCTGCATGGGTCTCTGTGGGTCCCTATGGGTCTCTATGGGTCCCTATGGGTCTCTATGGGTCTCTGTGGCCTTGGGGCTTGGGGAACTCAGGTGAAAAGGAAGGACAGACTCATGTGGGTATGGGATCTCTTAAGTGTCCTGGGATTGCTTTACTAATCACTCTGTAACAGTTTCTGGGCTATTAACTCGAGATGTGCCCAGAGAGGCAAATAAGTCCATGAACCAACTTTCCAATTAAGGCTTCCTTCTTACAAAAACACACACTTCCATTTTCTCATCGGCAACAGACTGAAAGATGGCAGCTGAAGCAGCACGTGCCTCTTGTGAAAGCAGGTAACAACAGATGGTTCCATTCAGTGGATCCTTAGTTGCTTCCTGCACAGGAAACCTGTCCATTAATTTAATCTTTGGTGTACAGTCAGGGCCTTCTTGATGTTCCTGTGTCGCAGCAAGTGTGTGCATGTCAGGCTTTCTGCAGGTTTGTGGCTGAGTTTTCCATTTTCCCTAAGACGGACAATCTTGCTGTGGACTCCTGAAGTCTCCCATAAGCTGGTGGTTGAGAGAAGGCCGGGAAGCTCCAGTGAGCTCAGGGAGGACCAGGCAGCATCACAGGCAAAGCAGACGGGAACTCGACTGGGTGAACATTAATGGAATTTATTGATAGAAGAAACAGGAACGTCTCCCCCATCTCTGGGCAGATCACCGTGCACCCTGAACTGATACAGGCAGGTGTAGTCCGGGTGGCCCCAGTTGCTCAGCACTTGCAGCCTGATGTAATTCATGACCCCAGGGAGCTCGTTCTGCAAGGACAAAGAGAAATGAGTCGCCTTTTCCTCTCTGGCCCGTGAGCACTGACAGAAGTGCCGCAGTGACGGCCTCGATCAGCAGCTTCCTCCCTGCTGCCCTGCGGAGGCTTTGACCTGTCGTGGTGCAGATGTTCCCTCATTGGGCCATGAGAACAGCAAAGGAAGAAGCAGCGACCAGACGCCTCAGCAAATACACTGGAAAGTTCTCGCCTGCTTTGGGGCACAGGCTTCCACAGTCAGAGGACCCAGTGCTGGCGTACAATTTCACCTCAAAACTGACAAATTTCACCTCGAATTTGACAAATTTTGCTCTGGGGAGGCTTGAAACCAACAAATTTCTCAATGGGGTCAATGGGAGTCAATGGGAGTCAATGGGGACAAATGGGAGTCAATGGGAGTCAATGGGGATCAATGGGGGTCAATGGGAGTCAATGGGGGTCAATGGGGATCAATGGGGGTCAATGGGGGTCAATGGGAGTCAATGGGAGTCAATGGGGATCAACGGGGAACCTTAACACTGCCTTTAATCCCAATGGGGAGCTCCAAAAATGGCTTTTATCCCAACTGGCAGCCCCAACATGTCTCATTGCCTTCTCTAGAAAGCCACAGAAACAGAATGGCCTCCCTGTCACTGCTCACTGCCAGCACCAACAGAACCCTCAGGAAGCCCAGTATTTCTGGTCTCTAACTGGCAGACCAGCAGTCCCGCATCCTACGGGATGTGGCCGCTTGTGTGCACTTGGGGTCCAGACAGTCAAGCTGATTCCAGCTTCAACTGTGGTGCTTCTAAGCACTGAAGTTTAACCCCAAAATGAAAGAGAAGACAGCAGTGCAGCCATCCACCACCAGGAAGTCAAAGCAGAAGAAAGGCAGCGTGGCACTCGCTCAAGGACAGGGCTGCCTGTACCCTCTGGCAAGGAAGCCTCTCCCCATCCAGCCATATTTCTCCTCCTCTCCTGCAGTTCTCCTCCCTCTGTGTCCCCATACCTTCAGCTGGAAGGTCTGACTGGGATTCAGCGCTGCCAGGAAAGTGAACTGTCCCAGGAACGTTCCCTGCTCCTCGTGTTCTTCCTTGAAGCCCTACAGAACAACAGCGGTGGAGAAAACAAGAGCGTCTGGTGCACCATGGGAGACTGAACTTCAGCTGGTGAAGTACGGGGTTATTTCAGCTACGGAGTCCAAGGACCATGAGCACAAGGACAAGACGAGAAGCTGCGTGTGGGCAGCACGTCACACTTGCCCACTCAACGAGTCCAGGCTGCCTGTCAGAAAAGGAGCAGACGCTCCCAGTGAGAGGGAGGTGACCTGAGGATCACAAATGCTCTGAGACTGGAAGACAAGAAGGTCTAGGACCAAGCACTGTCCAGCTCCTTTTCCCTGTGGCTCCTGGAGTAGCATCTTGCCCCAGAAGCTTCGAGTGGCACATTGAATAAAAGAGGAATACAATGGGAAGGAAGCAACTCCAAGGAGCCTGTTTGTTCTGAGAGACAGGACTAAGCTTTGGGCCACCAGAATCCTTCACCCATCTTCACCCCCTGCTTAGCAATGCTGTGCAACCACCTGCCCCCAACTCCAGAGAAATCACTTACATAGACAGCAAAGTCCTTGGGAGCTCCGGAGATGCTTTCTCCATGGAACGCTGTCCCTGAGACATGGGCCATGGTGACGGCTCTGGGGACAACCGGCATGGACAGCTTGATGAAGACGTGTCCCTGACTCCCTGGGAAGGGCCAGCAGTTGCCAGGATGATTGTCCGGCTGAAAGGACAAGAAGAAACTACATTCACATGGAGAACATTGCCCTGGCTCTCACTCCTGCTATAAGCATCAGAGGATTAAGAACTTATTTGGCCAATCAGCTTTGCTCTGAACTGCAGCCAGGGCCTTCGGTGGGACCCTGCGGGTACTGAACCGAGCAGCAGGTGTGGGAAATCACGTATCACAAGACCCTTTCGGCAGAGAAGCCCTTCAATGGCTGGGAGCTGGGTGCGCTACTTGTAGAAGCTCAGTGGCCTCTCCCCATCCAGAGCCCTCACGAAGAACAAGCCAGGGTCGGTGTGGCTGAAAGGGCCCTGCCCAGAGCAGGGGGCAGCTCGGGCCCCCTGGATGACCCGTTCCTGCCAGGGGAAGCACTCGTTCCCTCTCATCCACCCCCAGCTCCTTCCACTGGCACCAGCCGGCTCTTCAGACTGCGCAGGCAGCTCAGCAGCAGGGCCAGGACGGCTTCAGAGCCCAACGTGGGGCTCTCCAGCAGTGCAGGCTCTCAGCACCTGCTGATGCTCACTGAGAGCACATCCCAGAGCTCTGCAGGCTCCTCTGCCATTCTTCTGCCGTGCCATGCTGACAGTTTGCACAGCAGTTGGGCAGACACAGACTGCAGGAGCAGCCTGGCCTGGCAGAAGCTCCCGTGGAGAACCTGGGGCACCTTGGGAGAGGAAACACTCAGCAGGGAGACACAGGAGGAGAGCAGGTCCATGCGAGAAGGAGGCAGGAGAAGAAGCTTCGAGGAGCAAAGATAGGGGAAAGGCAACTCTGAGCAGTGTGTGCGCTTCATGCTCCCGACCTTGGTTCTACTGCTTCTTGGTGCTCCTACCTCCAGAATCAGCTCAGGGGACCTCATGTAATCCATCAATGGCAGGGAATACAGGAAGACTTTTGCTTTGGCATCCCGAAGTGATGGAGAAGTCCTGGAATGAATGACGGCTGCCCCTGGAAATTAAAACATGAGCATGATCATCAGGCAGTGTCAGGGGGAATATTGCACTCTTGATTTGAAAAAGGCTTCTCAGTTGCCATCCATGTCCTGCAGCGGGTTCCCCTTTGTCTTGATGGCACGGCCCCTCTGGAACACACGGCAGGGAGTCATCAAACTGTCGTATTTGGCCGTGGAAATAAGCAAGACTATGAACCAGCCTTTCTGTTCCTCCCATGGGGTCTGGCCCGTTACAGGCTCTGTCAGTGGGGGCACTTTTAGGGCACGAGGTGACCCGTGACTTCTCGCTCCTTCTCTCCTACCCCTGGGCACATTCTAATGCCCATCTTGTCAATCTGGACAGGAGACGCTTTGGAACTGGTTTGTTTGTACAATGTCACAGTACCTGCTGATTTCAGGGCGTAATCCGGCATCGGGACCTGCATTTCTTCCAGCTTCTCCAGGGCTTGAGTGATGATCTCGTGAACAGCCTGGGAAGGAACACAAAGGAGAGCACCTGTTGGAAGGAGAAGGACCGGGGCAAGCAGCTCCCCTGCAAGGCCAGCCAAGGTGAGCGGGGACAAGGCCTGTTTCAGATGGAGGGAACGCCCACATTGCCTGGAAGCCTCCCAGGTTTGCTCTGCTTTGATTGTCGGGATCAGAAAGGGGGGGCTGCTCACTCCAGTGCTCTGAATGCTGGAGCTGCGGGAAGGGGCTGTTCCTGTGCAGAGGCCCCAAGCCAGGCGGCACGGACAGACAAGCCTTCTGGGCATGAGATAGGCCTGGCTTAACTCTGGACCTCTGAGACCATTCCTTCTTTCCAGCCCTCCCTTGAGGAGGACCCGAGATCTGGGTGCAGAGGAAGGTCCGACTCAGACAGCTGTCATTCTCGTCACGCTCTCTCTTCCCCATAAGGAAGTGTGGAGCAACAGGAAAAGGAAGCGTGGCCATGACAGCACTTGTTCCAGCACCACCAGCCTGTTGGCTGTGACAGGGAATGGAGTAGGATACGTGCGGATGGAGGATAAAACCCCAGAGCAGATCCTTCTGCCTTGTGCCCTTACCCGTCCGGTAACGCCTGTGAGCTTTGCCTGCTTCAGTCCTTCCTGCAGAGCCCGCTCGCTGACATCCTTTGTGCTCCAGCGCAGATGATAAAGCTGTTCCTGGAGCTTATGGAGCTGGACGGGCAGGGACAGGGTTGCGCTGAGGTCTCCTATCTCTGGTGCAGTGCTCCAGAGGGTTAAGGTGCCGAGTTGTCCCACATGGTAAACACCTGTCAGACACAAACCAGAGTTTAGAACCTGGTCTAAGGCTGGGCTATGCCTCGGGCTGCCCACTCCCCTTTCTGTGTCTCTCCAAAGAGCCATAGTTGTCTCTCCTCTTGTTGTCTTTGACAGTGGCCGTCATGGCGTACAGGCTCCACAATAGATGGACGTTCCCTGCCCTGGACTGTGCTCCTTGTCCTGCAGAAGATCCTCAGCCCCTGGGGCAGGAGAGCTGAGCCACGGCCTCTCCCTGGGCTGAAGAGAACTGGCTCAGCCCTCCTGGAGAAGGCAACTCAGCCCTTCCTCACCCACACCCGTCCCACTGGAGCAGGGACCGGCACAGCTCTGCGGGGACTTTCTGCTCTTGGCTGAGCTCCTCTGCTCACAGCGGAACAGGGCAGGATGGAGCCCCGAGTACCTCCTAAAGCACCGTCCTCAGGTTGGAGCTCTGCAGAGACTCACTGAAAGAGAATAGACCGAGAAGCAGCACCAGGATCGATGCCTTGAGAGCCTTCATCGTCCTGCAGAGCAGATAAAGAAAAGGCTGGTGAAGCTGGCGGTTCCCGTGCAGATCAGCAGCAGACTGGAGAGCAGCAGCAGGGACTGCAGCCCTGGAGCGTGGTATTCCTGCCATGTGCATTGTCTTGGTCCTGCACCAGCTCCAGTCACTGCTGGAGGTGTCACCAGCTGCACCAGTGGGGGATTTGTCACGGCAAAGATTGTTCCGTTAGGGACAAAGGGCTCAAGATTGACTCTGGAGTAAGAGCAGGAGTTGCAACAGGACTTGTGTCCACATTTCACATCTGTGGGGCTGGAGAGGGATTCTCTGGAAATAGAAGGACATAACGAACGCCTGTTTCTCCTGCCCAGCATCCGATGGACACTTGTGCTGCTCCTGTTCTCCACCCTCTCAAGAGAAGGTTCAGCCTGTGCCCCTACAGTCCAACAGCTGCCAGGGGGGTGTGTGTCTCCCCTCTCGCAGCGTTTCTTTAGCAGCCGGGTTATCTCCGGCCCTTCTCTTGGCAGAACTGCAGACAAATGCAGACTGGAAAGAGGGAGGGTGGCTGAATGTCAATGCGTCAACGGGCAACCAAGGAAGCACCAAAGAAACCCTTTGGTGTCTGGGCCCTGCTGCCCTGAGCCTGATCTGCCAAGACACAGCACACACCGCTCTGCAAGGGGGAAATTCCTCCTGCCTGTTCCAGGAGGCTCTCAACAGGCTCACAGTGACACTCATCAGGAATAAACAACCCCTTTTGTTCTCCTAGAGAACTCCTCGCACCGCCCTGAGGATCTTGAGCCCCTTTCCTGAGTCAGAGCCCTGGTGATGAGCTGAGCAGGTTTCCCAAGGAAACCTCCTCTGTCAGGAACACGAGTCAGACCCACAGCCAACAGAGCACAATACAGGATGGAGCTGAGCTCTCACAATTACTGCGGCAGGCTGTGTCTGGGCCACCCCTGGGACTCTCTCTGTCCCATCCAAAATGGACCTGTCCCTCATTCTGCAGAGATCAAGGGCTTTCTGGGCCCAGCCCTTGTGTTCATGAAGAGACTGAAAGGCGGCTGCTGCCTTCAGCAGCTCCAGACCCAGCTCCCAGGCTGCCCTCGTGTTCCTCTCCTGCCCACCCGCCACCCACCCCAGCTCATGAGGTGGAAAACACACCTGGGGAAAGGGGAGGAGGATTTTTCAAACATACCCATTCCGACGTTCAGCCGTCTCCATCTGTCTCTTGGTACCTGCTGAGATGCAGGTAACAAGCATCTTGCTTGCTCAGCAGTGAGCCAGAAACTCTGCGATCTCAGTTCCCTCAAGATCGAGAGTGACCGAGGCGCAGGGAGACCCCTGGTGTTACACCTGCTGTGCCGACCTCAGCGCTGACGCTGCTTTGTGACACAACGGCAGTGGCTGATGTCACAATGGACGAGGCTGCGCCGCGTTTGGAGGGAAAGTCCCACCTGGCAGGAGCGGGTCTCGCAGTCCTCTCTGCAAGGGAAGGAATCCTTCACCACAGAAAGACGGGAAATGTACAGGAACACGTTGCTCTCAGATAACTGACTCTGTCACCACTCTTCCTCTTGCTGACCAAAGTTCAGACGGTGTTGGAAAACAACAACAAAACAGCAAGATGTGCTCCTCAGGGAGCACATTATATCAGCCGTTCAACAGTAAGTCCAACTCCCGTCTGAGCCTCGGAGTAAGAAATGCCCTCTTAAATTTCCAGGAGTAGGAAGGGCTTGAAATGGCAAGACCAGGAAACGTTCATAAAAACACTGCCTGCAAGTCCACAGCCCTGATCACAGACCACCTCCACACAGAGGGGTGGAGACGGAGAGGGAGATACGAGAAACCCTGCACAGAGATTCAGAAGGGTGGAGGAAAAGGTAGAGCAGCAGAGGGCCAGAGGGAGAAGAGATGAAGAGGAAGAAGGGCACAGCAGGAAAGAGGAGGGAGCAGGGAGGGACTGGGACACAAAACAGGGTGAAATGTCCCCAAGGGCCCAGGGTAAGTTCTATGTAAAAAGTTCTGAAACTTGTTTATGAGATTATATTGATAGAGGGAGCTAACATTTTCAGGGTTAACCAACCGCATAAAAAGGGCCTACTAACGAACTAACACTTGAAGCCACATCATGAATATCTAGTTTAGAGCTGTATGTAACCAGTTGTGTTAAGAAAAACCAGAACCTCATTGAGTGCCGAGATCAGAAGTTTTACAGCACCAGCTGTAACTTTGAGGAGACAAGACAGCCAAGAGTTACAGCAAAAGGGGGGCCAATCTAGTTTCGGTCGACTTGGCAGCTTGGAGACCCACAGAGACCATAGAGCCCATAGTGACCCATAGAGACCACAGAGACCCATAGAGACCCACAGAGACCATAGAGATCCACAGACACTACAGAGACCCATAGAGACCCACAGAGACCGTAGAGTCCCATAGAGATCACAGAGACCATAGAGACCACAGAGATCCCTCCTCAAAGCCACCACGTGACACTGCGCAGGCGCAACAGGGGTGGGTCAAGGAGGAGACTATGGAAATGGTTCTCTGAGACTCATTTGAATGAGAAGCGGGAAAGGTTATGGATATGTACAGGCGTTCCTGGGGTCATTATGAATATGTAACACCTTACTGTATTTAAGCACACCTCTTATTGTTTAAAGTTGTGCGTGTTGGGCGGAGCGAATCCCCCGCACACCCAGCGCTGTTTTGCTTATGCTCTAATGAACACATGTTTAAGAAATACAATTAAGGAATTGGATTAAATGTTGTTTATCCATAGAAAAAGCCTAAGTTATTTATTTCATTGCTTTACAACAAGTGATTGAATCTGCTATAGAAAAGTTCAACCACCTCCTGTATACAAAGGATAAAAGAAAGTATGGATTTTTGTTGCATCTAATCCATAATGCAAGTACCAATTGAAAATACATTAGCAGTGGGTTCCTTCAAATATTCACTGTGAAGGCAGTTCCTGGCACGATTATATCAGTGTTCTTACTATTTTACAGGAGAAACACAGGGCACGGCTGATTTTGCCCACGTGCAACGCAATGATCACACGAGTGCGGTGAACCAGGTGAAAGGCCCTAGAGAAGGAAAATCAGGCTCCGTGTGCAGAGCCAAAATAGAAACCCTTTTCAAACTATTGAATTTTTAAGAGCTACAATGGGTATAAAGCAGAAAAAAGAGCAGTGAATGTGTATAATGACACAATTAGATGGTTTTTCAGTTCCATGATGTGTTCTTTTACTAAAAAGTGTCTGCTGGACTGGATATCCTGGACACAAACAGGCGGGTTCCTGGTGTTGTGCCCATGGTGATTCATCCACTGTGGCCGTGGGCGTCAGGCCTTGATACAACAGACACAGAACCTTGGGAGGGAGGTGATCACAGTAAAACGCTAAAAGATAATGAGCTAGCAGATTTGATTTAATCTTTATTTAAAAATACACATGGCTACTGTCTTTTTCCAGTTTAGCTAGGACGGGCTCCAATATCTCTATTAATTCTAATTACAATACATGACAAAAATTAAGGGGGGAAAGCTTTGTTTTTACAACGGTAAATACAGTCTAAATCGTCCACCCTGGACTGACTGAGGGACAATTTTGATCTCATGTTCTCTGTGTATTCTACACCAATAGCTGTTCTTCAACAAGCCTTTTACTGGTTTCCATTTCTTTCCCTGATTAACCTTTTTCAAAACAAATGGATCTGAAGGGGATAAATACAATGCATATGTAACATTATGTATTGTGTAATATGCCTTATGGAATAGGCAACATATGATTTAAAATATATATCTTACTATACATTGCATGTAATGCATACCTATACTACACATCTGCAAAGATGCAAATGAAGACCCAAGGCCCTGGTTTCACCACACGTCTTCTGTAGGCAGTATGCAAACCAAACCAAACAATCAAAGTGCCTTATCTCATTGATGGGGTTTTACCCACATCCCAAGCTGGTCCGAGGAGCTGTGGTCCCTTCCAGGAATTCCCCAGTGCCGGCACAAGGTCCCAGAGATCCTGGGATCCACGGGAGATCAGGCAGATTATCCCATCCTCGTCACCAGAAATGATACCGAAAAGTCGGCAAACAGACTCTTTAACACTGTTTTGAAAGTGTTAAAAAAGCAGGCACTTTTATTACAGCGCACTAGGGGATCGCTCCTCTAATCGAGTGTGCGTTCCGCTTTCCTCTGGTTTTACATATCGTGGAACTCCTCAAACAGCAAAACATGCCAACCAATGTTACAGACGTCTCGTGCTCTTTCACCAGCGCGTGCAGCAGCAACGAGAAATCTGGAATGAGCGTCTACAGAAACACGTACGTATTTACCCAATTCAGAACAATGCGTTACATCCGCTGGTCGTACTTCATTGGCAGTAACCCCTCCTGGATTAACACCCTCTGTGGATGGCGCGGGTGCCAACTGTTGGCAATCAGGGTAGGACATAAGAACGCTCCTGGCCTGATCCACTGTCATTTGAAATTGTCGTTTTAACACCTTTGCACTCTGGTGAAAGAATTTATGTGATCATTTAGCTTGCTCCAAGGCTTTAGGCACAGTGAGCGGCACAGCTCGTGCATCGGCCCTCCTACTGCCTTCCGCAAGTGGTCCTGGAAGGGCCGTGCGAGAGCGGGTGTGCATTGCATAATAACCATGCTGTCAACGATTTATTAGAAATCATAGCATTCTCAATTCAGCCATCGAAAGAGCATTATCCTCTTCCTTAAGAAAAGAAGCTTCCAGGCGGTTAAGTATGCCAGCCGCATAATATGAGCCAGTTACAACATTCAAAGGCTCGTTACAGAACACCTCAAAGCGATCCTAACAGCTGTCAGCTCAAGAACTTGTTTGACCCTTGGTCTCTTTTTCTACCTTGTGTTTGCAGCACTGGGTATCTGAGTTTAGCCATGTCATTGCAACTTTACGTGAGCAACCAGAGGCATCAGTAAATAGAGTCTTGTCGCTTACTGGTCGTTGCTGACAGCAGCATTTGCTGTACAACGGTAAATTACCAATTTCAGCACACAGTTTATGTTAAGGGTAATAAACTGATATGTTCTCTGCCTATGTTGACAATGCAATCTGGAAATTCACATCTTCAGTTAATTACCACTGCGAATTCTCCTTCCTTGTAGGAAGAAATATACTTTCAGGTCTACCCCATACATAGCATATAAACATTCTGTGCCTTTAATTATTGGGTTTGCATACATTTCTTTTATTATCCAAACTCTTTTCATTGGTGTGTGAGCTAGAAAAACCCATACAGCCACAGTCACCTTTCTCCCTCCTTGAGCTCTCCTGACCTGCGGTTCCACCACTGGTGTCTTCTTTCTGGATCCCTCCTGACTGGCAGGTGCGCTCCAACCCTCTTTATCCATCACTGTTCCTCACAGGTTCACCTCCTTCCTTGCTTTTCCTTTGCACGCTGCTCCCCCTGAAGAGAAACACACGGAGGACTGAGCTACACCAGCTACACCAGCCCAAGAGCCCCTCAGCTCTGCCCTCCCTGCAGCACAGCTTCCGCACATGCCCTGCTCAGGCTGGACCCCAGTGTCACGGGTTAGAGATGTCACAGCTCAGTACAAATGCCCACGGTCCTCACCTGCTCCTTGGTACTTGCTGAACCCCAATGTCACGGGTTAGAGATGTCACAGCTCAGTACAAGTGCCCACGGTCCTCACCTGCTCTTTGGTACTTGCGGAGGGTCACGTCGCTGTGCCCCAGGGCACTGGCCTGCACGGCCCTGCCCGGCAGCGGGAGCGTCTGGAGCTGCCGGCTGGTTCTCCAGCTTTAGGGTCAAGCAGCAGCCCGCTCTTCTCAGCTCTGCACACCCAGCCAGTTGCGCCGCCCAGGCAAAGTCAGCTTCACCCTCTGCCCTACACCTCACCTGCAAACAGCCAACTCTTCAGCTGACAACCGCCCAAAACCCACCGACAAACCCTCCAAATCTCAGCCTTTCGCTTTCAACTGCTGCCTCTAGTGCATCTCACAGACAAGCCTCCAAAATCCCCTCATCCTGCAATAATACTCCAGCACTCATCGCCTGCGGGAACAACCGCCACAATACCATGCAAACACCAACCAGTTCTGGCACGGAAATATCGCTTTCTCCTCCAGATCCCACCTACACCAACTGCTGACAAACACACCTGTCCTCACCAAAGCCAAACGCTGCAACTGTAAAAAGCAGTTCCGAAGAATGTTTGTTCATTAAAGCTCCTGGAAGTGTTTAAGTTTCGAGAAGCGCTTGTATGCTTCCTTGCTCACTGGAAATGTTTACTTAAATTCTGAGAAATCGGTGTATGATGCTTAATAAGAAATATTCTGTATGCTTCCTTGTTCTGTACTAGTCTTTTGCCTAATAAGGCGAACAAAACTAGCTATACAAGAATCAACCTCTCATGATGCAAAACACGCCGTGGATGGAAAATTACATCCGGAAGCCGTTGACCAGAGACGCTCTATAAAACACCCAGAAGACCGAATTAGTGTGTGTGTGCCGCGAGGGAGACCGAGATCTCCAGGCCACACCCAGCGCTGTCTTTGCTTATTGCTCGATTAAAAATAAAACTTTGATTGTTATCTGCAAACCGAGTTCGAATTTATGACAATTTGGTGCCGTGACTCGGATGAAGGGTATTCGGCGGTGATCCTTTTTTGAGGGAGGCGCCCCACTTATTTTTCTAGCGGCCCTTGGAGGATTTTGTCGCCACCCTTCACCGACGAACCTTCTAAATTGCAATAAGCAAAGTAAATGCCGGCAGCCCCTTAAACTTTGTGCACGAAGATCCGAGTGAAGACGCAGGACGCGTGAGTATAGGCCGGATTTCCACTCGGTTGGGGCTGGGATTCCTGGGGTACGACGACTGAGACGTCCAATTGCGGACGAAGCAGTGTGCGTGAGTGTACCCTGGAAGATGGGACAGAGGTGGTCCCATGGGTGGGGATTCGCAAGCGATTCCTCAGGATAGTCTACTAGGATTAATGATCAAATATTGGAATGATTTACCCCTCTAGGCGGGGTAAGAGTAAAATAAAAATGATACACTATTGTATGGAAATTTGGGGTGGTAAGGAAATCCGTAAGGACCACCTGTTTTGGCCAGTGTTCGGATCCTTTGAGGATTGGATTTGCCAAGCCTTGAACCTTTACGTTAACTCAAAGGAACCGTTTAGCCAAGAGGAGAGTGATTATGCACATTTATGGATAAGGTCAAAAACTAGGATCAATCTATACCCATTAAAAGAGAAGAGGGATGAGAGTCACGATAAACAAAGAAACAAGCGACATGAGGAAGAAATTCCCGTAGCACCCCCATGTATGCACACCGGATGGGGGGTCCTGGTTTGGGGATGGTATAATTACAAAATGAGAACCTGTTCCATTATTAAAGTACCACCTTGCTCCCTGTTAAGATGCATTTGTACACATGAGAATAAATTAGTGGGGGAAGTGATTTGAATGTGAAATTCTGAGTTAGCTGTATTGAAGTTAGTGTTGTTCTGTGCATAGACTGATTTGGATCTAAAATTAATATAAGGAATTGATGTTTAATATGTTGTTTTTCTGATGTCTGCAAAGGTAAATGAGACTGAGGAATGATGAAAAAAAAATGTTTAAAGCAGAATAGGGATGTCAGGGGCTCTTTTTGCTGGGGACCCAAAAAGGAACAGAGCCCTTGATAAACTTGAAGGTGGGCCCCCAGCAGCAAGAAATTGAATTTCTTGTCGATTCTGGGGCAGAGCGATCTACCATACAAGCTTTGCCCAAAGGATGTTAAATATCCTCCGACACCATGCAAGTAATTGGGGCAAAAGGGGAGCCATTTCGTGTCCCCGTTATAAAGGAGGTAGTTATTGAAACCAACTCCAAGATACGAGTGGGAAATTTGCTCTTAGTTCCAGAAGCTGAATATAATCTCTTGGGGCGGGACTTAATAATCGAATTAGGCATCAATTTAGAAGTAATAGGGAAAGAAATTCAAATAAGATTATGTCCTCTAAAAGTGGAAGACGAGAATAAAATTAATCCTGAAGTATGGTATACGGAGGATTCAGTAGGGAAACTGAATATAACACCCTTTAAAGTTAAAATCTCTAGTCCAGAAACACCCATTCGGGTGAGACAATATCCAGTATCTGAAGAAGGTCGAAGAGGGCTGAAACCAGAAATAGAGAGATTGTTAGAAAGAGGCTTGCTTGAACCTTGCATGTCTCCTTTTAACACCCCCATTTTGCCGGTAAGAAAGAAAGATGGGAAATGGAGGCTGGTACATGACCTGAGGGAGATAAACAAAAGGACTGTGAGTCGATTTCCTGCAGTAGCTAACCCGTATACCCTCCTGAGTCATCTAAGCCCGGATGATAAGTGGTATAGTGTAATAGACTTAAAGGTTGCCTTCTAGGCTTGCCCATTGGATGAGGAAAGTCGAAATTATTTTGCTTTTGAGTGGGAGGACCCAGATACTCATAGAAAACAACAGTTACGGTGGACTGTACTTCCCCAGGGGTTTACGGAGTCGCCCAACTTGTTTGGGCAAGCTTTAGAACAAATGTTACAGGAATACGAACGTAGCCCTGAAGTGGTGCTAATACAGTATGTGGACGACCTCTTGTTGGCAGGGCAGGATGAGGAGAGGGTTAGACAAGAGAGTATAAAGTTATTAAATTTCCTTAGTTTGCAGGGATTCAAGGTATCCAAAAGTAAACTTCAGTTTGTCGAACGAGAAGTAAAATATCTGGGGCACTATTTAAGCATGGAGACTAAACATATAGATCCAGAAAGAATAAAAGGGATCCTGTCATTACCGGCCTCAAAGTCTAAGAGGCAGATAAGACAAATATTAAGACTGACTGAGAGATAAAGAAACAACTCACAAAAATAATGATAGAAACTAAGAGGTCATGGGTAAAGTGTTTGCCCTTAGCACTATTAAGTATAAGAACGTAGCCGAGAACAGACCTCGAGATCTCACCTTTCGAGATGTTATATGGTATGCCCTATGATTTAGAAATACCACAGGACCACTCAGAAATAAAGGATTTCCAAATAAGGAATTATCTAATACAGTTATTAAAGCGAAGGAAATATCTTTGGGAAAAAGGGTTGGTGGTACAACGCCCGCCCTTAGACATAAAAATACATACTCTAGAACCCGGAGATAGAGTGCTTATAAAAACCTGGAAGGAGGCATCACTAACCCCTCGATGGGAGGGACCTTATGTTGTTTTACTCAGAAACAGCTATTCGAACTGCCGAAAAAGGTTGGACACACGCCAGTCGAGTGAAAGGCCCGATCAAGACCGACGCGTGGACTGCAGAACCCACAGATGAACCTTTAAGAATTAAACTGAAGAAGCAATAAATGGACTTGGATTTACCAACCTGCATTGTGCAAGTACAGAAAAGCGATAAAGCTGATTATAAATACCCTCTTTGTAAGGATTATAGAGTTGTATGTGAAAATATAAATTGCAACTGTTATCCTTTTGTATGTTTTAGTTGTACAGTGTGCCAGGGAGATTGGTGGTTGCATTGCCTAGACGGTATTCCTCCTCGAGGGACTTGTTATTCAATTGAATGAGAAATTACTGAATTAGTATTAAAACTTAAAGTCTTACGAGGAGAAATCAAGACTGAAGATCCTAGTTGGTGGAACATATATGTCTATGGAATACGACCTGAACAGTTTTGTTTCCACTCTAATGAGCCAACTCCTCTGAAATTACACATAATACAAGTGTGCTGCCGAACCACTGTAAAAGAAATAATGTGCCATTCCCCCTTGGTAAAAAGCTGCAACTGGGAAGCTTACAAGTGACGGTGCAGTCGCCGGAAACATTCGGGGCCTCCTGAAGAATATTCTTGCTGCCGAGAAGATGGTTTACCCCGTGGCTCGAAGCAACCGAGTCAACGGGCGAGGCAGAGGAATAACACAAAGTGGAGGCAAAAACCCGAATGGAATTGTGCAGCAATGTTGGGAGAACTACCCCAGTGCCAGGCAGCACAACAAATTGCAAAATCAAAGCAAGCTGAACCTAGGCAAATGCAAATCCACCTGGTATGCTGTATTAATATTATTGCTAATAGCAGGTAATGGTGAAACAGCACATAGACCATACAAATGGACCTTAATTCAGGTAGAAGAGAGTCAGGTGATTAAAGAGAACACTACAGTAGGATCCCCTAGTTTTTCTGTTCCCCTTTGTCAGTTAGCACCTATACAACCATGTTTAGATCGAAAAGCCTATTATTTTTGTCCCTCGTCTAATCCAGGGAAGGGTTATTGCAACTATCCTAATCAGTATTATTGTGCTTATTAGGGTTGTGAAACTATTGCCTCTGCTTGGGCACCTTCTATGCAAGATAAGTTTTTAACCACAACTTGGAGACCTTTGGGATGTAAACCTCCCCAACATGATTTGACAGGGGGAATAATAGAAAGCAGAGCGTACAGGTAGTAGTTATTTCTAAAATTACTTATCATGAATCTCAGCAGAGCTGGTATGAAAACTGGTTTAGACAATCACCCTGGCTTACAACCCTCTTATCCACTATAGCAGGACCACTGATTCTTTTAATCCTAGTATTAACCTTTGGGCCATGTATCTTAAAAAAAGTAATAGTGATTGTAAAAGGCAGGCTAGAAGCCGCTCACTTGATGTTGATTAAAGCAAAATATGAGAAATTGCATGATCAAAATGACACCAAATAATTAGTATTAAGTGGTCAAGGGTTGCAACGCTTTAACGAACAAAATAAGTAAAAAAATAGAAAAGGGGGAAATCGTAACAAGCAGTTCCGAGAAATGTTTGTTCATTAAAGCTCCTGGAGATGTTTGAGAAGTGTTTGTATGCTTACTTGCTTTGTCCTGCTTGATGTATTTACCTAACAAGGAGATGTTTGTTTGAGTTCTTTCTTCCTTTGTTCTGCTTGATGTATTTACCTCATAAGTAACCGAAGTAAGGCGATCAAAACTGGCTACACAGCAGTCAATACCCACATGATACGAGCCTTCAACATGAGTGAAAAGTTACACCCGGAAGCTGTGGACCAGAGATGGGCTTTAAAACCCAGAGAACTGAATTAGCTGGTGTGCGTGCCGCAAGGGAGACTGAGGTCTCTCGGCTGCACCCAGCGCTGTCTTTGCTTATTGCCAGATCCTAAATAAATTCTTCTTATTTACAAGATCGAGACAAAATTTATTACAGTTATCGTCAGTGTTATGGTCAGGGTCAGGTTAGGGTTACGGTTAGGGTTTGGGTTATGGTTAGGTTTAGGGTTAGGGGTAGGATTTGGGTTGTTTTAGGGTTAGACATAGCATTAGGATTAGGCCTAGGTTAGGGTTAGGTTGAGGTTTAGGGTTATGGTTAAAGTTAAGTTTGGGTTATGGTCAGGGTTATGGTCAGGGTCAGGGTTTGGTTAGGGTTAGGGTTAGGATTACAGTTAGGGTTAGGATTAGAGTTGGTTTAGTGTTAGACTTAGTGTTAGGGTTAGGCTTAGGTTACGGCTCTAGTGAGGTTTAGGCTTATGGTTAAACATATGTTAGGGTTATTTTCAGCGTTATGCTCAGGGTCAGGGTCAGGTTAGGGTTAGGGTTACGGTTCGGGTAAGGGTTAAGTTTAGGGTTAGGGATAGCATTCGGGTTGTTTTAGGGTTAGACTTAGCATTAGGATTAGGCCTAGGTTAGGGTTAGGTTGAGGTTTAGGGTTATGGTTAAGCTTAAGTTTGGTTTAGGCTCAGGGGTATGATCAAAGTCAGGGTTTGGTTAGGGTTAGGGTTAGGGTTAGGATTACAGTTAGGGTTAGGATAAGAGTTGGTTTAGTGTTAGACGTAGCGTTAGGGTTAGGCCTAGGTTAGGGTAAAGGTGAGGTTTAGGGTTATTGTTAAAGTTAAGTTAGTGTTAGGGTCAGGGTTATGGTCAGAGTTAGGTTAGTGTTAGGGTTAGAGTTAGGATTAGAGTTGGAAGAGGGTTAGAGTTAGGGTTAGTGTTACGATTAGGTTAGTGTTAGGGTGAGGTTTAGGGTTATTGATAATCTGAGGTTAGGGTTAGAGTCAGGGGTATGGTCAGCTTCATGGGTACGTTACGGTTGGGCTTAGGGTTAGGATTACAGTTAGGATTAGGATTAGGGTTGGTTTAACGTTAGATTTAGCATTAGGGTTAGGCTAAGTTTACGGATATAGTGATATTTAGGCTTATATTTAAACATATGCTAGGGTTATGGTCAGCGTTATGGTAAGGGTCACGGTCAGGTTAGGGTTAGATGTAGGATTCGGGTTGTTTTAGGGTTAGTCTTAGCATTAGGATTAGGCATAGGTTAGGGTTAGGTTGAGGTTTAGGGTTATGGTTAAACTTAAGTTTGGGTTAGGGTCAGGGTTATGGTTAGGGTCAGGGGTTGGTTAGGGTTAGGGTTAGGCTTAGGAATACAGTTAGGGTTAGGATTAGAGTTGGTTTAGCGTCAGACTTAGCGTTAGGGATAGACTTATGTTATGGCTATGGTGAAGTTTAGGCTTATGGTTAAACATATATTAAGATTATGGTCAGCAGTATGGTCACGGTCAGGTTAGGGTTAGGGTTAGGTTTAGGGTTAGGATTAGGGTTAGGGGTAGGATTCGGGTTGTTTTAGGGTTAGATGTAGCCTTAGGATTAGGCCTAGGTTAGGGTTAGGTTGAGGTTTAGGGTTAGTTTGGTTAGGGTCAGGGTTATAGTCAGGGTCAGGGTTTGGTTAGAGTTAGGGTTAGGTTTAGGATTATAGTTAGGGTTAGGAGAAGAGTTGTTTTAGTGTTAGACTTAGCCTTAGGGTTAAGCCTACATTAGGGTAAAGGTGAGATTTAGGGTTATTGTTAAAGTTAAGTTAGCGTTAGGGTCAGGGTTAGGATTAGGGTTGAAATAGGCTTAGAGTTAGGGTTAGTGTTACGATTAGGTTAGTGTTAGGGTGAGGTTTAGGGTTATTGTTAATCTGAGGTTAAGGTTAGAGTCAGGGGTATGGTCAGCATCATAGGAACGTTACGGGTGGGGTTAGGGTTAGGGTTAGCATTATATTTAGGGTTAGAATAAGAGTTGGATTAGTGTTAGACTTAGCGTCAGGGTTAGGTTTAGGTTACGGCTATGGTGTTGTTTAGGCTTATCTTAGGGGTAAGTTGTGGTTTAGGGTTATGGTTAAACTATAATTTTGGGTTAGTGTCAGGGCTATGGTCAGGGTCAGGGTTTGGTTACAGTTAGGGTTAGGGTTAGGATTACAGTTACGGTTAGGATTATTTTTGGGTTAGCATTAGACCTAGCGTTAGGGTTAGGCTTAGGTTAAGGCTGTGGTCAGGTTTAGGCTCATGGTAAATCATATGTAAGGGTTATGGTTAGCGTTATGGTCAATGTCAGGGTCAGTTTAGGGTACAGGTTAGGTTTTGGGTTAGAGTTAGGTTTAGGGTTCGGATTAGTGTTAGGGGTAGGATTCAAGGTGTTTTTAGCCTTAGACTTAGCATTAGGATTAGGCCTAGGTTAGGGTTAGGTTGAGATTAAGGTTTTTGTCTAAACTTAAGTTTGGGTTAGTGTCAGGGTTATGGTCACGGTCAGGGTTTGCTTAGGGTTAGGGTTAGGGTTACAGTTAGGGTTAGGATTACAGTTGGTTTAGCGTTAGACTTAGCGTTAGGGTTAGGCTTAGGTTTCGGCTATGGTGAGGTTTAGGCTGATGGTTAAACATATGTTAGGGTTATGGTCTGTGTTATGGTCAGGGTCAGGCTAGGGTTAGGGTTAGGGTTAGGGGAAGGATTCAGGTTGTTTTAGGTTTAGATTTACCATTAAGGTTAGGCCTAGTTTAGGGTTAGGTTGAGGTTTAGGGTTATTCTTAAAGTGAAGTTTGGGTTAGGGTCAGGGGTATTGTCAGCATCAGGGTTAAATTAGAGTTAGGGTTAGGATTACAGTTTGGGTTAGGATTAGAGTTTTTTTACCGTTATGCTTAGTGTTAGGATTAGATTTAGGTTACGAGTATGGTGAGGTTTAGGCTTATGGTTAAATATCTGTTAGGGTTATGATCAGTGTTATGGTCAGGGTCAGGGTAATGATAGGGTTAGGATTAAGGTTATGGTTGGGGTTTGTTTTAGGGTTAGGTTTAGGGTTAAGGTTAGGGGTAGTGGTAGAATATAGGTTGTTTTAGGGTTAGACATAGCATTAGGTTTAGGCGTAGGTTAGGGATAGGTTGTGGTTTAGGGTTATGGTTTTACTTAATTTTGGGTTAGGGTAAGGGTTATGGTCAGGGCTTGGATTTGGTTAGGGTTAGGGTTAGGGTTAGCATTACAGTTAGTTTTAGGATTAGATTTGGTTTAATGTTAGACTTAGCATTAGGTTTAAACTTAGATTACGGATATGGTGAGGTTTAGGCTTATGGTTAAACATATGTTAGGGTTATGATCAGCGTTATGGTCAGTGTCAGGGTCAGGTTACGGTAGAGGTTAGGGTTCAGGTTAGAGTTAGGGTTACGATTAGGTTTAGGATTAGGGTTAGGATTACAGTTAGGGTTAGGATTAGAGTTGGTTTAGCGTTAGACAGAGTTAGGGTTTGGGTTAGGGTTAGCGTTAGAGTTAGGTTTAGTTTACGGCTATGGTGAGGTTTAGGCTTATGGTTCAACATATGTTAGGGTTATGGTCAGCGTTATGGTCAGGGTCAGGGTCAGCTTAGGGTACGGGTTAGGGTTCGGGTTAGGGTAAGGTTTAGGGTTAGGGTTAGGTTTAGTGGTAGGATTCAGGTTGTTTTATGGTTAGACTTAGCATTAGGATTTGGCATAGGTTAGGGTTAGGTTGAGGATTAGGGTTATGGTTAAACTGAAGCTTGGGTTAGGGTCAGGGTTATGGTCAGGGTCAGGATTTGGTTAGGGTTAGGGTTAGGGTTATGGTTAGGATCACAGTTAGGGTTAGGATTAGAGTTGGTTTAGCGTTACACAGCGTTAGGTTTAGGCTTAGGTTACGGCTATGGTGTGGTTTAGGCTACGGTTAAACATATGTTAGGGTTATGGTCATCGATATGGTCAGGGTCAGGGTCAGGTTAGGGTTAGGGTACGGGTTAGGGTTAGGGTTAGTTTTAGTGTTAGGGTTAGTGTTCGGGGTAGGATTCAGGTTGTTTTAGCGTTAGAATTAGCATTAGGATTAGGCATAGGTTAGGGTTAGGTTGAGGATTAGGGTTATGGTTAAACTGAAGCTTGGCTTAGAGTCACGGTTATGGTCAGGGTTAGGGTTTGGTTAGGGTTAGGGTTACAATTAGGGTTAGGATTACAGTTAGGGTTAGGATTAGAGTTGGTTTAGCGTTAGACTTAGCGTTAGGGTTAGGCTTACCTTACAGCTATGGTGAAGTTTAGGCTTATGGTTAAACATATGTTAGAGTTATAGTCATCGTTATGGCCAGGGTCAGGGTAAGGTTAGGGTACGGGTTAGGGTTAGGGTTAGGTTTAGGTTTAGGGTTAGTGTTAGGTTTAGGGTTAGCATTAGGGGTAGGGGTAGGATTCAGGTTGTTTTAGGCTTAGACTTAGCATTAGAATTAGGCCTAGGTTAGGGTTAGATTGAGGTTTAGGTTTATGGTTAAATATAAGTTTGGTTTAGGGTCAGGGTTATGGTCAGAGTCAGGGTTTGCTTAGGGTTAGGGTTAGGATTACAGTTACGGTTAGGATAAGAGTTGGTTTATCCTAAGACTTGACATTAGGGTCAGGCTTAGGTTACGGCTATTGTGAGGTTTAGTCTTAAAGTTAAACATATGTTAGTGTTATGACCAGCGTTATGGTGAGGGTTTAGGATTAGATTTAGGGTTAGGGTCACGGTAGGATTCTGGTTGTTTTAGAGTTAGACTTAGCATTAGTTTTAGGCCTAATTTAGGGTAAGGTTGAGGTTTAGGGTTATGGTTAAACTTAAGTTTGGGTTAGGGTAAGGGTTATGGTCAGGGTCAGGGTTTGGTTAGGGTTAGGGTTAGGGTTAGGATTGCAGTTAGGTTTAGGATTAGAGTTGGTTTAGCGTTAGAATTAACATTAGGGTTAGGCTTAGGTTACGGCTATGATGAGGTTTAGGCTTATGGTTAAAGATATTTTAGGCTTATGGTCAGCGTTATGGTCAGGGTGAGGGTCAGGTTACGATTAGAGTTAGGGTTCAGGTTAGCATTAGGTTTAGAATTAGGTTTAGGGTTAGGGATAGGATTCAGGTTGATTTAAGGTTAGACTTAGCATTAGGATTAGGCCTAGGTTAGGGTTAGGTTGACGTTTAGGGTTATGGTCAAACTTAATTTTGGGTTAAGGTCAGGGTTATGGTCAGGGTCAGGGTTTGGTTAGGGTTAGGGTTAGGGTTATGATTACAGTTAGGCTTGGGATTAGAGTTGGTTTAGCGTTAGACTTAGCGTTAGGGTCAGGATTAGGTTACAGCTATGGTGAGGTTTAGGCTTATGGTTAAATATATGTTAGGCTTATGGTCAGCGTTATGGTCAGGCTCAGCGTCAGGTTAGGTTACATGTTAGGGTACAGGTTAGGGTTAGGGTTAGGATTAGGTTTAGGTGATGGATTACCGTTAGGGTTAGGATTATTGTTGGTTTAGCTTTAGACCTAGCGTTACGGTTAGGCTTAGGTTACGGCTATGCTGAGGTTTAGGCTTATGGTTAAACATAGGGATATGGTCAGCATTATGGTCAGGGTCAGGGTCAAGTTAGGGCACGGTTTAGGTTTAAGGTTAGGTTTAGGTTTAGGGTTAGGTTTAGGATTAGAGTTGGTTTAGTGTTAGACTTAGTGTTATTGTTAAACTTAGGTTACGGCTAAGGTGTGGTTTATGCTTCTGTTTAAACATATATTAGGGTTACGGTCAACGTTATGTTCAAGGTCACATCAGGTTAGGGTTAGGGTTAGGATTACAGTTAGGGTCAGGGTTAGAGTTAGATTTACGGTTAGGGATAGGATTCAGGTTGTTTCAAGTTTAGACTTAGCATTAGGATTAGGCCTAGGTTAGGGTTAGGTTGAGGTTTAGGGTTATGTTTAAAGTTAAGTTTGGGATAGGATTTGGGTTATGGTCAGGGTCAGAGTTTGTTTAGGGTTAGGGTTAGGATTACATTTAGGGTTAGGGTTTGTCGAGGGTTAAGATTGCGGGGTGACAATAAAACCCTGGCAGATGTATTGTTAACCCCCTGTTCCCCGCCACTTCCTTTTTTGCCCCTCCCTCTCCCCCCTTTCCACTAAGGACAGACGATCGGGAGGGAAAAAGCAGGACGGAGAGAAGAGAGTTGGAAAAAAATTAAAGATGTTTTAGTAATGCTACTAATGAGAATAGAGAAAATAATACAAAATATACAAAACCAATCTTGAAAGTCTCAGCAACTGCAGAGCCGGCACCCAAAGTCCTGGATTAGACTCCACAGCCAACCGGAGCCGGATTCAGTCTCTCACTAGGCCTCAGTTCGCAGGGACGACTAGCAAGGTCCTCTCCTAATGTTGGCCATAGGGAAAAAGGAAAAAAAGGGACGAGATCCTCGTGATCTCCCATTTTATATGAAGTATTCACGTGAATGAAATGTTATACACAGTTGGTCAGTTTCTTGGTCACTTGTTTCTCGTTGCCCCTCTCGCGAGATGTCCATCCGTGCTTATCAGTGAGTTTGCATTCCATTGCTAGGTTTTACTAAAACATGTGTCTGGTTCTCCAGGAAAATGCAGTTAATACGAAGGCTGTAGCTGACAGGCAAAATTCACTGAAAGAGAAACTTGTTTTTAACAAAACCAGGACAGGATTAGAGTTGGTTTAGCATTACACTTAGCGTTAGGGTTAGGCTTAGGTTACGGCTATGTTGAGGTTTAGTCTTATGGTTAAACATATGTTAGGGTTATGGTCAGCGTTATGGTCAGGGTCAGGGTCAGGTTAGGGTACGGTTTAGGTTTAGAGTTACGTTTAGGGTTAGGTTTAGGGTTAGGATTACCGTTAGGGTTAGGATTAGAGTTGGTTTATCGTTTGACTTAACGTTAGGGTTAGGCTTAGGTTACGGCTATGGTGAGGTTTAGGCTTATGGTTAAACATATGTTAGGCTCATGGTCAGCGTTATGGTCAGGGTCAGGGTCAGGGTCAGGTTATGGTTAGGGTTAGGGTTCGGGTTAGGTTTAGGGGTAGGATTCAGGTTGTTTTAGGGTTAGACTTAGCATTAGGATTAGGCCTAGGTTAGGATTAGGTTGAGGTTTAGGGTTATCACAGAATCACAGAATCGACTGGGTTGGAAAAGACCTCAGAGATCATCGAGTCCAACCCTTGGTCCAACTCTAGTCTGTTTACTAGATTATGGCACTAAGTGCCATGTCCAATCTCACTTTAAAAACCTCCAGGGACGGCGAGTCCACCACCTCCCTGGGCAGGCCGTTCCTGTGCCTGACCACTCTCTCTGTAAAGAATTTCTTCCTAATATCCAGCCTAAATTTCCCCTGGCAGAGTTTAAGCCCATGGCCCCTTGTCCTATTGCTGACTGCCTGGGAGAAGAGACCAGTCCCCACCTGGCTATAACTTCCCTTCAGATACTTATAGAGAGTGATGAGGTCACCTCTGAGCCTCCTCTTCTCCAGACTAAACAACCCCAACTCCCTCAGCCTCTCCCCGTAGGTCTGGTGCTCAAGTCCCTTCACCAGTCTTGTTGCTCTTCTCTGGACCCGCTCCAGCACTTCAATGTCTTTCCTGAACTGAGGGGCCCAGAACTGAACACAATACTCCAGGTGTGGTCTCCCCAATGCAGAGCACAGGGGAAGGATCACTGCCCTTGTCCTGCTGACCACACTTGTTTGGATACAGGACAGGACACCATTGGCCTTCTTGGCCACCTGGGCACACTGATGGCTCATGAGCTTCCTGTCCATTAGTCCCCCCAGGTCCCTTTCTGCCTGACTGCTCTCCAGCCACTCTGTGCCCAGCCTGGAGCGCTGCAGGGGGTTGTTGTGGCCAAAGTGCAGGACCCGGCACTTGGCCTTGTTGAACTTCATCCCATTGGAATCAGCCTATTTTTCCAGTCTCTCCAGATCCCTCTGCAGAGCCCTCCTGTCTTCCAGCAGGTCCACACTCCCTCCCAACTTGGTGTCATCAGCAAATTTGCTGATGATGGTCTCAATCCCCTCATCTAAATCGTCAATAAAGATGTTACACAGGACTGGACCCAACACTGACCCCTGGGGACACCACTAGTGACTGGCCGCCAGCTGGATGCGGCCCCATTCACCAGCACTCTCTGGGCCCGGCCCTCCAGCCAGTTCTTCACCCAGCGTGGAGTGCACTTGTCCAAGCCACGGACTACCAGCTTTTGCTCGAGTATATTATGGGAGACAGTGTCAAAGGCCTTGCTGAAGTCCAGATAGACCACATCCACGGCTTTCCCCTCATCCACCAGCTGAGTCACCTGATCGCAAAAGGAGATCAGGTTGTTCAGACAGGACCTGCCCCTCCTAAGCCCATGCTGGCTGGATCTGATCCCTTGTCCATCCTGAAGGTGCTGATTGCATTCAGGATGATCTGCTCCATAACCCTGCCAGGCACGGAGGTCAGACTGACAGGCCTGTAGTTACCAGGGTCAGGTTTGCAGCCCTTTTTGTGGACTGGGGTAACATTGGCCAATTTCCAATCATATGGGACCTCCCCAGTGAGCCAGGACTGTTGGAAGATGATGGAGAGCGGCTTGGCAAGTTCTTCCGCCAGCTCCCTCATCACCCTAGGATGGATCCCATCTGGTCCCATGGACTTGTGAGGATCCAGATGGCTCAGTAAATCACCAACTGTTTCCTCCTGGAATACAAGGGACCTGTTTGGCTTCCTGTCTCTGTCAACCACCTCCAGAGGCCAGTTGTCCTGAGGGCCACCTGTCTTTCTGGTGAAAACTGAGGCAAAGTAGGTATTAAGTACTTCAGCTTTCTCCTCATCTTTGTTAACTATATTTCCCTCAACGTCCAGCAGAGAATGGAGGTTTTCCTTGCCCCTTCTTTTGTTATTAACATATTTAAAGAAGGACTTTTTATTATCCCTGACAGAATTGGCCAAATTAACCTCAAATTGCACTTTTGTTTCCCTGATTTTTTTCCTGCATGATCTAGCTATTTCCATAAATTCTTCATAAGTAGCCAGCCCTTTTTTCCACAGTTGGTAAAGTCTCTTTTTATTTCCGATTTCCTTCAGAATCTCCCTGTTTAGCCAAGCCGGTTGTCTTCCCCGACGGCTAGCCTTTCGGCACACTGGTATAGCCTGTACCTGTGCACTCAAAACCTCCTGCTTGAAGCATGTCCACCCCTCCTGGGCCCCCTTGTTTTTAAGCATTGTTTCCCAGGGTATGCTCTGAACTAGGCTTCTGAATAGGCAAAAGTCTGCCCTCCGGAAGTCCAGTGTAGAGGTTTTGTTAATGGTTCTCCCTGCATCTCTGAGTATTGAAAATTCTATTATTTCATGGTCGCTATGACCCAGGCAGCCTCCAACCACTACATCTCCCACTAGCCCTTCTCTGTTTGTAAACAGTAGGTCTAGTGGGGCCTTGCCCCTCGTAGGCTCATTTACCAGCTGATGAAGGAAATTGTCCTCTACACACTCTAGGAACTTCCTAGACTGCCTCTTCTGTGCAGTATTGAGCTCCCAGCAGATATCCGGCAGGTTAAAGTCACCCACAAGCACAAGGGCTGTCGACTTTGAGACATCTGCCAGCTGCTTGTAGAATAATTCATCTCCTTCATCGTCCTGGTTGGGCGGTCTATAACAGACACCCACGAGAATGTCAGCCTTGTTGAACTTCCCTGTGATTCTGGTCCACAGGCACTCAACCTTGTCGCTGCTGACCTCAAGTTTAACAGAGTCGAGTGACTCTCTAACATATAAAGCCACCCCTCCACCTCTCCTACCCTGCCTATCTTTTCTGAAGAGCTTGTAGCCACACATAGCAGCACTCCAGTCATGAGAGTCATCCCACCATGTTTCTGTGATGGCAACTATGTCATAGCTTTCCTGCTGCACAATGGCTTCCAGCTCCTCTTGTTTGTTGCCCATACTGCGTGCATTAGTGTACATGCACTTCAGGTGGGCTGCTGATTTCACTCTTAATTTGGGCTTTCCATCCTTAGGCTGATCTTTGGAGAGCCCGGTTTCAATCCCTTCCCCCTTCAAACCTAGTTTAAAGCCCTCCTGATCAGCCCTGCCAACTTATGGGCTATAGTCCTCTTGCTCTCCCTAGAAGGATGAAGCCCATCTGATCTGAGGTGACTAGGTACCATGGAGTTTGGCCCATGGTCAAAAAACCCAAAATTTTGACGGTGACACCAATCCTTAAGCCACCTGTTGATGAGATGGGCTTTTCTACTTCTCTCTTTATTTAGCTCCTCATCCATCCCAGATAGCACAGGAACTGAGGCAAATATCACTTGTGCTCCCGTCCCATGAACTGACCGACCCTGTTCTTTAAAGTCTTTTTAAATTATCTTAGTACTTCTTCTGTTGATGTCCTCGCTGCCAGCTTGGACTACTAACAGAGGATAGTAGTCTGAGGGCTGAATTAGCTTTGGAAGTCTTCTATTAATGTCCCTCACCCTGGCCCCAGGAAGGCAGCAGACCTCCCTGTGGGATGGGTCTGGGCGACATATAGGGCCCTCTGTTCCCTTCAGAAGGGAGTCGCCGACTACTACCACTCTTCTTTTTTTTTTTCCTCTTACAGCTGCAGTTGTAACCCTTCTTGTGGATGAGGTCCATCCAGGGGGCTCTCCAGGTGGATCTTCTTGGCTGTCCTCTGCCTGATTTTCAGGGTCCAGGGCCTCATATCTATTTGTTAAGGGCACCAAGGGTGGTGATGGGGATCGAGAGAGGGTTCTTTTACCTCTCCGATCAGGGATCTCTTTCCATTCCCCCCCATCAATTAGATCTGCTCTATCTGCCTTATGGCAGGAGGGACAAGGCTTTGCCATCTCCTGCTGCACACCCTTAGGAGTCAAAAGAGCCTGACCCCACCAGTCAATTTCTTCCTCACTCTCCCTAATGCTCCTTAGTCTCTCCACCTCTTCCTTAAGCTCTGCCACTAGGCACAGTAAGTCATTGACCTGGTCACATTGTACACAGCTGCCTCCCATACCATTCTCTGATGCTGATGCCAGGCACAGACACTCTGCACAGCCAGAAGCCTGGGTGACTGCATCCTTCTTGGCAGGTAGTGTCTGTGTAGACACAGTCTTTGTATTAATGGCAGCAACAGCTTTCCTTTTTCTAGAAACCATTACTACCCTTAGTTAAATTGAGGACAAGATAACAAAATGAAAACCCGGACAAACTCACCTACAAGAGCTAGTTGTGTTCAGTCTACTTGCCCTGCCACACCCAGCCTATGTCACCAGCAACAAGTGAGAGGTCTAGCAGCAAGGACTGACAGAACCTCTGAACCCTACTGCACGAGCAGCCCCAGTCGCTGCTGCAGCACAGTGTGGGTAGTGCTCATCTGCCTCACAAGCACGTTCACCTCCCGGCGCCTGGTGGGCAGCGACGCGTCGCTACCCTCCCTGAGGCTTTTTCAAAGCAAGAGGGAGGGGGTGTGACTCCCGTCACAGTGGTAACAGCTGTGCCACGTCAGCCGGCTCCGCAAGGGCTGCGGGGACTCGCGGGTAGCGGAATCAAAATCGAAAACGTGACCAGAGACCCCTCTCTTTGCCTTCTCTTACCTCTGTAGCTTCGAGATTTCGCTCACGGCTCCGGCCAAGCTGGCTTCAGTCAGCTGATCCGAGGAACTGGTTAAACCTCAGTTTGGATTAGAGTCAGGGTTATGATCAGGGTCAGGGTTTGGTTAGGGTTAGGGTCACGGTTAGGGTTAGGGTTTGGATTAAAGTTAGGGTTAGGATTAGAGTTGGTTTAGCGTTAGACTTAGTGTTAGAGTTAGGCTTAGGTTACGGGTATGGTGAAGGTTTAGGGTTATAGTTAAACATAGGGATATGGTCAGTGTTATGGTCAGGGTCAGGGTCAGGTTAGGGTACGGTTTAGGTCTAGGATTAGGTTTAGGGTTAGGGTTAGGGTTAGGATTACAGTTAGGCTTAGAATTAGAGTTGGTTTAGCATTAGACTAAGCATTAGGGTTAGGCTTAGGTTACGGCTATGGTGAGGTTTAGGCTTATGGTTAAACATATATTAGGGATATGGTCAGCGTTATGGTCAGGGTCACGGTCAGGTTAGGGTTAGGGTTAGGATTACAGTTAGGGTTAGGGTTAGAGTTACGTTTACGGTTAGGGGTAGGATTCAGGTTGTTTTAGGGTTAGACTTAGCATTAGGATTAGGCCTAGGTTAGGGTTAGCTTGACTTTTAGGGTTATGGTTAAACTTAGGTATGAGTTAGGGTTAGGGTCAGGGTAATGGTCAGGGTCAGGGTTTGGTTAGGGTTAGCATTACAGTTAGGGTTAGAATTTGAGTTGGTTTAGCGTTAGACTTAGCGTTAGGGTTAGGCTTAGGTTACGGCTATGGTGAGGTTTAGGCTTATGGTTAAACATATGTTAGGCTTATGATCAGCGTTATGGTCTGGGTCAGGGTCAGGTTATGGTTAGAGTTAGGGTTCGGTTTAGGGTTAGGTTTAACGTTAGGGTTAGGGGTAGGATTCAGATTGCTTTAGGGTTAGACTAAGCATTAGGATTAGGCCTAGGCTAGGGTTAGGTTGAGGTTTAGGGTTATGGTTAAAATTAAGTTTGGGTTAGGGTCAGGCTTATGGTCAGGGTCAGGTTAGGGTTAGGATATAGGTTAGGGTTCAGGTTATGGTTAGGTTTAGGGTTAGGGTTAGGGGTAGGATTCAGGTTGTTTTAGGGTTAGACTTTACCATTAGGATTAGGCCTAGATTAGGGTTAGGTTAAGATTTAGGGTTATGGTTAAAGTTAAGTTTGAGTTAGGGTCAGGGTTATGGTCAGGGTCAGAGTCAGGTTACAGTTAGGGTTAGGGTTCGGTTTAGCTTTAGGGTTAGGGATAGTATTCAGGTTGGTTTAGGGTTAGACTTAGCATTAGGATTAGGCCTAGGTTAGGGTTAGGTTGAGGTTTAGGGTTATGGTTAAACTCAAGTTTGGGTTAGGGTCAGGCTTATGGTCAGGGTCAGGATCAGGTTACGGTTAGGTTATAGGTTAGGGTTAGGGTCAGAGTTAGGTTTAGGGTTAGGGTTAGGAGTAGGATTCAGGTTGTTTTAGGGTTAGACTTACCATTAGGATTAACCCTAGGTTAGGATTAGGTTGAGGTTTAGGGTTATGGTTAAACTTAAGTTTGGGTTAGGGTCAGAGTCATGATCAGGGTCAGGGTCAGGGTCAGGTTAGGGTTAGGGTTAGGTTTAGGGTTAGGTTTAGGGTTAGGGGTAGGATTTAGGTTCTTTTAGGGTTAGACTTAGCATTAGGATTAGGCCTAGGTTAGGGTTAGGTTGAGGTTTAGGGTTATGGTTAAACTTAAGTTTGGGTTCTGGTCAGGGTCAGGGTTTGGTTAGGGTTAGGGTAGGGGTTAGGATTATAGTTAGGTTTAGGATTAGAGTTGGTTTAGCGTTAGACTTTGCGTTAGGGTCAGGCTTAGGTTACGGCTATGGTCAGGTTTAGGCTTATGATTAAACATATGTTAGACTTATGGTCAGGGTCAGGGTCAGGTTACGGTTAGGGGTAGGGTTCGGGTTAGCGTTGGGTTTAGGGTAAGGGTTAAGGTTGGATTCAGGTTGCTTTAGGGTTAGATTTAGCATTAGGATTATGCCTAGGTTTGGGTTAGGTAGAGGTTTAGGGTTATGGTTATACTTGAGTTTGGGTTAGGGTCAGGTTTATGGTCAGGGTTAGGTCAGGTTACGATTAGGGTTATGGTCAGGGTCAGAATTTGGTTAGGTTTAGGGTTAGGGTTAGGATTCCAGTTAGGTTTAGGATTAGAGTTGGTTTAGCGTTAGACTTAGCGTTAGGGTTAGGCTTAGGTTAGGGGTATGGTGAGGTTTAGGCTTATGGTTAAACATATGTTAGGGTTATGGTCAGCGTAATGGTAAGGGTCAGGGTCAGGGTCAGGTTACGGTTACGGTTAGGGTTTGGGTTAGGGTTAGGTTTAGAGTAGGGTTAGGGTTAGGGGTAGTGTTAGGATTTAGGTTGTTTTAGGGTTAGACTTAGCTTTAGGATTGGGCCTAGCTTAGGGTTATATTGAGGTTTAAATATATGGTTAAAGTTAAGTTTGGGTTAGGATCAGGGTTATGGTCAGGGTCAGGGCTTGGTTAGGGTTAGGGTTAGGGTTAGGATTACAGTTAGGTTTAGTATTAGAGTTGGTTTAGCGTTTGATTTAGTGTTAGGGTTAGGCTTAGGTTACGGCTATGGTGAGGTTTAGGCTTATGGTTAAAGATATGTTAGGGTTATAGTCAGCGTTATGGTCAGGGTCAGGGTCAGGGTCAGGTTAGGGTACGAGTTACGGTTAGTGTAAAGGGTTAGGTTTAGGGTTAGAGTTAGAGGTTGGATTCAGGTTGTTTTAGGGTTAGACTTAGCATTAGGATTAGGAGTAGGATAGGGTTAGGTTGACGTTTAGGGTTATGGTTAAACTGAAGTTTGGGTTAGTGTCAGAGTTATGTCCATGGTCAGGGTTTTTTTTTGGTTAAGGTTACTATTACAGTTAGGGTTAGGATTAGAGTTGGTTGAGCGTTAGACTTAGCATTAGGGTTAGGCTTAGGTTACGGCTATGATGAGGTTTAGGCTTATGGTTAAACATATGTTAGTCTTATGGTCAGCCTTATGGTCAGGGTCAGGTGACAGTTAGAGTTAGGTTTCGGGTTAGGGTTAAATTTAGGGTTAGGGTTAGCGTTAGGGGTAGGATTCAGGTTGCTTTAGGGTTAGACTTACCATTAGGATATAGGCCTAGGTTAGGGTTAGGTTGAGGTTTAGGGTTACGGTTAAACTTAAGTTTGAGTTAGGGTCAGGGTTATGGTCAGGGTCAATGTTTGGAAGGTTTAGGGTTAGGGTTAGGATTAAATTTAAGGTTAGGATTAAAGTTGGTTTAGCGTTAGACTTAGCGTTGGGGTTAGACTTAGGTTACGGCTATGGTGAGGTTTAGGCTTATGGTTAAACATATGTTAGGCTTATGATCAGCCTTATGGTCAGGGTCAGGCTCATGTAACAGTTGGAGTTAGGTTTCGGTATAGGGTTAGGTTTAGAATGGGATTCAGGTTGTTTTAGGGTTAGACTTAGCATTAGGATTAGACCTAGGTTACGCTTAAGTTGAGGTTTAGGGTTTTGGTTAAACTTGAGTTTGGGTTATGGTCAGGGTTATGGTCAGGGTCAGGGTTTGGTTGGGGTTAGGGTTAGGGTTAGGATTACAGTTAGGGTTAGTATTAGAGATGGTTTAGCGTTAGACTTAGCGTTAGGGTTAGGCTCATGTTACGGCTATGGTGAGGTCTAGGCTTATGGTTAAACATATGTTAGGGTTATTTTCAGCGTTATGCTCAGGGTGAGGGTCAGGTTATGGTTAGGGTTATGGTCAAGGTCAGAGTTAGGTTTAGGGTTGAGGTTAGGGGTTGGATTCAGGTTGTTTTAGGGTTAGACTTAGCATTAGGATTAGACCTAGGTTAGGATTAGGTTGAGGTTTAGGGTTATGGTTAAACTTAAGTTTGGGTTAGGGTCAGGGTTATGGTCAGGGTCAGGGTTAGGTTAGGGTTAATGTTAGGGTTAGGATTCCAGTTAGGTTTAGGATTAGAGTTGGTTTAGCGTTAGACTTAGTGTTAGGGTTAGGCTTATGTTACGGCCATGGTGAGGTTTAGGCTTATGGTTAAACATATTTTAGGGTTATGGTCAGTGTTATGGTCAGGGTCAGGGTCAGGTTCAGGGTTTGTTTAGGGTTAGGGTTAGGGTTAGGGTTAGGGTTAGGGTTAGGGTTAAGATTACCGTTAGGGCTAGGATTAGAGTTGGTTTAGCCTTAGACTTAGCGTTAGGGTTAGTCTTAGGTTACGGATATGGTGAGGTTTAGACTTATGGTTAAACATATGTTAGGCTTATGGTCAGCGTTATGGTCAGCGTCACGGTAAGGTTAGGGTACGGGTTAGGGTACGCGTTAGGGTTACGGTTAGGGTTAAGGTTAGGATTAGTTTTAGGGTTAGGGTTAGGGGCTGAATTCAGGTTTTTTTAGGGTTAGAATTAACAGTAGGATTAGGCTTAGGTTAGGGTAGGTTGACGTTTAGGGTTATGGTAAAACTTAAGTTTGGGTTAGGATCAGGGTTAAGGTCAGGGTGAGGGTTTGGTTAGGGTTAGGGTTAGGATTACAGATAGGGTTAGGATTAGAGCTGGTTTAGCCTTAGACGTAGCGTTATTGTTAAGCTTAGTTACG
Organism: Nesoenas mayeri; assembly: GCF_963082525.1. Taxonomy (NCBI): domain Eukaryota; kingdom Metazoa; phylum Chordata; class Aves; order Columbiformes; family Columbidae; genus Nesoenas; species Nesoenas mayeri. The sequence goes on from NW_027659957.1 coordinate 911,712, forward strand.
GCTATGGTGAGGTTTAGGCTTATGGCTAAACATATTTTAGAGTGATTGTCATCGTTAGGGTCAGGGTCAGGTTAGGGTTAGGTTTCGATTTACGGTTAGGGTTCGTGTTAGGGTTAGGGTTCGGGTTAGGCTTAGGTTTAGGATTAGGCCTTGGTTACGGTTAGGTCATGTTCAGGGTTATAGTTAAACTTAAGTTAGGGTTAGGGTCAGGGTTATGGTCAGAGCCAGGGTTTCGTTAGCATTAGGGTTAGGGTTAGGGTTAGGATTACAGATAGGGTTAGGATTAGAGCTGGTTTAGCCTTAGACGTAGCGTTAGGGTTAGGATTAGGTTATGGCTATGGTGAGGTTTAGGCTTATGGTTCCACATATTTTAGGGTTATGGTCAGCGCTAGGGTCAGGGTCAGGGTGAGGTTGAGGGTTCGGGTTAGGGTTAGGGTTCGGGTTCCGGTTAGGGTTAGGGTTTGTGTTAGGGTTAGGTTTAGGGTTAGGGTTAAGGTAGGGATAGGATTCGGGTTGTCTTAGGGTTAGGCTTAGGTTTAGGATTAGGCCTAGGTTATTTTTAGCTTGAGGTTTAGGGTTATAGTTAAACTTAAGTTTGGGTTAGGGTCAGGGTTATGGTCAGAGTCCGGGTTTGGCTAGGGTTAGGGTTAGGGTTAGGATTACAGATAGGGTTAGGATTAGAGCTAGTTTAGCCTTAGACATAGCTTGAGGGTTAGGCTTAGGTTACGGCTATGGTGAGGTTTAGGCTTATGGCTAAACATATTTTAGGGTTATGGTTAGAGTTAGGGTCATGGTTAGCGTTAGGGTCAGGGTCAGGGTCAGGTTAGGGTTAGGGTTCAGGTTAGGGTTAGGTTTAAGTTTAGGTTTAGCGTTAGGGTCAGGGTTAGGGGTAGGATTCAGATTGTTTTAGGGTTAGGCTTAGCATTAGGATTAGGCCTAAATTAGGGTTAGTTTGAGGTTTAGGGTTATGGTTAAACTTATGTTTAGGTTAGGGTCAGGGTTATGGTCAGGGTCCGGGTTTGGTTAGGGTTAGGATTACAGATAGGGTTAGGATTAGAACTAGTTTAGCCTTAGACATAGTGTGAGGGTTAGGCTAAGGTTACAGCTATGGTGAGGTTTAGGCTTATGGTTCCACATATGTTAGGGTTATGGTCAGCGTTAGGGTCAGGGTCAGGGTCAGATTCAGGGTTCGGGTTAGGGTTAGCGTTCGCGTTCCGGTTAGGGTTAGGTTTAGTGTTAGGGTTAAGGTAGGGGTAGGATTCGGGTTGTCTTAGAGTTAGGCTTAAGTTTAGGATTAGGCCTAGGTTACTTTAGGATTAGGTTTAGGGTTATCGTTAAACTTAAGTTTGGGTTAGGGTCAGGGTTATGGTCAGGGTACAGGGTTTGGTTAGGGTTAGGGTTAGGGTCAGGGTTACGATTACAGATAGGGTTAGGATTAGAGCTGATTTAGCCTTAGACATAGAGTGAGGGTTAGGCTTAGGTTACGGCTATGGTGAGGTTTAGGCTTATGGCTAACCATATTTTAGGGTTATGGTCAGCGTTAGGGTCAGGGTCATGTTCAGGGTTCAGGTTCGGGTTAGGGTTACGGTTCGGGTTCCAGTTAGGGTTAGGATTCGGGTTAGGGTTATGGTTCGGGTTCCGGTTAGGCTTAGGGTTCGGGTTAGGGGTAGGTTTTGGATTAAGGTTAAGGTAGGGATAGGATTCGGTTTGTCTTAGGGTTAGGCTTAGGTTTAGGATTAGGCCTAGGTTACGGTTAGGTTGAGGTTTAGGGTTATAGTTAAACTTAAGTTTGGGTCAGGGTCAGGGTTATGGTCAGGGTCAGGGTTTGGGTAGGGTTAGTGTGGAGAGTTTTGGGCCGTATACTGTGAACAAGCCAGGGCTTGTTGTCACTGTGTTGCACTAGGACCATGCGGAGATATACAGAAACTGGTCTGCCCTCGACCCAGGCTGCAGGAGGACACCGTCATCGTCGCTGCGCATGTGGACAGTGCCCTGCAGCCAATCACCATCGTGGGATGGGAAGAATGACTGCATGTGTAACCAATCGTAGCCTGTGCTTGCCACATGGCCTTTTGGGTATAGAGTATATAAGGGTTGGAAAAACGTGGTCTCGGGGACATTGATATTCGGTGTTGTTAAGAGTTCATTAAAGGGTATTGATGGTAAATTCATATTGAATTACATTCTTTACTCTCGCGGCCCGCCCGTCGTGCTCAAAGAGGTCCTACCGGCAATTTTGCATTCTCCATGTCATCTCATGACAGGTTAGGGTTAGGGTTAGGGTTAGGATTACAGTTAGGGTTAGGATTAAAGCTGGTTTAGCCTTAAACTTAGCATTAGGGTTAGGCTTAGGTTACGGCTATGGTGAGGTTTAGGCTTGTAGTTAAACATATGTTACGGTTATGGTCAGCGTTAGGGTCAGGGTCAGGGTCAGGTTAGGTTTAGGGTTAGGGTTCGGAATAGGGTTAGGTTTAGCGTTAGGGTCAGGGTTAGGGGTAGGATTCAGATTGTTTTAGGGTTAGGCTTAGCATTAGGATTAGGCCTAAATTAGGGTTAGGTTGAGGTTTAGGTTTATGGTTAAACTTAAGTTTAGGTTAGGATCAGGGTTTTGGTCAGGGTCCAGGTTTGGTTAGGGTTAGGATTAGGGTTAGGATTACAGATAGGTTTAGGATTAGAGCTGGTTTAGCATTAGACGTAGCGTTAGGGTTAGACTAAGGTTATGGCTATGGTGAGGTTTAGGCTTCTGGTTCCACATATGTTAGGGTTATGGTCAGCGTTAGGGTCAGGGTCAGGGTCAGGTTCAGGGTTCGGGTTAGGGTTAGCGTTCGGGTTCCGGTTAGGGTTAGGGTTCGGGTTAAGGTTAGGTTTAGGGTTAGGGTTAAGGTAGGGGTAGGATTCGGGTTGTCTTAGGGTTAGGCTTAAGTTTAGGATTAGGCCTAGGTTACATTAGGATTAGGTTTAGGGTTATAGTTAAACTTAAGTGTGTGTTAGGGTCAGGGTTGTGGTCAGGGTCAGAGTTTGGTTAGGGTTAGGGTTAGGGTTAAAATTACAGATAGGGTTAAGATTAGAGATGGTTTAGCCTTAGACTTAGCATTAGAGTTAGGCTTAGGTTACGTCTATGTTGAGATTTAGGCTTATAGTTAAACATATTTTAGAGTTATGGTCAGCGTTAGGGTCAGGGTCAGGGTGAGGTTGAGGGTTCGGGTTAGGGTTAGGGTGAGGGTGAGGGTAAGGGTTCGGGTTAGGTTTAGTGTTAGGGTTAGGGTTGTGGATAGGATTCGGGTTGTTTTAGGGTTAGGCTTAGCATTAGGATTCGGCCTACGTTAGGGTTAGGTTGAGGTTTAGGGTTATGGTTAAACTTATGTTTGGGTTAGGGTCAGGGCCAGGGTCAGGTTCAGGGTTCAGGTAAGGGTTAGGTTTAGGGTTAGGGTTAGGGTAGGGGTAGGATTCGGGTTGTTTTAGGGTTAGGCTTAGGTTTAGGATTAGGCCTAGCTTACGGTTATATTGAGGCTTAGGGTTATAGTTAGACTTAAGTTTGGGTTAGCGTCAGGGTTATGGTCAAGGTCAGGGTTTGGTTAGGGTTAGGGTTTGGGTTAGTGTTACGATTACAGATAGGGTTAGGATTAGAGCTGGTTTAGCCTTAGACATAGAGTGAGGGTTAGGCTTAGGTTACGGCTATGGTGAGGTTTAGGCTTATGGCTAAACATATTTTAGGGTTATGGTCAGCGTTAGGGTCAGGGTCACGTTCAGGGTTCGGGTTCAGGTTAGGGTTAGGGGTCGAGTTAGGGTTAGGTTTAGCGTTGGGGTTAAGGTAAGGGGTAGGATTCAGGTTGTTTAAGGTTAGGAGTAGCATTAGGATTAGGCCAAAATTAGGTTTATTTTGAGGTTTAGGGTTATGGTTAAACTTAAGTTTCGGTTAGGGTCAGGGTTATGGTCAGGGTCAGGGTTTGGTTAGGCTTAGGCTTAGGGTTAGGGTTAGGACTATAGTTACGGTTAGGATTAGAGTTGGTTTAGCGTTAGACTTAGCGTTAGGGTTAGGCTTAGGTTACGGCTATGTGAGGTTTAGGCTTATGGTTAAACATATGTTAGTGTTATGGTCAGGGTCAGGTTAGGGTTAGGGTTCGGTTTAGGATTAGGTTTAGGGTTATGGTTGCGGTTAGGGGTAGGATTTTTGTTGTTTTAGGGTTGGACTTAGCATTAGAATTAGGCCTAGGTTAGGATTAGGTTGAGGTTTAGGGTTATGGTTAAACTTACGTTTGGGTTAGGGTCAGGGTTATTGTCAGGGTCAGGATTAGGGTTAGGGTTAGGGTTAGGATTACAGTTAGGGTTACGATTAGAGTTGGTTTAGCTTTAGACTTAGCGTTAGGGTTAGTCTTTGTTTACGGCTATGGTGAGGTTTAGGCTTATGGTTAAACATATTTTAGGCTTATGGTCAGCATAATGGTCAGGGTCAGGGTCAGGTTAGGGTACGGGGTACTATTCAGGTTAGGGTTAGGTTTAGGGGTAGGGTTATGGTTAGGTGTAGGATTCAGGTTGTTTAGGGTTGGAGATAGCTTTAAAATTAGGCCTAGGTTAAAGTTAGCTTGAGGTTTAAGGTTATGGTTAAACTTAAGTTTTGGTTAGGGTCAGGGTTATGGGCAGGGTCAGGGTTAGGGTTAGGGTTAGGGCTAGGATTACAATTAGCGTTAGGATTAGAGTTGTTTTAGCGTTAGACTTAGCGTTAGGGTTAGGCTTAGGTTACAGCTATGGTGAAGTTTAGCGTCATGGTTAAATATATATTAGGGTTATGGTCAGCGTTATGGTCAGGGTCAGGGTCAGGTTAGGGTTCAGGTTAGGGTTAGGTTTAGGGTTAGGGTTAGAGGTAGGATTCAGGTTGTTTTAGGGTTAGACTTAGCATTAGGATTAGGCGTAGGTTAGGGTTAGGTTCAGGTTTAGGGTTATGGTTAAAATTAAGTTAGGGTTAGGGTCAGGGTTATGGTCAGGATCAGGGTTTGGTTAGGGTTAGGGTTAGGATTACCGTTAGGTTTAGTATTAGAGTTGGTTTAGCGTTAGATTTAGCGTTAGGCTTAGGTTACGGCTATGGTGAGGTTTAGGCTTATGGTTAAACATATGTTACGGTCACGGTCAGGGTTATGATCAGGGTCAGGTTTAGGTTAGGGTACAGGTTAGGGTTCGGGTTAGGGTTATGTTTAGGTTTATGATTAGGGTTAGGAGTTTGATTCAGGTTGTTTTAGGGTTAGACTTAGCATTAGAATTAGGCCTATCTTAGGCTTAGGTTGAGTTTTAGGGTTATGGTTAAATATAAGTTTGGGTTAAGGTCAGGGTTATGGTCAGGGTCAGGGTTTGGTTAGGGTTAGGCTTAGGATTACAGTTAGAGTTAGGATTAGAGTTGGTTTAGCGTCAGACTTAGCGTTAGGGTTAGGCTTAGGTTACGGCTATGGTGAGGTTTAGGCTTAATGTTAAATATATCTTAGAGTTATGGTTAGCGTTATGGTCAGGATCAAGGTCAGGTTAGGGTACAGGTTAGGTGTTGGGTTAGGGTTAGGTTTAGGGTTAGGGTCAGGGGTAGGATTCAGGTTGTTTTAGGGTTAGACGTAGTATTAGGATTAGGCCTAGTTTAGGGTTAGGTTGAGGTTTAGGGTTATGGTTAAACTTAAGTTAGGGTTAGGGTCAAGGTCATGATCAGGGTCAGGGTTTGGTTAAGGTTAGGGTTCGGGTTAGGATTACAGTTAGGCTTAGGATTAGTGTTGTTTTAGCGTTAGACTTAGTGTTAGTTTTAGGCTTAGGTTACGGCTCTAGTGAGGTTTATGCTTATGGTTAAACATGTGTTAGGGTGATGGTCAGTGATATGGTCAGGGTCAGGGTCAGGTTTGTTACGGGTTAGGATTCGTGTTAGGGTTAGGTTTAGGGTTATGGCTAGGGTTAGGGGTAGGATTCAGGTTTTTTTATGGTTAGAGCTAGCATTGCTCAAGCAGAAGAGGAGAGTTTACCGGTCGTGGAAGTAGGGGCTGGCCACTTGGGAAGAATATAAGGCTGCTGTTAGAGGATGTAGGAAGGCAGCTAGGATAGCCAAGGCCTCCTTAGAATGACAGCTGGAGAGAGGGGTCAAGGAAAGCAAAAAGAACTTTTTCGAGTACATACCGGATAAAACTAATACCCGAGGCAATGTAGGCCCACTGAGGAATGGGGTGGGTGCCCTGGTGGCAGAAGATACAGAGAAGGCAGAATTACTGAATGCCTTCTTTGTGTCTGTCTACTCTGCCGGAGGCTGTCCTGGGGAGCCCTGTACCCCTGAGACTCCGGATGAAGCCAGGTCAATGGAAGAGTTTGCTTTAATCAGTGAGGACTGGGTTAGGGAGCAATTAAATAGTCTGGACATCCATAAATCCATGGGTCCAGATGGGATGCATCCGCGGGTGCTGAGGGAGCTGGCTGAAGTCATTGCTGGACCGCTCTCCATCATCTTTGCCAAGTCTTGAGAAACGGGAGAGGTGCCTGAGGATTGGAGGAAAGCAAATGTCACTGCAGTCTTCAAAAAGGGCAGGAAGGAGGACCCGGGTAATTATAGATCGGTCAGCCTCACCTCTGTCCCTGGGAAAGCAATGGAACAGCTTATCCTTGGTGCCATCTCAAGGCATATCAAGGATAAGAGGGTTATTAGGGGCAGTTAGCATGGCTTCACCAAGGGTAAGTCATGCTTGACCAACCTCATAGCCTTTTATGAGAATGTAACAATGTGGATGGATGATGGCAGAGCAGTGGATGTGGTCTACCTTGACTTCAGTAGAGCCTTTGACACAGTCTCCCACAGCATCCTCACAGCTGAGTTGAGGAGGTGTGGTCTAGACAATAGAGTAGTGAGGTGGGTTGCAAGGTTGCAAACTGGCTGAAGGAGAGCAGCCAGAGAGTGGCAGTCAATGGTGCGGAGTCTAGTTGGTGGCCATTATCTAGTGGAGTGCCTCAGGGGTCAGTACTGGGGCCAGTATTATTCAATATATTCATTAACGATTTGGATGAGGGAATAGAGTGCACTATCAGCAAGTTTGCTGATGACACTAAGCTAGGAGGAGCGGCTGACACACCAGAAGGCTGTGCTGCCATCCAGAGACCTGGACAGGCTGGAGAGCTGGGCGGGGAATAACCTGATGAAATTCAACAAGGGCAAGTGTAGAGTCCTGCATCTGGGCAGGAACAGCCCCAGGTTCCAGTATAGGTTGGGAAATTACATATTAGAGAGCAGTGTAGGGGAAAGGGACCTGGGGGTCCTGGTGGACAACAGGATGACCATGAGCCAGCACTGGGCCCTTGTGGCCAGGAAGGCCAATGGCATCCTGGGGTGTATTAGAAGGAGGGTGGTTAGTAGATCGAGAGAGGTTCTCCTTCCCCTCTACTCCGCCCTGGTGAGACCCCATCTGGAATATTGTGTCCAGTTCTGGGGCCCTTAGTTCCAGCAAGACAGGGAACTGCTGGAGAGGGTCCAGCGTAGGGCAACAAAGATGATTAAGGGATTGGAGCATCTCCCTTATGAGGAAAGGCTGAGGGAGCTGGGTCTCTTTAGTTTGGGGAAGAGGAGACTGAGGGGTGACCTTATTAATGTTTATAAATATATAAAGGGTGAGTGCCAGGAGGATGGAGCCAGGCTCTTCTCGGTGGCAAACAATGATAGGACAAGGGGTAATGGGATCAAGCTGGAACACAAGAGGTTCCACTTAAATTTGAGAAAAAACTTCTTCTCAGTAAGGGTGACAGACACTGGAACAGGCTGCCCAGGGGGTTGTGGAGTCTCCTTCTCTGGAGACATTCAAAACCCACCTGGACGTGTTCCTGTGCGACCTCACCTGGGTGTTCCTGCTCCAGCAGGGGGATTGGACTTGATGATCTTTTGAGGTCCCTTCCAATCCCAAACATACTGTGATACTGTGATACTGTGACCCTTGAACAGGATAATCAGGGAAAGAGGTTGAAACACTGTTGTATAGGGCAGATATTGGCAGGGAATATACAGGGAACATTAGATCAAAATTGTCCCTTGGTCGATCCAGGGTGGGATCATAACGTTCTTAAATCTAGTGACAGGTAATAGCCATGCAATTACATACTGCTATGGCTATGCACTTAGTGAACATGCAGGGGAGATGTGGCAGTGTGCTAAGATCGGGTCTGTGAGAAACTGCGAGAGTCGACAGTGTGAGAACAAGCGCTAGTGGAAAAATGCAAGAAGCAAGTACTGTATGCTATGTGAGACATCAAGGACAGAGGGATAGCTTATGACAGACAAAACCTGTGTTTATGGCAGTAACTTTGGTGGGAACACAAAATATATCGTTTATGTAATGACTCACTTGTCAAATCAGCAAATGCTTGAGCAAGAATCATAGCAAGTATAAATGCAAGCCTGAGTTTGCAATAAATGTCTCTCATTGCACCTTCCCGAGAGTCCGTGCCTCATTCACTGCACCCTCACTGGCTGTTTGCTGAAACACAAAGCCATGGGCTGATCCCAACTGCCTCTGGGTGACCTCCTGCACCGCAGCACTGCCCTTCCACTGACGTTTCTTCCTCCTGATATCCAGAATGCACCTCCCAAGTTGTCCTTTTCAGTTATTATTTTTTTTCCCCTCTCTGGCCTCTTCCCACTACCATGGAAAGCTCGACTATCTCAGAAACTGCTCTGCAGGCAGGGACCCCAACCCGTCAGACTTCTTGTGGTCTTTAGCCTGACCAGAGAGAAGTAACCTCACCATGGACTCCTTATGCACCCATGGATGTTGAGAGACAGAGTGTTTCCCTTGTACACACAGATGCAGGAGTCACTGTGTCTCTCTGACCTCCTGCTGCCACTCCAGGGGGCTGGGAGGCACCTCAGCCCTGCCATTTGTCACCCTTCTCTGCACTTACATGAGATGTCTCATGGCATAAAGAATGGACACGGGATCTTCTGTTCCAGGAAGCACATCCCAGTGCTACATTCAGGTGGTTCCCCAAAGGATGTTACTCTCAACATGAAATCACATCAAGACACTGTCTGTCCCACTGACCTTCATGGAACCCCAAGGAATAGCTGATGGTGTTTCTGCTCACTCGGGTTCATCACCTCAGAAGCACTTTGTGCGTTTGTTTACATCTTGTCTACACAATGCAAGCATGGACATCTGACCTACTCATTAGTTGTGCTGCCAGGGAGGGACAAAGAACCTCTTCAAGCTGAAGTGAGAACCCAGTGCTGGAAATGGTGGTTGTGAGAGGCCAGTCCATGACGATTGACCTGCAGCAGGTTCTCTAGGGTGTCCAGTGGACACGGGCACAACCACTCAGTGAGAAAATTATTTACATTATATATGCCATGCAGAAGATTATGGGCAGTTTATTGCTTCATAAAACAGCCATTCATTAGTTGCCACACTGAATCCTTGATCTCCTTGTTCCTCACACTGTAGATGAGGGGGTTCACTGCTGGAGGCACCACTTAGTACAGAACAGACACCACCAGATCCAGGGATGGGGAGGAGATGGAGGGGGGCTTCAGGTGGGAAAATATGATAGTGCTGGTAAACAGGGAGACCACGGCCAGGTGAGGGAGGCAGGTGGAAAAGGCTTTGTGCCGTCCCTGCTCAGAGGGGATCCTCAGCACAGCCCTGAAGATCTGCACATAGGACACCACAATGAACACAAAACAGCCGAATGCCACTGAGAAAGAAATCACAAGAACCCAGACTTCCCTGAGGTAGGTGTCTGAGAAGGAGAGCTTGAGGATCTGGGAGATTTCACAGAAGAACTGGTCCACAGCATTGCCCTTGCAGAGTGGTAGTGAAAATGTAATGGCCATGTGCAGCAAAGCATGGAGAAACCCAGTGGCCCAGGCAGCTGCTGCCATGTGGACACAAGCTCTGCTGCCCAGGAGGGTCCCGTAGTGCAGGGGTTTGCAGATGGCAACGTAGCAGTCATAGGCCATGATGGTGAGGAGCCAATACTCTGCTGAAGCTAAAAAGACAAACAAACACTTGGGCAGCACATCCTGTGTAGGAGATGGCCCTAGTGTTCCAGAGGGAATTGGCCATGGACTGGGGGACAGTGGTTGAGATGTAGCCCAGGTCAATGATGGAGAGGTTGAGCAGGAAGAAGTACATGGGGGTGTGGAGGTGCTGGTCCCAGGCTATGGTGGTGATGATGATGCCGTTGCCCAGGAGCGCAGCCAGGTAGATGCCCAGAAAGAGCCAGAAGCGCAAGAGCTGCAGCTCCCGTGTGTCTGTGAATGCCAGGAGGAGGAACTGGGTGATGGAGCTGCTGTTGGACATTGGCTGATTTTGGCTATAGGGGCTATCACAGAAGAAAAAGACAGTGAGAATTTTTGGGAGATTTCTCTGAGCAAAGTCTAAGCCATTTCTCACACATCCCCCCCCCGCTCCACACCCCCTTGTCCTTTTCCAGACCTTCCCTCAGCTCCGTGTCTGAGCCCTGGGTGGTGCTGGCTGGAGGGGCCATGAGGAGCAGGGCCTGTGCCCGCTGGCTGCCGAGGAGTCAGCCCTGTTCTGCAGCAGTGGGGTCATGGGAACGGGGGCAGGGGACAGTCCTGGGGTTCAGCTTTGTCACATGAAGCTGCTCCTGGTCCAGAAATACCTGTCAGCATCTGCACTCCCAGGGAGAAGGAAATGAGGTGGCAGAAGGCGTTTTGAGAGGTTTGGGGTTTTTTACAGCTCCTTCTCCCCTCTCACCCTGGGGAATGTTCTTGGATGTCAGAAACCATCAGTGTTTCTGCTGCACTCAAGGAGAACAGAGTGAGTCCTGCAAGGCAAGAGGATGCCTGTGGCTTAGTGCAGAGTGAGGGGAGCTGGTCTGTCCCTCTGTCTTGCTCCAGCTGCCCTGGGCTGGCACCTTTCTGAGATGGAGGGTGATCACACTCCCATGTTACCCTGAAAAGCCACCAGACACTGCTGAGAGCTGAGGGATCCACCTCAGACCACTACACATCTCACTGCTTTCTAAGGTCTCAGCAGCCCACGTTTAACCCAGGGCAGGAGTAGCTCATTTCACAAACCAAACAGCATTTTGACTGTCGCACCATTTCTGTGCTTCTCCTTGAGACTTTCAGATAACACAAAGATGCTATAGGATGGGTTTGCATCCCAGAGGGGAGCTCGCAGCTGGGATGGAAACCTCATGCAGATAGCCAAGTGTCCGAATGATGGCATTTCATTCAGGGAGATTCAGCCCCACAGACTTCATTGCCCACAGCCCACAGGTCAGAGCAAAGCTGGGACACGTGTGCCCATGGACACACCTGCAGGAAAGGACCCACAAGATCAGGCTGTGACTCTGCAGCTGAAACTGCCACCCCCAGAGAGCCTGACAGCAAGAACAAGACCCCAACAGCAGTGACCCAGAGCAGGGGAGCAAGAAGGAAAATGCGCTGAGGGTGGGTGTGAGAGAGGCCAGGGCAGAGGCAGCCGGGCACTCAGACAGCGTCACCCTTCCCCAGCTGTGCAGCCACCTCCCAGACACCAACAGTGCCGGGCAGCTGCTCTCAGCCCCTGTGCTCTGCAGAGGAATTGCAGCTCTGGTTGCACAGGAGCTGCTTCATGCCTTGGAGCCCCCGGCCCTGAGGGCAGAGGCTTTGCTGGGTGGGAGAGCAGGCGAGGGGGCTGCTCACGGGAGGGATCTGCACTGCAGGGGGTCAATCAGAGATTTCTACATCCTCCCTCCCACAAGAGCTCTGGTTTGTCTCCTCCTTCCCAGATCATGTCCCTGCTGCCAGGAGATTTTCCTCCTGGGAGGTGATTCCCTGTCCCATGTCTTTTCCCTGTCAGTGCTCACAGACCCCATCCCAAACTCTGTGCGCTCACCCTGGCCCTACAGACATCTGCCTGTTTGCAGGGCACTGCCTGGGAGCATCTTCCTCCTGTTTGCAGGGTGAAAACAAAGACAGGTGGGTGATCCTGCTGGGTCCAGCAAAGGCGATGCTGCATCTGTCCATGGGTAGAGGAGTGGATGAAGGCTCATCAGGAGGCTCCTATCAGACCTACTGACTACTTGAAGTTACAGCTGAGTGGTCTCCATGACTTGTTCAACTATGAGAGCTCCTTTTCCATTTCTCCTCTCAAATTCCCCAAGAGAAACAAATGGAAAATAAGGATTTGGGAAAGCTCCTTATCTTTACTGTAATCCCTTCCTTTACCTTCTCCTTGAAAAAGCCCATTAGAAATGTCCCTCTGAAGGTGCAGCAGAGAAACTCACCTCTATATAACATGTTTTCTCTACACTGGAGAAACTGCAACGTCCCTCCTGACAGATGCCACAGCTTGTGGAATGTTCCAGCTTTAGCATCTCTCCAGGAACTGTAGTTGAATTGGGCTGTAGCCAGAGACTTACTCTTTTCAGGGCTGTGAAGATTTCTCTCCCAGTGATGTCTCAGCATCTTCCACCCCATGTTGTCTTCCCCCTCTCTGTGCCTGTCTCCTGTGCTCTCGGTGCTGCAGGCAGAGCCCTCAGCCCTGCTGCGTGTGCAGAGGAGCTGCTCCTGGGCAGAGCTGTCTCTCTGCAGCGCTGCCGCTTCCATGAGCTCCCTGTGTCCCAGGAGCCCAGCCCAGCTCACAGCACAGGAGCAGCCCATGATGTCCCTTTCTCTGTCCCCTCTGGGCTCCTCCAGGTGTCCCTGGGGCACCTGCTGTGAAACAGGCTCAAGTCATCACTGATGTTCCCTCCTTATGCTGGGCAGAAACACTTATTTCCAACAGTGTATTTTCCCTCTCAGAGGCAAAGTTACCTCTAATTATAATCTTTTTTTCTTTTTTTTGTCTTATTATTAGTCAGGACACCCAGAAAGTTACAGGGAGGGATCTTCGTTACCCGTGCTGAAGGAAGGGATTCAGCTGTGTCGGTGGAGGCTTTTCCTCCTGCATTTCTATTCCCAGCACTTGAAGGACACTCAGCTCTGCCATCCCTGCCACACACCTACAGGAGGTGCGAGTCCTTCCTCTTGCTTTTGTTTAGGAGCTCTCAAAATAGACACACAAAGAAGCATATCAGCATATCAGTCTTCCAGGCCTTTGTGCTTCCAGGCAGGACTCTGGAGGGCAACAGCTGTGGTGGATGGGGATCAAGCCAGGGGTTTCATGAGCAAACTGCAGCCTTACCAGCCCTTGGGACCAGAGGGTTTGCATCCAAGAGTGCTGGGATAGTGTTTTCCCCAGTTGATGCTGGTCTGGTATTAACCCAGAAAGAAATGGACTCAGACTCTGAGGTATTGTTTAAAATGCTGTTCATTAGGTCTGGCTCTACAAGAGGGGTATCACAGAGGCAATCTGTGTCCCTCTAGATGGTGGAAACCCAGGTGGTGTAGCACTGAACAAGCTTCCAAACATCCACTGCCAGGCGGAGCCCCATGTCTTGTCAAAGCACTGTGACAGTTTTGGATTGTATGAGGTGAGGTGGGGCAGCTTGCTGAGCTGTGGTGTTTCAGTTGAAGGATACAGGGTCTGCTGGAGAGAGTCCCAGGGAGACTGAGGACAGAGGGATCCCCCTATGTGAAGGATCAGCTCAGATATATGGAGCTGCTCAATGACATGGGCAACAGGTTGATTTATCTTGTGTGAGTGAGGATGACAGAGAAGTTGGTCAGGATGACACTGTTTCGGTAGTGAGCACTTTGAACATGTGATAGAAGAATTCCCCCATGGATACCGACGCAGAGTGTCTCCTGAGGAGGTGTGGACAGACAGGAAAAGCAGATTCAACTCCAGTAGATCCCCACCACAGATGACCTGTGTTCATCAGTGCCAGCCCCTCTCCTCAGACCAGAACAAGAGTCCTGCTCCAGCAACAGAGCAGCCTGACCCCAATGAGTGTCTGCAGAAAGAGGTTTCTCTTGCTCCTGGATTCCTCCCTGCAGGCACAGAAATGCTCCCTTGCTCTTCTCCAGGGACATCCCTTTCCCCAGGTGAGGGTGTCCAGCCTGGCCTGGCCAGCTGGTCCTGGTTCCCTCCCTGTGCTCCCCACAGGGCCCTGAGCTGGCCATGCTGCTCTGCAGAGCGAGGGGCTGTGGTGCCCTGGGGCCATGGGTGACTCTGCTCTGGCCACGCTGGTTGGGCTGGGAAGCAGACCCAGCTGGATGAGGATCACTGCTGCTGAGCCCTTTCCATCTTCCCAGCTGGCTCAGGAGCCCAGGACAAGGCTGGGCAGGACCATGGGGTGTCTCTCATGGCACAAAGGGCAGGGGACGGCTGAACCAAGATGGTGTCCTGAAACATTCTCCAGTCTGACATCTTTTGGCATCCTGGCTCCTCACAGCCTGTCCTGGCACTGAAGGGCCCTTGTTACCCTGTGCCCTCCTCAGGTTCACCTCTTCCTCTGGGACACCTGCATGATCACTCCTTTGACCAGGACTGTTTTGTGTAACCCAGCGGGCAGCTGAACATCACACACAGCCCTTCTCTTCCTCCCTCCAGCCCAGTGGGATGGGAGAGGGAATCAGGAAAGAAAGAAACATCTTGGGTTAAAATGAAGACAGTTTAATGACACAGAAAGGGAAAACAATAACAACAGCAACAATAGCTACAATAGCTACAACAGTAACAATAGCTGCAACAGCTGCAACGAATATAATATAATAATGATAATAAATAAAATAATTATAGTAATAGTAATAGTAATTATAATAAAAATGATGGCAGCAGTAATAGTAGTAATTGCAAAAATGGTAATAATAATAACAGGAGATATAAACCAAGTCACGCGCAATGCAATTGCGCACAACCCGTTGAGTGACACCCAGCCAGATCCCAAACAGCGCTCCCCCAGATAACTTTTCTCTGGTTTACACACCAAGCATGACATCATATGGTGTGGAATATCCCTTTGGCCACTTGGGCCAGCTGTCCTGCCTGTGCCCCTCACAGCTTCTTGTGCATCTCCAGCCTCCTTGATGAAAAGTCCTTGGTTTGGTATAAACATGGCTTAGCAACAATCAAAATATCCCTGTGCTATCAACATTTTTCTCAGATTAAATCCAACACACCGCACTCTACCAGCTACTAGGAAGAAAATTAACTCTCTCCCAGCTGAAACCAGGACAGTGCCCCCCCCCCTTATTCTGTACCATCTGTGTTGTGCCCGGGTCCCACACTCTCCAATACATTCCAGTTAATCAACACCACTTTCCTATCTCTGGATATACACACAGATCTCATTCCTCAGTCTATAGGCCACGCCTCTAAAATGTCCAATGAGTTCATGTGGTCCATGGCTTTGGGCTCCAGGGGTCATAAGAGTCTGTCAGGACAGGAGAGATGGTCTTTGCTGTTGGACTATTGTGTCCTGTGTCCAGAGCTCGTAGCTGGTGTATCTGTCCCAGCCAGGGACAGTGTGTGAGTCTGGGTGGGCAGCCAGTGGCACCTCAGGGAGATCCTCTGACAGCGCCTGGCAGCTCCACTCCTCTCCAGGATGCATCTGCCACTGCTGGTGGGACAGCGCCAGGCAGATCAGTCACAGACGTGTCCCTGTCTTTTGGGATGTGTGCGACCAAGAAGGGAGCTCTTCATCCAGGCCTTGGTACCTCACAAATCCTCCTGGGACCCTGAGCTAAACCCCAACCCCAACCACTTCCACTGACACCACTCCCTAAGCCCTAACCTAACACTTATCCATCCCTTACCCTAACCCTAATCCTAACCCCTGCACTTCAAACTTAGCCTACACCTATCATTCACCTAAAACTAACCTTAACATTAACCCAACCACCACCCTAACCCTACCTCTTAGCCCAAAATCTAACCTAAACCAAACCCCCCCAACCCTAAAACTAACACTAACCCTAGCCTTACCCTAACTCTTACCTGAAATATCACCCTAATATGACCTCTAACCCTAACCAATAACCCTAGCCTAACCCTAAAACTAACCCCAACCCATCATACTAACACCAGCCTTAAACCAAACACGAACGCAAAGCAAACCCTAACCCATTATCCTAACCCTAAAGCTATCCCGACCCCTAACCCCTAAACCTAACCCCTTAACACTAATCCTAACGACTTACACTAACACTACCCCCTAACCACTAACCAGAATTGCAACCCTTAATGCCAACCCCAATCTCCATCTCCAATATAAATCTAAAACCTCACTCTGACCATTCCACTAACACTACTGCCTAACACTAACCCTAAACCTAATGCTAACCCCATCCCTAACTCTAACCTAAATCTAAAGCTAAAACATAATCCTAACTCTAACTCAAAACATAAAACTAACCCCTAACACTAACTCCAACCCTACATTCTAACCCTCTTCTAAACCTAATCTAACTCTAATACTTACCCATAATCCTAACTCTAACCCTAACCCTAGTCCTACCCTTCAACCCTAATATTAAAACCTAACCCTAACTGCTTACACTAACACTATTCCCTAACTGTGAAACCTAATGCTTAGCCCTAAGACTCATTATATCCTAACACTAATGTAATCCTAACTATAAACCTCATCCAAAGCCCTAACCATAAGTCTAACTGTAAACACCTTCCCCTAACCCTAATCTAACCCTAACCCTAAATCTAATCTGAAACTTACCCCTAATTCAAACACTGAATCCTAAAACTAACCCCTAACCTTAACCACTTCCACTGACTCAACTCCCTGGCCCCTAAATCTAATCCTAACTGTAAATCTAAAACTAACCACTAACCCTAACTCGAACCTGAACACTAACTAAACCCAAAATGTAAATCCAAACCCTAACTCTAAACCGAAATCTAACCCTAGTACCTAAACCTACTCCTAACCACTTCCACTACTCCGTAACCCCAACCTATAACACTAACCCAATACTTACCAAAAGCCTAATCCTTATCCTAAACCCTAACCCTGACTCTAATCTGAACCCCAAACCCCTGTCCCGAAAACTAACTCTACCCTCAATCCCAAACCCTAACTGCAACCCTAACCCATCACTCTAACCTTAAACCTATCCCCACCCCTAACCCTACCCCCTTAGAGTAATCCTAACCACTTATAATAACGCTACTCCCTAACCCTAAATAAACCCCTACCACCAACCCTAACAGTAACCTAAAACTAATCTGTCACCCCAAGCCCTTACCCCAATTCTAACCCTAACCCTAACTCCTAACCCTAAGCCTAACCCTAGCAGTAAGCCTAACCCTATCCTGAAAACTAACCCCTAACCCTATCTCAAATGCCTAGCCTCAAGCACTAACCATAGGCCCTTACCCCTAAACCTAACCTGAACTCTACCCCTGACCCTGACTCTACCTCTACTCCCTAACCCTAATCTAAACCTAACCCTAAACCTTATCCAACACTAAACCTTATTCTAAATGATAACACTAGTGCTAACCCTAACTCTAAATGCAATCCTAATTCTTAAACCTAACTTAACCCTTAAACTAAGCCCTAACTTGTACCCTAACGCTAACCTTAACTGTAATTCCTAACTCTAACTCCAAGTCTAACCCTAAACATGTAACACTAACTCTACCCCTAACCAAAACCATAACACCAGACCCTAACTCTAACCCTTCCCCCAGCTGGTAATGCCAACTCTAACCCTAACCATCATCTAACCCTAGCTGAAACCCTAACCCGAAGTCATAACTGCTAACCCTAACCCTATCCCTAAATATAGTACTAACTCATCTCCCTAATCCATAACCCTTCCCCTAACCCATAAAACTAACACCTAACCATAACCACATATATGAACATTCATTGCTAAACCTCAACCCTGATCCTATCCTCTAAACCATAACTCTAACCCTAACCTAATCTCTACACCATCCCCAAACCCTAACCCTATTCACAACCTAATCCTAAATGTAAGCCTACCCCCTAACACCTATCCCTAAAAAAATCTAACCATAATGCTTAACTCATACCCTCACTCTAATCCTAAATCAAAGCCTGAGTCTAAGCCTAAACTCAAACCCTAACTCTACCTCTAACTTTAATCATAAACTTAAATCGAAATCTCAACTTAACCATAACCCTATCCCTATCCCTAACCCATAAACCTAACCTGTAAACCTAACCACTTCAACTGACCCTAAAACTACTCCCTAACCCCGAAACCGAACAGTATTCCATCTCATACCCTAACCTTAATCCTAATCCCTACCACTAATTCTAACCATAAATCTAAAACTGAGCCCTAATCCTGACTCTAACAGTAACCCTAAACTCTAACCCCAATACTAAACTCTAACCCTAACCTAACACTAACCCTATCACTAACCTAACCTTAATGGTAAGCCGTAACTAACCTAACCTAATGCTAATTCTAACCTGAAATCTCCACCTAACCCCTAAATTCACCTCTAAACCAAGCCTTAAATCTAAACATAACCCTAATCTAATCCTAGCCCCATTCATATCCCTAGCCCATGAACCTAGCCAGCAACCGTAAGCACTTAGACTAAAATTAACACTAACCCAACCCCAATATCTAACCCTAACCATTAACACAACCTTTAAGCCTAACCCTAAAACCTAACCTAAACCTATCCCTAATCTAATGCTAAATCCTAATCCATCATTCTAACTGTAACCCTAAACCCCTATCCCAAAAATAACACTAACACTACCTCTAACCCTAACCCAGTGTCCTAGCCCTAACCCTTCAATATACATCGAAAACCTAAAACTGACCATTCAAATAACAAAACTCCCTAAGCCGTAACCCTAACACTCATCCATCCCTTACCTTAACCATAATCCTAACCCCTAAACCTAAAACTTACCCTACACCTATCATTCACCTAACCATAACATTCACCCAAACATCACCCTGACCCTACCTCTTGCACAAAATCTAACCTAAACCAAACCCCCTCAACCCAAAAAATAACCCTAGTATAACCCTAAACCTAAGCCTAACTCTACCCCTAACCTTAACCACTTACACTAAAACTAACCCTAACTCTACCCTTACCCTAATTCAAACCACTGAACGCTTACCCTAATGCGACCTCTAACCCTAACCCATAACCCTAGCCTAACCCTAAAACTAACCCTAACCCATCATACTAACACCAGCCTTAAACCAAACACTAACCTAAACCAAGCCCTAACCTAAATCCTAACCTGCAACGCTTACGACTGACGCTAACCCTAAACTAACCCTAGTTCAAACCCTAACCCATTATCCTAACCCTAAAGCTATCCCGACCTCTAACCCCTAAATCTAACCCCTTAACACTAATCCTAACGACTTACACTAACACTACCCCCTAACCACTAACCAGAATTGCAACCCTTAATGCCAACCCCAACCTCCATCTCCAATATAAATCTAAAACCTAACTCTGACCATTCCACTATCACTACTGCCTAACACTAACCCTAAACCTAATGCTAACCCCATCCCTAACTCTAACCTAAATCTAAAGCTAAAACGTAATCCTAACTCTAACTCAAAACGTAAAACTAACCCCTAACACTAACTCCAACCCTACATTCTAACCCTCTTCTAAACCTAATCTAACTTTAATACTTACCCATAATCCTAACTCTAACCCTAACTCTAGTCCTACCCTTCAACCCTAATACTAAAACCTAACCCTAACTGCTTACACTAACACTATTCCCTAACTCTGAAACCTAATGCTTAGCCCTAACACTAACTATATCCTAACACTAATCTAATCCTAACTGTAAACGTAACCCTAACTGTAAATCTAGAACTAACAACTAACCCTAACTCTAACCTGAACACTAACCAGACCCTAAATGTAAATCCAAACTACATCCTAACCCTGAAACATCACACTATTCCAACCCATACCCTAACCTTACCCCTAACCTCTACCACTAACTCTAACCATAAATCTAAAACTGAGCCCTAACCCTGACTTTAAACCTAACAGAAACCCTAAACCCTAACCCCAATACTAAACTCTAACCCTAAACTAACACTAACCCTATCACTAACCTAACCTTAATGGTAAGCCGAAACCAACCTAACCTAACCCTAACCTAGACCCAACACTAACCCTAATTCTAAACTGAAATCTACACCTAACTCCTAAATTCACCTCTAAACCAATCTTCAACCTAAACACAACCCTAATCCAATCCTAGCCCCAATCATATCCCTAGCCCATGAACCCAGCCACCAACCGTAAGCACTTAGACTAAAATTAACACTAACCCAACCCTAATATCTAACCCTAACCATTAACTCAACCTCTAAGCCTAACCCTAAAGCCTAACCTAAACCTATCTCTAATCTAATGCTAAATCCTAACCCATCATTCTAAGATAAACTTTAACCCTAAACCACTATCCCAAACATCAACACTACCTCTAACCCTAACCCAGTGTCCTATCCCTAACCCTTCAATATAAATCTAAAACCTAAACCTGACCATCCAAATAACAAAACTCCTAATCCCAACATCTAACTCTAATCCAACCCCCTTACCCTAATCCTAATCCCTATCTTTAACCCAAATCTTAACTCTCAGTCTAAAATCTAGGCCTAATTCTAACCCTAAATCTAATCAAAATTATAATGGTAACCCCTAAGATGACCTCTAACCCTTACCCCTAACCCTACTTCTAATTCTAACCCCTAACACTCACCCCTAACCTAAACCTAACTATAACTGTAATATTTACAAATAGTGCTAATCTTAACCATAATCCTACCCTTTCCCCCGAAACATGAAGTCTATCTGCTTATACTAACACTATTCCCTAACCCCTAACCTTAATCCTTACCTCTAACACTAACCCTAATACTAACCTTTACCACTAACCACATCCCTACCCATAAACCCTAAACCTAATCCTAATCAAACCCTAATAATAATCCTAACATTACCCCTAACACCTATTCTTAAATCTAAACCTCTAATGTTAGTCCAATCACTTACTGTAAACCTAAAGCAAAGGCTAAATCTAAGACCAACCTCTAACCCTAACTCTGAAACTAATTCAATGCCCTAACCCTGATTCTAACCCTAAACCTTAATCTAACCCTACCCCTAAATCTAAACTCAAAACTTAACTCTATCCCTAAGACAACTCCGGAACCCCTAGCACTAACCCTAATCCAACCATTACCCTAAACCAAATCCTAAAACTTAAGCCTAAATGTAAACCTAAATACTAATCCTAAATCTAATCCTAAAATTTAAGACAAACCCCTAACTCTAACCCTAAGACCAACATCACATAAATAGAAATCCAAACCCTTACCTAACAATATCCCCACCCCAAAATCCAACGCTAACATCAAACCCTAACTCTAACCTTTCTCCCTAACTGGTGATGCTACCCAATAACTGACTCTAATCTAACCCTAAAAGGAACTATAACCCTAAACCTAAGTCCTAACCACTTATCCTAGCCATAATCTTATCCTTCAATCTAACCTTAATTCTTCTCCCTAATACCTAAGCCTAACACCAATCCCCTAAAGCTGACTCTAAAGCTCAGCCCTAAACCTTAACCCTAACCCTAGCCAGTAACCATCATTCTAAACCTCACCCTTACTCGAGCAATAACCCCTAAACCCTGAAACTAACCCTACCTAACCCTAATCAGTTCCACTAACTGTAACACTACTCCCTAACACAAACATGATAACCCTAATGCTGACCCCTAACACTAACTATAACCTTAATGGTAAGCCTAAACCCTAACACTAACTCTAACCCTAACTTGAAACCTAGTCCTAACACTAAACCTAAACCCTAACCTTAACCTAACCATAACCCTATCACTAACCTAACTTTAACCACAACCCTTAAACCAACCTAACCCAACACTAACCCTAACATGAAATCTAACCCTAACCTGACCTCTAAACAGAATCCTAAGCCTAACTCTAACCCTAACTCTAGCCTCACCCCTAAACCTAATCTCCTATACTAATCTTAACCATTTACAATAACAGTACTCCCTAACCATGAACCCAAACCCCTATCTCCAACAGAATTCTAAAACCTAAGCCTAACCACCTTTTCTAAAACTACTGCCTAACCCCTAAACTTTAATCTAACCCTTACTCTAATCCTAATTATATTTCCTATCCTTAACTCTAACCCCAACCCCTAAATCTTACCCC
Source organism: Nesoenas mayeri (assembly GCF_963082525.1). NCBI lineage: Eukaryota > Metazoa > Chordata > Aves > Columbiformes > Columbidae > Nesoenas > Nesoenas mayeri. The sequence goes on from NW_027659957.1 coordinate 933,793, forward strand.
AAGCCCCAACTCCTACACCTAAGCTACTCCTAACTATGTCCACTAATGCTACTCCCTCAACCCTAAGCCTAACCCTAAATTCTACCCAATTCTCTTCACCCTAATGGAACACTAATGCAAACCCCTAACTCTAACTCCAACCTAATGCTTAGCCTTCTTACTGTAATCACAAATCTAAGCCTCAACCTAAAACCAAACTCTACCCCTAACCCAAACCCAAAAGCCCTAACCTTAATTCTAATCCTAATCCTAATCAAATCCTGACCCTACCCCTAACTCTTACCCTAAACCTGACTCTAAACATAACCCTAACCCTAGCCCTACCTCCTAAAACTAACCCCTAACCCTAACCACTTCCACTCACACTACTCTCAAACTCCAACACTAATCAAATCCTACCCCTAATACTTGAACACCTAAGCCAAACCCCAATGCAAACACATACCCGAACCTCAAACCCTACCTCTCAGACTAATCCCTAGCTCCTAACTCTAGCACTAACCATAACTCCTAACCCTAAAGCCTGACTCTAACACATAACCCTAATCCTCAACCTCATCTAACTCAAACACAGGAATTCTAACCCTAACTCTGACCCCTTGCCCTACCTTTAACCCTATTTCTAACCCTAAATGTAACCCTTCCCCCTAACCCTAGCTCAAACCCTAACCCCAAAATCTAACCCAACCCCCTAATTCCTAAGCCTAACCCTACCTGTAACTCCTAACACTTACCTTTACCCTAAATCTAACCCTATACATTAACCCTACCACGTAACCCTAACCTAAACCTCATATAACCCAAACACAAACTCCTAACCCTAACCCTTAATGCTATACTCTAACCTCTTGCCTAAAGTTCAATCCCAGCTCTAAGACTAACTCTAACCCAAAACCTGACCCATAACCCTCACTCTAAACCCTAACCCCAAACACTAACCCTAACCATGCTCCATAAGCCTATCTCAAACTCTAACCCTAACTCTGTCCCCTAACCCAAAACCTTATCTAACACTAACCCTCAACCTTATCTAAAACCTAACCCTTATCTAAATGCTAAACCTAAACCTAATCCTAACCCTAACTCTCAATCTAACCCTAACTTAACCCTTAAATTAAGCCCTAATTTTTACCCTACCTCTAACCTTTACTGTAAATCCTAACCGTAAATCTAAACCTGAAACCTAATGCTAACTCTAGCCCTAACCAAAGCCCTAACACCAAACCCTAACAATAACCCTAATCTAACCCTAAGCCTAACTATAACCATAACCATAAGTCCTAACTGCTTACTATAACCCTGTCCTTAACTCTACTTCTAACTCTAACCACAAAAACAAACCCCTAACACTTATTCTAAACCTAACTCCTAAACCTTAACCCCAACCCTAGCCTGCCAGCCTCATTCTAAACCTCATACTTACTTTAACAATAACCCCTACACCGTAACACTAACCCAAATCCTATCCCTAAAACTAATTCTTTTCCCTAAGGCTAAGTCTAACCCTACCTCTAATTAGAACTCGAAAACTAACCACTAACCCTAACCGCAAACCCTAATCCTAACTATAAGCCTAACCCCTAAACCTACCTGTAATCTAACCCTAACTGGAAACCTTACCTAATGCTAACTCTAACTCTACACCCAAACCCCTAACCCATATCTAAGCCTCACCATACACCTTATCTCAACCTAACACTACTCCTAATCCCTAACTGGTAACTCTAATCCTGACCCTGTGCTTTACCCAAAGCCCTATCCCTACATCTGACGAAACACTAGCCTCCTGTGACGCTAATACAAACCTAATCCTAACTCTAACCTGTAGCACTAACTCTCAACCTAACATATCCTCTAACCCTAGCCTCTAACCCTAACACTGAAACCTAACCCTAAACAATAATCCTAACTCTAAACCTAACTAATACACACTAGCCAAGAAACCATAACCAACAAATGATAACCCTAAGCAAAACTCTGATCCTGGTCCTAACCGCTAACCCCAGCTCTGCCCCAAATTCCAACCCTTACTCTACCCATCGCTCTAACACTAACTCTTAACCCTAACCACTATTCCAAGCACTACCAGACCCCTAATCCTAATCCCAAACCCAAAATCTAACAATTTGCCTTATCCACAAACCATACCACTAACTACAATGCCAATTCCTCATCCCTAACCCTACCCTAATCCTAACCACTAACTCTAAACCTAAACCATAAACCTACCTCTAACCAAAACCCAACCTTAACTCTGTCCCTACCCCTAGCCCTAACTACTTACCATAATACTCTTCACTAACCCCAAGTCTAACCCTAGCACCTAACGGCAAACTGTAACTCTAATCCTAATCCTAATCCATAAACCTAACTTTAACCCTATCACTACCTCAAACCCTAAACACTAAACCTAAACCCAAGCCTTCATTCTAATCCTTACCCACAATCTGTAACCCTAATGCTAAACCTCATTCTAACCCTGAGCAGCACTCTTCTGTCTCCTCCAACTCCTCCTTTTCTTCCTCTTGAGGGGGCAGATGGGCTCTGTGTCCAGACAGGTCCTGGGGCCTGACACTTGCACCACAGGCCTGATCTTTCGGTGCTGACAGCTGGGTGCCTCCCTGCCACCGCTGGGACCCTTGCCTGCCACCTCCTTCCCCCCAGGGGACACTGAGCCCTCCTGCGAGATTCTTCTTCTTCTTCCCTGGGGGCTGGAGACTTGATCCTTGTCCTTCACAGCCAGAGCACAGGGGCTGCTGTCTGCTCCACGGGGCTGCTTACACTGCCTCTTTTTGGAGGAACCAGGGGTGACCTGGCTGGGCTCCTTCTCGCTGCTGCAGGGAGGAAGGTGGTGCGAAGGGTGGGCAGTGGAACAGGTGGTCACGGGGAGGCTGGGAGCCAAAGGGCTGAGCTGAGGATGAAGCTGAAGGTCGGCTTTTCAGGATTTGGCCAATGGAGAGCAGACAAGGACAGCCTGCAGAACAGGAAAAGAGGCTGACATGATCTGAAGGCCAGGTCAGGAGCAGGAGCCCCCCTCTTCCTCCACACTCCACAGTGCACAAGCACAGCACCCAACTGCTACCATCTTAGCCAGTCCAAGAGAACAGGACAGGTGGCTGCTGAAATCACTCCTCCGGGCCACCTGCCATGTCAGACAGTTGCCTCCTGGACTACTGGCCTTGCTGCCGTGCAGGAGCCTGGGAGCGACTGGCACCACTTACCTCGACTTGCCAAAAGGCCAAGGAGTTGGGGTGGGTGGTGTCCATGGGGTAGGTGTGGGTGGCAAATTGTGAATGAGGTGGTGTGCAATGGTCACTTCTGCTCGCCTTCCACAGGATGCTGCGCTGCAGTTATTGACATGAAAAACAACACAACAAACTTGGTGATCTAAAGAAAAGAGGTTTCCATGAGCCAAGAGAAGAAAATAAGAAGGTGAGCCGAGGGAAAAAGGAAGGGTAAAGACACAGAAGGGGAGAGGAAAGTGGGGAGTGGTCAACAAATCAGAAGTGTTTTCTCTTAGAAGCAGAAACGAAAAAAGGAAGGAAGGAAATTTAAACAACAGAAACCCCAGCGCACTGTCCTGAGCCCGGGTTGCACAGCGGCGCCCAGAGGGCCAGTCCCAGCCCCTGTGTGGGGAGGAGACTCTGCAGCCTCCAGCTGGGGAGTCACCTGCTCCCATCACCCCAGGGGACAAGACACTCAGAGAAGATTGGTGAGGCCACCCCGCTCCAGGGACTGGCACAGCCGCCCCTCTGTCCTGAGCAAGAAGACAGGAGGTGTTTCTCCAGCCTTAATCAGGGATGGGAACAACAGCGGGGACCTGGCCCTGTACCCCAAACCAGAGCAACTGCTGCAGCCCTGGGGCTGAGGGGCTCTCCCTGTCTGCCTCCAGCTTAGCAAGACACCCAGCACCCAGTCTACACTCTCCCCAACACAATCTCCAGCTCAGAAGACACAAGGCACCTGTAGAAGACTCCAGGCAGAAGCTCAGACTCACTTTTTGGCAGAAAGCACCAGCTTCATGGCTGGTGGTGGAGACATGGTGATGTTCAGCTCCAGAGCAGTACTGGCCAACAGGGAGGATTTAAATGTTGCCGGTTTGGAGTCTTTGGGTGCAGCCATCTTGGTGCTGGAGCCAGTAGGGAGGTCCATGCCACAGCCTGATTCCTGAGAGGTGCAGAAGCTGCTGGTTCCACCCTGGGCCTTCTGGGACGCTTTGGGCAGATCCCCGCTGTGCCGTGCACTGGGCTGGCAGCACCGCTGCTGCAGGAGTCCCTCTCCAGGGTCTCAGCATTCTCCCCACTGCCCCTGGGCTCCTGGCTGGGGATGGGCTCCAGCAGCAGCTTGGCTGAGGTAGGTGGCTGCTTGCTCTCCCAGGAGCTCTGCCAGGACAGCTCTGCTTTGGCCCCACTTGTGCTGCTGCTGTTGCAGGAGCTCTGAACTGTTCTGGGCACAAGAGGCAGCTGCAGGGGGGCGAGCAGCTTTTTGGGCCTCCAGGCTGAATCACTGTGCCAAGGACACAGGGTGATACTGCAATCCCATCCCCTCCAAGCTCACACAGCAACCCTTAACTGAGCAGGATCCTTCCCGCAAGTCATCCTCCCTCACCCCTGTCCATTGGGTGCAGTGCCTGCCTCCCTGCCAAGCTGCAGCCCACCTGCCCTCGCAGAGCAGGCAGAGAGGCAGCAGCTCCTGCAGCTCTGGCCCAGAACAGCCTTCAGGACTCACCTGGCCTGTCGCTGGTGAAGACCTGGGTCTGTTGGTCTCAGCTTTTTTCACCTGATCAGAGACACTGGCCCCAAGAGATAAAACAGAGCATGAGCACAGGGCCACAGGCTGCACCAAACCCCTGAGCCTGCCCCCAGCCAGGCACTGGCCAGCATGCCATGAGGGACAGTCCCCAGTCCCATGGAGCCTCAATGGAGGAGTCGTGGCTCATGCTCAGGCAACAGGCTCTGCTCTGCCAGACAGAGGCAGCACAACAACAGAAGCTGCTTCCCTCTTGCCTGCACCCTGCCTGACACTGGCAGTTAAGCAGCCTCCAGAGCAGTAACGGTGCAGCAAGTGCTGCTACATAACTGCCAACATGGGTCCCTCAGCTGGTGGCAAAGAGCTGGGGGCCCCCAGCCAACAGCTTTTTTCATCACTACAACACACGCCACAACCCACAGGAACCACAAGACTGACCAGCTGCACCTCTGGATAAGTTACACACACTCAGCAGTTTTCCCAAAAGATTTGTACTGCAGGGCTCTCAGGGAAACCGCTGCCCTGAGAGTCACAGGCCCAGGACCTGGCAGCCAGCGCTCACCACGGAACCACAGGGATCCGCCAAAGATCTGGTGAACCAGCATGGTGGCCTGGGTCTGGTGATCCAACCTGGAGACAGCAGCACCAGAGCTCACACTGCCCCTCCGCAATGGCCACCCCTGTCACCCACCGCTGCGTCCTCAGGATCCAAACCCATCCCAGTGGCAGCTCCTCTCTCCCTTCCCGGCAGGAGCATCTTGCCAACATTTATCCAGCACTTGCAGTGGCCACTAACCAGGCCTGGAGCTGTCAGGAGAAAGGACTCCCTGGAGCTCACCCAGCTCTAAACTCAGCCCAACCTGCCGCTAACTCGGCAGCCGGCACTGCGAGCAGCGCAGAGATGGAGCGGGTGGCAAAGAGCTTTGCAAGGCAGAGCCCTCTGGGGCACAGCGCTGAGGCGGACCCACTTCCCCTCTGCGTGACCGAGTGTCAGCCAAGAAAGTAGCAAGCTAAATTTCACAGGAACAGAAAATTAACATGTGAACGCTCATTTGTTCCAAGGTCGTACCTGTGGGATCGCCCCGAGGCTCACGGACAGACTCAAGTCAAGAAGTCAAGTAGCCGCTGCCTACAGGGACGGCTGGAATCAAGGAGAAAGGAAAAGAGTTGTCATTTCACGTTGTGATCTACCTTGTCCTCAGTGACCTGCAGTGCCTGGACGGGGGTCAGGCAACAACACGGGACCCAGACGCATGCTGAAATTTCCAAAGCTGCAGAGGGGCTGCAGACCTCTTGGCTGGGACCTGGCAGCTTCCAAACTACTGTGTCCAGGCCACATGCAACACCCCTCAAGGACCAGATGGACAAACATGGGGCCTCTCAGGGCCTTCTGACCAGGACACCTCTCACACACACAAAAGAAAACCCACACTAAGGTGGGAGCATGGAGCACCAGGGCAAAAAATGATCATCCATGTTTCCTCTAGCAAAGAGCCTGCTGGCTACTGCAAGGCGCAGCTATTGCAGGAAAATGTTAACAAATAATAAACCAAATATTAACAAATAATAAACCAAGTATTAACAAATGCAAAAGGCCAGTGACCAATGAAGACTGAACACTTACCCTGGCATTGTCCCCAGGCTCAGGAACAGGATTACACCAAGAGGCTTGATCACCATGGACTGCAGGAACCAAACAGAGAGTCAAACACAGGGGAGGAGCTTCCATGGCATGTTGTGATCTCCTTCTTCCTCAGTCACCTGCAGTGATGGGAGGGGGTGAGGTAATGACACAGGATACATACAAAGGTGTACGTTCCCACAGCTAGAAATGGAACATGGGTGACCTTTTCGCTGAGACCTAGCAGGTTTTCAGGCAAATAGTATATATTACTTGTCTGTGTAACACCACCAAGGCACAAAAAGCTTTTGAAAAGCCTCTGAGATGATCTTGGGTACAATCACACGTGAATAACCTATTAAAATGTGAGTGTATATTCCTTCAAGCAGACAGACAGTGACAACTTACCTCTGGGACAGCCCAAGGCTCATAACCAGGATCCAGCTGAGGAGCTCGATCAGCTCTGCCAATGCCATGGCCTGAATTCAAGCACAGACCAGAGAGGTTTCCAGGCTCACAGAGCAATGCTCCTGCATTTCGGGTAAAAGAGGACATAAAGAAGAGAGAAAAAACAAAACAAAACACAGTACAACATATTTAGGACACCAATGTCCATATATTGCAGAGAAATAGCCTTATTTAGGGAGAAAACTGTAAAAATGACTAAATATTCCAAATATTTGGGGGCTAAATTGGCCAATACAGGCAAAAGATTCTGAGTATTTGGGCAAAAAGTGGCCAAAAGAGGCAAAAATGTCTAAATTTGGGAGCAAAACTGCTGGCAAAGGTGAAAATATCCCATATTAGGGAACACAGCGCCTCCATTAGGAGAAAAAATGGGCAAAAGCACCTGAGTATATCGGGTAAAAAGAGCCAGAAAAACCAGAGCACCACTAGATTTGGATCAAAACTGGCCAAAAAGGGATATAACACCCCCATATTTGGGATGACATTGGACCAAAAAGTCAAAGTATGCCCAGATATGGGTAAAAAAGTGGCCCAAACACCCGAAGATTTGGGTATAAACTGGACTGCAAAGCCAAAGAACTCCCAGATCTAGGCAGAAACGACCCCAAAGGGCACAAATGTGCCCAGATTGAGCTCAAAACTGTCCCCAAGGGCCAAAGCAATACCAGCTTTGATTTGAAACAGGCCCAAAGGCTCAAAGCGTGCCCTGGGATGGGGCCGTGTGGCACGAGGCTGGGGGGCAGGGAGGGCCCCACAGGGACTCAGTGCTGGTTTCTGCCCCTGTGCCACCACTCCCAGCCCCCGCTTGCCCACAACTTGCCCCTGAAGCAGCCGCAGCCCCTCTCCCCTCCCTGCGGGGCGTCTGCCCCCTGCCCACACCCTGGTGCTGCCTAGCTCGCCCTGCCCGGCCCAGCCCGGCTGCTCTCCCGGCCCCAGCCCCAGCCCTGGCCCCACTGCTGCCCTGCTGAGCTGCTCGGGGCTGGGTGCTGCCCCTGCCCGCCCACCTGCTCCCTGCGCTCGGCTGGAGCAGCCTGGGCCTCCCGGGCTGGCAGGGACACCAGCAGGAGGAGGAGGGTGAGGACCATGGCCCCCACGCTCGCACCATGATGCTGCTGCTGCTGCTGCTGCCGAGACACAGCACAGCACGTCACCGTGGGGCTGTGACCTCATAGTCACATTGGAATCACCACATCTACACACGACTGCATGGCCTTGTTCTACATGAGCATGGAAGGAACAGAAGTGGAGAAGGGTGCACCTATTTTGGGAGGCAGCGCTGCCTATAGGAGTGCACAGGCTCTCACTTCTTGCTTCCCAGAAGTCACTCAATCAATCAATCAATACCAAAAGCTCCATATTAAGAGTAAATTAAAAAAAAAAAAAGGCCAACTTCAAGGGTCTTTCCTTGTAACTGTTTTTGTCAGGCAGCTCTCTACGAAGAAACGAGCCTTACCTGCTAGTTTTACCACAGCTTCAATGCCTTTAAAGCCACCACTTCTTCCCTCTGCTGCTCCCACACAGCCTCACAGCCCAGCAAAATCATAGTGCAGGCAGAAACCTTCACCATACAAAGAGGGAGAGTCAGGAATATGTTACTCTCAAAAAACAGACACTGTCAACCACGCTTGCTCTCGCTTACCAAATTCAGACAGTGTAAGAAAACAATAAGGAAGCGAGATTCTTATTTTATGGACTCCATTATACTGACCATTCAACATCAAGTCCAACCAGAGTCTGAACCTCCGAATAAGAAACATCATCTTAAAATTTCTAGGAAAATGAAGGGCTTTCAAGTGGCAAGACCCTAAAATATTCATAAAAGCACTGCCATGCAAGTCCACATCCCTGATCACAGACCACCTGCCCTGGTACCTAAGGCAGTGATGTTCTCAGCTGATTCACAGTCACTGATGTCTGGAAAACAGCACAAACTCTCATGTTCTTCAGTCCCAAACATGTAGTTTAGAACTGAAACAGGCAAGAAAACCATCTACAGTCAGTCAGGTTTCATTCAAGGCCATCAGGACAAGTTGAGTTCACAATCACCAGGAGTCACAGCAAGTCCCACCCGTCCCTGCAGACCCCAACACCGCTCCTGCGCAGGGTCCCGAGGAGCAGGAAGCACAGAACAAGAAACCTCCCTTCCAAAGAAGGCCCACAGCCGCCCTTCCAACAAGCTGCATAAGCAGCAGCTGAGAACAAGCTCTGCTGTAGGTGCCCCCGGCTCTGCCGTTTGCACAAAGAGACCAGCTCCTAAATGATCCCCAGCCCTACAGACACAGATCTTCCCCAGGGCAGGGATGAGGAAACACCAGAGTGCACGGACTCCTGGTCATTCAGTTGAAGCTGCTGGGGAGAAGGACAGAGGACTAGAGAGAGACAAATGAGACGAGAGAGAAGACAGAGGAGCCCAGAGAGAAAGAAACACACAGGGAAAAGGATGGAGAGATGGAGAGATCAAGGCAAAAAGGGACAAGGAGCCAAGAAGAAACAGGGAGGAAGAAACAGCAGGGCTGAGGAGCAGGACAGAGGGATGGGGAGGGGGCAGGAGCGGGAGCAGGAAGGGGGTAGAGAAAGACAGGGAGGGGGATGTACAGATGGAGAGACAAAAGAAAGTCTGAGAAATAAAGCAAAGTTCAGATCAAAATGAAGAGACTGGAAAGGGAAAACACGTAGCAATGAGCTGGAGGAAGAGGAAAAGAGGGCTGAGGAGCAGGAAAGAGGAAGAGAAGAAAAATAAAAGGCAGAGCCAGCTGGACAGGGGTGATACAGTGAGAAAGGATGGGACTGGGAACAGGCAAGGAAGACAGAAAGAAAACCAGGACAGAAAGACATCAAGAAGGAAAAGAGGCAGTAATCTGGACAGAGATGGAGAAAGAAGAACAGGGAAAGGGAAGACAGGCAGAAAGACAGAAAGGGAGCAGGAGAGAGAAACAACAATAAGCGTTGGGAGCAGGATAGAGATTGGGGAAAAAATCCTGGGGTGGGCAGCAAGACAGAGAGGGAGTAACAAAGAAGAGGGGCAGGAATAGGTGCAGGGAGCAGGACAGAGAGATACCGTGAGAAATGATGGGGCACGGAGCGGGACAGAGCAACAGACCAGAGTGACAACAAAGAGAAACCAGGGATGGTGAGAACCACAGAGGGGTGGAGACGGAGAGGGAGATACGAGAAACCCTGCACAGAGATGGAGAAGGGTGGGGAAACGGTGAGGAAGCAGCAGAGAGGGACAGAGAGAGAAGAGATGAAGAGGAAGAAGGACACAGCAGGAAAGAGGAGGGAGCAGGGAGGGACTGGAACACAAAACAGGATGAAATGACTCCAAGGGCCCAGGACTCACCGCACTTCCTGCTCTCTGCACTGCCAGGCAAGCTGTGGAGTTCAGGCACTTCTGTCTGTCTGTCTTTTCCTCCCCTCCTATTCTGTAGCTCCAGTCGCTCGCCCATCCTGCGCCCAAGAGAACACATCGGTGTTTGACAGCTCTTACAGCACGTGGCTTCCCAGATACACACCATACACACACACTATACGGCCGTACAGTCATTCTCCTCACTGACACAGACCCTGCGGCACAGGTGTGTGATCTGCTCTGCTGAGGCTGCTCACAGGGACTCTTCCTCACCCAGAGGGGCAGCTGTCTCTGTGCAGCTGCAGCAGCAGCTGTGGGGATCCCCTGCACTTCACCCTCCAGCTGCTTCCCCTTCTCCTGCTCTCTCCAGCTCCAGCCCCAGCAGCTCCTCTCCAGCAAGTGCCCCCTCCCCCTCCCCCGCCCAGGAGAACAAGGCCAGAACAGCCCACGCACACCTGAGCCACAGGCAGCAACAACATCCCCAGGGCCCCAGGGCTGGGCCGGAGGCTGCTCAGCCTTGGGGCAGCTCCACAGGCCCATGGCAAAACTCACCCTGGCCGCCTGCAGAGCAACCGCCTGCGCTGCGCCACCATTGGTCAGGAGGGCTGTCAGTCTCCTCCCCTGAGCTGATCCTGCAGCTGATTGGCTGCCTGGGCTGTGACTCTGCCCTGGTTTGGGGCTCACCCTGCCCTGAGGCAATCCTCTCTCTGATTGGCTGCCTGAGAGCTCACTCCCTCCACAGTGTCCGCCTTCCCTGAGACACTGTTTCCTCTGATTGGCTGTCTGGGATTTCCCACTTGCTGTCCCCCCCAAATGATTGGTCAGACCGTTTGTCAATCATCCATGTGCCACACTCCCACCAGGTGTGATTGGTGGAGCCAGCACAGCCCGCCCCTGATCGCTGCCCAGTTTGTTCCACTGTTGCCAACTGTCCTGCACGTCTCAAAGCTTGATTGGCTGCTTACATTTCAATCACATGACTTGCCCCACCTCCTCCAATGTGATTGGCTGCATTTCATCCCCTGACTGGCCCCAGACTTCCGGGCGGTTGTTGCCGGGCAGCGAGCTCCACCTGAAAATGAAGCTGTGGGCCCTGAGCAAAGGCCACGGGTGATGAAAGACACGTGGGGACCCTAAACATGAGGATTTGGCCCCAAGAAGGAGGCTCTGGGCACTCAGAAGGACGGGCAGATGCTACGGATGGCGCTTTGGCCCTGAACACGAGGGGACCCTCTTGGTTCCACCCGAGCTGGGTTTGGTGCCGTGACCCCACGTCCCAGCTGTCTGCTGCGCTTTCTGACCGCATGGGCCCTCTGGTCCTGCCAAACTGCTGCTGCAGATCCTGCTGTAGGAAACAATCACCTCGCCAACGGAACAGGCCCGGGCAGCATCTCTCAGCAAAGCGTATTTTATAAACCATTTTGCAAGACCAGGTGTTCTGCCCAAAGACAGGCACCGGGAATGGGACAAAAAGCCTCCGCTCACAGATCCGCCGATCCCAGCTGCACATCCGCTCCCCTGCTCCCATCGGCTGGTGCTGCAGGGTTTACAGACTACCCACTGCCTGCCTCAGTTTACCTGTCTCATTCATCTAATTCTAACAACCCTCTAACCTTACTGATTTATTCAAAATATGGATTCCTGGCTCTTTGGTTACCCTTCCCCCTAGATTAACTTTTTAAACACAGTAATCAGTTTGGATTCTGGGATTATTTCCAATGGACTTTGTTTTACGTTAAGGATTCATAGGCTGGTGTCTCGGAGTCCTTCCCCTGCTGGGGTCAGGTGCCAGAGCAGTTCCAAAAACACCATTCCCCCTTCCAGTGGCTCCTTACAACTCCACATTGAAACAGAAGGGACGGCAAGATGGGCACACACAACACACAGCTCCCAAAACCCACCACAGACACTTCTCAGAATGGGGATTTCTCCAATTGCCTCAAAACCCACAGAGAAGCAAACACCCCATGAATGACACACACGAGGCCAACAGGAGTTTGTTTTTAATCGTGGCTTTGGCTTTTCTGCCCGCTGGTGCGCAGTGAGTGTTTCTGAGCAGCGATCCCAGCCGTGGCACGCAGGTCGCAGCTCTTCCTCCAGGGGCCTGTGGGCAGGCGGGCCGGCCGGCAGAGCTGCCCGTGGCTCTGGAAGGGCTCTCTGAGCTCTTCCTGCCAGAGGCAGCACTGGCTGCTGGTGCCCTTGGGGCAGCTTGGTCCTGCTGGGGCAGCTTTGTTGCTTCTTGGACTCTTCCTCCTCCTCTTCCTCCTCGCCAGCATCACAGGCGTCAGATGCTGTGTCCTCCCTCGTCCAGGCTGCAATCTGCCCCCGTCACCACCGACCGTTTTCCTCATCTGCCTCTGCAGGGCACTGAAGCCTTCCTGCTCATCCTCCTCCTCTGTGCTGAGGAGTCACAGTCCGTGATCTCCACAAACTGCCTGTGGAGATCATAGCGGCGCCGCGGGGATCTGCTCCGCTCCCTCTGCCTCAGCTGGGTCTGCCCCCGAGCAGCTTTGCGTGAGGAACGACACCGGGAGCTGCCGCTGGAGGGCCCTGGAGCCGCATCACCCCTTAGGGCTCGGTCAGACCGTGGAGGACTTGTTCTCCAGCTCCTCGTCCTCCTTGCTGAGTGATGCTTGTCTGTGATCTCCAGAAACCGGCTGTGGAGATCATAGTCCCGCCGCGGGGATCTGCTCCGATCTCTCCGCCTTGGCCGGGTTTGCCCCTGAGCAGCTCTGGGGGCAGGAGCAGACTGGGAGCTGCTGCTGGAGGGCACTGGAGGTGCTGGTGCAGGCTGGGAGCTGCCATTGGAGGGTCTTGGAGCTGCCTCGTCCCTGTGAGTGCGGTCACAGCTCAGGGGACTGGTTCTCCCCCTCGTCCCGTCTGAGTGTTCATAGTCCGCGGTCTCCACAACCCAGCTGCGGAGATCGTTGCCCCAGTGCGGGGATCTGCTCCTGGGCCTCTCCCTGGCGCCGTTCTTCTGGCGGGGGGCAGAAGGGCTGAATCCCCGCTCCTCTTTGCTGCTGTCCTCTCGTGCAGAGTGGAGCACACGATCATGGGGGTGACAGCGCAGCAGGCACGCAGCTTTCCTTCTGGACACCAGCCTGAGAAAGCCGTGGAAGAAGCGACGCAAGCAGGAGCCCACGGAGGAGCTGCTGTTGATCCTGCCTGACCAGATGGGGCACGGCCAGCCCGCAGCTGCCTCCTGGGCTCCTGCCCGGCTTTGCTGGCTGGTGATGGCTGGTGCGGATGAGCTGCTGTCCTCTGGAGAGTCCTCCATGCCCCCCGCCATGTCCTGCAAAGAGAGCTGTGAGAAGCTCCTGCCCTTTCCTCCTGACAGGACCCACCAGTGGGGAACCCCCAGAAGCTGTGAGGGAACAGCTAATGGCCTCCCAAAGGCTCCTGGAGGCTGCAGAGGGGCCAGGGAGGACAAATGGGATGGATCCAGGTGGATACTGGGAGTGGGAGCCGTGCTGCAACTGTGCAGAAAGCTGCCGTGTGGGAGGGAAAAGGGAGCGCTGCCA